>NC_142435.1:34905000-36105000 GCF_059453495.1 Arachis ipaensis | reverse complement strand
GGTCTTGATGGGCTTTGGAGATGAACCTTTCCATCTCCCATGACTCGGAGGTTGAAGCTTTTGTCTTCCCTTTCCCCTTTCTAGAGGATTCTCCGGTCTTAGGTGCCATCAATGGTAATGGGAAAACAAAAAGCTTATGCTTTTACCACACCAAACTTAGAATATTGCTCGTCCTCGAGCAAGAAAAGAAGAATAGAAGAAGAAGAAGAAGAAATGGAGGAGAGGGAGAGTGGGAAGTGTTTCGGCCAAGAGGGGTGTGTTGTGTGAATTTGATGAAGAATGGAGGGCTTTATATAGGGAAGGGAGGGGGGTTAAGGTTCGGCCATATGGGTGGGTTTGGGTGGGAAATTGGTTTTGAATTATGAAGGTAGGTGGAGTTTATGAGGTGGGTTTATGGGGAAGAGTGGATGGATGTGAGTGGTGAAGAGGTGATGGGGAAGAGAGTTTGAGGTGATTGGTGAAGGGTTTTTGGGGAAGAGTGTTTATGGGGTTGTGTGAAAGAGAGTGGTAAGAAGAAGTGAGTGGAGGTAGGTGGGGATCCTGTGGGGTCCACAGATTCTGAGTGGATCCTGTGGGGTCCACAGATCCTGAGGTGTTCAAGGATTTACATCCCTGCACCCATTAGGCATGTAAAAATGCCTTTGCACACAACTCTGGGCGTTCAGCACCAGGTTGGTGGCCATTTTGGGCGTTCAACGCCCATTTCTGTGCCATTTCTGGCGTAGAACGCCAGAACCATGCCTGTTCTGGCGTTCAGCGCCCAGATGCTGCCCATTTTGGGCGTTCAGCGCCAGCCAGATGCTCCTCCAGGGTGTGATTTTTCTTCTGCTATTTTTGATTCCATCTTCAATTTTTATATTTATTTTGTGACTCCACATGATCATGAACCTACAAAGACATATAACTAAAAAAAATATAGTTAGATAAATAAAAATTGGGTTGCCTCCGAACAAGCGCTTCTTTAAGGTCAATAGCTTGACAGTGGGCTCTCATGGAGCCTCACAGATGTGCAGAGCTTTGTTGAGACTCTCCAACACCAAACTTAGAGTTTGGATATGGGAGTTCAACACCAAACTTAGAGTTTGGTTGTGGCCTCCCAACACCAAACTTAGAGTTTGACTGTGGGGGCTCTGGTTGACTCTGCTTTGAGAGAAGCTTTTTCTGCTTCCTCTCCATGGTTGCAGAGGGAGATCCTTGAGTTTTAAACACAAGGGAGTCCTCATTCCATTGAAGGACTATTTCACCTCTGTCAACATCAATCACAGCTCTTGCTGTGGCCAGGAAAGGTCTTCCTAGGATGATGGATTCATCCTCTTCCTTTCCAGTATCTAGGACTATGAAATCAGCAGGGATGTAAAGGCCTTCAACCTTTACTAACACGTCCTCTACTTGTCCATAAGCCTGTTTTCTTGAATTGTCTGCCATCTCTAATGAGATTTTAGCAACTTGCACCCCATAGATTCCTAGTTTCTCTATTACAGAGAGGGGCATGAGGTTTATCCCTAAACCAAGGTCACACAGAGCCTTAAAGATCATGGTGCCTATAGTACAGGGTATTATGAACTTTTCAGGATCCTGTCTCTTCTGAGGCAATGTCAGTTGATCCAGATCACTTAGTTCATTGATGAACAAGGGAGGTTCAACTTCCCAAGTATCAATGCCAAATAATTTGGCATTCAGCTTCATGATTGCACCAAGAAACTTGGCTGTTTGCTCTTCAGTAACATCCTCATTCTCTTCAGAAGAGGAATACTCATCAGAGCTCATGAATGGCATAAGGAGGTTCAATGAAATCTCTATGGTCTCTAGATGAGCCTCAGAGTCCTTTGGTTCCTCAGAGGGAAGCTCCTTATTGATCACTGGACGTCCCAGGAGGTCTTCCTCCTTGGGATTCATGTCCTCCACTCCCCTTGTAGGTTCGACCATGGTGCTTATGTCAATGGCCTTGCACTCTCCTTTTGGGTTCTCTTCCGTATTGCTTGGGAGAGTACTGGGAGGGATTTCAGTGATCCTTTTACTCAGCTGGCCAACTTGTGCTTCCAGATTTCTAATGGAAGATCTTGTTTCATTCATGAAACTTACAGTGGCCTTAGACAGATCAGAGACTAAGTTTGCCAAATTAGAAGTATTTTGTTCAGAGTTCTCTGTCTGTTGCTGAGTGGATGATGGAAAAGGTTTATTATTACGAAACCTGTTTCTTTCACCATTATTAAAGCCTTGTTGAGGCTTTTGATCCTTCCATGAGAAACTTGGATGATTTCTCCATGATGAGTTATAGGTGTTTCCATAAGGTTCACCTAAATAATTTACCTCTACTATTGCAGGGTTTTTAGGATCATAAGCTTCTTCTTCAGGAGAAGCCTATTGAGTACTGTTGGATGCAGCTTGCATTCCATTCAGACTCTGAGAAATCATATTGACTTGCTGAGTAAATATTTTGTTCTGAGCCAATATGGCATTCAGAGTATCAACTTCAAGAACTCCCTTCTTCATAGGCGTCCCATTACTCACAGGATTCCTTTCAGAAGTGTACATGAACTGGTTATTAGCAACCATGTCAATGAGTTCTTGAGCTTCTGCAGGTGTTTTCTTTAGGTGAATGGATCCACCTGCAGAAGTGTCCAGTGACATCTTTGATAGCACAGATAAACCATCATAGAATATATCCAGGATGGTCCATTCTGAAAGTATGTCAGAAGGACACTTTTTGGTCAACTATTTGTATCTTTCTCAAGCTTCATAGAGGGATTCACCTTCTTTCTGTCTGAAGGTTTGAACATCAGCTCTAAGCTTGCTCAGCTTTTGAGGAGAAAAGTACTTGGCTAAGAAAGCTGTGACCAGCTTATCCCAAGAGTTCAGGCTGTCTTTGGGTTGAGAATCCAACCATAATCTAGCTCTGTCTCTTACAGCAAAAGGGAAAAGCATGAGCCTGTAGACTTCAGGATCTACTCCATTAACCTTAACAGTATCACATATCTGCAAGAATTCAGTTAAGAACTGAAAAGGATCTTCAGATGGAAGTCTATGAAACTTGCAGTTCTGCTGCATCAGAGAAACTAATTGAGGTTTCAGCTCAAAGTTGTTTGCTCCAATGGCAGGAATGGAGATGCTTCTTCCATGTAAATTGGAATTAGGTGCAGTAAAGTCACCAAGCATCTTCCTTACATTATTATTATTTTCGGCTGCCATCTCCTCTTCCTGTTCGAAAATTTCTGAAAGGTTATCTCTGGATTGTTGTGATTTAGCTTCTCTTAATTTTCTCTTCAGAGTCCTTTCAGGTTCTGGATCTGCTTCCACAAGAATGTTCTTATCCTTGCTCCTACTCATATGACAAAGAAGAGGGCACAGAAAAATAATAATAATAATAATAGTGATCCTTTATACCACAGTATAGGGATCCATGTGTGAGTAGAAGAAGAGGGGGAGACAAAGAATGTAATATAATGGAAGAAACACAACTGTGAGGAGGGTTGAGATGTGAGATGAGATGTTAGTAAATGAATGAATAAATAGAATAATATGAGAGAGAAGGAATTTTCGAAAATAATTTTTGAAAAAGAGTTAGTGATTTTTGAAAATAGTTTTTTTTTTTTTTTGAAAAATGTTAGTAATTTTCGAAAATTAAGATTTAAAAATTAAAATAATTAATAAATTAAAAAGAAATTTTGAAAAAGGGGGAAGATATTTTCGAAAATGAGAGAGAGAGAGAGTTAGTTAGGTAGTTTTGAAAAAGTTAAGAAACAAAAAAAAAGTTAGTTAGTTAGTTGAAACTAATTTGAAAATCAATTTTGAAAAGATAAGAAGTTAGGAAGTTAGAGAAGATATTTTGAAATCAAATTTTTGAAAAAGATAAGAAGATATTTTTGAAAAGATATGATTGAAATTTTTTTTGAAAAAGATTTGATTTTTAAAATCACAATTAATGACTTAATTCACAAGAAATCACAAGATATGATTCTAGAACTTAAAGTTTGAATCTTTCTTAACAAGCAAGTAACAAACTTGAAATTTTTGAATCAAAACATTAATTGATTATGTTATTTTCGAAAATTTGATATAAAAATAAGAAAAATATTTTTGGAATTTTCGAAAATAACTAAGAATTTTGAAAAAGATTTGATTTTTGAAAAAGATTTTGAAAAAGATAAGATTTTCAAATTGAAAATTTTATTTGACTCATGAGAAACAATTTGATTTTAAAAATTTTTGAAAAAGTCAATCCAAATTTTTGAATTTGATGAGAGAAAATGGGAAAGATATTTTTTTGATTTTTTGAAATTTTTATGATGAGAGAGAAAAACACTAAAGAGATGCAATGCATGAAATTTTTAGATCAAAACATGTGATGCATGCAAGAATGCTATGAATGTCAAGATGAACACCAAGAACACTTTGAAGATCATGATGAACATCAAGAACACATTTTTGAAAAATTTTTAATGCAAAGAAAAGATGCAAGACACCAAACTTAGAATTCTTTAATGCTTAGACACTAAGAATTCAAGAATGCATATGAAAAACAAGAAAAGACATAAAACTTGCAAATGCAAAGATCAAACAAGAAGACTTACGAAGAACAACTTGAAGATCATGAAGAACGTTATGAATGCATGAAAATTTTCGAAAAATGCAAGATGCACATGCAATTGACACCAAACTTATAACATGACTCAAGACTCAAACAAGAAACACAAAAAATATTTTTGATTTTTATGATTTTCTAGTTTTTTTTGTATTTTTTTTTTTTTTTGAAAATTATTTTGAAAAATAAAAATAAGGATTCCAAAATTTTTAATATGAATTCCAGGAATCTTGCCATGTTAGTCTTAAAGCTCCAATCAAAGGGTCAGGCATGGCTTAATAGCCAGCCAAGCTTTAATAAAAATATGAGTGTAATTCAGACATGACAAGCCTAACATGCTCTATCCAAAAGAATTAGACATGGCTTTACAGCCAGCCATGCTTTACATGCTTCATGAAACACTAGAATTCATTCTTAAAAATTCTGAAGAAAAATATATTTTTGAAAACATTTTTTTTTCGAAAACAGATGAGAAAATTTTTGAAAGATTTTTGAAAAATTTTTGAAAACAAAACAAAAAGAAAATTACCTAATCTGAGCACAAGATGAACCGTCAGTTATCCAAACTCGAACAATCCCCGGCAACGGCGCCAAAAACTTGGTGCACGAAATTGTGATGTCCAGGATCGAACAATCCCCGGCAACGGCGCCAAAAACTTGGTACGCGGAATCGTGATTACACTTTAATTATGTAAAATTCATTGCTCTTTCTTTCCCTGGAAATGGCGCCAAAAACATAACGCCAAGACCATGGTTCACAACTCCATGTAACTAACCAGCAAGTGCACTGGGTCGTCCAAGTAATACCTTACGTGAGTAAGGGTCGAATCCCACGGAGATTGTTGGTATGAAGCAAGCTATGGTCACCTTGCAAATCTTAGTCAGGCGGATATCAAACAGTAATGGGTTTTCGAAAATAAATAATAGAATAGGGATAGAGGTGCTTATGTAAATCATTGGTGAGAGTTTCAGATAAGCGAATGGAGATGCTTTTCGTTCCTCTGAACCTCTGCTTTCCTGCTATCTTCATCCAGTCAGTCTTACTCCTTTCCATGGCTGGCTTTATGTGATACATCACCATTGTCAACGGCTACTTTTGGTCATCTCTCGGGAAAATGATCCAATGCCCTGTCACGGCACGGCTAATCGTCTGGAGGCATCACCTTTGTCAATGGCTTCATCTTATCCTCTCAGTGAAAATGATCAACGCACCCTGTCACGGCACGGCTATTCATCTGTCGGTTCTCGATCATCCTGGAATAGGATTTACTATCCTTTTGCGTCTGTCACTAACGCCCTGCAATCGCGAGTTTGGAGCTCGTCACAGTCATCCAATCATTGAATCCTACTCGGAATACCACAGACAAGGTTTAGACCTTTCGGATTCTCTTAAATGCCGCCATCATTCTAGCTTACGCCACGAAGATTCTGGTTAGGAGATCTAAGAGATACTCATTCAATCTAATGTAGAACGGAAGTGGTTTTTAGGCACGCGTTCATAGGGAATGATGATGATTGTCACGTTCATCACATTCAGGTTGAAGAGCGAATGAATATCTTAGAAGCGAAATAAGATGAATTGAATAGAAAACAGTAGTACTTTGCATTAATCTTTGAGGAACAGCAGAGCTCCACACCTTAATCTATGGAGTGTAGAAACTCTACCGTTAAAATTACATAAGTGAAAGGTCCAGGAATGGCCGAGATGGCCAGCCCCAAAACGTGATCAATAGATCAAAAGATAATCCAAAGATCCAAAGATGTCTAATACAATAGTAAAAGGTCCTATTTATAATAAACTAGTCACTAGGGTTTACAGAAATAAGTAATTGATGCATAAATCCACTTCCGGGGCCCACTTGGTGTGTGCTTGGGCTGAGCTTGAGTGTTGCACGTGTAGAGGTCCTTCTTGGAGTTGAACGCCAGTTTTTGTACCAGTTTGGGCGTTCAACTCTGGTTTTGGATCCTTTTCTGGCGCTGGACGCCAGATTTGGGCAGAGAGCTGGCGTTGAACGCCAGTTTGCGTCGTCTATTCTTGGCCAAAGTATGGACTATTATATATTGCTGGAAATCCCTGGATGTATACTTTCCAATACAATTGGAAGCGCACCATTTCGAGTTCTGTAGCTCCAGAAAATCCACTTTGAGTGCAGGGAGGTCAGAATCCAACAGCATCAGCAGTCCTTCTTCAACCTCTGAATCTGATTTTTGCTCAAGTCCCTCAATTTCAGTCAGAAATTACCTGAAATCACAGAAAAACACACGAACTCATAGTAAAGTCTAGAAATGTGAATTTAACATAAAAACTAATGAAAACATCCCTCAAAGTAACTAGATCCTACTAAAAACATACTAAAAACAATGTCAAAAAGCGTATAAATTATCCGCTCATCAGTCAGCAATTTGTAAAAACTGTGCCAGAAACTCTGTAGGTTCTTCTTGTGGAAGACCGAAATACTGGCAATTTTGCTGCACCATGATAATGAGCTGAGGATTCAACTCAAAGCTACTGACTCCAATGGAGGGTATGCAGATACTACTCCCGTATGAAGCAGTAGAGGGGTTAGCATATGACCCCAGAGTCCTCATGGACTGTTCATTTCCACTTAGATCCATGATGGAGAAAGGGAGATGATGTAAAAAAATTTATTTATTTATTTATTTATTTATTTATTTATTTATTTATTTATTTATTTATTTATTTATTTCGAAAATGAAATAAATTAAAATAAAATAAATAAAAATGGTTGAGAATTTTCGAAAAAAATGAGGAGAGAGAAAGTGGTTAGGATGTTTTGAAAAGGATATGATGATTTTTGAAAAAGGTTTTAAATTTTGAAATAAAAATCTGAATTTTAAAGGCAAATTTCAAAAATTTGCTTTAAAATAGAGAGAAAAGATATTTTTTAATTTAAAGAGGAGAGAGAAAAATAATAAGATAGCACAAGATTTAAAAATTTTAGATCTAATGCTCCTTGTTTTTGAAAATTTTGGAGGGAAAACACCAAGGAACACCAAACTTAAAAATTTTAAGATCAAGACACAAGGAAAACTCAAGAACACTTTGAAGACTCACAAGAACACAAGAACATGAAGAAAGAACACCAAACTTAAAATTTTTAGAAAACCAAACCAAAATTTTCGAAAACCAAAGGGAAATTAACAAGAAAACACCAAACTTAAAGTTTGGCACAAAATTTAATAGAGAAATTATTATTTATGAAAAAGAAGATTTTGAAAAGAATATAAAAGATTCTAACCCAATTACCAAGAACACAGACTAACGCTCTAGACAAATGAGTTATGAATGTAACACTTGTTTTGAAGAAGTATTATTTTTTTTTTAACCAAGAACAATAATAAGAGACTCTAAACCAAAAAGAAAAATTTTCCTAATCTAAGAAACAAAATAAACCGTCAGTTGTTCAAACACAAACAATCCCCGGCAACGGCGCCAAAAACTTGGTGCACGAATTGTGACTCACACTTTTCACAACGCGTACCACTAACCAGCAAGTGCACTGGGTCGTCCAAGTAATACCTTACGTGAGTAAGGGTCGAATCCCACGGAGATTGTTGGTTTGAAGCAATCTATGGTTATCTTGTAAATCTTAGTCAGGAAGTCAATTATATTTATCAGTTGAATTGCGAATAAACAAGAGAACATGAATTAAAGGTTACTTGTTATGCAGTAATGGAGAATATGTTGGAGTTTTTGGAGATGCTTTGTCTTCTGAATCTCTGCTTTCCTCTGTTCTCTGATTCACGCACGCACGTCCTTCTATGGCAAGCTGTGTGTTGGGGCATCACCGTTGTCAATGGTTACATCCCCTCCTCTTGTGAAAATGGTCCAAATGCTCTGTCACAGCACGGCTAATCATCTGAGGTTCCCGATCATGCTGGAATAGGATTCACCCTCCTTTTGCGTCTGTCACTACGCCCAGCACTCACGAGTTTGAAGCTTGTCACAGTCATTCAATCCCTGAATCCTACTTGGAATACCACAGACAAGGTTTAGACTTTCTGAATTCTCATGAATGCCGCCATCAATCTAGCTTATACCACGGAGATTCTGATTAAGGAATCTAAGAGATATTCATTCAATCTGATGTAGAACGGAGGTGGTTGTCAGACACACGTTCATGGATTGAGGAAGGTGATGAGTGTCACTGATCATCACCTTCTCCATAGTTAGGCGCGAATGGATATCTTAGATAGGAACACGCATGTTTGAATAGAAAACAGAAATACTTGCATTAATTCATCGAGACACAGCAGAGCTCCTCACCCCCAACAATGGAGTTTAGAGACTCATGCCGTCAAAGAGTACAAAGTTTAGATCTAAAATGTCATGAGATACAAAATAAGTCTCTAAAAGTTGTTTAAATACTAAACTAGTAGCCTAGGTTTACAGAAATTGAGTAAACTATAACAGATGGTATAGAGATCCACTTCTAGGGCCCACTTGGTGTGTGTTGGGGCTGAGACTTAAGCAATTCACGTGCATAAAGCCATTTTGGGCGTTCAACGCCAGGTTTGGATCCATTTCTGGCGTTGAACTCCAACTTTTGATCCTTTTCTGGCGCTGGACGCCAGAATTGGGCAGAGAACTGGCGTTGAACGCCAATTTACGTCGTCTATCCTTGAGCAAAGTATGGACTATTATATATTGATGGAAAGCCCTGGATGTCTACTTTCCAACGCAATTGGAAGCACGCCATTTCGAATTCTGTAGCTCCACAAAATCCACTTTGAGTGCAGGGAGGTCAGAATCCAACAGCATCAGCAGTCCTTTTTCAGCCTGAATCAGATTTTTGCTCAGCTCCCTCAATTTCAGCCAGAAAAATACCTGAAATTACAGAAAAACACACAACTCATAGTAAAGTCTAGAAATATGAATTTTTCCTAAAAACTAATGAAAATAAACTAAAACCTAACTAAAATATACTAAAAACTATATGAAATTAACCCCAAAAAGCATATAAAATATCCGCTCATCATTTATCAAATTTTTTTACACAACTCTATCATCTCTATTATAAGTGAGTTTGACCAGCCTTAAAGCATCATGGAGCTGGTTCAATAGTTCCAACTTCCATTAGAATAGCTCTCGCCTCCATTGGAAGTTCCATGTCCACTCAACCCCATCCCAAAACCCACAATCTCCTATAACGGATCCTCTTTGGTTTGAAACTGAGAAAATCCTCGGAAACTTTAGAGAACCACCGCGCAGCCATACATCCTTCCAGAAATGCATCCCTCTCCCATCACCAACCTCCATAGACAATCCAGTAATCATTGTCTGTCTTATTTGCTGATCATTGAACTGTATCTGACATATATCCTTCCAGGGTCTCCCTGGACAGATAAAACCTGAGAGGACAGCAACACATTTGGGTTCAAATTATGACACGAGCAGACCATCTTCTTCCACAGTGGACATTCCTCCTTTGAGAATCGCCACCACTACTTAAATAAAAGGCTGTGTTACGCACCATGGCATCTCCGACACCCAACCCACCCAATTTTTTGGGTGCCTGCACCACCTCCCACCTAACCAAGGTCATACCATTCCTACCATCCACCTTGCTCCAAAGAAATCTTCTCTTTAAGGAAATCAGTTTCTCTGCAACAGTCTTTGGCATCTTATACAGACTCAAATAATATACAAGGAGGCTATTTAACACAGATTTAATGAGCACCAATTTACCGGCTTTATTGAGCACCTTGGCCTTCCATAAGCTTCCAAGTCTTTACCAATCTTGGATTAGCTCCTAGCAAGATCCCCAAGTATTAAACTGGAAGGGAGGCTTCCTTACAGCCCAACACGCTGCACATACGTTGTACCCACTGATCGTCACAGTTAATAGGAATTAAGCTAGATTTGTCAAAGTTAATACTTAACCCTAACATCAATTCAAAACAACGAAGAATCCTCCTATAATTTTTAATGGTCTCTTCCTCTGGAGGGCAGAATAGAATAGTATCATTCGCAAACTGAAGATACGACAGCTCAATATGATCTCTTCCAACCAGTAGCGGAGATATGTGCCCGTTTCTAACCGCCTCCCCAAACATCCTATGTAGGACATCAACAATAAGTACAAACAAAAATGAAGACAGTGGATCACCTTATCGAAGGCCTCTTTCCATCTTAAACGGTTTAGATGGCAAACCATTTATCAAAACTGACATAGAGCATGTACTGACACACTCCATAACCCATCCCCTCCATCTCTGTCCAAACTACATCTTCTGTAGCACAAGATTCACAAGGCTCCACCTGACTCTATCATATGCTTTCTGGAAGTCTAACTTGAATATCACTACTTCCTTCTTCCTCAGTTTAACTCATTGAACAGTTTCGCAAGCAATAAGAGCCCCATCATGAAACTTCTTCTCCTTAACAAAAGTACTTTGTGTCTCACCTATTAGTTGTGCCATTACTCCTCACATTCTCCTAACCAGCAACTTTGAGATGACTTTATACACACACCCTACCATGCTAATCAGCCTGAGGTCTTTTATTTCCTTTGCCCCAGTAAACTTAGGTGTCAGAGCCACCCAAGTGAGATTAGCATCCGCTGGTATCCTGGAAGACTGGAAGAAGCCCAACACAGCTACTATGAATTCAGAACAAATTTCATCCCAACACTTCTTTATGAAGTTCATGTTGTAACCATCACTTCCAGGAGCCCTGGATGATTCACAATCCTACACTGCCTCTCTAACCTCTTCAATAGTTGGTTGCACCTCCAAAGCCAAAACATCCTCTTCACTGATCATTTCTACCAGACCGTCCCTGAACCCCACCAATGGAGAATCCTCCTAATGATATAAGTCCTTATAAAAGTCCCTAATCGCAACCTTAATCCTAACTTGATTCCTTATCAATCTTCCATTAATGACCAGTGCATCAATCCTACTATTTCTCCTTCTGGCCGAAGCTAAGCTGTGGAAGTATCTCGTGTTTTTATCTATGTCCCTCGCATGTCTAGAGCACGACATCTGCTTCCAATGTAGTTCTTTCCTAACATACCATTTCTCACAGCAAGCCACAAGCACCCTCCTTCTTGCCTCCACCGTGCCATCAAAAACTCCGTCCCCTACCATGTCATCAATCTTCTTAATCTCTTCCTCAAACTTCATGATTTTCTTGAACATGTCACCAAAATTGTCTTTATGCCATCTTCCCAGTGGGACTGTCAAAGCCTTCAATTTATCTGTGAAATGCAAATCTCCTAGTCCTCTCCATTCCTCCTTTACCATCCTCACAAAACCTTCATGTGTAAACCAGGAGTCAAGACTCCTGAACAGCCTCGGTCCATCCCTTGGCCGCTTATCTTCCACTATAATAAGACAGTGGTCAGACAAACCCCTTGGACCCCTCGTAATCGAGTCTTTGGGAACTCTTTGATGACTGCGCATCATGTTATGTTTTTCTATGCTTTTTCATATCAAAATTTAATTTATTGTGCTTAATGATTGAGTATTTTTTGTGCTTAAATTGTATATTGTTTGGATTTTTTTGATTTAATGAATTTTGTAGAAAATGATAGAAAAAGAAGCAAAAAGCACAAAAAAAGCTTAAAAGAAGAAAAGATGAAGTTTTGTGCATGCCACTTGGTGCCTGGGCACGCCAAGCTTGAGTTCCAGAGAAGTGATTTTGGTCCAGTACTATGGGCATAGCATGCCAATCATTGGCGTGGCACCCCAGGCTTATGAAACAGAAAGGGTGCTTAACACTACACAATGGGCGTGGCACGCCAAACATGGGTGTGGCATGCCAGTTATATTTTTCAGAGAAGGGAGGAAGTTGTATCACTATGGGCATGCCACTTGGTGCTCTGGGCGTGGCACACCAAGCTTGTGAAGCCAACTCTCATCAACGGGCGTGCCACTTGGTGCTCTGGGCGTGGCACGCCAAGCTTGTGAAGTCAAGATCTCAAAGAGGGCATGCCACTTGGTGTTTTGGACGTGGCACACTAGGCCAACATTCCAGCAAAGGAGATTGAAGAGTTCTACATGGGCGTGGCACGCCAGTCTTGGGGGTGGCACGCCAGGGCATATGCCAGCCTGACCTCCTCCCATTCAAATGAAGATATCTTGAGTTACACAACTCCAAATGAGGTGATTCTAGTGTCATTAAAACATAGACATCCAGAGCTTTCCAACCATATATAACATTGTATAATGAACACTGGAATTAAGGACGATATTGACCCCAAAAATACAAGGAGCACAACACGTCCTTGCAGAGTTATAAGCCTGACCTCTTCATCTTCAAAGGAACATAACCTGAGTTGTAAGGGTCCAAATGATGTTATTTTTGTGGCTTTGGAAATCTGACATCTAGATCTTTCTAACCATATATAACACTTTATATTGGACATTAAATATGGTGGTGAAAAAGACTATTATTTTAGCGTTGCAAATCTGGGCGTGGCACGCCAGCTCGAGGGCGTGGCACGCCAATTCCTTTCCTAAAATAGGTGTGGCACGCCAGGTCTTGGGCATGGCACACCAGTTCTAATGGGTAGAGACAAAGATTTAGTACATGATTGAAGGCGTGGCACACCAAGAATGGGCGTGGCATGCCAGTTTCACAACACAAGGGGCGTGGCACGCTAAGAATGGGCGTGGCACGCCAAGAATGGGCGTGGCACGCCAAGAATGGGCGTGGCACGCCGGGGTATTTGACAAACTGACCTCTTTATTTTCAAATGGGAATAATATGAGCTACAGAAGTCCAAATGAGTTGATTTCAGCATCGTTAGAAAGCTGACATCCAGGGCTTTCTAACAATATATAATACTTTATAGTGGACATTCAATTTGAGTTCCAAACAACTCCATCTATTCAGCGTGCAAAGTGGGTCATACTCCAGTCAGAAATTTCTATTGGGCGTGGCACTTGAGACCACACGCCAACTTCTCCTTGCAGCCCCCAACCTTCAACCAAGCCCACTCCAACTCTCATTCAAGCCACAATTATCAACCAATCAAGGCCACAAGAAGCATCAAAAATAGTTCAATTTTTATTTCATTGTAATTTACTTTTAATTTCATTTAAGTTTGTAATTTAGGAGAGCCTATATAAAGGTCTTAGTTTCATAGAATTTAGGGAGATCATTCTAGAAACAATTGGAGGAAGGGTCTTCGACTCCCTCTTCTCACCTACACTTCTTTCCTCTTTCACTTTCTTACTTGTAAATATTTTAGTTATAAATCACTAACTCTTTCCATTGGGAAAGAGAGATCTATTGCTAGTTGATGGATTAAATTATTTTTATTCTTCTTCTTCTCTTCATCTCTCTTTGATTTACTTGAAGGATTTTCGTTCTTCATGTTAGCATTCAATTATCTTGGAAAAGAGATTAAATGTAATTGGGTTTTATGTAAACCTTGGAAGAGAAATCATAAAACCATGCTTGAAAATCTTTCTCACACTTGAGTAAATTTGGGTATGGATGGGATATTGTGACATTTAATCTATCCATTATTTGGGTCTAGGAGTGTGGTATAATCAGGGAATAAGCTTCATCTCCTCTCATGAGCAACTAGACCAAGGAATTGGCTATTGATCAAGATTGGGAAAATTGAGTTACTAAGGAATTAGGACTCAATCACTCATGATTGCCAAGAGGTCAATGAGTTGCATGATTGAAGATGAGATAAAATCAATTAATCTAGAGAATGCAATATCTCTTGATCCCAATGCTTATTTTATCTTTCTTTCTTTTATTTACTTTGTGGTTATTTATATTTTCTGCACTTTACTTTTCCAGCACTTTACTTTCTTGTACTTTACATTTATGCCATTTACTTTCTTGCACTTTAATTTTTAGCACTTTAATTTCATGTCATTTACATTTCTTGTAGAATATCTCTCCTTAATGTTTATCTAACTAGAATAATCAACTAACTATTGATTATTTAATCTTTTAATCCTCATGGGATCGACCTCACTCTCTATTGAGTTATTACTTGACAACAATTCAGTATACTTGCCGAAGGAATTTTTGTAGTGATACATCAATTCCGTCATCAAATTTTTGGCACCATTGCCGGGGATTAATTGTGATTAACAAACTACCGGTCAGTTGATTACCTATATTAGACATTTTTCTTTTGTTTTTGTTCATTTGATCTCTTTTGTTTCTTTATTTCCTTTTGCTAACTAACTATTTGTGATATTGCCTTACTAAGAATCCCTCATTTGTGATAAGGGAGATTCCAATTTCTTTTGGTGATTGTTGTTTGAGACAGAGCATTTTGAAGAAGAATGGAGTATCCATCATATTTTGGTCAAGAAAATTTCATGGAAAACTTTTCACCACCACAAAATGATTCATGTTATTATACTCATGGTGGGTGGGAGTATCGAGAACATGAAATGGGGTGCTTTCCAGTGCCACAAAATGGTCCATATTTTGATGAGTGTAATCACTACTCATGTTGTGGCTGGAAAGATCAAAATCAAAGAGATTTCACTCATTCACCCCATTCATCAAGAGCCATCACATCTTAATTATCCAACCTCACCTCCTAGTTTTACATGTCCAAATTCTTCATCACTTGAGCATGCCTCAGCACAAAATTCCTTCCCAAATTCATATAATTCATTTCATCATCCACAAAATTCATTCCACTACACACAAGATTCTTTTTACAGTTCACAAAACTCATTCCATCACCCACAAAGCTTATACCACTACCAGAACATGCAACCACAAAATAACCAATTCCATTCACAAGCCAACTCTAATCAACCACCACAACCTCCCTTAGATATGCTTTATAGGCTAGAATTATATTATGAAGAGTGCAAAGAAAGAGCTAAAAAATAATCAGAAGAGGAGTTAAGAAAATGTAGAGAAAATTTGGAAATATTCAAAAGGGACCATGAAGAAGAAATGAGACACTTAGCACATTTCTATGCTGAAAATCCAGCCATTCTCTTTCCTTGGCTAAAGGAAGAATGCAATACCACAAGAAGAGTAGTGCTAAGCAAGGATAATAAAGATCAAATGGTGGGTACAAGGGAGGAATTGGAAGAACAAGAAAAAGAGGCACCCATACCAAGTGAGATTCCAATGAACAAGAAAGAGGTTGTGAGAGTATATAAGTCCAAAGCTCCATACCCACAAAGGCTACTAAGGGTGACAAAGGAACATACAAACTCACTCCCAAAAGACTCAATGAAACATCATGCAGTAGAAAGGGAGGAGGTCAATCAAGGGAGTCCACACTCCAATGAAACAGAGAGTTGCATAAAGGGTGAGTTCATTGAACCACCAATTCAAGAAGCTCTTGATGAAAAAGACACTCCAACCAGCACACAACAACCAAGTCTTGAAATCAAAGAAGTGAAGGCAGTCAACAAAAATACTAAAAAGAGGATGGTGACCAAGAAAAGAAGGACAATATCCATAAAGAAGAAAATGTCAACCAAAAATAATCCCACCCCTACCCCAACAAGCAAGTTTACTCAAGATAACAACAAAAGAAAGCTTGCTTGGGAGAGACACTCAAAACAGGGGGCATTAACTGGCTCCTCTTTCCTCTTGAGGTCATTCCTCTTAACAAACTAGAAGAAGAGGAAGAAAGTCATGAACAACATGTCAAGCTAATGATATTAAAAGAGCGCTTGTTGGGAGGCAACCCAACCGTAGGTAACATTTTCTTTCTTTGCTTAAGTTTACTTTTAATAAGTTTGGCATATGACTGCATACTAAGTTTGGTGTTGCCACTTACCTTTCATGTAAAGTACCATGCACACACCACTTATTAATGCAATCACAATGTCTCTGTTTCTTATGCCTCTATTGTCATTCTCAATTTTGCTTGCTTAAGTACATGCATTACTCACATTTCATTGTTTAAGATACTCATGACCCATCATAAATCCCATCACCACTATTTTATTTGTTGCTTATTGATAAGCAATCGTTCTAAGTTTGGTGTGGGAAGGGGAAGAATAGGAAAAAAAGGACAACAACAATGAAGATGAACTACAAGGTGGTAAAGTTCCTTTTTCCTCTTACTTATTTCCAGCACTTTAAATTGCATGATTATCTTCTATTTTCTTTGTATGCATGTGTGATTACTCCTTATGAATAAGCATAGATTGATATTTGATCTGTAACATGTTGCTATGATATCATGATTATCATCTTGAATTTTACTTACATCAATATCTCTAAGAATGCAACAACAAAAAATCATTCTTTTGAAAGGAAAATATTAAAGAATTTTATAAATCTTGGGGCAAGCAAGAGATTAAGAGGAGTGGAGGTTTTGATTGTATGATTGTGTATTGAGGTTGCATGTTTGTAAAAACTTGCATGGGAGCTCATAGACAGGAAAGGAAGTTTAGAGAAGTATTATGGAAATTCTCAAACATCTATTGATCCAAGAAGCAACAACAAAAGAAAACAAAAGAAAAAGAAAAACAAAGAACAAGGTCCAAGGCTCTGAGCATCAATTACTAGGAAGAAAAAGAAAGAAACAAGAACTCAAAGAGTTATTGTCCTAGTTAAATGCTTGTGGTGGATTTGTGTCAAAGAGAGAGGCTTGAGCAAGTAAATCCTAAGAGGTGCTTCAACACCTAATACCTTAGACCAACTAGTTTGGGAGTATTGATTGAAAGCTTATCTTAAAAAGCCGCTTTGAGACATGACACCTAGAGTCGAGGCCAAGATACAAAAAGAAAATAAAAATGCTAGAAAATAAGTGCTGCTTCAAAGGTGACAATCTATAAAGAGACTTCCATAATATCATTTGAATGAAAGTCCTAAGATCTAAGACTTCTAAAAAGTAAGGACTAATGAGGACTAAAATCCTTGCATAAGCATATAAATTGGAGTTCACCCCACTGTCACTTAATCACTTCACCCACTAAGGCATCATAAGCAACTCTTTAGTACATTCCAATTAAGAGAATTCTTTGGGCATAGTTCTTTTCTTGCTTGGGGACAAGCAAGATTTAAGTTTGGTATTGTGATGACTGTGCATCATGTTATGTTTTTCTATGCTTTTTCATATCAAAACTTAATTCATTATGCTTAATTATTGAGTATTTTTTGTGCTTAAGTTGTATATTGCTTTGATTTTTTTGATTTAATGAATTTTGTAGAAAATGGTGGAAAAAGAAGCAAAAAGCACAAAACAAGCTCAAAAGAAGAAAAGATGAAGTTTTGGGCGTGCCACTTGGTGCCTGCGCGTGCCAGACTTGAGTTCCAGAGAAGTGATTTTGATCCAGCACTATCGGCGTGGCACGCTAATCATTGGCGTGGCACGCCAGGCTTACGAAACAGAAAGGGTGCTCAACACTACACAATGGACATGGCACGCCAGTTATATTTTTCAGAGAAGGGAGGAAGTTTCATCACTATGGGCATGCCACTTGGTGCTCTTGGTGTGGCACGCCAAGCTTGTGAAGCCAACTCTCATCAATGGGTGTGCCACTTGGTGCTCTAGGCGTGGCACGCCAAGCTTGTGAAGTCAAGATCTCAAAGAAGGCATGCCACTTGGTGTTTTGGGCATGGCATGCCAGATCAACATTCCAGCAAAGGATATTGAAGAGTTCTACATGGGCGTGGCGCGCTAGTCTTGGGCGTGGAACACCGGGGAATATGCCAGCCTGACCTCCTCCCATTCAAATGATAACATTTTGAGCTACACAACTCCAAATGAGGTAATTCTAGTTCCATTAGAAAGTAGACATCCAGAGATTTTCAATCATATATAACACTTTATAATGGACATTGGAATTAAGGAAGATATTGACCCCGAAAATACAGGGAGCATAACATGTCCCTGCAGAGTTACCAGCCTAACCTCTTCATCTTCAAAGGAATATAACCTGAGTTGTAGGGGACCAAATGATGTAAATTTGGTGGCATTAGAAATCTGACATCTAGAGCTTTCCAAAGATATATAACACTTTATAGTGGACGTTAAATATGGAGGTGAAAAAGACCATTATTTCATCGTTGCAAACCTAGGCGTGGCACGCTAGCTCGAGGGCGTGGCACGCCAATTTCTTTCCTAAAAAGGGCATGGCATGCCAGATCTTGGGCATGGCACGCCAGTTCTAATGGCTAGAGAGGAAGATTTAGTGCATCATTGAAGGTGTGGCACGCTAAGAATGGGCATGGCACGCTGGGGTATTTGACAGACTAACCTCTTCACCTTTAAATGGGCATAACTTGAGCTAAAGAGGTCTAAATGAGTTGATTCTAGCGATGTTAGAAAGCTGACATCTAGCTAACAATATATAATACTTTATGGTGAACATTTAATTTGAGGTCCAAACAACTCCATCTATTCAGCGTGCAAAGTGGGTCATACTCCAGTGAGAAATTTCTATTGGGTGTGGCACTTGAAACCACACGCCAACTTCTCCTTGCAGCCCCCGACCTTCAACCAAGCCCTCTCTAAATCTCATTCAAGCCACAATTATCAACCAATCAAGGCCACAAGAAGTATCTAAAATAGTTCAATTTTCATTTCATTATAATTTGATTTTAATTTCATTGTAATTTGCTTTTAATTTCATTTAAGTCTGTAATTTAGGAGAGCCTATATAAAGGTCTTAGTTTCATAGAATTTAGGGAGATCATTCTAGAAAAAATTGGAGGAGGGGTCTTCGGACTCCCTCTTCTCACCCACACTTCTCTCCTCTTCAACTTTCTTACTTGTAAATATTTTAGTTATGAATCACCAACTCCTTCCATTGGGAAAGAGAGCTCTATTGCTATTTGATGGATTAAATTATTTTTATTCTTCTTCTTCTCTTCATCTCTCTTTGACTTACTTGAAGGATTTTTGTTCTTTATGTTAGCATTCAATTATCTTGGAAAAGAGATTGAATGTAATTGGGTTTTATGTGAACCTTGGAAGAAAAATCATAAAACCATGCTTGAAAATCCTTCTCACACTTGAATAGATTTGGGTATGGATGGGATATTGTGACATTTAATCTATCCATTATTTTGGTCTAGGAAAGTGTGTGGTATAATCAGGGAATAAGCTTCATCTCCTCTCATGAGCGACTAGACCAAGGATTGGCTATTGATCAAGATTGGGGAGATTGAGTTACTAAGGAATTGGAACTCAATCACTCATGATTGCCAAGAGGTCAATGAGTTGCATGATTGAAGATGAGATAAAATCAATTAATCTGGAGAATGCAATATCTCTTGATCCCAATGCTTATTTTATCTTTCTTTCTTTTATTTACTTTGTGGTTATTTACATTTTCTGCACTTTACTTTTCCAGCACTTTACTTTCTTGTACTTTACATTTATGCCATTTACTTTCTTGCACTTTAATTTTTAGCACTTTAATTTCATGTCATTTACATTTCTTGTAGAATATCTCTCCTTAATGTTTGTCTAACTAGAATAATCAACTAACTATTGATTGCTTAATCCTTTAGTCCTCGTGGGATCGACCACACTCTCTAGTGAGTTAATACTTGACGACAATTCGGTATACTTGCCGAAAGAATTTTTGTAGTGATACATCAATTCCGTGATCACTCTTCAAGCCATTCCAAACTAAGCAGGGCCCTATCAATGCGGCTACAGGATCGACCTCTAAACCATGTAAATTTGCGGTCAATAATCGGCAAGTCCACTAAACCCATATCTTGTATCCAATTCTTGAAATCTTCTGCTGACGAGGATAAGCTATCAGTGCCTCGTCTTCCTTCCACCTGTACAATATTATTAAAGTACCCCATGAAACAACAGGGAACCTGACATAACGCAGCTATGTAACTCAGCTCCTCCCATATAACAAGCTTCTCATCTATAGTATATGCACCATAAACTAAAATAAAAGCACAATTGAAATTATTCTTCAGCATAACCCCTTCAACACACAACCATCTCTTACTTTTATAACAATTTCTACCTTTAAAAACTCCTCATCCCACATTAGCAACAACCCACCAGACGCACCAACAGACTCAACATAGTTCCACCCCGTACAACCATTCCCCCAAATTTTTGAAACATCAAAACTAGTCACTAACTGCCTTTTAGTCTCCAACAAACCTAACATGTTTAAACTACATTTTTTCTTTAGGTCATTTACCATCCTCAACTTACCATCACCCCTCAGTCCTCTAACATTCCAAGAACTAAAAATCATTTTAAAGAATTATTGCACACCTTTTTTTGAGATTCGGGTCTGCTCCGTCTAGCTTTTGCCTTCTGTTTTGCCAGTCTTCTTTTCTGAGCAATTTCTTCATTCTGTTGTTAGAAAATAGCCATAATGTCATCTTCTTCATTATATAGCTTTGCTCCTGACTCCTTTGCTAATTCCCAGGTTCTTTTATTTTCTAACAACTGCTCATACAACCTTGAATGCCCATTGTCACTGGCTTTATCACCGTTGGCATATGTTGTGCCCCCTAAACTGACCTCATCATCACCGTATGAATATCCGTGTTTTAGTTCTGGTATATTTCTGACACAATTTGCTCCAGTTCCCCTCTCAGCATTTACAAATTCATGATAAGTTTGACCAATGTTTTCAGAATCATCGACGTAACGGTGCTCGCCGTCCAGCTTGGCAGCCGCGCCATCGATCTCGTTTCCTTGTACCACTTCAGCCCTTCCATCCTTTTTTACCACGTTGTGACCCTCCTCCACCACCGCCTCTTTTCCGCTCCCAGCCTTCCTATCCCTGACAGCATCGCCTAAACCGTTCACAATAACAATAGCACGTGACTCCTCATCTAGCAAGAAATCATCCGCCGTTAATCATCCTTCACCACCACATACCATCCGGCCTCCTCCTCTCTGGTTCGACCTCCTCCTACCGCCATTTCACCCTTACCCAGATTGGGACATAGCCTTTGCGAAGGTTCCTCACCATCGTCCTCAAGGCATCTTGCTCCAGGACCTGCTCTTGTGCCTCGCTCCTTGGAAACCGCGTAACCCAGGTCTCGAAACCCCCTAAGCGTGACGGCAATAAAGGCAGGGATGCCTCTCGCATGTTGCAGCCTCCAACCCGGACCCAGACGTTCTATACCCGGCCCAGACCTGATTCCCGCGTCCTCAAGTTGAAGAGTTCCTTTGGAACTTGGGCCCTCATGGCCCAAAACATGTTTTGTCCTCCTTTTCTCACTAATGGGCTTATAACTTGGTGCAAGTAATTTATTTTTCAAATTCTCCTTAGCCAGCCCATTAGGATTACAAAATTAGTCTCATGAAGTAGTTAATTCGGAATCAGTTTCATTCCTCACATTGTATCCCATTAAATCCGTTGTTCCTTTAATATCCCCATTATTAGATTGATACGTTACCAATTTCATTTGATTTAGAGTTAAATAATCATCACTCTACTCATTCAACATAGTTTCTAAATTTACCAATCTAACCTCGTCTTCAACCTCCTTCCGTAACCCCTCCATTATCACTTCCGCTGCCTGGTCTATACATTTTGTCAACTCTATAGCTGCAATAGCGCAAACCCTTGCAGATAATTTCTTCTGGTGTTCACATCTTCCCGCATCGTCCCACACAGTATCCCACTTACATTTCTCTCCATAAGTTTCACGTCCCACTTCTTTTACCAAGACGTCAAAGCCACTTGTACCTATTGTAATATGGACCCATTCATTAATCACATTCATCACACAAGTATCAATTTATACTCAGCCGACACTAAAGGAACTGCACGATTCTGTTACTTTATCACACCTAACCACCTCGCCCCATTGGCTTCCTATTATCCTGAAAGTATCCACGAACCACGCATGTAGCGGAACTCCGAAACATTCCAACCACACTCTTCGAGTCTCACTTCTCTCTGACTCATCCCACCTCCATACACTGTAAAACAACTGTAGTAGGCTATTCATTTTGAATGTGTAAGTCTCTTCTGCATTCACAGACTGTCAAATGTCAGCAGGGCTTTATATGCTCCCATTTCGTGCATCTGAATAACCTGAGGAATGTTCTTCACAACTGTTTCCTTCAATGACCTAAAGTCAATAACCTTTGTTGATCCACCTACCAGGCTTTTTTGCAACCATTGCAAGTTTTCTTTCGCCACAGCCACTTCCACCTTCTTCGTCCACCCATTCCCATGTGGATCTTGGACTGCTTTCTCCTTCGCCAACTCTTTAGTGGAAATAGTTGATGTTTTCTGGTTTTCTTCTCTTTCTGGTGGCACTTGATGACCCATAGCATTTCGATTATCAACTCGTGGCTGCCATTTGTTCGTGTCTTTCGCATCAGGCATTCTCCTGTATTTAACTTCCACTACAAAGACGATATT
The DNA here is from genome assembly GCF_059453495.1 of Arachis ipaensis. Taxonomy (NCBI): domain Eukaryota; kingdom Viridiplantae; phylum Streptophyta; class Magnoliopsida; order Fabales; family Fabaceae; genus Arachis; species Arachis ipaensis. The sequence continues at coordinate 36,082,118 of NC_142435.1, read as the reverse complement.
TCCTCTCAGTCTTGTACAATTCATATCTGTTATATCCTTCAAAGCTCCTCCTTTCGTAGTGTACCGTATGAACGCAAAGATATATAAACTACCATTCTTTTGTTTTCTTGATAAGTATATATCATTTATGCGTCCAGTCCAACTAAATAGCTTAAACAGTTTTGTCTTTGATATGTCTGCTGGAAGATTATCCACGAAGATTGAGAAAGACTCATTCTCCAATCGTCGATACTCTTCTCAATTCCAAACTCTATGATCCTTGACCTTACTGGTCGTTCTACCCCTCCCGGTGTTTCCCACCCACCCACCCACCCACACACACACACACACACTCTCTCTCTCTCTCTCTCTCTCTCTCTCTCTCTCTCTCTCTCTATTGAAATGTATTCTCAAGAAAATTCATTACCATGCAAGAATGATTTGATGATCATTATCCTATGAAAGATATAAAATAGATATCATATTCTCTTGTCTAGACCAAATAGATCATTACACTGATTGGTAATTAGTAGTTACAATTCAAAAATATGAACTGACATATCAATAAGTAACACTCACTAATCTTAGTTAGAAGTTCACAACTCTTATTTCATTTACCTTTAAAGTTTCACACTCTCACTTAATAAATTATTACTTAATTTTATTGATCCCTTGAAAGTAATACTGTTGCATTATTTGCTTTCTGACTAGAAATGTGCTGGCACCTTGTCGATGATCTGCTATCAGTGAAAAGATAAGAAACCATTAACATCATTCAAAGTTCATAGGTTGAACAATATTTTACATCAATAAAAATTGAAATTAGATCAACTTGAAATAAATAAAAAATAAAGTATTACCAATCAAGCTAGTAAGAAGGATGAGACCAAGACTATAAGAAGTTATTATTAGAAAATATTAACATATCATGTGTAGCTACCTTCCAAATCCTACATATTGGAGAAAATTTAAGATGTCCGAACCAAATTAAGTGCCTTTAAGCTTCAAGTGTGACACCAAAGTAAAATATGAAAACCTCAGCTCTTTCTTTTCAATCTTGTGACATAGCATGTGTTGAACCATGTTTTTCTTATCCTCTTCTGCTTCTATAAAACCACAAGAAAATGGCTCCATAGACACCCCTCAGACTATACTAGGAGGATCCCCTGACCAACTGCACACGGCACGTGGCTAGCGAGTCCTTATGCAATCTACTAAAGGCGCATGCTAAGAAGACTTGGTATTTGATACTTCAGTGTCTTTTCTAAAAGATTCAATTGCACCGGAAGAAGATGAAACCAGTACATCTGCCATGTATTCCTTGGGCGTCCATTCTGGAGGAACCAAAACTCTCAATTTTGTGAGTCTGGGTCTTTGTAATGGAGTTTCACCCTTGAAGTTTAATTGACCGTCATTTAGACCTGACTTAGCAATCCCATTGAAATGGTAGAGAAAAAAAAACCTTCTTACCCATCATCAATCACGATTAATCCTTCAAACCTCCCAAACTCTTGTCAAGATCCAAATAACTTGCCAAAACTCACTCCAAATAAGTAAAACAAAAAAAAATAATTGAATGAATTTAATGATTCAGATTCATACAATAAGAACATAAAAGGAAGAAAAAAATAAATCAATGAAGCAAATTCATACCTGAGACTGAGGCTCCATTGGAACTCTAGAAGTGGAGGATGAAGGAGAAGATAGAGCACCACAGTGCTGACGACGACGCTGACTCGCTGAGACCCACGCCACTATTGCCTGCTAAGGACGACGCCACTGAAGAGAGAGAACGATGATACTGAGCAATGAGAATGATGATGCCGAGCGGCAATGGAACGACGCAGGTGCCACGACGATGGCAAAGAGAACGACGACACTCTGAGGCTGAGAACGAACGACTCGAAGAGAGAAGAGAGATACTGAGAATAAACGATAGGGAGAGAGAGGCTAAGAACGATGCCAGGAGATGGGCTGAGACCGGCAACGAGTGCTAGGTTGAACGGTGACGGTAGAGACCAGAGAAAAAGTGGAGTAAGTGATGGTGGTTCTGTGGATAAAGAGGAGAGTGCAGTGAGTTTACAGGGGAAAGAAATTAGGATTCTAATAGATGAATTTTAAAAATATTTGTAGTAAATGTAAAAAAAATATTATTATTATTATTATTAAACCCTATATGGATCATATTTGTAAATTATTCATTGTGCATATCAAAAAAGTTTAAAAGACTTGAACTTATTAAAGACAGACCCACTAAAATTATATGCAGAGGACTGGCGTCATAAATTATTTACTTGGTTTTTCTTAGTTGACAGAATAAATACTAAAAAAAGATTGTATAGATTAGATGCTATTGAATAAAGTGATAATATTTGTGTATTGTGTAAAAATGATGTTGGAAATTTATATCATCTATTTTTTAGTTGTGAGTGTTCTTTACAGGTATGATGTGTCTAGTTGAGTGCCTCTAGTAGACTTTTGTCTGTTTCAGATATAATCAAACAATTATTTAAGAGTTGAACAAAATTGCCATCTAAGAAGAAAGAATTCAAGAAATGGCTTATCGGTTTCTTTGCTATTATTTGAAACATTTGATTAAAAAAGAATCAAAAAATCTTCTAAAATAGAGAATAAAGTGTAACAGATATTATCAACAGGTCATCTAGAAATTACCAAGAATAGAGTGGGGTTAATCTATTTTATTATTGAGTCACCAAAAAAAACTATTTTATTATTGATGACACTGCTAGAGATAATAATAGATTATGTCTTTTAATTTTGGTTTAATTTATTTTCCTATCTTTTATAAGATTAATAATAAAATTAGTCCTTAAAAGATGAGTCATTTTTTTAAATTTGTCCTTGAAAAATTTTTATCAGTAAAATTTGTTGGGAATAAGGAGTATGACCACAATCCAATCAATCATGTGTCAAATAATTTGTTATTATTATTATATTAAAATGTTAATATAATAATGTCCTTGATTAAATTTAGAGATTTATCATTGTGATAGTGATCATAATATTGAGAGATAATTCTTTTATAATTTAATCTAAATTGTTCTTGGTCATAGGATTATTAAAAAGGACATTAATAATCCGAAAAGATCAATATATATAATGGTCTTCATTGGATGAAGATTAATAGATCTCATTTATTAAATTATATATATATATATATATATATATGGTGCATATAGAGATATAACCATTGAACTGACTCACTTTGAGAATTCCTAATGGTTATAATTACCGTATATTTGTCAATGGGATATTCTCAAGATGAACATAGTAATAGAGTTTTCTTTGACATGCGACTGCATAGTAATTAATAATGTATTTATTATACTTTAATTCCGGACACCTAATACCCTAGGGTGCTAGTTGAATGGATATTGGATATGATTTAAATACTTGTAGAATTAATGATTAGTCAATAAGAAATCCATCAACTCTTGGTAAAGAGTTTGAGCTCTATGATTATAATGATTGAGATGAATAAAACCTTGGCCAAGGGAATTGAATGAATGAAGAAATGAATTTCTTAGGTCATTCACGGTTCATTATAATAATGGTAATAAGTTAGAGTTTGACAATTAAACCATACTCTAAAGGTTAACCAAGAGCTGGAAAGATGGAAGGAATTATACTTTGTTCTTCTAAGGTTCTTAGTAAAAATATATTACTTCATACTATCGGGTCGTTGAGGAGTGTTGCTAGATGCCAACCTTGATTAGTAAATTTAGTATGACTAATTTACTACCCGCTTAGTATTGAACCTATGGGTCACACACTAACGAGTGTTCTAATATTTGCTGTAGAATTATTTAATTATTAATTTGATTCGATCAAATAAATAATTATATTAATTCAAATAGAATATTATTATATTTTTTGCTAGCACCAAGAATATAATAATAGTATGATAATTGAGAATATTAAATGAGATTTGAGAATAATTAGTTATTCTATTTCTAAATTTGAATTATAAATTTGGATGAAGATCCTAATTGATTCTATTTTAAATTGTTATGATATGATTCATAAAATTTAAAGGAGTCAGATTTGGAATTTAAGAATATGATTTAAATTTGAATTGAGATTCAAATTTAAAATCAGTAACAAATCTCATACCATATATATGTATGCCAAGAGTAGAGGACGATGATACAGGAGAGAATAACAAGAGTTTTATTCCTTTACCTCTACACACATAAATGTATGTTAGCCTAATTCTTGGAGAAGAATTTTATGGCGTGCAAAGAGTTGCAAGAGGTTTCTCAATTTAGATCAGATGTCCCTTGGTCAAGGAGTTGACAGCAAAAGTTGGTCTCGGTGTGGATACGCATAGCACCTTCGTACCATCGAAGGAGAAAAGATTTTTACTAGTGTACTCAAGTATTTAGATCTGATCTACTATATATTTATTATTGGAATAAAAGTTTAAGCACAAAATAGATCTTTAAGGATTACTTCCTTTTCTTCCACTGCGTGTTATGAACACATGGTAATCCTTCAGTGGTATCAAAGTTTTGGCATTTTTGTGTTTAAATTTTTATTTCTATTTTCTTAAAGTTTGTGGATTAATAAGATTAATTCAAATTATTTTTTAAGCATGTGATGTATTTATTTCCATTGAGATGGTTTTCTAATAAATTAATAGTTGATTTATTTTAATTATTTAATTGTGATTAAATTATCATTTTTTAATATAAAAGGTATATTTATAATCAAATATTTTATTTAATTTTATTTATATATTAAATTTTATTGTGATTTTGATTACAATAAAAGGAATAAGATGCAAAATATCTTTTGTTTGTTTCTTATATATATAAGTGTATATATAAAGGTCAAATTTGATTTGATAATTTTTTTGGCTAAACGTTAGTACATGAAAAATCAAATTTTGATTTGATTGATGTGTTTTGAACACTATGATTTTAGAAATAGTTTTTCTAATATTCTTGATTATAAAGAGCGGCCTGACAATCAGGAGTTTTATTTTTCAAGATAATAATCAGTATATACATTTGATATATTAAGGATTTAATTTTATATTTTTACCTAGACAACCTGGGAGTATAAAATTTAATCCATAAATACTGATGAAAAAATTTTCTAACAATTGAGATAAATCCTAAAAGTTAGAAGATTGCCAAACAAATAAATTTATCTCTTGTTTACAAGGAACAACTTGACAATCAGGACACTTGTACTCAAAGATAGAATTTATTTATACATATGATGATGTATAAGGAGAACTAATTTTATGCTTGAACCTAGACTACCTAGGAGTATTAAATATAATTCAGTTAAATAATTGTCTGACAACCAGATAATTATTTAGGATTATAATTGTATGAGATACAATTTAATCATGTTTATTTAGAATAGGGATGAGTAACAACTTGATAACCAAGGTACTCATTCATGATTCTAAATAATTTTAGCAGAAATATAGATTTCTTAATTTACTTTCATATTTTAAATTTTAAAATATGTCCATCTTTCGTATGGCAAACTTGAAAGTAATATATTGACATTTGAGAATTGTTCTCATGTATGAAAGGGTTATCATGGAGATGATAATTCTATTAAAATAATATCCTCTAATAAAATTATTTTTTGAAATGGTCAGAACTTTTGAAATATTTGTAATATTATTTTACATGGGTTGTTTGGACAGTCATAAGTTCTAATTTCAAAGGCATTTCTCCACTATTTATTACAAAACATCTTGAGAAGATGTGGTGCCCAATGTAAGATAGTATGACTATCAAAGATTTTATTTAAACGAGTGGGAATATTGGGCAATATATTTTAAATTAAACAACTTTAGAAGTTGGAATGCCATTAACCAAATGATTTTAGCGAGAATTGTTCTTGCAAGTATTTTTAGATATTTGTTACAAATAATTTATAATTTTCTCTAGTATGATTAAGGTTTGTGGTCTTTTTGGAAAAGCTCAATATGAGTATTGAAGATGCGTATCAAAATTACTCTTAATGGTTGGTTTGACCAATAATAAAGATATTGAGTATTTTTTATTATAAGAGTTTAAAGTCTCTAATTATCTAATTGATATTCTATTGAATAGAGAATGAGATTCTCTCTATGTACAAATACTAGTATTCTATGTACTTCATTATGTTTAAGAAACAAGGAATTTGATTCAGCTACTAATCTTTCGTTAAATATTTGGATTACGTTTTAGAAACGTAGCTAAATTAACAAAGTTATTCACTAAGTCAATTTTAAACCCACATGAGATGTGGGAAAAGGCATAAGCTAAAACTCAAGAACATTAGAGTTTGGAGATGTCTTATATGTGTTAAGAGATTACACAATAATAGAATTGATATTAGGTCTAATAAATGAAATTTATTGGTTACCTTAAAGAAATAATGAGATTATTTTTATCACTCTACAAAGTGTCTATGATAAGAGGTTAAACTCCTATTTAGAAAAGGGATTCCATCTAAAAGAAAGAGTGGGAGTATAATTACTTTTATTAGAATTATATACCACTCAATAGAGGATATACTTTCTCCTAAAAGTATAAAAGGTTTGATCGTCAAACTAACTTTCCGAAAAAGTAGCCTATTCGTATAATGATACAATTCTATAAAGATAGATCTAATTGTTACTTAGATTTTTTATTATCATATTCAATAAGCATTGTTCCTAAAATAAAATTATGCACTATTGTAATAGGAGATTTCATATTTTGAGAAAATGTGATATTTATAATGCATTAGGTGTATCTTGTAAGAGGTCAAGTACATGTGCTCAAAAGTTAAGGTGTTTAAAGTCAACAGAGTTTTTGATAAATACAAATGTGCATTGAAAAATTATACACATGATTGATTGGCTCTAGTGCAAGTGGGAGATTATTGAGATAATAGTATGCCCAAGGTTCAATCCATCATGATTGGCTCTCGTGCAAGTGAGAGATTGTTGGGAATAAGGAGTATGACCACAATCCATCAATCATGTGTCAAATAATTTGTTATTATTATTATATTAAAATGTTAATATAATAATGTCCTTGATTAAATTTAGAGATTTATCATTATGATAGTGATCATAATATTGAGAGATAATTTTTTTTATAATTTAATCTAAATTGTTCTTGGTCATAGGATTATTAAAAAGGACATTAATAATCCGAAAAGATCAATATATATATATATATATATATATATATATATATATATATATATATATATATATATATATATATATATATCTTCATTGGATGAAGATTAATAGATCTCATTTATTAAATTATATATATAGATGGTGTATATAGAGATATGACCATTGAACTGACTCACCTTGAGAATTTCTAATGGTTATAATTACCGTATATTTGTCAATAGGATATTCTCAAGATGAACATAGTAATAGAGTTTCATTTGACCTACGACTGTCATAGTAATTAACAATGTATTTATTATACTTTGATTCCGGACACCTAATACCCTAGGGTGCTAGTTGAATGGATATTGGATATGATTTAAATACTTGTAGAATTAATGATTAGTCAATAAGGAATCCATCAACTTTCGGTAAAGCGTTTGAGCTCTATGATTATAATGATTGAGATGAATAAAACCTTGACCAAGGGGATTGAATGAATGAAGAAATGAGTTTCTTATGTCATTTACGGTTCATTATAATAATGGTAATAAGTTAGAGTTTGACAATTAAACCATACTCTAAAGGTTAACCAAGAGCTGGAAAGATGAAAGGAATTATACTTTGTTCTTCTAAGGTTCTTAGTAAAAATATATTACTTTATACTATCGGGTCGTTGAGGAGTGTTGCTAGACGCCAACCTTGGTTAGTAAATTTAGTATGACTAATTTACTACCCACTTAGTATTGAACCTATGGGGTCACACACTAATGAGTATTCTAATCTTTGCTGTAGAATTATTTAATTATTAATTTGATTTGATCAAATAAATAATTATATTAATTCAAATAGAATATTATTATATTTTTTGCTAGCACCAAGAATATAATAATAATATGATAATTGAAAATATTAAATGAGATTTGAGAATAATTAGTTATTCTATTTCTAAATTTGAATTATAAATTTGGATGAAGATACTAATTGATTCTATTTTAAATTGTTATGATATGATTCATAAAATTTGAAGGAGTCAGATTTGGAATTTAAGGATATGATTTAAATTTGAATTGAGATTCAAATTTAAAATCAATAACAAATCTCACACCATATATACGTATGCCAAGAGTAGAGGACGATGACACAGGAGAGAATAACAAGAGTTTTATTCCTTTACCTTTACACACATAAATGTATGTGAGCCTAATTTTTGGAGAAGAATTTTATGACGTGCAAAGAGTTGCAAGAGGTTTCTCAATTTAGATTAGATGTCCATTGGTCAAGGAGTTGACAGCAAAGGTTGGTCTCGGTGTGGATACGCATAACACCTTCGTACCATCGAAGGAGAAAAGATTTTTACTAGTGTACTCAAGTATTTAGATCTGATCTACTATATATTTATTATTGGAATAAAAGTTTAAGCACAAAATAGATCTTTAAGGATTATTTCCGTTTCTTCCGCTGCGTGTTATGAACACATGGTAATCCTTCAAAATTAATCTTTCAAATATTACAAATTAATTATTTTTATTCTTCAGTCACTTTACTAATAACATACATAACATTTAACATTTAACATTTAACATATCTAATTAAATATTAACTAAATATATTTATAAAAATCTATCAATCTATTTTTTTTTTCAATTACGTCAACTCTAATTCCAATATAACTTAACCACTATGTTGATATAGACTATACTTATGATTTATATATTCTATCTAACACTAAATGGGTTTTTATATATGTATGTCCACATAAGGATAATGACTTGTCATTATTATTTTGAGATAGGCAAAGAGATTTAGATCTAATCAAAGCTTACTGGGACTCGACAAACACCATACAAGTATACAACTATGCAAACATAAACGAATAACATAAGAAAGAAAAAAAAAATAAAACTAGTAAAATCCATTACGTTTATTAATATCAGATCAGATAAGTTTGTCTACTTTTCAATAATGTCACCCTTTTACGTATATACTAAAAATTAATTATTATTAACTATTTATATATAATATCTATTAAAATATAAAATATATATTAAAAATATTAATCAATACATATATTTATATATAAATATATAATAAAAAATTTAATAAGTAATTTTCTATATAATATATATACATAATATCTTTTAAAAAATGTCCATTTAAATTTCAAAGACGAGAGAGAAAAAAAATCTTGTACTAAAATAAATAATTTTGAACTTTCTCAAATTATGTAGTCAAATACATTTATGAATAACAGTGAAAAGAAACCCAAAAAATTAATTACATAAGATATACATTGAATTTCTCAAATACAGCAAGAAAATCGTTTAAACTCTTGAAAAGATGCACGCACCAAATTGAATAATTGATAGAAAAAATCGTTTTCCAGAAAAAAAGAAGGAAATTAATCTTTTGGAAATTATTTTAATGCATTCTCTATTCCTACTTTATTTCTATTTCTAAGAGTAAGAGTCAGGGCCTCACATTTGAAATGTGCCTTCTCTTTCTTTTAACTTTTTTCCCGTGGAATATAACAAACAACAGCAATATAATAATAATAATAATAATAATAATAATAATAATAATAATTATTATTATTATTATTATTATTATTATTATTATTATTATTATTATTATTATTATTATTAAGATTTTGCTATCCTGTATATTAAGAGTATAAGTTAAATATATTATAAAAAAATTTAATTTTATTGATTACAAAAAAATTTTTTACGTTTTTAATACATAAAAATAATAAATAATATTAAAATATTTTTTTTATGATATGTTTAATCTATATTTTTAAGATATAGGATAACAAAATAATAATAATAATATTGCTGTTGTTTGTTATTAATGTGTGGAATTAAATATATTTGAAAAATATCATGACTGGAATAGAAAATCACTGAAAAAAATAATAAAGATTCATTGCCTAAAAAAGAATGTGAAAATTCCAATGTACTAATAACTGAGAGACCGATAGATATAACTTCTAAATGCTTCCATTGGAACTCTGCAACTTGTACTTGCTCCCTTTTTTTTTTTTCATCATCATATTATAGTTATCTGAACTACCGATCCATTGATTCTTGTATTCTTCAGTGTCACAACTGAAAAGAGAATAACACCACCACCACCACCACCAACAACAACAACAGAAGCCTCAGTTCATTGAAAAAAAAATGCTGTCTGCAACAGCTTCTATGTGTCTGAATTTGAAACCACAACAAGCAATATATGCAAATGCCAATTATCCAATGCATTCCCTAAGATTCTCTCGGCGGTTGGTTCTCTCCGGCGGCCGGAGTCTCACTAGGCCACTTCCCTCAGTTACTCTTACATTGAGGTGTTGTTCTTCACTCTCAAGTTCATCATCATTCTCTGGTAAGTTGGTATTTGCTTCTTATTTTTTCCCCTGTGTTTTATACCTTTTTGTTGAATTCTCTCTTATTTTTGAACAATAAAAAAATGGGTAGATGATTTGATAGTAAAGTTCTAATCTTTACTGCATGTTTAAATAGAATCTTGTGATACATGATATAGCTGGGTTTTAATTCTATCACAAAGTTGTCATCTTTATTGCTGCATGAGTGCTTTTTTATTTGAAAAGAAGTAATATCTCAAATCGATGTTGAATAGAGATTTTTATTAGGATAATTTAATTATCAACAAATTTTAACCACCAAAGTAACCTTTTAACATTTTATTTTTTTTAGACAAATTAATTTTTATGTCAACTTTTGATAGAAAATTAGATAAATTAATCTCTATTATTTAATAAAAATATAACCGTCTCAAAAAATTTAAAATTTTTTAGATTAATTTCTCTATATAGACGAATAATATGATATGAAAAATAAATTGTTTAAGAAAATAAAAGTTTAAAATTGATTTAATGATCAAAATTTCTTAAAAACTAAAATATGGGATTAAAATTTTTTTAAAAACTGATTTGAAGTATTTGTGGGATGATGGCATGAAAATGGGTGCTGTAAAGTGTTGAGTTTGGAGGCAACTCCAAATTTAAGTATGAACAGTTCTGGATAACTGAATGAGTCCCAGCAAATTCGATTTCTTTGGTGTATTTGGTTTGGGGTAAAAGAGTAAAAACGCTGTCATTTCTGAAAATTTAACCCGGTTTTCATACATGAAATTTCGTCCCTCCTGATTTTACTGCCATAGGGAAACACGCTATACTTACTATTTAGTAGGAGTAAATGGTCAAATAAATCTCTAAAACATCATTGTTTTTTTAAATAAGTCTCTGAAAATTTTTTTTTAATTAAATTTATTTTTTAAAAATTTTAAATTAATCATATTAATCATTTCATCACTTTTTTTTGTTAATATTATCAAAATTTACTAATATAATACGTTAAATAACACCCCAATATACACCTAAAGTTTTAATTGACTATTATCATAATAAATTTATAAAATTATATCAAATTAACTCTAAAGAGATTTCAATGTCTGAAGTTTTCTTTTTAATTAGGTTTTGACTTGATCTAATTTTATAATAAGTTTATGAAATTAAATCAACCTAATTAAAAAGAAAACTTGAGGTATTAAAATTTGTCAATTTAATTTGATTTAATTTTATAAATTTATTATGTTAATAGTCAATTAAAACTCTAAATGTGTGTTGGGGTATTACTTAATATGTCACATTAGTAAATTTTGATACCATCAATAAAGAAAGCAATGGAAGCACTAACATAATTAGTTTAAAATCTTTAAATGACGAATTTGATTAAAATAATTTCGAAGATTAATTTGGAGAACTAGTAATCTTTTAAGAATTAATTTGACCATTTACCCTTCTTTAAATTACGATCTGACTCCTCTAAAGTTATATTGTCACTTTAGAAAAAAAAGTACATTATTAATCACCATTGAATTAAGATAGTAAGACTCATAAATAATAAAGAGAAGTGTTAGGGACTCAACAAATTTTGTAATTTGTAGCCATCAATTAACTATTATTAGTGTCATTAATGGTATGAGATTTTATCCAATAATATGAGATTACTTACTTTTCTTTTGCTAGTTAAATACAGGTCAAATTTTAATAAAAGTGCTACCCCTAAACTTTCTCAATAATAAATATTACAAATTTAAAGATTATTAAAACACTACTTCATTATTTTATTAGTGTGGTCACCTTAAAAGATTTTTTTCTGTAATTAATATTGTCAAATGTGACTTTTTATTCTTACCTAAACTCACTAAATGGGACAAGAAAAAAAGTACACGTAAAAGGATATTGTCACACTTGAAAAATTTAGAGGATTTGTTTCTAAAAATTTATGTGGATGAACATTATTTTCATCCATAAAAGTTTCTGTCTAATCTTTATCCCAACCAAATACACCAACGATTATATATAATTATGCTAAGTGTACACAAAATATTAATAATCGCTATAAGATATATATCAAAATATATATATATATTAAAAATAAGTTACACAATATATATATTTATACTAATTTAGTAATTAATTGTTTATGTACACATAACATTTTTGCCATTGCGAATGACATATCCAATGGTTTTGGTTTTGTAACTCTTCACATGTACAATTTTAACATTTTTAGTATTTGACTAAGCATGTACTACTTTTGCAGTTGATGAAGCAAGGGAATTTGTTGAAGCTTCAAGAAATGGGAACTTGATTCCTCTCCAGCAATGCATATTCTCCGATCAACTTACTCCGGTTCTTGCCTACCGGCTTTTGGTTAAGGAAGATGATGGCGAGGCTCCCAGCTTTCTTTTCGAGTCTGCAGAGCCTACTCTTGATTCCTCGAATATGGTGAGTGTGTTTTGTCATGTTCATCATTTTTTCTTATAGTTCTAATTTTGTCTGTTACGCAAAGTAATGGTTGGATTGAATACAGGGGCGCTATAGCGTTATAGGAGCTCAACCAAGTATGGAAATTGTGGCGAAAGAAAATAGTGTTACAATAATGGACCATGAATTGGGGAAGTTAACTAGAGAGACTGTTGATGATCCTATGACGATTCCTAGAAGACTCTCGCAGGGTTGGAAGCCATGTCTTAGTAATGAACTTCCAGATGCCTTCTGTGGTAAGACAGTCTATACTATCAAATGTGTTATATGATATCATCTTGTTAAGTGTACACCAAAAATCATCTATCCGTATAAAATCTATATTAAAATATAAAATATATATTAAAAATAAGTTCACACATATTTATACCAAATTATATAGTGGTTGATTTTTTAGTAGATGATTTTTTTTGTGTATATAATATTTTCGTATATTCATTTATTGATTGCATTTAAATTACTAAAATGGTATCCTAAAATTTATATTATTGGTAAAAATATCCAGTAAAATACAAAGAATAAATAAATTCAAAAATATTTAAAAACATAAAAAAATAACAACCATGCTATATTATACTAAAACTCCAATAATATAAAATACATATTGAAATATAAAATACATATTAAAAATAAGTTAAACAATGAATGTATCCATACATAAATACAAAGTGGCTGATTTTAATGTATAAATAGTATTTTTGTAAAAATAATCTAATATTAAATATATTTTTTCAAAAAAGTTAAAAAATTAAAATTTCATCATTTTAGGTTAAGTTTTTTTTATTTTGAATAACCAAAAATTAAAAAAAAATCAAGAAATAAAATTCTGTTCTAATTTTTTTTTAAATGCAAATGTCCTTTGCTAAATATAAAAGTCGTCTTCCACATATAAAACAATATATATGTTATTTTTGTCATATTTTAAAAACTTTCTAAGATTTATTTGTCTTTGATATCTGTGGGATTATTTTAGTCACACAATATAAACTCTGGATACAATGTTGATAGTTTATCCAATTTCAACATAGATTGATCCTTTTGAAACCAATGCGTTCTTCCCGGTCTCGGCAAGCGCGGCTATATTTCTTGAAAAAAAATAGAGAGCATTATATCAGGCATTCCTTTCTCTTGGAGAGCTGAAATCTTGTTGAACTATGGTTCTGAAATTGAAATCTTGGTTTATAGACTTTGTTCTACAAATGCTTAAACTGCATCATATCAATATCTAAACTTCTTAAGCTGCTCTTTTAGGTGGCTGGGCAGGTTATTTCTCCTATGACACAGTTCGTTATGTGGAAAAGAAAAAACTACCATTTTCGAATGCTCCGGAAGACGACAGAAACCTCCCGGACATACATCTCGGCCTCTATGATTCTGTGGTTGTGTTTGATCATGTAGAGAAGGTAGCAGCCTTGTTTGCTTGCTTCACAAGTAATATATCATGTAGCAAAATTTCTTCCTTATCTTTTTGTTAGAATTTTATTCATTTATTCAAGAAGGTAGAAAAAAGTCTTCAAGTTCATTGTTCTTGTAAATTCCTTTTCATCGGCTAATACTGATGAGAAAGAACATGAAAATACTGATTCATAACTAAAAATTGTTCACTCTTCATTCAATTTTTTACTTGTTCTATGCTCAACAGAAAACATATGTGATTGTTTGGGTGAGGGTTGATCAATTCCCTTCGGTGGAGAGTGCTTACAACAAGGGAAAGGAACGGCTTGCAAAATTAGTCGCCAGATTACAGGATAGTAAACCGTAAGTAATTCATTCTTGCATATCATCATGCGCCGGTTTTTATGGTCCAGCAGAAGTTAATTTGAAATTTGGATTTGCTTGCTAGTCCGAGGCTGGCTTCAGGCTCAGTGAATTTGCATACTCACCATTTCGGTCCTCCTTTAAAAATGTCAACCATGGCACCTGAAGCATACAAGGAGGCAGTCCTTCAGGCAAAAGAACACATTAAGGCAGGGGATATTTTTCAGATTGTGTTAAGCCAGAGATTCGAGCGAAGAACATTTGCTGATCCGTTTGAAGTTTATAGAGCCTTGAGAGTTGTGAATCCAAGTCCATATATGACTTATTTGCAGGTTTATATGCAACATCCTGATATAATTCTTCATGTAATTTAATTTTTTGAAGTTCAGGTCTTTCATGTCACGCTCTCTATATATTTATCAAACAGGCTCGGGGATGTATTTTGGTCGCTTCAAGTCCGGAGATTCTTACGCGTATAAAGAAGGTATGTTTTTCACAATACTTGATCACTAAGTTATTTGTTGTAAATCTTAATTGAATCATCTTATGTTTATTGAATTACACTGTCATTTTATGTTATAGTGGATACTTATTTTGGTCTTGATATGAACAGAACAAGATTGTGAATCGTCCGTTGGCCGGGACGTGTAGAAGAGGGAAGACACTAGAGGAAGATAAGCAGTTAGAAGTGAAGCTCCTGAGTGATGAAAAGCAATGTGCAGAGCATGTCATGCTGGTTGATTTGGGACGCAATGATGTTGGAAAGGTTTGCAAAATATATTCACTTCTGTAGTGGGAAAATTCCAGCCTTTTTGCATTCTCTTAATCTATAATCTCCTCCTCTATTGGAGTTAAAATTTTATTAAACTTCAAAGTTAAATCAATCAATATAACATTATAGAGTGTGCATATATGTAACTTCAAGAAAATAACATATTTTGTGAATATCAACCTTAGAATATTATCTTGAATCTTGAAGAGGCAATATGTCCGATGGTTCTGATATCGGAAATTCCTTCTTTAGGTATCAAAACCTGGTTCTGTGAAGGTGGAAAAGGTTATGAACATCGAGCGATATTCGCATGTCATGCACATAAGCTCGACGGTGAGAATTGAGAACCATCTCTTGTTAAAGCCAGGATATTATATGATGTTTCATTGCTATTGTGTAGTTTCAACAAATAATATTAACATAAATGCATTATGTATTAAAGGTTTCAGGAGAGTTGCAAGAACATCTTACTTGCTGGGACGGCCTCCGTGCTGCTTTGCCGGTTGGAACTGTCAGTGGGGCACCAAAGGTTCATAGTTTTCTTGATATCTATTTGACAATTTACAATTTTTTTTCAAGCCTTGGATGCTCTTGAAATGCATGTTCCAGAAACGTCTACAATTCATGCTTTGGAGGTCCGTTGCTTCTGATGATGCATACTTCATTTTAACTTGATGGCTTGAGCATGCAGGTGAAGGCAATGGAGCTAATTGATAAGTTGGAGGTGGCGAGGCGAGGCCCTTACAGTGGAGGATTCGGATACATATCTTTCACCGACGAAATGGACATCGCTCTAGTTTTGAGGACAATTATATTTCCAACCACAGCTAGGAACGACACAATGTACTTGTACAAAAACTTGAACCAACGCCACGAGTGGGTCGCTCACCTTCAAGCTGGTGCTGGTATAGTTGCGGACAGTGACCCTGATGATGAGCACCAAGAGTGCCAAAACAAAGCTGCTGGTCTTGCTCGCGCCATCGACTTGGCCGAGTCAGCATTTTTAGACAAATGAGATCTCTGGTTCCTGCTATGACTATATGTTCTTAGAAATCAAAATTTAATAAACATCCAATACAAATAGGATTACAGTACGTTACAGGGAAGCTCCATACATAATTTTGAAGTTCCTGAACAGTACTATGCATGTTGGATGAGAGCTCTTTCGTTTGTCTTTCTATACAATACATAGATGTTTCTTTAAATTAATACCGATAAAATTGTATTACAATTAAGTCATTGCTTTTGAATGTTTAAGATTAAAATTAAGAAGTTTGTAAATTCTATTAAAATAAAGTCAAATTTTAAACGTATGGCTATCCAATACCCTTTCTATCTTAGGCTCTCAGGGAAGTCACCATGCATTTACAAAAAGATATAGCTAATGGATTGAAGATAATGAGCCAAATTTCCATAAAATAGAATATTAACCTCAGCTTGTTTCTGCCTCCATAACAATGACATACAAGCAATCTACCTAAATCAGAGATACCCATTACATGATGTTACATCACTTTCAATAAGCTTTACATAAGTAGAAGCAATGTTAGCTCCATATGCAAATCCGATATGGCTGAAACTAAGGATAAGAACACTGGTACTAATTTGTAGGTATATGCAGTTTCCTATGTGAGAACGTAGAACAGTTTACCTGCCTCTTACACTGGCAGGAGACTGGCCACATCTCTCGCTGCCTATATCATCATCTACTTCACTACTATCTAAACAAAGACCATTTTGGTTTACACTCACTTCAGAACTGGCGTTACTGCTTGTAGCATGAGGAGATCCTGAAATGCCTGAAACACTAATTGTTCGACCACGCTGAGGACCTGACCTCACGCTATACAAAGAAGAAGCTGGAATGTTTGTCATTAATGGCCGTAAATTGCCTGGAATTGTTCTCCTTATATCCTATCCAATGAGAAACAAGTAAATTGGTGAGAGAAGGATTATATTGCTAGAAAAAATCTATCCAATTCAATAATTAAGCAAAATCATCATAGAATGGGAAATGGATTCTCTCAATTGTCAAGCATAATCTCTCACTATACACTCTTTAAATAAGACTAAGAGAAAAAACATGAGAGAGAAGATATTATATCGTAAGAAATCGCTTGACAACATCAATTGAGAGAATCTATTTCCAAAATAGAATGAAGGTACTTTGATGCCATAAAATCTCTCAATCTTGAAATGCCATGCACTCACTAATTAACTACAGATTGCAGCATTGAAATTTTTAACATAGTTATTTTCATCTAGTGCATAAAATGTTGGGAAGATACATACCATGTGCCTAATAGCCATATCCAAGGACTTCTTTGAAAGTGTTCTTCCAAAGCCCGAGCTATCTGGAGATGAAGTGGACTTGCCAGACAAATTACTAAGGGGAGAGTTTTTGTCATCAGACATTGGTGGTGCTAGTTTTCGCATATTTATTACCCTCTCGACCATTTTGTTCCCTATTACAACAGGACTGACATTATCATTCACTTTGGAATGCCCACGGCTAACTGCTGGCATAGAATTTCCGCTGATGTGAGCAATTCCATTGGATGATCGCCCCCTTGAAGGAGAACACGATTGCCGTCTGGGTCTTCCAGTGGAAGCAGGCTCAATAGATGAAGACCGAGAAGTAGGTGCTCCAGGCCTGCCCCTAGTTGCTGACAGTGGCCTATCAGGAAGTGTTGTCCTTAGGTTGGGTGGAGCATCAAGTGAAAAACCTGGCATTTCAGATGGCTTCCATGGTCTAGATCTCACTGTTGGTGAAGTGCCACGTGACGGTACCGGCTTTGATGTCACAGGAGCTGGCTGCCTTGATGTCACAGGGGCTGGCTGCCTTGATGTTGCAGTAGCAGGCTGCCTTGATGTTGCAGAAGCTGGCCTGGAGTTTGAAGGAATCTTAATTGAAGACGAAGAAACATTGAGTTCACTTGATGGTGTCAATGGTCGCCGAGTAGGGGTAGATGCTCTTGATGTGGACCTGGAAGGAGGCAAAGTAGGTCGGCTAGTTGGTGTTGATGATCTTGCTGTAGATCTTGACAAAGGGGTAGAGGATCTTGATGGAATGGTGGATTTAGCTGCAGGAGTTGCGATCTTAGTAGCAGAGGTGGAAGTCTTGGTGGCAGAAACTGCCGACCTGTTTGTGGAAATTATAGTCTTGGATGTAGGAACTGTAGTCCTAGATGAAGATAAAGTAGCCCGAGTAGGTGTTGAAGGCCTTGATGGTTTTGAAGTTGTGGTCAAGGTAGGACGGCCAGTAGGAGTTGCAGGCCGTGATCCAGGACCTCCTGACGAAGATGGCCTCCTTGTTCCACCACTTGAAGAGCTCAATGGGGAGGAAGCTGATTGTTTAGATACTAAGTTTGTCCTGCCAGCAGGCTCAGACTGAGGATTTGCCAACTATAAAACCACAAGGAAACAAATATAAGGAAAAAAAAAAAAACCTGAAACTAAAACAGACAACCAAGCTTTATCCCAGTTCGTGGCATCAGCAAAATAGAAAAATCAATGGCATTGGACAAATGTTTCAGCAAAGCACTAAAAGAACCCTACTTTATTATTTAAAAAAAAAAAAGAGTACAACAATAGAGCATCAACAATTTTCTTATCCTTATAAAAGGTAAAAACCAAGACTTATAAATTGACTCGAAGATAACAATGAGATCAATGCATATTTGCCATAGTGCGACACTCAAAGCAAGGGTTCTTAGGGAATACATATAATAAGTCATTTCTAGTCAAGCATTTGACTATACGGTAGAAAAACAGAGAAATTTGCTTGCACATTTTTAAGCAAATCACCTTTTTCAGCTTAAAGTCAAGTTTGTCAATTGTCAGGATACTGCAAAATAATGACATTCAAACAGAAGTTCACTCAAAATACGAACTTATAAGGAAAATTACAATTTCATTAACAATGTCAAATCAGACACAAATGGTGAATGCCTGCCATTTGATTGATAAGACAATTCACATGATCTGAAGTAGCTGCTTACTCTAGATTTTACTGCTGTGGGACGTGCAGCTGGAGTTCCAAGCTGACTCATAACAGTCTTTCGAGATTCCATCTCCAGAGATGGAAAAAGAGGAGTACCAGGAGGAGTTAAAAGCCTGAAAAGATTTACAATAACCATGATAAGTGTCAATGCAAACAAAAATCATCACTAGCATATACATAACTTAAACAGGCGAAGTCAGTAACAAGTGTAGGAGGACAGATACTAAATTACATGTGGTAACAGAAACCAGCAATATTAGTAGCAGGATTACCTATTTAATTTCCAGATAGTTTAATTAATTTTGAAGCTTTTGTTATAAGTGGTAATTTGGTCAGTTTTAGAGTTCTGATGTCTTATTTGTAAACCCAAAAGATTCTTAACTGTGCTAATGGGTTTCGAATTGCATTCTTAACTGTAATTTTGGGACCAATAAAAGAATTAAGCTAGAAGGTCATGTTATTGGAAAGATCTTAGCAAGCATGGTAAAGCCTAAGCGTTGTCCCAAATGATTCATCCATTGTATGGAGACCTTCTTCTTGAATCTTGAATGCGGAATAATTAAGAATCTGTTGCTTTCCAAATTGGCTAACAAATTCATTTCTCATCAAAGCATATAAGTTAGCCATATGCTTCTCAAATTTTATTATGGGGACTGCCAAAAAATCGACTAACAATGCCTTTATCATCATAATTATGAAAACTTAAAAAGTGGATAAGCAATTGAAAAAAAGTGTATAGTCAAATAAAGAAAAAAGCAAACACAACCTCATCATCCCAACCTACAACTAATTCTTAACAGTTTTTAAAGATCTTTTTAAAAAAATTTTGAAATTCTTCCATTATTCTACATTATTCTCTATTTCTTTGGGAGATGAACAAGAACTCAGATTCATCTTTTGAGAAAGAATTGCACAAGCTGTTGTTGCTTCCAAGTTGAATTAATCTTTTTTCAGATATCAAGAGCTTCATTTTATCATTTTCTCAAAGAACATAATGTGTGCTGACTTTTTGTGAAGAATTTCAAAGCTACTCACTTGAAGAAAGTCACTATTTATAATCACATCAAGCCTTAAAACAAGCAAGGTTCAAGGTGGAAGGGACATCACATCTAGTTCCCCCAAAAAGGAGGAAACTCAAATAACAAAATCAAAATCCATATACTTATAAATATGAAATATCTTTTGGTGAATATGGAAATGAAAGCAGGCAACACCAACAATGGTACCGTGTATAACTCAGAAAAATATGACAATAGTGCAAATCTATGCAAGACAGGGTCGAATACCGGCAAAAAACACTGTTAAATTGAAAAACAATGCTTAGGGATCTAAGGTCCCATAAAAAGGAAAAAGAAATGCCAACAAAAGAAACTTAAAACTCCATAATTGACACTAATAAACACAATGGCAATTGGCAAGCAAGATAAACGCGTTGGATAAAAATTAGGCAAGCCATAAATAGAAAGGTAAGAACATACCAGTCATAATCATTTTTATCATTTTCAGAATTGAGAAAATCATCAGCACCGGTCTTCCTCATAGGTGCCGGCGTTGATGAAGAAATGTTGAATATTGGAGAAGTACTCAGATTCGAATTTGAACCTGCAAACCATTAAAGAAATTACTGAGCATTATGCTGTTCTTCACCAAACCTCGAAATAATTACTTATCCAAGTTCAAAGGCCACTAATCTCAGTCAACTAAAGTCATCTAAACATTAGAAAATAATTAAAAAA
Organism: Arachis ipaensis; assembly: GCF_059453495.1. Taxonomy (NCBI): domain Eukaryota; kingdom Viridiplantae; phylum Streptophyta; class Magnoliopsida; order Fabales; family Fabaceae; genus Arachis; species Arachis ipaensis. Next base: position 36,060,872 of record NC_142435.1, on the reverse strand, counting down.
AACAACGAAGAAACTCTGAACATGAAATCTATACCGAGAGCTGAATCGAACTCTTCTGAGGTGTGAAGCAGAAGATCGTTGCGCTCCTTCTCGCGTTTCTTCATCTCAAGGAACAATGCGAGTTCCTCGTCCTTCTCTTTCGCGGCAGAAGAACCCCTCAAACCCCCAAATTGTTGCTGCCTCTGCTTCAATGCACCTTGCATTTGCGATTCTTGAGCCCTGAAACTGCGATTCATCTCCTAAAATCGAAAACTCCACGAACCCTAGGGGCAAAATAGTAACTACAAAAAACCCTTCTAAAAAAGCCCCAATCCAAAAGCCACAAGAACCTAACTCACTTCTCTTTTTCCTTTTTCTCGGTAACGTCACCCGAAAAGAAGGTTCCAACAACCGAACGCAACGGGAGCTGAACGAGAAAATGAATCTCTCTCTCTCTCTCTCTCTCTCTCTCTCTCTCTCTCTCTCTCTCTCTCTCTCTCTCTCTCTCTCTCTCTCTCCCGAAGTTCGAATCTGTTCGAGAAAATCGAAGATGCTCTTTTCTAGCTGGAACAAAACGGCATTGTAGCTAAAAAAAAAAGGAAAAACTGAAACTCTTTTACAGTCTCTAGAGAAGAAGCGTTGGAGCTGAAACCGCCATTGTCGCGTGGCGAAGGTGAGAATGAGAAGCGCGTGAGAGAAGAGAGAGATCGGGAAACGTAAAACTTTAGCTAACCGGTGAGGAGAGAGAGAGATGAGAGTGAGAGAAAGGAGAGAGAGGAAGTGGCACTGTGTTGTAATTGCAAAGGAAGGTTGGAGGGCAAGATTGAGAATATAGGATGAACAGAAACTGTAACAGCTGTTGTTGGTCCTGTCTTCTGACGCCACGTTTTGCGTTGGGGTGTGTAATTACAGTAGTACCCCTTATGCTGTATTCCTTGTTTTGAATTTTAGCAATGGTGTGTCTTTGTAGCCATTCGCATTCTTGTTTATGCCCGTGAGACGGTGAGAGAGTAGGCTTTGACGAATAGTCTTAATTGTTTTAAGTAAAACTTTTAACCCCGCCAAAAAAAGAAAATAAAAAATAGACAATTTATATTTATACGAATAAAACAAATAGTCAATTTTTGAATGAAAAATATATAAATTTGGATGTACATGTACTTGCGTTTAAGAATTCGATTAATATATAACCAGTTATAAATAAATCAATTTTAAAGTCCAGTTTGGTAAACAATTTAATTTTAAACTCTTTTTAAAAAATAATTTAAATAATAAATGATTATATTAAAAGTAGCTTATAAATAAGTTATTTTATATTTTGATTTTTAATTCTAAAAATATTTATTTTTTAAAAATATGATAAAAAGTATTAGCATTATGAGAGAAGTCATTTTTTTAACTTCTCTATAAGTTTTTAAATAGCTTCTTAGAAAGTCACAATTTAGTTTTGAAAATTGCACCAAACATTTATATTACTACTTTTCATAAGTTAAAAACTCAAACAAAAAATTACTTTTAAAACTTTTCAAACCGTCCTAATTTTGTTATTCAGTTTTATCCTATTCAGATCACTCTCTCGGTTATGAATAGCATTTTCTGTGTGTAACTGTGTATAACATTAACATGTATACTGAGGGAACCCGGAAAAATAAGGGTTAAGTACTGTTTTGGTCCCTAAAGTTGAACGTAAAAATCGAAACCGTCCCTCATCTAATTTTCGATTTAGAATCGTCCATAACGTTTTTTTTCGTATTAAAATCATCCTTATAATTTTTTTTGGACAAAAATACTCTCACCACTACCAACAATTACCTCTTCCACCACCGCCACAACTAGCACCAACACTACCGCCACAACCAGCACCAACACCACCACCAACACCAACACCAACACCACCACCAACACAACAGCAAACAATAAACAGAGATCAATCAGCAAACTTCTTCCATCAACAGCAAACAACAATTCAGAAATCAAGAAATTCAGAAATCAAGAAAACCAACAACAATTCAAAAATCAAAACAAGAACAAAATCAATCAATCAACAATGACTCAACAAATCAAAGATTCAACAAATCAAGAAGCAGAAGAAGCAAAAGACGAAGCAGAAACAGAGATCGAAGCAAGAAGCAGAGGCGGCAAGGAGCAGCGAAGCGGAAACCGACGACGACGAGGAGGTCACGGCGACGACGAGGATGGCGAGGCGCGAGGGCACGGCGGCGGCGCGAGGGCGAGGCAGTGACGACGAGGGCGAGGAACGGCGTCGGCGGCGTCGGCGAGGAGCGACGAGGTGCGGCGGCGGCGAGGATCCCTTCTCTCCCCCCTCCTCCCTGTTTCTCCCCCCCCCCTTCTTTCTCTCCCCAATCCCCGCTTCTCTGTATCCCTTTCTCTCCTTTCTTTCGACGATGGCAGCTCCAAGCTTCGCCGGCGTCGGCGCCGGCGCCGTCCCCCTTCCCCTTCCCCCTCCCCCTCTTCCCTCCCTCTTCGTATACCCTTTTCTTCCTCCATCTCCCTCCCCCACCCAAAACACGCGTTCCCCCCATCCAAAACGCGTTTTCTTTTTTTTTTTTAATTTTATAACTTTTATTATTAAAATAGGAATAATGGTAGTTTAGGAATAACATAAAAAATTTTATTCAAAAGGACGATTTTAATACGAAAAAAAATGTTAAGGGCAATTCTAAATCGAAAATTAGATGAGGGACGGTTTCAATTTTTACGCTCAACTTTAGGGACCAAAACAGTACTTAACCCGAAAAATAATTAATAATGACAATATAATTTTCTCGAAATTAGTTAGCTTATTAAAAAAATAAAATTTAATTACTCTGTTGTTCTCTATAATTTTATGAAAATTTTAATTAGGTCCATATATTGTTTTTCCTTTTAATTGAGTCCCTGCACCAAATTTGTTTTTCAATTAGGTCCTTTTTGATAGTAATTGGCTTAATTGTATAGGAATCCAACTAAAAAAAATTGATGTAAGAACTCAAATAAAAGGAAAAAAAGTGTAGGGACTCAATTAAAAAAATTAGTGCAAATACTCAATTAAAAGGAAAAAAAGTATAGAGACTTAATTAAAAATTTTGCGAAACTATAGGGACCAACAGAGTAATTAAACCAAAAAATAACAATCTAAAATAATAAAAAATTAGTTTATAATTATTTAAAATAAAAAATACGATTATAATATACTGTATCATGTGTCAAATAATTTCTTATTATTATTATATTAAAAGATTAATATAATAAAAATTTAGCTAACATATGTCTTAAATACACATTATAAACTTACTATTAGTAAAAAATTTTAAATATTTATAAATATATTAAAAATTTTAATTTTTTTATATTTTCAATAAAAAAAATTTTGTTTTATAATCTTAACTTCAGCTTTAGGCTGCATTTGATTTTTAGAATATAACGAAATAAGACACTGAAAATAAAACACAAAGAATAGAAACACAAAAATTAGTGTTCTTTTATTTTATTTGATGATAAACTAGAACAAATTATAAAAAGTCTAATTTTTTTTCATTCAAAAACTTTAGAAAAAATATAATAATAAAAAATATAATTGTAAAAAATCAACAAAAATAATAAAAGAAAAAATAAAAAATAAATTGTATCTCTTATTAGTATTTTTGTGTTTTTTTCTGTTAGGATAGACATAAAATACACTAATTCAGTGTCTTTAGACACAATATCTCTGTCCATGTCTCATCTGTCAAATACGATTTTGTGTCTCTGTGTTCCTGTCTTAGTGTCCCGTACCTGTAAACAAACACAGTCTTAGGACACATGATAGATAAATCCATATAATAAAATTTTTGATTAAATTTAGAGATTTATCATTATGATAAGTGATTATAATAATGAGAGATAAATATTTTATAATTTAATCTAAATTTTTCTTGCTCATAAAATTATTAAAATGAACATTAATAATCCGAATTGGTCAATATGTATATAATGGTTTTCATTGGATGAAGAATAATGTATCTCATATAAAGATATGACCATTATATTGAACTGGCTCACTTTGAGAATTCCTAATAGTTATAATTATTGCAAATTTGTCAATAGGATATTCTCAAGATGAACATGTACTAGAGTTCCTTTGACTCCCGACTATCATAGTAATTAACAATTTATTTTTCATACTTTAATTTTGGATACCTAATACCCTAAGGTGCTAGTTTAATGGATATTGGGTATGAGTTAAATAGTTTGAGTTCTATGATTATAATGACTGAGATGAATAAAATCTTGGCCAAAAAAATTAAATGAATGAAGAAATGAATATTTTAGATCATCCACGATTCATTATAATAATGGTAATATGTTAGAGTTAGATAATTAAATCATACCCTAAAGGTTAACCAAGAGTTCGAAAAATGGAAGAAATTATACTTTATTCTGCTTTGGTTCTTAGTAAAAATATATTACATCATACTATCGGGTCGTTAAGGAGTATTACTATATGCCAACCTTGATTAGTAAATTTAGTATGACTAATTTACTATCCGCTTAGTATTAAACTTATGAGGTCACACACTAACAAGTATTCTGATCTTTGCTAAGAAATTATTTAATTGTTATTTTAATTTGATCAAATAAAATATTATTGTATTCTTTGTTAGCACCAAGAATATAATAATAATATAATAATTGAGAATATTAAAATAATTAGTTTTTCTATTTCTAAATTTGAATTCTATGTTTGGATGAGATTCTAACTGGTTCTGTTTTAAATTGAATTGTGATATGATATAATTCATAAGATTTTAATTTAAAATTAGATAAGATAAGATTTAATCTTAAAATCAATAACAAATCTCATAATATATATATATATATATATATAACACGATATGAGATACGTTGATACACGAATTTTAAAATCTTATAAGATACAAAAACACACATATATATAAAATATAAAGTACTTTTTAATGATATTTTGATATTTTTATTGATATAAAATATAAATTAATTTTTTAAATATTTTTAATGTTTTATTTTAATTATATAAAGTATTTAAAATATTTTTTGTTTTAATAAATAATAATATATACTATTTCTGAATTTATTTCAAGAATACATATTAAGAATAAGGTTGGATACACTAACACATGATGGTATTTAGGTATGTTCAAGTATGTCCGGAAAAGAATTTTTTATTTTTTATTAAGATACCGTTGAAATAGCAGACACGCGTGTCGAATGAGTATCGTGTCAGATACGCAAATATGGCAACTCAACAAAGTGTCTGCGCTTCATAGTATATGTATGATAAGAGCAGGGACGGACCGAGGAACAACCATGAGGGGGCACTTGCCCCATTGTATTTTTTATTTTTTTTTTAAATATATATATATATATATATATATATATATATATAATATGGTTCACTTTAAATTTTAAATGATCCTATTACAAATAAACTAAATTTAATTGGCCAAAGTCTTAAATTTATTTTTTTATTTCTTTATTATTTTGACTATAACCTAATCAAATTTAATTTTTGTACCGTCACTCTTTTATTCCTTTAAACCCTCTTCTTATTTTTATATTTTCAGCTTTCTTTTTCTATTTCTTATTTAGTGATCATCTTCTCTTCATCAAAAAGTAAATTTTAAATTCTCCATGTTTTTTTATATAGCTCTCCATAATTCTATGTATCTTTCAATTTCATTGTTTCTCTTTTTAATATTTTCAATTACAAATTTTAATTCAAACAATTATAGTTTAGGTATTAATCTAATATTTTATTCTTTTCATGACTTTATATATTTTATTTTATTCTCAATTTATTCATCTTTATTACTTATTTTTTATTTTTTATTCTATTATATATACTTATGTTGCATATAAAATTTTAAAATAAATTAATTAATTTACTAATTTAGAATATATTTTTTATTTTTAAAAATAATAATGAAAAAATATTTTAATTACAATACATAATTAAACAGATATATAAAATCTTTCTTCTAACATTATATCAAAATTAAATTAAAAAATATATAACAAATTTAATTACTTTAAAAAGAAAGAAAGAAAAAAAATTGTAAATTAAGTTTTTATTATTTTATATAAACATACTTTTTATATAAAGATTTAATTTTTTTAGTATTTATATATAATTTTAGTTTCAAATTATAAATATTAGTGTATCATTAGGCGCTAATGTGCCAATTGATTCAATCTTTTATTATTAAGTGTGCATAAAAAAATTAGTTAAGATAATAAGTTATGTATAATTTAATTAAAATATTTTAAGTTTAAGTTTTAGAAATAAAAAATTATGTTTTTATAAATTATATATAAAGAATAGTATTTTAAGAAAGAAAGTGTTCATTAACTATTTTTTATTTTTATATCTCTATATAATTAATAATATTCAATAAAATTTATTTTAGTATATATATTTTTGCCCCCACTCCTAAAATTTTCTGGATCCGTCACTGGATAAGAGTAAAGGTAGGTAACAAAAGAGTTTTATTCATTTACCTTTAGATATACAAATATATGTGAGCATATTTTTTGGAGAAGAATTTTATGATATGCAAAGAGTTACAAATGAAGTTTTCTCAATTTAGATTAGATATTCATTGGTCAAAGAGTTAAAAGAAAAAGTTGGTCTCAACGTGAATATACATAGCGTCTTTGTACCATCGAAAGAGAAAATTTATTTTTACTAATGTACTCAAGTATTTGGATATAATCTATATTATTAGAATAAAATAGATATTTAAAATTACTTTTATTACTTCTGCTACATGTTATAAACACATAGTAACCTCACAATAATTATCCTTTTTCTTTTACTTTTAACATTATTAAATATCGATTATTCTATATATTTTTTAAATAATTATTTAAGTAGTCATAATTTCTTACTTAATTGCAAAGCTTATATTACCATATGAGTTTTATTATACATTTAAGTATTTTTGTAAATCAAATTCAATCAAATTGGACCAAACCTAACAAAAATTATTCGCATAAGATGTGCATAAATTACACATCTTTTTCTTCATATTTCTCCTTTATTTTTCTTTGCGTATTTCCTCCTCTTCATCATTTTTTTATTGATGTTGTTTGTTGTTATGTTTTTTTTTCCTTCTCCTCCTTTAGATGTTATTGTAGCATTTTTTATTTTTTTTATTTTTGTTTGATTTTTTCTTTTTTTTTTATTATTTTCAAGAGAACAAAAATAAAGATAAGAAAAGTTATGAGAAGATAAAACAAGAAGAAGATGAAGAAGAAAAAGATGATGATGATGAGAAAGAGAAGAATTTAAAATTGTGCAATATTTATCAAAAAATAACATCAAAATTTTTTAAGTTTGACAGAAGAAATTTTTAATTTTGACAACAAAATTTCTTAACGGTGATAAAAAAATTCTTAACTAATTATAAGTTATTAGAAATAAAAATAGCACCTAATTTTTTTTAAAATAGCATCAAAATTTCTCAACCATTACATCGAAATTTCTCCCAACGTATCTTCTTCTTCTACTACTTCTTTTTCTTTATCTTTTATCTTTTTTATCTTTCTTCCAATATGTTCTTTTTCTTTTTCATGTTTTGTTATTGATACAAAAAAAATTTATATCTTATGTTTTGATTTAAAAATAGAAGATTTTATCTAAATAAAATTATTTTAAAGTTGAATTGTATACTCCTAAATCTTAAATAACAATGTGTTTCACAATGTATCGTAGAGAACAATTCAAATTTTGTGTTTATCCTGATAAGTTTTTGTTATATAATGAATTTCGACATCATACTATATTTCATTTATGTATTTTATATAAAAAATTTCGATATCATTCTTCTATTTTTTTTTTATAATAATATTTTTTATATTATCAACATCATTTTTTATATTTTGTTTTTCTTCTTTATTCTTCTCCTTCATAAAATTTTTTAAAATATACAAATAAATAAACAAACAAAGAAGATAAATAAAACAAGAAAAAAAAACACAAATGAAGAAAAAAACGATGTCGTTGATGATGACAACGACGATAATGATGAAGGAGAAAGAGAAAAAATCATAAAAGAAAGGAAAAAAGAATAACAAAGAGGAGAAAAAAGAAAGATACTATAATATTTTTGGTCTAAAATTACGGTCTTTTTGGTCACATTTGAAATTGTGACTATAGACCCCTATGATCATGGTTTTTTGTTGTAACTTAAAAAAATAACTTTTAGTCATTGTTTTTTTTAAAAAATCTGACCATAAATATTTATAGTTACAGTTTTGAAGGGTGACCTTTTTTTAATAAAATAATTTAAGTCATGCATTCTATTGTCATGGTTAAAATACGTGACCAAAAAGCACCTATGGTTATAGTTTTTAAAAAAGATGGTGACCTAAAAGGATCTATGGTTACGATTTTAAAGAGTGATCTAAAATGGTCTATGATCCCAGTTTTAAAAAGTGACCTAAAAGGGTCTATAGTGGTGATTTTATAAAACAGTGACCTAAAGAGGTCTATGGTTACAGCTTTGAAGCGTGACCTAAAGAGATCTATGATCACAATTTTAAAGCCTAAAAGGGTCTATAGTTACGATTTTACAAAACAGTGACCTAAAAAGAGCTTATGGTCACAGTTTTAGCACATGGCCTAAAGGGATCTATGGTCACGGTTATAAAGTGTGACCTAAAGGGTCTATGATCACGGTTTCAAAGTGTGATCTAAAGAGATCTATGGTCACGGTTTTTAAAGAGTCACCTAAAAGGGTCTATAGTAACGGTTTTATAAAACAGTGACCTAAAAAGGGTCTATGGTCACAATTTTAGTGCGTGACCTAAAGGGATCTATGGTCACAGTTATGAAATGTGATCTAAAGTGAGCTATAGTCACAGTTTTAAAGAGTAACCTAAAAAGATCTATAGTCATGATTTTATAAAACGGTAACCTAAAAAGGGTGTATAATCATGATTTTAATGCGTGACCTAAATGGATCTATGGTCACAGTTTTAAAAAGTGATCTAAAAAGGTATATAGTCACAGTTTTATAAAACGATGAACTAAAATAAATCTATGACCATAGTTTTATTGCATGACCTAAAAGAATCTATTTGATATTAATTTGTAATTTGATAAATAAAAATATTATATGCTTTTAAAATAATTTTATTGGGTTAATTTAGTCCTCAATTACTTTTTTAATCTCATATTTTAATCTAATAAATTAATTTAAATATATAAAATAATAATAACAAATTAAAAATGAAATAGAAAAAAGAAATTAAAAGTGATAAATAAAATAGAAAAAAAAAGTGAAAGTGTATGTTGTATATGTTAACTTGTTATTGTTAATTAGCACTACACGTAGGCCTGGGTTTAATATAGAAAACTAAAATTGAAGAGAGGTAAAAAGGAGGAAAAGGTGCGCATTGAACTACAGTATCATCACTCTTGGCATTCTTTCTCCAGCCTTTCTTGCTCCAACCAACTTTCATCGAATCCGTAGTGGCTTCTCGCTCGATTCCGTCACTCAGCTTTTGAAACCCCCTTTTTGAAACTACAATTTTATTCCAAACCTAACCCTATTCATCATTCCTCTTGTCAGCATTCACTTCAAGCTCATCGTCGAACTCGTTTCCTCAAGTAGAGGGTGCTATCGTCGCTGGTGATTACAGACTGTGGGTGTCGTCATTCCTCTTCTTCTCTACTCGACCCTATTATCATTATTCATCTTCTCCTCGCCGTCGTGAAGGGTTGCTCGTGGTGCTGCCATTGACGAGCGTAAATTGAATGTACTCAGATACTGGCAAGTGCATTAGATCGAATCAAGTAATAGCACGGTGAGTGGATATCATTCCTACGAGTATTACGGGATTGAGCAAGCAAAAATCATATTAAATCACTAATTAAATCAATTAAACCTAGATTATTGAAAGTTGGAACAGTGTCTTGCTTGAAACTTTGAATGAATCTTGAATGCTGGACGCTTGTGGAGGTAGTAATGAACGTGTATTTGATTGAGAGAAAGCAGTGATTAAGAATAATGTTAAAGGTTTTAGAGATGTTTATTTTCCAGAAATATTAATCCATGTGATTATCTATTTTAATGCATGTAAAGATCTTTTCATAACAAATCATATATAATTGAATTCCAATTCCTTGACAATTCAATTTCTCTTTAATTAACTAATCACTAATTCCTTGGTTAACCAATTAAAAAAAGGTTTAGCAAAATTTTGATTTAAATTCAAATAATAATAAAAAAATAGTTCTAGTTCAAATTAGATGTCACATATTCAAAACTAGTCCTAAATAGTTGAGAATTATAAGAATGAAAAAGTCGCACACTCTTTAAAATACTATTCCTAGTCAAGTTAAAAAGTTATGAGAGAGCTTTCAAGCTAATTCTGATATCAAAATTTTCAAAGTAATAACAGAATCCAAAATAGAATTAGAATATTTTTCAATACTTTTAGCCTTTAAAGAATGAAGACTGAAAACTCAATCTTGAAAATAGGTTAATGCATACTTTAAAATAAAATAAAACACTTAGATTAATAATTCATGAAAAAGAAAACAGAGCTTCTAACCCTTAACAAAAAGGAATTAGTTACTCATGGAAAAAGATGAAAACTATGCTAAAGGGGTTTTGATGGAATTCCCTCTCTGTGAATGATGTTCACTTATTTATACCCTATGTCTACCTAAAATTCAAATTCAAAAGTAAATCTTATTTTATTTTTTAGGAAGAATAAGATAACTAACAACAATAATTTAAATCCTAATTAAAAACCAAATCAAACAAAATCATATCTTAACAAAATCTTCCTTAATATTGATGGAAATTACATTTCTTGGGAGTGGGCCTTGATTGGTGTTGCACTTGGCATTGTGGCATGGCACACCAACTTCTTGTGGGCTTGGGCTTGGCATTGCACTTGGCATTGTATCGTGGAACACCAACTTCTTGTCTTCCTTGAAGGCATTACACGCCCTTTTTAGGCGTTGCATGCCTGCTTCTTCTTGGTAAAAGGTGCTACATGCCCTTGTGGTGGCATTGCACGCCAGCTTCTCTGCATTGTTGAAGGCATTACATTCTACTCCCTGCGTTGCATGCCAACTTGATTTCATGGCTTGCTGGGCTTCATGGCATTACACGCCATTCTTTGGCGGTGCATGCTACTTCTCTGGTGTCTTCAAAGGCATTGCACGCCAGCTTCTCTGCTTCTTGGGAGGCACTGTACGCCAATGGCTAGTGTTAAACGCCAGCTCATATGCTTCTTGGGAGGTGTTGCATGAAAACTCCTATGCCTTGGATGGTGCTTCTTGTATTTTCTTGAAAGTACTAAGAAAATATATTAGCAACAAAAAATACCTCAAATCAATCAGTGTAGATGAAAGAAACTCTAATTAGCTTAATGAAAATATAAAAAGAATGCAAGAAAAACTACTAAAGATACGAACACATCACAACACCAAACTTAAAACTTTGCTTGTCCTCAAGCAAAAAGAAAAGAAAATAGGGTTAAACTTAATGAAGAAGAATTGAATATGTTTGTACATTCAAGTCCAACTCAATAATGGAGTTTTTTAATAATCTCTGTGATCATAAATGGTCTTCTCTTATCTTAATGAATCTTGTAATCTTGGGAATCAAGAATTTTCAAAAACTCGAATTCGAATGGTATTATGAAACTCCTCTTAAACTTATATGATCCTTGAAGTCGTTTACTTTATATTTTTAACCGGGAGAGATGTTTGAAGTGTTGATTCTAAGTGCTTTGTCTCAAGACGGGTCTTAATGTGGGCTTTCAATCGATAATCCCGAGCCAGTTGACTCAAGTTACCGGGTGATAAAGTACCCCTCAGATTTAATTACCCAAGCCTCTCCTTGACACAATCACACCAGAAGCACATAACTAGGGTTTTATTTTCCTAGAGATCGATGCTCAGAGTTTCTTTGGACTTCTAAGTATTTTGTTTCAAGGTAACTTTATATTGTGGGCTTTTAATCGATAATACCGAGCCAGTTGGCCCAAGTTATTGGGTGATAAGGTACCCCTCAGATTTAATTACTCAAGCCTTTCCTTGAAACAATAAACACCACATGCATATAATTGGGCTCTAGTTATTGGTACTCAGAGCCTTATTGCTTTTTGATATTTTCTTGCTTTTCTTTCTTTCTTTCTCTCTTTTTCATGATTTTCTTTCTTTCTTTCTTTCTTTTTCTTTTTGATTCAAGAATTTTGAAAGTTCGGAATCTCATAATATGTCTCTAAATTTTTGTTTATCGAGATTCTGTCTCTCTGATGAGCAGATAATTTATATGCTTTTTGTCATTATTTTTACATAGTTTTTAGCATGTTTTAGTTACTTTTTATTATATTTTTATTAGTTTTTATGCAAAAATCACATTTCTGGACTTTACTATGAGTTTGTGTATTTTTTTTAATTTCAGATATTTTCTGGCTGAAATTAAGGGACCTGAGTAAAAGTCTGATTCAGAGGCTGAGAAAGGACTGCAGATGTTGTTGGATTCTGACCCTCCTGCACTCGAAGTGGATTTTCGGGAGCAACAGAAGTCCAATTGGCGCGCTCTAAATTGCGTTGGAAAGTAGACATCTTGGGCTTTCCAGCAATATTAATAGTCCATACTTTTCCTGAGATTTGATGGCCCAAACTAGCATTCAACGCCAGCCAGAGACCCTTTTCTGGCGTAAAACGCCAGAACTGGCATCAGAACTGGAGTTAAACGCCCAAACTGGCATCCAAGCTGGCGTTTAACTCTAGAAAAGGCCTATGCACGTGTAAAGTTCAATGCTCAGCCCAAGCACACACCAAGTGGGCCCCGGAAGTGGATTTTTGCACTATCTGCACTTAGTTACTTATTTTCTGTAATCCTTAGTAACTAGTTTAGTATAAATAGCACTTTTTACTATTGTATTCGAGAGCTTATGCTATTATTCAAATTTGGGAGGCTGGCCACACGGCCATGCCTAGACCTCTTTCTCTTATGTATTTTCCAACGGTGGAGTTTCTACACCTCACAGATTAAGGTGAGGAGCTCTGCTATTCTTCATGAATTAATGCAAGTACTATTGTTTCTCTTTCAATTCACGCTTACTTCTTCTCCAAGATATACTCTGGTACTTAATTCAGTTAAGTCAGAATGGAGGGGTGACCCGTGACAATCACCCACTATCTTTGTTACTCGCTTAGCCAAGATCCGCGTCCCTAACAACCACAAGCGGTCTACATGATGTTCAACGTAGTCATTGACGACAGCTGGAGTATAATCTCTTAGATCTCTGATCCACGGATTTGACTTGCCTCTCCTGACAATAGAGCATTTGAATCTTTGAGATTAGAACCTTCGTGGTAGAGGCTAGAACCAATTGGCAGCATTCCTGAGATCCGAAAAGTCTAAACCTTGTCTGTGGTATTCCGAGTAGGATCTGGGATGGGATGACTGTGACGAGCTTCAAACTCACGAATGTTGGGTGCAGTGACAGTGTGCAAAAGGATAGAGAGATCCTATTTCGACACAAGTGAGAACTGATAGATGATTAGCCGTACAGAAATCGTACCTGGTATTTTTCATCCGAGAGGACGGATGGTAGCCATTGACAACGGTGATCCACCAACATACAGCTTACCATGGAAGGGAGCACGCATGATTGGATGAAGACAAAAGGAAAGTAAAGGTTCAGAAGCAATAAAGCATCTCCAAACGCTTATCTGAAATTCCCACCAATGAATTACATAAGTATCTTATTTTATTTTATGTTTTATTTTCTTTTAATTATCAAAACCTCATAACCATTTGAATCCGCCTGACTAAGATATACAGGATAACCATAGCTTGCTTCAAGCCGACAATCTCTGTGGGATCGACCCTTACTCGCGTAAGGTTTTATTACTTGGACGACCCAATGCACTTGCTGGTTAGTTGTACCGGAGTTGTGAAAAGTGTGATCACAATTCCGCGCACCAAGTTTTTGGCACCGTTGTCAGGGATTGTTCGAGTTTAGCCAACTGACGGTTCATCTTATTTCTTAGATTAGGTAACCTTCTTTGTTGTTTCAACCTTTATTTTATTTTTCTAAAATAATTTCGGAAAAAAATATTAAAAAATATTTAATAAAATCATAAAAACAAAAAAAATTTGTGTTTCTTGTTTGAGTCTTGTGTCAAATTTTAAGTTTGGTGTTGGTGCACGAAATTGTGATCATCAGCAATGGCGCCAAAGGACTTGGAGCTCTTAAACGTGAATCACACTTTGTCACAATTCCGCACAACTAACCAGCAAGTGCACTGGGTCGTCCAAGTAATAAACCTTACGTGAGTAAGGGTCGATCCCACGGAGACTGTCGGCTTAAAGCAAGCTATGGTCACCTTGTAAATCTCAGTCAAGCGAATTCAGATGGTGATGGAGAATTGATAATTAAAAGATAAATAAAACATAAAATAAAGATAGAGATATTTATGTAATTCTTTGGTTGGAATTTCAGATAAGCGTATGCAGATGCTTTGTTCCTCCTGAACCTCTACTTTCCTATTGCCTTCTTCCAATCATTCATACTCCTTTCCATGGAAAGCTTTATGTTGGGCATCACCGTTGTCAATGGCTACTTCCCGTCCTCTCAGTGAAAACGTTCCAAATGCGATGTCACCGCACGACTAATCATCTGTCGGTTCTCGATCATGCTGGAATAGGATCCATTGATCCTTTTGCGTCTGTCACACGCCCAACAATCGCGAGTTTGAAGCTCGTCACAGTCATCCCTTCCCAGATCCTACTCGGAATACCACAGACAAGGTTTAGACTTTCCGGATCTCAAGAATGACCGCCAATAATTCTAGCCTATACCACGAAGGTTCCAATCTTAGATTAGAAACCCAAGAGATACGCATTCAAGCCATTGCTAGTAGAACAGAGGTGGTTGTCAGGCACATGTTCATAGGTGAGAATGATGATGAGTGTCACGGATCATCACATTCATCAAGTTGAAGAACAAATGAATATCTTAGAGAAGAAGTAGGCGTGAATTGAATAGAAGAACAACAGTAATTGTATTAATTCATGAAGAACAGCAGAGCTCCACACCTTAATCTATGGTGTGTAGAAACTCCACCATTGAAAATACAAAAGTGATAATAGTGTAAGCATGGCCGAATGGCCAGCCTCCAAGGTCTAGGGACTAAACGTCCAAAGATCCCTGTCTAAAATACAATAGTAAAATGTCCTATTTATAGAAAACTAGTAGCCTATGGTTACAGAAATATGTAATTAATGCAGAAATCTTCTTCCGGGCCCACTTGGTGTGTGCTTGGGCTGAGCATTGAAGTTTTCATGTGTAGAGACTTTTCTTGGAGTTAAACGCCAGCTTTTGTGCCAGTTTGGGCGTTTAACTCCAGCTTTTGTGCCAGTTTTGGAGTTAAACGCTAGAATTCTTGAGCTGACTTGAAACGCCTGTTTGGGCCATCAAATCTTGGGCAAAGTATGGACTATTATATATTGCTGGAAAGCTCAAGATGTCTACTTTCCAAAGCAATTGAGAGCGCGCCAATTGGGCTTCTGTAGCTCCAAAAAATCCACTTTGAGTGCAGGGAGGTCAGAATCCAACAGCATCTGCAGTCCTTTTTCAGCATCTGAATCAGATTTTTGCTCAGGTCCCTCAATTTTAGCCAGAAAATACCTGAAATTACAGAAAAATATACAAACTCATAGTAAAGTCCAGAAGAGTGATTTTTATTTAAAAACTAATAAAAATATAATAAAAACTAATTAAAATATACTAAAACATACTAAAAACAATGCCAAAAAGCGTATAAATTATCCGCTCATCAGGTGTCAATTGCATTTTTTTATTTTCTTAAAATTTTCTGTGTTCTTCTTTGATCTTCAAGTTGTTCTTGATGATTTTCCTTGTTTGATCTTTAATTTTTCTTGTTTTGTATCTTTTCTTGTTTTTCTTGTGCATTTTCGAATTGTTAGTGTCCCTAGTACAAAAGTTCTTAAGTTTGGTGTCTTGCATGTCTTTCTTTTCTTAAAAATTTTTAAAAATATGTTCTTGATGTTCATCATGATCTTCAAAGTGTTCTTGGTGTTCATCTTGACATTCAAAGTGTTCTTGCATGCATTATTTGTTTTGATCTTAAATTTTTACGTTTTGTTTCATTTTGTTATTTTTCTCTCTCCTCATTAAAAATTCAAAAGTAAAAAAAAAATATTTTCCTTATTCTTCTCATAATTTTCAAAATTTTGAGTTGACTTGGTCAAAAAATTTTTAAAATTTAGTTGTTTCTTGTTAGTCAAGTCAAAATTTCAATTTAAAAATTTTATCTTTTCAAATCTTTTTCAAAAATCAAATCTTTTTCATTTTTCTTCTTAATATTTTCAAATTTCTTAAATAAATTTTCAAAATCTTTTTCTTAATTTTATTTCATATTTTTAAAAACTTTACTAACAATTAATGTTTTGATTCAAAAATTTCAAGTTTGTTACTTTCGTGTTAAGAAAGGTTCAACCTTTAAATTCTAGAATCATATCTTTTAGTTTCTTGTTAGTCAAGTCATCAACTTTAATTTTAAAAATCAAATCTTTTTAAATTTCTTTTTCAATTCTTTTTCAAAATAAATTTCAATCATATATTTAAAAAAAAAAATTAATTTCAAAATCTTTTTTCTAACTTCTTATCTTTTCAAAAATTTGACTTTCAAACCTTTTCAACTAATTACTTGATTTGTTTTAATTTTAAAAGTTTACTATTTCTTATCTTTTTCAAAACCACCTAACTACTTTTCTCTCTCATTAATTTCGAAAACTAACTAACAAAATTTTCAAAAATCTTTTTAATTAATTAATTAATTTAGTTTTCAATTTGCTTTTAGTTCTTTTCTTAAAATCCGAATTCTAACTTATAATTAAAATAAAAATAAAAACATTTTTCTTTTCTTTTAATTAATATTCGAATACTCTATCTCTCTCATTTCTTTCTATTTATTTTATTTATTTACTAACACTTTTCTTCTACTCATCTAATAATTTGAACCCCCCTCTCTCTCTGTGTTTGAATTTCTTCTTCTTCCTTCTTCATTCTATTCTTCTTTTCCTCTGACACATAAAGGAATCTCTATACTGTGACATAGAGGATTCCTCTTCTTTTCTGCTCTCTTCTTTTTCATATGAGCAAGAATACGGATAAAGACATTCTTGTTGAAGCTGATCCTGAACCTAAAAGGACTCTGAAGAGGAAGCTAAGAGAAGCTAAAGCACAACACTCCGAAGAGAACCTTACAGAAAATTTTGAAAAAGAAGCAGACATGGCATCCGAACCCAACAACAATGGTGGAGATGCAAGGAAGGTGCTTGGTGACTTTACTGCACCAACTTCCGACTTCTATGGAAGAAGCATCTCAATTCCTGCAATTGGAACTAACAACTTTGAGCTTAAGCCTCAATTAGTTTCTCTAATACACCAGAATTGCAAGTTTCATGGACTTCCATTGGAAGATCCTCATCAGTTCTTAGCTGAATTCTTGCAAATTTGTGACACTGTTAAGACCAATGGGGTTAATCCCGAGGTCTACAGACTTCTGCTTTTCTCCTTTACTGTAAGAGACAGAGCTAGGATATGGTTGGACTCACAACCTAAAGAAAGCCTGAACTCTTGTGAAAAGTTGGTCAATGCTTTCTTGGCCAAATTCTTTTCACCTCAAAAGATGAGCAAGCTTAGAGTGGAAGTCCAAACCTTCAGACAGAAGGAAGGTAAATCCCTCTATGAAGCTTGGAAAAGATACAAGTAATTGATAAGAAGGTGTCCTTCTGACATGCTTTCAGAATGGAGCATCTTATGTATATTCTATGATGGTCTGTATGAATTATCTAAGATGTCATTGGACCACTCTGTTGGTGGATCTCTTCATCTGAATAAAACACCTGCAGAAGCCCAGGAACTCAATTGAAATGGTTACAAATAACCAGTTCATGTATACGTCTGAAAGAAATCCTCTGAATAATGGGATGACTCAGAAGAAAGGAGTTCTTGAGATTGATACTTTGAATGCCATATTGGCTCAAAATAAAATATTGACTCAGCAAGTCAATATGATCTCTCAGAATCTGACTAGATTGCAAGCTGTATCTGGCAGTACTAAAGAAGCCTCCTTTGAAGGAGAATCTTATGACCCTGAGAATCCTGTAATGGAAGAGGTGAATTACATGGGAAAATCATATGGAAACACCTATAATCCTTCATAGAGAAATCATCCAAATTTCTCATGGAAGGATCAACAGAAGCCTCAACAAGGCTTTAATAATAATAATGGTGGGAGAAATAGGTTTGGCAATAGCAAGCCTTTTCCATCATATTCTCAGCAACAGACAGAGAATTCTATGCAAAGCCTCTCTGACTTAGCAACCATAGTCTCTGATCTATCTAAGACCAGTTTCAGTTTTATAACTGAAACAAAGTCCTCCATCAGAAATTTGGAGGCACAAGTGGGTCAGCTGAGTAAAAGAGTTACTGAAATTCCTCCTAGTACTCTCCCAAGAAATACAGAAGAGAATCCAAAAAGAGAGTGCAAGGCCATAACTATATCCAAAGTGACCGAACCTGGAGAGAGTAAAAAGGCAGTGATTTCCAGTGAGGAAGACCTTGCTAGACGTCCACTGACCAATAAGGAGTTCTCTATTGAGGAACCAAAGGAATCTGAGGCTCATATAGAGACCATAGAGATTCCACTGAACTTACTGTTGCCATTCATAAGCTCTGATGAGTATTCTTCCTCTGAAGAGGATGAAGATGTTGTTAAAGAGCAAGTTGCTCAGTATCTAGGAGCAATCATGAAGCTGAATGCCAAGTTATTTGGTAGTGAGACTTGGGAGGATGAACCTCCATTGCTCATCAATGAACTGAATGCCTTGGTTCAACAGAAATTACCTCAAAAGAAACTGGATCCCGGAAGGTTCTTAATACCTTGTACCATAGGCACCATGACCTTTGAGAAGGCTCTGTGTGACCTGGGGTCAGGAATAAATCTCATGCCACTCTCTGTAATGGAGAAACTAGGGATCTTTGAGGTACAAGCTACAAGAATCTCATTAGAGATGGCAGACAAATCAATGAAACAGGCTTATGGACTTGTAGAGGATGTCTTAGTGAAGGTTGAAGACTTTTACATCCCTACTGACTTCATAATCCTAGACATTGGGAAGGATGAGGATGAATCCATCATCCTTGAAAGACCCTTCCTAGCCACAGCAAGGACTGTGATTGATGTGGACAGAGGAGAGTTAGTCCTTCAATTGAATGAGGACTACCTTGTGTTTAAGGCTCAAGAATCTTCTTCTGTAAACATGGAAAAGAAGCATGAAAAGCTTCATCCAATTCTCTCCATACAGAGTCAAGCAGAGCCCCCACATTCAAACTCTAAGTTTGGTGTTGGGAGGCCACAATCATGCTCTGAGTATCTGTGAAGCTCTGTAAGAGCTCACTGTCAAGCTATTGACATTAAAGAAGCGCTTATTAGGAGGCAACCCAATCTTATTTATATCTGTTAATTTCTTTCTCATTTTATTTTTCATTGTTAGTTTATGTTTTCTTTAGGTTGATGATCATGTGGAGTCATAAAAATAGCTACAGAATTAAAGAGAAATAAAAAATAGCATCAAAAATAGCACATTCTGGAGGACAGGCTTACTGGCGTTTAAACACCAGTAAGGATAGCAGAATGGGCATTTAATGCCCAGTCTGGCGGTTTACGCCAGAAAAAGGTGTCTGGCTGGTGCTAAACACCAGAATTGGCAGACAGACTGGGGTTTAACGCTAGAAAAGGGTGTCTGGTTGGCGTTAAACGCCAGAAAGGGGCATCAGCCTGGCATTTAACGCCAGGAAAGGCAGCAGAGCTGGCGTTAAATGCTAGAAATGGCACACAAAGGCCGTTTAAACGCCAGAAAAGTGCAGGGAGCAGAATTTCTTGACACCTTAGGATCTGTGGACCCCACAGGATCTCCACCTACCCCAACTCACTCTTTTTCCTCTTCACACCTTTCCGTAACACTCTTCTCCAAATACCCCTGACCAATCACATCAAAACTTATTCCTCAAATACCATTCACCTATCAAGTCCTACCCTCTTCCCCATAATCTCTTCATCACTCACATCCATCCACTATTTCCCAAAAATCCATCATAAAACCCCACCTACCTCACCATTCAAATTCAAAACATTTCCCTCCCAAACCCAATCCCTTCTTACACGAATTCCCTCTCTCTCTTACCTAGGGATGGCAACGGGTCCCCATGTCCCCCCGCCCCCGCCCCCATCACCACAATCCGCCCCACGTCCCTGTCCCGTCTCCGCCACGGGTGACGGGGACCCCGTATCCGCCGGGGACCTGGATATCCACGGATATCCGCAGATTTTACAAATTAACAATCTCAAACACAGAACCTTAACAATTTCAAGCACAGAACGTTAACAATTGAACAAATCCTAAATTTCCAAATAAAAATTCAACAATAATTTTCCAAACAGAAATAAAATTCAGAAAATTAACAATTTCAAACAATTTCAATTATAGAAAATTAGCAATTGAACAAATCATGAATTATCAAATTAAAATTCAACAACAATTGCAGAAATAAAGATATAAACACAGAAGATAAACAATTTGAAACGTTGAACAAATCCTAAACCCCAAATGTTGAAACAAAAAACTTGAAAGAAACTAATCAAAGAGAAAGGGGCTTATTGATGCGGCGACGACGAGGCTTCGGGAGACAGCGACGATGAGCAGCGAAGAGGCTGTTGGAGGAGATGACGATTGTGCTGGTGGTGGTGACGATTCTGCTTGAGGAGGCAGAGATGAGGAAGACCAATTAGTAGGCTGCAATGATGATGAACGAGCAAGGAGCAGGAGGCGGCGGTGATTTGCGATGTGAATGAGGGAGGGAGGCAGTGACCAATGGTGAGACTTGTAAGTAGTGGAGAACCTTGGAGTGGCTGGCGAGGTAATGATGTAGAAGGAAGACGGCGGCGACGCTATTGTTAGAGAAGAGAAGCAGCAGCTGGAGGCAGAGGAAGAAGGAGGTGGCTAGGTCAAAATGAGGCTGCTGGTGCTGGGTGAAGGAGAGAGCCTAAGAGTGAATCTGAAGTGAGGGCGTGAGTGTGAGGCTGCTAGGGTAACATTAGAGTTATTAACTTTAATACACACACACACACACACACACACACACACACACACACACACACACACACACACACACATATATATATATATATGGGCATTTATGTAATTTTATATTTGTGGGTCTTATACGGGTACCCGCGGGGTGGGTACCTCTTCCCCTGCCCCCACCCCATTTAATAGACGGGTACCCGTCCCCGCCCCCCATGTGGAAAAAATACTCTCCATATCTGCTCCCCAGCGGGTAAATCCCCGCGGATATCCGCCCCGCCAGGGAAAATTGCCATCCCTACAAGGGATACACTTTTCTCCACAAAGCTATTGGGAGCAACTCAACACCTCTTTAGGAGATTTGAGTTCCAACATGGAGTAACTAAGGATGGAGCCCCAAGAGTACTTTATTATCCTCCATGAAATCAGAGAGGACCAAAGAGCCATGAAGGAGGAGCAACAAAGGCAAGGAAGATATATTGAGGAGCTAAAGCACTCCATAGGATCTTCAAGAGGAAGAACTAGCTGCCGTCACTAAGGTGGACCCGTTCTTTAATTTCCTTGTTCTTATTTTTCTGTTTTCGGTTTCTATGCTTTATATTTTGTCTATGTTTTTGTCTTTATTACATGATCATTAGTGTTTAGTGTCTATGTCTTAAAGCTATGAATGTTCCATGAATCTTTCACCTTTCTTAAATGAAAAATGTTTTCTGAAAAAGAAAAAGAAGTACATGAATTTCGAATTCTATCTTGAAAATAGTTTAATTATTTTGATGTGGTGGCAATACTTTTTGTTTTTTGAATGAATGCTTGAACAGTGCATATTTTTCATAGTGAAGTTTATGAATGTTAAAATTGTTGGCTCTTGAAAGAATAATGAAAAAGACAAATGTTATTGATAATCTAAAAAATTATAAAATTGATTCTTGAAGCAAGAAAAAGCAGTGAAAAACACAAAGCTTGCAAAAAAAGAGAAAAAGAAAAAGCAAGCAGAAAAAGCCAGTAACCCTTTAAACTAAAAGGCAAGGGTAAAGTGGATCCAAGACTTTGAGCATCAGTGGATAGGAGGGCTCAAAAGAATAAAATCTTGGTCTAAGCGGCTAAATCAAGTTGTCCCTAACCATGTGCTTGTGTTATGAAGGTCCAAGTGAAAAGCTTGGGACTGAGTGGTTAAAGTCGTGATCCAAAGCAAAAAGAGTGTGCTTAAGAACTCTGGGCACCTCTAATTGGGGATTCTAGCAAAGCTGAGTCACAATCTGAAAAGGTTCACCCAGTTATGTGTCTGTGGCATTTATGTATCCGGTGGTAATACTGGAAAACAAAATGCTTAGGGTCACGGCCAATACTCATAAAGTAGCTGTGTTCAAGAATCAACATACTAAACTAGGAGAATCAATAACACTATCTGAATTCTGAGTTCCTATGGATGCCAATCATTCTGAACTTCAAAGGATAAAGTGAGATGCCAAAACTGTTCAGAAGCAAAAAGCTACTAGTCCCGCTAATCTAATTGGAACTAAGCTTCATTGATATTTTGAAATTTATTGTATTTTCTCTTATTTTTATCCTATCTTGTTTTTAGTTGCTTGGGGACAAGCAATAATTTAAGTTTGGTGTTGTGATGAGCAGATAATTTATACGCTTTTTGGCATTGTTTTTACATAGTTTTTAGCATGTTTTAGTTATTTTTTATTATATTTTTATTAGTTTTTATGCAAAAATCAAATTTCTAGACTTTACTATGAGTTTGTATGTTTTTTTTCTGTAATTTCAGGTATTTTTTGGCTAAAATTGAGGGACCTGAGCAAAAGTCTGATTCAGAGGCTGAGAAAGGACTGCAGATGCTGTTGGATTCTGACCCTCCTGCACTCGAAGTAGATTTTTAGGAGCTATAGAAGCTCAATTAGTGCGCTTTTAATTGCATTGGAAAGTAGACATCTTGGGCTTTCCAGAAATATATAATAGTTCATACTTTGCCTAAGATTTGATGGTCCAAACCGGCGTTCAATGCCAGCTAGAGACCCTTTTCTGGCGTAAAACGCCAGAACTAGCACCAGAACTGGAGTTAAACACCCAAACTGGCATCCAAGCTGGCGTTTAACTCTAGAAAAAGCCTATACACGGGTAAAGCTCAATGCTCAGCCTAAGCACACACCAAGTGGGCCCCGAAAGTGGATTTCTGCACTATCTGCACTTAGTTACTTATTTTCTGTAATCCTTAGTAACTAGTTTAGTATAAATAGCACTTTTAAGTAACTATTGTATTCGAGAGCTTATGCCATTATTCACATTTGGGAGGCTGGCCACACGGCCATGCCTAGACCTTTTCCTCTTATGTATTTTCCGATGGTGGAGTTTCTACACCTCATAGATTAATGTGGGGAGCTCTGCTGTTCTTCATGAATTAATGCAAGTACTATTGTTTCTCTTTCAATTCATGCTTACTTCTTCTCCAAGATATACTCTCGTACTTAATTCAGTTAAGTCAGAATGGAGGGGTGACCCATGACAATCACCCACTATCTTCGTTACTCGCTTAGCTAAGATCCGCGTGCCTGACAACCACAAGCGGTCTACATGATGTTCAACGTAGTCATTGGACGACAGCTGGAGTATAATCTCTTAGATCTCTGATCCACGGATTTGACTTGCATATTCTGACAACAGAGCATTCGAATCCGTGAGATTAGAACCTTCGTGGTAGAGGCTAGAACCAATTGGCAGCATTCCTGAGATCCGGAAAGTCTAAACCTTGTCTGTGGTATTTCGAGTAGGATCTGGGATGGGATGACTGTGACGAGCTTCAAACTCACGAATGTTGGGCGCAGTGACAGTGTGCAAAAGGATAGAGAGATCCTATTCCGACACAAGTGAGAACCGACAGATGATTAGCCGTACAGAAACCGTACCTGGTATTTTTCATCCGAGAGGACGGATGGTAGCCATTGACAACGGTGATCCACCAACATACAGCTTGCCATGGAAGGGAGCACGCATGATTGGACGAAGACAATAGGAAAGCAGAGGTTCAGAAGCAACAAAGCATCTCCAAACGCTTATCTGAAATTCCCACCAATGAATTACATAAGTATCTTATTTTATTTTATGTTTTATTTATCTTTTAATTATCAAAACCTTATAACCATTTGAATTCGCCTGACTAAGATTTACAGGATAACCATAGCTTGCTTCAAGCCGACAATCTCTGTGGGATCGACCCTTACTCGTGTAAGGTTTTATTACTTGGATGACCCAGTGCACTTGCTGGTTAGTTGTACCGGAGTTGTGAAAAGTGTGATCACAATTCTGTGCACCACTCTCCTTCCTTCAAGATTATTCAAATATTGTAAGTCCATGGAATACGATCATGTTGCTACTGACCACCACATTTTAATAAATCTTCTTTATTAATTCAATTCTCTCCATTAAGAGCAACTCCTTTTTATAATCAATGGAGTGCTTTGGAGGACAAGTACAAACAGTAACCACTTGGGAGAAAAACAAAGAAAAATAAGAAAATATAAACATCATGCAAAAGAAGAAAAAGAAAAAAAATAAAGATAAATAAAAGAAACAAAAGAGGAAAGAACTAACCATCAGAATAGAAAAGAGTTCATCTTACCACATTACCTAACATCATCACTACTATTTTCCTCATCCTTCTACTCGACGGTCACTTCCCACATTCGAGCACGCCATACTTGTTATTTTTGGAGCTTTTCTTGTCTCCTTCTTTCAGCTTTCCTTTCTCTATTAACTTGGTCCAATCTGGCTTTAATCACTGTGTATGACAGAACTTGGATGTGTGTCATGTGCGACTATACAAAGATAGTTAAGTCTAGTCATTGTTTCCAAATGGAGTTGCTGGGTGGTCAGCTGAAACTGTTGGAATTCCCTATAGAATTATTGTAAGTCAATCTCTTGAGCTTGGAATTGACTAGTCCCTGCTTGAAATTCTAGCGCAGGATGAGGAGAAAACTCTAGTACAGGAGGAGGAGGTTGTTGTTCTGGTTCTTCTTCCTAAGCTTGCTCCTGAGGGTGACTTCTCCTTACTCTCTCTATGCTTGTTGTAGAGATTGGTTTGTCTCATGAAATAGGAATGTCTTGCTCTATCACTACTCTCATGGCTTGACAAAGACGGTGAATGAGGCTTGGGAATCCGAGCCTTATTCTGGTATCTAGGCTCCCAGCAATGTGGTATATACCTTTGGGGATGAGCCCATCCACCCTCACTTATTCTCCTTACATTATAGATTATATCAATCTTACCCACTCAATAGTAACCTCCGAATTGTTGGTGTGGGATGATTGAGCGTCAGATGAGCTCAAACCATCCCCTAACTATTAGGATGAGGTTACTCCTTTTTAGTTGATTTGGCCTCCCTTCTGCGTCAAGCTTCCATTGTGTATTCGGCATGCATATGTCAAGAATCACATCATCATACCTTGGGTTTGTCCTCAGCCTTGATTCATAGGTTACTGTTGAAGAGGAAGAAGAAGAGGGAGCTCGTAAGCAGGGGACCTTAAGGATGTTTTAAGATCCGAAGTTAATCTATTTGCCCCTCACATAGCTCATGCAATCAGGGTCATTGTCCATCTCCTCGTCAGTCATCCATGCGTTAGCATAGAATTCTTGAACCATCAGAAGGCCCACCTTTTGTGGTGGTTTACAGAATATTTTCCAATTTCTCTGTGTGATCTTTGCTTAAATCTCGGGGCACTGGTTAGGTTTTAGATCAAATTTTACTTTAGGGATGGCCACTTTCGAGGCTATCCAAATGTTGAAACGGTCTTGATGAGATTTGGACTGGAATCTTGTTGTGTCATGTGAGGGAGCAATAAGTTCCTTCCCTTTTCACTTTTTGGAGGATAACATTTTAGGGCACCAAGAACACTAAACTTAGGATCTTTGTTCGTCTCCAAGCAATTAAAATGGAGCTTTAGGTGATGGATGATGGGTACAGGGTACGGGTGAATGGTGTTTGAAGAGTATCAGAAGTGGGTGTGATAGTATGTGTATGATGAGTGTTCAGAGAAGTGATGTGGGTTTATGTAGAGTGCTACGTGATTTCTAGAGGGAGACTTGTGTAGTGTGTGGATGAGAATGAGCGCTGAACTTTGTGGCTTGCATGTATGCAGAGGGTATTAGGAAGGGACGAGGAAGGTGCCAAAATGGAATATGTTGGAAATAGAGAAAGCATGCATGTAACGTGTAGCAGGAGGTTGATGTGGGTGATGCGTGAGCATCTTTCTTATCTTTTCTTAGTAATTTGCATGTGGATTTGCTATATTATTCTGAGATTTAGGTGTTTTAAGTTACCATGAATGCTACTTTGAGTTGTTTTAATATTTGATTTATTACAGGTAGTATTTAGGCAAATTTGGCAGAGTTTAGAAAAGAGAAAAGACCAAGAATTGAAGACAACTGCAAAAAGAATTCGTGGATGTTGTCAACCCTGACCTCTTCACACTCCAACGAACATAACTTGACTTACAGAGGTCCAAATGATGAGGTTTTAGCATCACTAGAAATATAACTCCCAGATCTTTTCAACGATATATAATAGTCTATGCTTATTGTAACATCCTACCACACAGAGCTTTATACTTAAGTCATAAGACAGAGGTGGCGAGGTATTACGACCTCTAAAAATAAAATTTAGTACATATAGTATTGTGAAGAATGTTTATAACTAGGAGCCTTTGAAGAAAAATGGATAAAACAAAATCGTAACACGAATGGCGCAACACTCCGATCGATAACGTCACGAAACACATAAGGGTAAACCAACGCCAAAATGTATATAAAGAGTGCCAAAAACACAAATATCCAAAACTCAAGATCCAGTTGCAAAGAAAACCGGCCCGAGCATTGAAGTATATACAAATATATATAAAGTAAGAAACCCAAAGAAAACCCAAAGGGCGAGAAACAAAACCTATTCTCCAAAACAACCTCTAAGAGGAGTCAATATATATATATATACATTATTTTGTGGAGATAAAAGTATCTAAGTGAAAACATAAAACCAAATTAAAGTCCCAAGAAATAAGGATCTTCACTAATCCAGAAGTCTCCAGCATGCCTTAGCGAGGAGCCTCACGTCCTGCATCTGAAAACCACAAAATCCGCATGGGTGAGAACCAGAGGTTCTCAGTATGGTAACAGTGTCCACATATCTAACATGTAACGTCTTGGGAAAGCCGAAGGCAATCCTAGAACTTCCACCAGATAAATAAATGCTTATAAATAGACTAAACCATAAATGGCAACTGACTAAAGATCTTCAGTCTAACTAATACTTCCCTTTCTAATTCCTGCAGACCTCCCAACCGCCAGTAGTAATATAATATAACAAACACAATTATATCAGACAAGAATATATACAGATAGGAAGTAGTTATAATATTTAGACAATTAGCATGTAATATGCAGTCAATAAGGTAATTCCAAACAATTCACATAGTATGCATATGATGAATGCCTGTCCTAATGGCTTATGAGTCTCATTTGTCGGTTATAAAGCCAACATGACAAGTCCTGGTAGCTAACTATTGGATTGTTCCTCTGTCATGCATCCCCAACTCGAGTTATACTCAATCATAAATCATAATTCATATCCAACACCCTCACTGGTGTATATTCACGGGGGCGAGCTCATCCGAAACTTTCACAGTGTCCGACCACACTTACGACATAGGGTCAGCAGAGTATCGAGTCTCCACCTAGAGCACATGATGGCTAGCCACTGCTTTCTTCCAGGGAAACTCGTATCTCAGATAGTGGAAGTGCAACAATCACATTTCATTCAATACGCAAATATGCAATCATACTCAGCCATAATTCACAATGACTCAGCCATAATCTGGCAATATCTCAGCCATCCGGCTCATAATACAATCCATAACCAGTCAATTTATTAACAATCATAGCCATTCGGCTCATGCCATATAAAGCACTTCCACCACCATCCTTTTTATCTCATACAATCATCTTTGATCATCATTGATCGTTAATTCTCCCTTTTCTTTGTTCACAAGCTATCACGTTTCCTAGCTTCTTCCCATTGTGTTTAATTGTGTGGTTTTATCAAATTTTTACCCACTTATTCATTAAATTAGCATGTATTTACAATTCATTCTCAAAATTACTCCATGGTTGAAAACTTACTTCCTAGAGACTTTTAATTATGTATTTTAGTTCTCCTTTATTCCATTCGATGCCGTGATCTGTGTGTTAAGTGTTTCAGGCTTTATAGGGCATGAATGACTTGGAGATTGGAAAGGAGGCTTGCAAAAATAGAAGGAACATAAGAAATTGAGGAGATGACCAGCGAGAAGTGATGCGGACGCATGGCTCACGCGACCGCGCGAAATAGAGGAAATTGCAGTGACGCGCTCGCATGCCTGACGCGAACGCATGGATTGGAAACTGCACAAGTGACGTGAATGTGTGGACGACGCGCATAATTTTAGTTTTAGAGCCAGGAAACATGCGGAGACCAGAGGACAACATTCATTCCGCATAATTTTAGTTTTAGATCTGATTTTACTCCTCCTCTAGGTTTCCTCTACACACATTCATAGTTCTTAGGATTTCGTTTTTATTGCTTTTTGGATTGGGATATTGAGAAAAGTTATTACCTCCGTCAAGACTTCGTCATTCTAGTTTGTTTCCTTACTTGTCACTTACTCTTTCATATCCTTAATTTCTTCAGAATTACTATTGGATTATTTTTAGAATTTATTAATACAAGAACTATTTTTATTTTTAATTAATCTTTTGGATTATTATGTATCATGTCTCTCTTTATTTCTCTTCCTTATTTTGTGAAATTTACATTCATAATGAGCGAGTAGTTCCATAACTTGATTGGGAGATGATTGAAAGGAGAACCTTGAGTTGGAACACTCAAGAGAAAAATTGTAATTGGGTCTATTGTTGGATCGCTCTCTAGTCACTGACACTAGTCCTTCCCAAGGGAGAGGATTAGGACTTGTGAATAGAAATTGCCTTCCAACTCGCTTGACTTTCCTCTACCTAGTAAAGGATAACTAAGCAGAACAACCTTCAATTATCACTTTTATCTTGGGAAAACTCCAACAAGGATAGGACTTCCGACTAATCTACTCCTGGTCAAGGTTTTTATTTAAATTACATAAATTCTCTGATTTAATTTCCTGTCTATCAAACTCAAACCCTTTTGGAAAACATCTGATTAATAAAATAGCACATCTTTCTGCAACTCGTTGGGAGACGACCTGGGGTTCATACTCCTAGTATTTTTAATTCTAATTTTGTGACAATCCTTCTAAATTGATAAGTGAATTTTTGGTTGGTTAAGAACTATACTTGCAACGCATCTCTTATAATAATTTCTTAACTCGCCAATTTCTGCCACATTAATTTTTGGCGCCGTTACCAGGGAGTTGCAATAGAGTGCTAAGTTATTGATTGAAATTTATTTATTTGCATTTTATTTTATTTTGCTACTATGAGCTGCATGTTTCTTTCATTAAATGACGCGTTTACTTCCTGATCCAAGCTTGCCAGTATTTGATCCTGAGATCGAAAGAACTATTTCACGTATAAGGTAAGCTCGGCGTCGGTTAGTCCTCCCTGAGGGCGAATCTGAAACGTGACGTAAGGAAGAAACAAGCTCCCTTTCTACTGATCCAGTTGATTTACGTGCAGGTGACATGGCAGCACCTAGAAGAGTTACTATCCAGGAGGCTGGAGCCCCTAATTTTACAACGCAACCGTTCCAAGCGCATCACCCAACAGTGGCTACAGATTTTGAAATAAAGACTGCACTGCTCAACTTGATTCCTAAGTTTCATGGCTTACCTGCTCAAGAGCCTATCAAGCACCTTAGGGACTTCCAAGCAGCCTGTTCTACTGTCAGGCATGATGGTACAGATAAAACTTCTATTCTGTTAAAAGCCTTTCCATTCTCTCTTGAGGGAAAGGCGAGAGAGTGGTACTACACTCAACCCACAGCAACTGTTTCTGACTGGGATACGCTTAGAAGAGAATTTTTGGAAAAATTCTTTCCAGCTGAAGTTACTGATAAACTGAGGAAAGACATTTCCATGATTGTCCAGGACGAGTCCGAGGCTCTCTACGAATACTGGGAGCACTTCAACAACCTTTTGGAAGCATGCCCCCACCATATGATTGACAAGATACTGTTGCTCGGCTACGTTCCACAGGACATGAGGCCCCAAGATAAGACCACATTGGAAAGTGCTAGCAATGGGTCTATGAAAAAGTACAAGACCACTGATGAGGCATGGGAATTGATCAGCGACTTGGCTGAATCTACTAGGAATCACAGGCAAAAACAAGGCCTGTCAAAAGCTGTTGCAGAGGTATCTTCTAGCAAGGAGACTACTGCTCTGAATCAGAGTATATGTGAAATGACCAACTTGCTGAAGCAGATGCAATTGAGTCAACAACAAGCGCAGCAAGGCCAACAGCTAGTCCCACAGAGAGTGTGCGAGATCTGTGCTGACTATAGCCATTATACTGATGAATATCCGTAGCTCCAGTAGGAAGACAACACTGTGGCAGCCACTCATAACTTCTATGACCGCCCCAACCAAGGATACAATCAAGGTGGTAACTACAACCATGGATGGCAAGACAATTCCAACCAAGGTTGGAGAGATAATTCTAACCAGAGCTGGAGGGACAACAATAACAGAGGAGGTAGAGACAATCAAGGATATCAGAAGTGGAATAATAACAACAACAGGCAGCAGAACCAGAACCAGCCTTACAGAGCACCTCACCTGAGGCTATCCCAAGGAGCACAGCACAACCAACAACAAGTTCCGCAGATCGCTCAATCTAATTCCTCTCCGAGTGACGAGACTCTTCAATCCATTGCACAAGGACAAAGGAACATGGAAAGTTCACTTAATGGCCTAGCATTCGCTATACAAGCTCTCATCTCTCAGCTGGCATCACCCAACACTTCAAATACTCAACATGCAAGCTCCAGTGGAATTCCTTCTCAACCCTTACCCAATCCAAAGGGTGGCATCAATGCCATCACGCTAAGGTCCGGAACCATACTGCAAGAGAGGAATCAGGAGGAGCCAATCCCATCAGAACACGCCTCAGCTGAAGAGGTGGTGGAAGTAGAGGATGCTGAAGAAGAAGAGGACATACAAGACATGGTTAAAGAAGAAGAAGCCCAATCACAGAAGGAAGCACCAAAGGATGCAGACCCTGCAGAAAACGCCCTTTCTATTCCATTTCCACAAATTGCATGGAAGCCTAGGAAGCAGATGGAACTTGATCCCAAAATGGTAGAAATATTCAAAAAGGTTGAGGTAACTGTTCCCCTTTTTTATGTTATTCAGCAGGTACCTAAATACGCAAAGTTTCTAAAAGATTTATGTATACATAAAGACAAAATTAATGAATTAGAAACTATTCCTTTAGGTAGTTCTATATCTGCTTTAATGGGAGGTATATCTGAAAAGTGTAGTGATCCAGGTCCATGTATGGTTAATTGTACTATTGGTGGTGTGATATTTTCTGATTGCATGTGTGATTTAGGAGCATGTGTTAGTATAATGCCTTTGTCCATATATGATACTTTGAGGCTCCCTACCTTAAAAAGGTCGGTAGCTCGTTTTGTGTTGGCAGATAAAAGCATTATTATAGTGGTTGGAATTGCTGAAGATGTATTAATGAGCATTAAGGGGCTCACATTTCCCATTGACTTCTATATCCTGGAAATGCCCCCTAATGACTCAGGAAGGCCATCATCAATCCTGCTTGGAAGACCATTTCTGAAGACTTCAAAGTTCAAGCTGGACGCATTTTCCGAAACTTATTCTTTTGAAATAGAGGGCAGAATAGTGAAATTCAGTCTACATGGAGCTATGGAGCATCCTCCGGATGATTATTCTATCTCCCAGTGTGACATCATAGATGAAACCGTGGCTGAAGTTTACCAGGAAGAATTAGAAGAGAAGTACACAGGACAAGGTCCAAGTGTGGGGACACTCTCAGAGGACAATGAGGGCACTTTGCCATTATCACCAGTCCCAGATAATCCAGAGCCTGACCATGAGCAGAAATTGGAATTAAAGCCCCTCCCTCAATACCTCAAGTATGCTTATCTTGATGACAAGCAGAAGTTCCCAGTTATCATTGCAAGGGAACTCACTTCCTAACAAGAAGAACAACTACTCAATGTGCTGAGAAAACACAAGAAAGCAATTAGATGGAGCCTGGCGGATATAGTAGGCATCAACCCTCAAGTTTGTGAGCACAGAATATTCCTAGAATAGGGAGAAAAGCCCGTCCGTCAACCTCAGAGAAGACTGAATCCCACCATCTTAGAAGTTGTCAAGAAAGAAGTGACCAGGCTACTTGAAGCAGATATCATTTACCCCATCTCAGATTCCGAATGGGTCAGTCCAGTACAATTGGTGCCCAAGAAGTCTGGAATCACAACAGTAAGAAATGAGCATGGAGAGCTTCTGACAACTCGAGTGTAGAATTCATGGAGAGTTTACATTGACTATAGGCGTCTCAACCAAGCCACTCGCAAGGATCATTACCCCTTGCCATTCATTGATCAGATGCTTGATCACCTGTCAGGTAAATCCCATTATTGTTTTCTAGATGGTTATACAGGATATTTTCAAATTATATAGCTCCTGAAGATCAGAAAAAGACTACTTTTACATGCCCTTTTGGCACTTATACTTATAAGAGAATGCCCTTTGGCTTGTGTAATGCACCAGCTACTTTCCAAAGGTGCATGATGAGTCTTTTCTCTGACCTTATTGAAGACTGTATGGAGGTTTTTATGGATGATTTTAGCGTTTATGGTGATTCATTTAGCCTTTGCTTAGATAGTTTATCTAGAGTATTAGATAGATGTGTCAGTACAAACCTTGTATTGAATTTTGAAAAATGTCACTTTATGGTAAAACAAGGGATTGTACTAGGACATGTTGTGTCTAATACTGGCATTTCTGTAGATCATGCAAAGGTGGATGTTATTTCTAGTTTACCTTACCCCTCCTCTGTGAGGGAAGTCTGTTCGTTCCTTGGCCATGCAAGTTTTTACCGGAGATTCATTAAGGACTTTAGTAAGGTAGCACTACCTTTTATCCAGACTACTGCAGAAATATATTGAGTTCGAGTTCAGTGAGGATTGCAAATAAGCGTTTGATAAGCTGAATACCGCCCTGACTCAAGCTCCAATTGTGAGAGGACCAGACTGGAGCCAGCCATTTGAAATCATGTGCGATGCTTCCAACCATGCAGTAGGAGCAGCGCTGGCTCAGCGTGAAGGTAAGGATTCTTTTGTAATTGCTTATGCGTCTAAGACTTTAGACGCCGCTCAGTCTAATTACACTACTACTGAAAAAGAGCTTCTTGCTATTGTTTTTGCTCTGAATAAATTCCGAGCCTATTTACTTGGTACTAAAGTAGTAGTGTACTCAGACCACGCAGCTCTAAAGTATTTATTAGCTATAAAGGAGTCCAAACCAAGGCTTATACGTTGGATACTGCTACTACAAGAATTTGATTTAGAAATTAAGGATAGGAGTGGTAACCAGAATCTAATGGTAGACCACTTGAGTCGCATTGAGCACATTAAGAATACTTCCACTCCTATAAATGATAATTTCCCATTTGATAACCTGCAAGCAGTATCTGAAGTAGTCCCTTGGTATGCGCCTGTAGCTAATTATCTAGTTAGCCGCACTTTTCCTCCAAACTTTAATAAGCATCAAAGAGACAAGCTAAAAAGTGAGTCCAAATATTATATATGGGATGACCCATATTTATGGAGATGTGGCGCTGACCAGGTAATTAGACGGTGTGTGCCTTAATCAGAATTCTAGTCCACTTTAGAGGTCTGCCACTCATCTGAGAGTGGAGGACATTTTGGCCCTCAAAGAACAGCTAGAAAAATTTTAGACTGTGGATTCTGGTGGCCTACTCTTTTTAAAGACGCTGCTGAATTTTGTAAATCTTGTTCTCCATGCCAAAGGTTTGGCAATATATCCAAGAGGGATGAGATGCCTCAACAGATTATGCTTTTCTGTGAAATTTTTGATGTTTGGGGCATTGACTTCATGGGTCCATTTCCAAATTCTAATGGTTATTTTTATATATTGTTAGCTGTAGATTACATTTCTAAATGGGTGGAAGCAATTCCTACCGCACTGATGATGCTAACACTGTTGTTTTCTTTGTTAGAAACCACATTATTTGTCGCTTTGGATCACCACGAGCAATCGTGAGCGATCAAGGCACCCATTTCTGTAACAGGAGACTAACAGGATTATTGAAGAAGCATGGGATAATTCATAAAGTAGCAACAGCCTACCACCCTCAAACTAATGGACAAGCCGAGGTGTCAAACAGAGAGATAAAGCGTATATTGCAGAAGATAGTCAAACCTCATAGAAGAGACTGGAGCACCAGGCTACAAGATGCACTCTGGGCATACAGAACAGCATACAAGACACCCATTGGAATGAGCCCCTTCCGCTTAGTTTATGGAAAAGCCTGTCACCTCCCAGTTGAGGTAGAGCACAAAGCCTTTTGGGCAGTAAAGGAGTGCAACATGGGATTTGAAAAAGCCGGAGCTGAAAGGAAGTTGCAACTGCAAGAATTGGAAAGCCTTCGCCTAGAAGCTTATGAGAACTCAAGGTTGTACAAGGAAAAGATGAAGGCTGTACATGATAAGCACATCAAGAGGAGAGAGTTCCAACCTGGGAACTTAGTCCTCCTTTACAACTCAAGACTGAGGCTCATGCCAGGCAAGTTGAGATCAAAATGGGAGGTCCATATAGAGTAGAAAAGGCTGAGCCATACGGAGTTTTCCACCTGAGTCATCCTTCAAGATCTGAATTCATCAAAGTTAATGGACATCGCTTAAAGCTATATCATGGTGAGAAGGTGACGAAAAACAAGGAGTTAGAAATCTTTCTCTTGGAGGATCCACCAACAGCAGAAGACTGAGCTAGTGGAGTGGTGCACGCATTGTAAATCACACTTTTCACAACTCATACCACTAACCAGCAGTGCACTGGGTCGTCCAAGTAATACCTTACGTGAGTAAGGGTCGATCCCACGGAGATTGTTGGCTTGAAGCAAGCTATGGCTATTTTGTATTTTTTAGTCAGGAAATCAATTATAATTATTAGTTTGGATTGCGAAAAATAAAAGAGCATGAATTAAATACTTGTTATGCAGTAGTGGAGAATATGTTGGAGTTTTGCAGATGCTTTGTCTTCTGAATCTCTGCTTTCCCCCTGTCTTCTTCTTCACGCACGCAAGATTCCTCCTATGGCAAGCTGTGTGTTGGTGGATTACCATTGTCAATGGCTACCATCCGTTCTCTCAGTGAAAATGGTCCAGGTGCGCTGTCACCGCACGGCTAATCATCTGTCGGTTCTTACTTATGCTGGAATAGGATCCATTGATCCTTTTGCGTCTGTCACTACGCCCAACCCTTGTGAGTTTGAAACTCGTCACAGTCATCCAATCTCTGAATCCTACTCGGAATACCACAGACAAAGTTTAGACTTTCCGGATTCTCAAGAATGCTGCCAATGGATTCTAGCTTATACCACGAAGATTCCGATTAAGGAATCCAAGTGATACTCATTCAATCGAAGGTAGAACGGAGGTGGTTGTCAGTCACGCGTTCATAGTTTGGGAATGATGATGAATGTCACGGATCATCCCATCCATCATATTGAAGTGCGAATGAACATCTTAGATAGAAACAAGCGTGTTTGAATAGAAAACAGAAATAATTGCATTAATTCATCGGGACACAGCAGAGCTCCTCACCCCCAACAATGGAGTTTAGAGACTCATGCCATCAAAGAGTACAAAGTTCAGATCTAAAATGTCATGAGATACGAAATAAATCTCTAAAAGTTGTTTAAATACTAAACTAGTAATCTAGGTTTACAGAAAATAAGTAAACTATGATAGATAGTGCAGAAATCCACTTCCGGGGCCCACTTAGTGTGTGCTGGGGCTGAGACTTAAGCTTTACACGTGCCTAGGCTGTTTCTGGAGCCAGGTTGTAACCTGTTTTGGGCGTTTAACTCCAACTTTTAACCTGTTTCTGGCATTTAACGCCAGAATAGGGTAGAGAGCTGGCGTTGAACGCCAGTTTGCATCGTCTAAACTCGGGCAAAGTATGAATTATTATATATTTCTGGAAAGCCCTGGATGTCTACTTTCCAACTCAATTGAGAGTGCACCATTTGAACTCTTGTAGCTCCAAAAAATCCATTTCGAGTGTAGGGAGGTCAGAATCCAACAACATCTGCAGTCCTTTTTCAGTCTCTGAATCAGATTTTGCTCAGGTCCCTCAATTTCAGCCAGAAAATACCTGAAATCACAGAAAAACACAAAAACTCATAGTAAAGTCTAGAAATGTGAATTTTGCATAAAAACTAATGAAAACATAGTAAAAACTAACTAAATCATACTAAAAACTATGTAAAAACAATGCCAAAAAGCGTATAAATTATCCGCTCATCACAACACCAAACTTAAATTGTTGCTTGTCCCCAAGCAACTGAAAATCAAATAGGATAAAAAGAAGAGAATATACTATCAATTCCAAAATATCAATGAAACTTAGCTCCAATCAGATGAGCGGGACTAGTAGCTTTTTGCCTCTTGAATAGTTTTGGCATCTCACTTTATCCATTGAAGTTCAGAATGATTGGCATCTATAGGAACTTAGATTTTAGATAGTGTTATTGATTCTCCTAGTTCAGTATGTTGATTCTTGAATACAGCTACTTTATGAGTCTTGCCCGTGGCCCTAAGCACTCTGTTTTCCAGTATTACCACCGGATACATACATACCACAGACACATAACTGGGTGAACCTTTTCAGATTGTGACTCAGCTTTGCTAGTCCCCAATTAGAGGTGTCCAGGGTTCTTAAGCACACTCTTTTTTTTTTGCTTTGGACCTTGACTTTAACCACTCAGTCTCAAGTTTTCACTTGACACCTTCACGCCACAAGCACATGGTTAGGGACAGCTTGGTTTAGCCGCTTAGGCCAGAATTTTATTCCTTTAGGCTCTCCTATCCACTGATGCTCAAAGCCTTGGGTCCTTTTTACCCTTGCCTTTTGGTTTTAAGGGTTATTGGCTTTTTGCTCTTGCCTTTTGGTTTAAAGAGCTTTTGGCTTTTTCTGCTTGCTTTTTCTTTTTCTTTCTCCTTTTTTTTCTGCCATCTTTCTTTTGTATTCACTACTTTTTCTTGCTTCAAGAATCATTTTTATGATTTTTCAGATCATCAAATAACATTTCTCCTTTTTCCTTATTCTTCAAGAGCCAACATATTTAACATTCATAAACCACAATATCAAAATACATATGCACTGTTCAAGCATTCATTCAGAAAACAAAAAGTATTGTCACCACATTAAAATAATTAAACTAGTTTCAAGGATGAATTCGAAATCATGTATTTCTTGTTCTTTTGTAATTAAAATATTTTTCATTTAAGAGAGGTGATGGATTCATAGGATGTTCATACTTTAAGGTATAGATGATAAACGGATTTCTTGACGGTTTAGAATTTCTCAAATAAAATCTCGTCGAAGTATAGTTTCTAAACCAAGCAATGATCCTTTCATGCAAAAAGTTGTTTGTCACTAAAACAAACCCCTAAATTTATAAACCAAAGTATTTGAACCTCGGGTCGTTCTCCCTAGGAATTGCAATGAAGTGGTTTGTTATTGGTTGTGAGTTATTTTGGGGTTTTAAAATTTTGTGCAAGAAATATAAATGGCAAAGAAAATAAACTAACAATTAACAAAGCTCTTGGCAAGATACGAGAACTAGAAATCCTATCCTAGTTATCCTCCTCAATTGTGATGAGAATTGTTCATTGCTCCCACTTAGTTAACCCCTAACCATGGAGGAAAGTCAAGTGGATGAATCAATTTGATTCCTCAAGACCTAATCAACTCCTAAGGAAAGACTAGCTTTAGAGGCATTCAAATCAATTAGCAATCTCTAATTATCAATCAACAAAAGAATTAGATAACTCAAGAGTCACTAATCACTCTACCTAGGCCAAGAGGAACAAAATCTATACAAAAATCCAACCAAGCATTTCATCAAACACTTGGAAGGCACAAAGGAAAAGTATAGCAAATCACAACAAGAATGAATTCTAACTACAATTGAATATAAGGAATTAACAACAACAATCAAGGAAATCACAATTATCATGAACTACCTCAAATTGCATTATTAAAAGGGAATAAAAGAAACAACAATCTATCCAAAACAAAGTGAAGAATCACAAGAATTAAAGTACATAACTAGAGAGAGGAAGAGGAGAAGATTAAGAATTGGCAAAGGAGAATTGAATTAAGGCATGAATTAAACCTAGATCTAAGAAGAGAGATTAACCATAACCTAATCCTAATCCTAGAGAGAAGTGAGAGCTTCTCTCTC
The DNA here is from genome assembly GCF_059453495.1 of Arachis ipaensis. Lineage (NCBI taxonomy): Eukaryota > Viridiplantae > Streptophyta > Magnoliopsida > Fabales > Fabaceae > Arachis > Arachis ipaensis. Next base: position 36,022,227 of record NC_142435.1, on the reverse strand, counting down.
TAGAACTACTCTAAACTAAAGCTATGACTAACTCCTAATCTAATTGCCTCTCTCCTTTAATCCTTGATCCTTTTATTCCTTTCTATCAGCAATTGGCGCCAAAAAAATGGGTTTAAAAACCCCTCAAAATCGCCAGGCACGTGTTGCCTTAATGAAGTCAGGTGCAGACATCGACGCGTGCGCGCACGGTACGCGGGCGCGTACCTGGCTGATTCCACAATGTGCGCGCGAGCGCCTTGTGCGCGTGCGCATGCTTGGCTGTGATTAATTATTTGGCTTTTTGTGCTTCTCTCCACTTGCATGCTTCCTTCCTTGCTTCCTTTGATCCATGCCTGGCCTATTTCAATCCTGGAATTACTAGCAAACACATCAAGGCACCTTATGGAATCAAGGAGAAATCAAAATTCATCAAAATAAGGCCTAAAAAGCATGTTTTTACACTTAAGCACAAATACGAGAGAGATAACAAAACTATGCTAATTCATAGGTTAAATGCGAGAAAAGGTCATCAAAATACTCTAAATTCAATACAAGATAAACCCTAAAAATGGGGTTTATCAACCTCCCCGCACTTAAACCTTAGCATGTCCTCATGCTAAAATAAGAAGGAACTAAGGGGTATGACATTTATTAAATACAATTAAACTATATGAGTCCTATCTATATGCAAATACCTAAAGCAAATGGAAATGCTTAGTTCAAACAAATCAATTCCCAAGAGACATGTATAAGCACAATAGCTAGGCAATAGGAATTAAGCCCAAACCACAATTGTATTGAATTATCAAAAACAAATCAAAAGAGTCCAAGCTTGCAAGAATATAAATAATATGGGTGAACACATGTACTTAAACTTTTGAACCCTCACCGGATGTGTATCCGATCTATTCACTCAAGTGTTTAAGGGTTAATTCACTCAATTCTCTTCTAATCAAACTTTCCAAAATTTGATTTTCTTCTAACAATCAACACTTATTCAATGTATGCATAAATTCATCATGAGATCTTTCATTTAGGTTGTAATGGGGTTAGGGTCAAGGTAGGATCATTTATGGTTAAGTGGACTAGAGTTTAGATCTTTGATTAGTATAGACTTTCCCACCTAACTATATAATAACTTATACATATTCAAACTACTCTAACTACCCATTCTTCACCCCCTTTTTTTTTTCTTACATATTCATGCATCTTATTTCTTGATTCATAACACTTATGCATTGATTCCCTTTTGTTGAACTTCAGCTTGGGGCATTTTGTCCCCTTTTATTATTATTATTATTATTATTATTATTATTATTATTATTATTATTATTATTATTATTATTTTTTTTTTTTTTTTTTGTACAAGGACATCAATTGCATAAGGTCTTATACATTCAATCAATACATGAGTATGTTCCCAATTCCTAAATATGGAAGTGTACTACCCCTTTTTATCCTATCCAATGTTCCCAAGCCTCACCAACTTTGAGTAATAAACACTCTCACTAGCCTAGGCTAATCAAAGATCCACACAAGGACTTTTCATTGGTTTTCCGCCTTGGGCTTGTAATGTGCTAAAATGAGAATAAGTTGGTTAAGCATAGGCTCAAAATTGGCTAACAATGGAGAGTAAAAAGGTAGGCTAATTGGGTAAGTGGGCTAATGAAATAATGGCCTCAATAATACAAATGCATGAATACAAGAAATAAATGGACATATAGAATCAGGCAAATCAAGGATCACAATCATAGAAAGAGACAATTGCACACAAGAATGGAAAATAAGTGGTTATAAAATGTAACCACATCAATAGGCTCAAGTCTCACAAGCTTGTGTTCTAAGCTCAATACATGCTTCACAAAGTATGAAATTCAAGCAAGTTGCACCAAAAGTTTCCTTCAATCAATTGGGTTGGTGCCCTATGTCCTATAATTAAAATTCTTGGAAAATCTCAATATTTTGACTAAGCATTGTTGTGATTGAAAAATTCAAAAATTTTCCTTAGTTTACCCTTTTCTTTTTCACTTAAAACCAATTTCCTATGCAAAAAGGATGACTAAGTTTTCACTCAAAACATGATTTCTAATCACAACCACAAACTAAAAAGAAAGATATACAAAAGAAGATATGCAAAAATGTATAAAGAAAAATCCAACTAAAAATATGGAATCTATCATCTAAAACATCTAAAGATATCCAAAAGCGTCAAAATATCTAAAATCCAAAATAAGCAGTAAAGGTATTCCAAAACGAGCCAAAATAGCAAGAGTATCCAAAATAAACTCAAGATGCATCAAATATATACAAGAGATATGCAAAGTAAGGTAACTAAGAAAGTGGCCAAAATGTTCACCGGTCCTCTAATGATGCTACCGGTGACCTCCCCACACTTAAGACCAAGCATAGTCCCCGATGCTAAACCGGAGGATCAGTGGAAGGTACAACGGTAGCTGCTGAATCTGTCTGAGGCTGTGGAACCGGCTCCTCATGGGTCTGTGGAATCTCTGTAGTGTTAGGAGCAGCTGGAGGTGCATCCTGCTGAATCGGCTCATCCGCATCCTCCTCCTAATGATCCTGCTCATCGGAGGCCGAAGAGTCTGAAAGCGGAGGTAACTCAGCACCAAGGGAGACGAGTGCCTAATCCATCCGATCCAGTCGGCGTCTGACATGAAATCTCTCGCGCTCCAAAAACCGAAACAGACGCTGGACCAGTAGGTAAGTGGGCTCAGGTGCTGAAGGAGGTGGGGCTGCTGTCGAAGAAGATGGTATAGCTGCCTCAACTGCCGCTCTAGCTCGAGAACGGCGGCTAGATGGGGGCTTCTCGTGCACCCATACACCCCAGGGAATAGTAACTTCCTTGTCATCGTCATCTGGAGGTGGTGGTGTCACGTCATTGTCCTCCCACGGGACATCAGCTAGCTCAGCTAAGCTAGTAACCAGTGTCGGGAACGGTAACAAGCCGCGAATATGAGCTCTCCACATGCTATGCCTAATCAGTCGGGGAAAATATACCTCCTTCCCCTCCATGACACACCCAATCAGGACTAGAATATCCATCGGAATCTCTGAAAAGTGAGTGGTAGGGAAGACATAGTGGGCAAATATTTGTTGCCAAGTCCTAGCCTCCCTAGTCAGATATGCAAATAGCATGCCCTTGGGCTTTGTGTTGCTCGAATCCATCACCCAGGAAGCATCTGGTGTAGCGATCACGCGCCTAAGTGCCTCATAGTCAAAAGTCATGGAGAGGAGAGCTACCTCTGCCTGCTGGTAGGCACAAGTCTCAGGAGTACCAACTCTGCAGAGCAGTGCATCCTGTAAGGCATCCTCAGTGATCATAATCTCTCTACCCCTCAAGTATACTGAATCCAAGTTTTGTCGGAAGAAGTTATAGTAAAATTCCTTGACCCACGAGATGTTAATCCGTCCCAAGTCCCTATCGACGAAATCCAAGCCCAGCTCAGAAATACGGGCGTTTATGGCACGCCTCACATCATTGGGAAGATTCAGCTTCTTCTCAATATTCAGATTTTTCTTTGCATAACGGGAAAGGCATAGCTCGCAGTAGAGATTTGGAAACTTGGTTGGATCAGTGGATGGAAGTAACTGATTTTCTTTCTCCTCATCATTCAGCGGATTCTTAGCATAGTTAGCATATGGTGAGGGTGTAGAGGTCTTGGAGCGCTTCCTCTTTTTGGAAGCAGTGGCTATAGCCTTTCCTTTATCCGACATCCTGAAAACATAGATAATATAACATAAGCCTATAGCCAAGTAGATACAAAGCACTTAAAGCAAAGCATATTCATGAAGTGAATAAAGGAAGAAGGTTTCTTGGAATGCAAGCAATAGAATACAGAATTCAAATCGAACTTCAAACCAAGAATGCAAATCATGTCTTGCACATTATTCATTAATTGAGTTCAGAAAGCACCATATCCAAAAGAATGACATAAAGAGTTAGGTTGAAAACCAAAAGAAGTTAGTTGGTTAAAGGGGTTAGAGTTAGAAATCAGTTTGAAAATTAGTGATATGGTAATTACTATCTCAATTTGAAAAGAGTGAACAAAACAATGCTGTAAGCACGTTCACAATCATGAATTGCAACAAGTCATTGATGATAAAATATGATATTGCTAGAAAGCAACTAATATGAAACAAACCATCAATCAATGTGAAGGATCACTAGTAATGTATAACTTCCAGAGAACTACAAGCAATGGTCAATCGAAAAGCTTATTCAACCATGCAATGCATAGAAGGAAATCAACATGAATAACAAGCAGGAATATGGAAACATGACCAAAGAACTTGTTCTTGAGGAGTTTTCAAAAATCATATAGGCAACAGAACACTAATTGAATAGAATTCATCAACTAGGGTTGTTACATTCATCAAATAAGATCAACATAAAAACTGTGGTTAATGAAAATCTGGCAGCATTTCAGCAGCAAATTGGCTAATCCCCAAAATTAAACAGTCGCAACAAATTCCATATAGATTCATTAACAATGAAGAACACAAAACCATATGTGAGTTCATATAGAAGCAGCAGACAGTCAATAGTTTAACAACAAAACAATTCAAACAGCACAAAGGGTATAAGCAATTGCTGCAATCAACAATTCCTTCACCAATTCATCACAAATGAGCAGCATTAACAGAATACATGAACACAGGGCAATGCATCAGAACAGAGTAGTTTCATATAGCAACAGAAAATTAAACAATGCCTAAATCCACTACTCAGCCCAGATTCGCTAACCACCTAAATCAAACTAAACTAACTAACTAATCTAATTCTAACTATATTAACGTAATTAACAAAAAGCAGCAAAACAAAGTAAAACAGAGGAGAGGAGGAACCTGGGTGCAGAGATTGAACAGAGAAAAAGGAAGAAAAAGGTGAAGTGAGGCGGTGAGAGGAAGAACTGGCCGGAGCAGCGCGGCTGTTGGGTTGCACCGGCGGCGATGGTGGTCGCGGCGGTTGGCACAGAGGCAGAGAGGAACGGAGACGGAGAGGAGGTCAGAGGAGTAAGAGAGAAAGGGAGGGAGAAGAGGGGAAGGGCGAGGCAATGATGGCGGCGGCGGCGATGATGACGGAGCGCTCGCCGGAGGACAGCCGGTCAGGAGAAGAAGAAGGTGAAGAATGGTGGGAGAGGGGAAAATGGAACGTTAGAGGAAGAGAAGTGTAGTGCGCGAATGCACTAGGGCTCGCGTCTCTGGGGTAAGTGAAAATTTGAGTCCACGCGCGCGCGCACTGTGCGCGTTCGCGTGGGTTGAGGGAATGGAAGAACGGCGCGAAAGCGCCATGCGCGCATGCGCGTATGTGAAGGAATCGGGATGGGCGCGGACGCGCAAGGTGCGCGTCGGCGCGGATGTGCTGGGCTGAAGGCATAAAAGGGGCCCAGAGTTGGCACAACTCTCGGGTTCTTTGGCTTAGAGGATGCTAAGACGCATCGACGCGCGAGCGCACTGTGCGCGATCGCGTGGACGGCTTGAGCTTATTGGATGGGTGCGGAGGCGTGAAGTACGCCAACGCGTGGACAGCGAAACAGAGAGGGGTGCGGACGCGTACAGCGTGCGTTCGCGTGAGTTGAGTTGAGCTGGGGGCTTAAAGTTGGCCCAGATCCAGCGCAGCTCTCTGGATATTGGCCCAGAGGTTGTAGCAGCGGATCGACGCATACGCGGCAGGCGTGCGTACGCGTGTATTTTCCTATAGCTGTATGGACGCGCACACACGTAGTGCGCGTTAGCGTGGAAGGAATTGGGCTTGAGGCACAACGCTGGCCTAAGAGAGGCCCAACTCTCTGGAATATGGGTGATGATGCATCCGCTCAGGGACGCGTGCGCGTACGGTGTGCGCGCGCGTCCTCCCCACCCTTCTTCTCTCTCTTTTTTTTTTATTTTCAAGCAGAAAAATTATGCTCAGGTGCTCTCTATACTGCTCGCAACTCTTTATTCAATCAACCATCATACAATTCACAAAAAATGCAATTTGATATTATTCATCTACTACTAAACACAACATACACGTGACTAAGCCAACAATTAAGTTGTACAACTAAATTATGTGAAACATCTACCTACAATGGCAACTCAAATCACTTATTAAGCAAATTTAAAAGAGAATGGAAAGAGTTTACCATGGTGGGGTGTCTCCCACCTAGCACTTTTAGTTTAAGTCCTTAAGTTGGACATTTTGAAGAGCTTATTGTCATGGTGGCTTATGTTTGTACTCATCCTTGAATCTCCAAGGATCCTTGCTTCTCAATTGGTTGACAGAATTTCCAACCATTTTCGTCAAGCTTGGGCAAAGTTCTACCCAAAATATGAGTCCCCATAGTTGGTCTTCACCTAGCAAGCCGGGGTCCCATATCTTATCCTCGCACCCGTCTTCAATTTGCTCTTCATACTTTTTCCTTCCGGGTGGTTGACATATAGAATTCTCTTTAATATACCACGCCTTCCTTTGAGACCCATGCAAAGTGGTATTCTTCCAATCATCGTTCCTATGCCTTGAAACTTTGATCTTAATGAGCCTAATTCCTAACTTGCAACCACTACACAATTCTCTTTTTCCTTTAAGTCCACAAAGAGCTCTAAGTTGTCCATTATTTTCAATCAAACCATATTCAAGTGGAAAATTAAAGTCTAGCGATAGAGATTTTACCCACTTAAATGTTGTATTGGATGGTAAGTTGGGAAGGGGTACCTCCCCACACTTAGACAATGCAAGGTCTACTTCCTTGTACTCTTCTTTAGTTGTTTCCACCTCTTCGCAAGCTTTTTCAATTTCAACCTTTTCCCTTTTATCACTTGGTTTGGTGTTGTCTTCAAGAACTTCGATTTCTTGCCCAATGGGAGGTGATTCAATTTTGGATAGGAATTCATTGATGAATGAATCAATCTCTTGATCAACCTCTCCATATTCTTCAATTTCGATATACACCAATTCAACTTTTTCCTCTTGGTAGCTCTCTTCTGATTCACTCTCTTCTTCATTGCTCATCAAGGGTATGAGAGGGTGTGCACATTCTTCTATAATTTCAACTCCATGTCCAATGGGAGAAGATTCCATTGTAGAGAGAAATTCATCCATGATTGAATCCATCTCTTGATAAACTTCTTCCAAGTCTCCAACGACGGTGTGCCTTAGAGGTTGCGCACCCTCTTCAACTTCAATATCAAGCTCCTTAGAAGAGTGCTCCAGGGTGCTACATTCCTGTGGACTTTTAACATCTCCTAAATCTTCAACCAATTCTTCCTTTTCTTCAATGATTATAGCTTCCTCTAGTTGCTCCAACACAAAATGGCATTTCTCATCCCCCACCGGAGTTTCCAATCTCTCCTTCATGCTTTGCTCTTCTTTTGCGGTTCCACATGTGGCTACGGAAGCACCTCGAGTATTCAAACATTGGTGGGCTAAATTGTGCATCACCTTGGTCAAATTGGTCACAAACTCAAGTGTATCCTGCCTCATAGCTTCTTGTCCTTGAAGTAACAAAGTGAGAGAATCGTCTATTGGGGCTTGGGGTGGATAGGAAGGTTCATCATTTTGGAGAGAGGGTTCATAGTAGGAAGGTGATTCTTCTTGGTAAAGGTATGGAGATGGTGAGTATTGAGGTGGTTCTTGGGAGTAATCTTGATATGGTTGTGGTGATTCTAGAGGTTCTTGCTCATAATGGCCATAAAAATATGGTATGGATGATTGGTTATATGATGGATATGGATCATAAGGTGGTGTTTGGGAGGCTTGTGAGTATGGTTGAGGTTCATGTTGAGGATAAGAATCATAAGCATATGGTGGTGGTGCTTGATCATCACAAAAGGAGTTACCATAGCCATTGAATTGACATGTATTAGGATGGTAATTATACCTATAAGTATCCGGAGGTTGTTGCCAATAGGAGTGATCAATTCCTTGAGGCTCCTCCCATCTTTGTTGGTTCCATCCATAATGAGTGTCATCATTAAAGTTCATATTTCCTACAACACAATTAGAACTAAACTCATAGCCAAAGTGAGAATTCATAGTGGAAAAGCAAAATAAAACTAACAAAAACTAGCAAATAAAGAAAAAAGCAAGATATTCACACTATTCACATATATACAATAACCAATAACACAACACCATTGCAAGTCTCCCCGGCAACGGCGCCATTTTGATAAACGGATTTCTTGACGGTTTAGAATTTCTCAAATAAAATCTCGTCGAAGTATAGTTTCTAAACCAAGCAATGATCCTTTCATGCAAAAAGTTGTTTGTCACTAAAACAAACCCCTAAATTTATAAACCAAAGTATTCGAACCTCGGGTCATTCTCCCTAGGAATTGCAATGAAGTGGTTTGTTATTGGTTGTGAGTTATTTTGGGATTTTAAAATTTTGTGCAAGAAATATAAATGGCAAAGAAAATAAACTAACAATTAACAAAGCTCTTGGCAAGATACGAGAACTAGAAATCCTATCCTAGGTATCCTCCTCAATTGTGATGAGAATTGTTCATTGCTCTCACTTAGTTAACCCCTAACCATGGAGGAAAGTCAAGTGGATGAATCAATTTGATTCCTCAAGACCTAATCAACTCCTAAGGAAAGACTAGCTTTAGAGGCATTCAAATCAATTAGCAATCTCTAATTATCAATCAACAAAAGAATTAGATAACTCAAGAGTCACTAATCACTCTACCTGGGCCAAGAGGAACAAAATCTATACAAAAATCCAACCAAGTATTTCATCAAACACTCGGAAGGCACAAAGGAAAAGTATAGTAAATCACAACAAGAATGAATTCTAACTACAATTGAATACAAGGAATTAACAACAACAATCAAGGAAATCACAATTATCATGAACTACCTCAAATTACATTATTAAAAGGGAATAAAAGAAACAACAATCTATCCAAAACAAAGTGAAGAATCACAAGAATTAAAGTACATAACTAGAGAGAGGAAGAGGAGAAGATTAAGAATTGGCAAAGGAGAATTGAATTAAGGCATGAATTAAACCTAGATCTAAGAAGAGAGATTAACCCTAACCTAATCCTAATCCTAGAGAGAAGTGAAAGCTTGTCTCTCTAGAACTACTTTAAACTAAAGCTATGACTAACTCCTAATCTAATTGCCTCTCCCCTTTAATCCTTGATCCTTTTATTCCTTTCTATCAGCAATTGGCGCAAAAAAATGGGTTCAGAAACCCCTCAAAATCGCCAGGCACGTGTTGCCTTAATGAAGTCATGTGCAGACATCGACGCGTGCGCGCACGGTACGCGTGCGCGTACCTGGCTGATTCCGCAATGTGCGCGCGAGCGCCTTGTGCGCGTGCGCGTGCTTGGCCGTGATCAATTCTTTGCCTTTTTGTGCTTCTCTCCACTTGCATGCTTCCTTCCTTGCTTTCTTTGATCCATGCCTGGCCTATTTCAATCTTGGAATTACTAGCAAACACATCAAGGCACCTTATGGAATCAAGGAGAAATCAAAATTCATCAAAATAAGGCCTAAAAAGCATGTTTTTACACTTAAGCACAAATACGGGAGAGATAACAAAACCATGCTAATTCATAGGTTAAATGCGAGAAAAGGTCATCAAAATACTCTAAATTCAATACAAGATAAACCCTAAAAATGGGGTTTATCAATAGACTCTAATCTTTATTTATTATTTAATGGAAATAATATAAATTAGGCATAAAAGCAGACACTTAGCAATAAACGAAAAGAAACTAAAGACATAAAGACAATTGACTCTAATTTTAATACTCATATACTAATAGATAAAAGGTTATCACAGAGTTAGGACTCAACAACCTTTGCTTTGGGAGGTAGATGCCTCTTTAGTTTGTGGGGTGCTTGGCCCTTCAAGAGATAGCTTCTGGCGCTTCAGTTCTTTCAGTTCACGCCCTTGCTCTTCTTGTTCCCTAAGCAATTTGTAGAGCATGCTGTTTTGATTTTGCTGTTCTTCCTTCAGTTGATCCATAGCTTCTTGCAACTTGGTGATAGATGCTTCTAGGCGCCCCCAGTATTCAAATTGAGGAATTTTCGGGAGGAACTCCTGTGCTCTCCTCTTGATGGGGTCGTCCTACACTTGTCTTTCCATTGACTTTTTGGTGATTGGTTGCTCAACTGAGATATACTCATCTACTCCCATTTTTACCCCAGCATCTTTACATAACAGAGAGATCAAGCTTGGGTAAGCCAATTTGGCATCTTTGGAGTTCTTGTTTGCAATTTTGTAAAGCTCACAAGAAATCAGCTAATGAACTTCCACTACTTTTTCCAGCATAATGCAATGAATCATCACTGCTTTTTTGATAGTGACTTCAGAGCGGTTGCTAGTGGGCAGTATAGAGCGCCCAATAAAGTCCAGCCAGCCTCTGGCAACTGGTTTGAGATCTCCTCTTTTGAGTTGGTTTGGGACACCCTTTGTGTTGGTTGTCCATTTGGCTCCAGGGAGGCATATGTCCTCTAGGATTTTGTCCAAGCTTTGATTTGGTCTCATCATTCTCCTATTAAAGGAGTCTGGGTCATCTTGCAATTGAGGCAGCTTGAAGATCTCCCTTATTTTGTCAGGGTGGGTGTGAACAATCTTTCCTCTGACCAGAGTTCGATAGTCATAGAATGCGGTTCCAGCTATTCTCTGCCTGTCTGTTTGCCACAGATTAGAGTAGAATTCCTGAACCATGTTTCTTCCCACCTTTGTTTAAGGATTAGCTAGGACTTCTCAGCTCCTGTTTCGAATTTGCTCTTGGATCTCCGAATATTCGTCTTCTTTCAGATCGAATTTAACTTCCGGGATCACTGACCTTAGACCCATTATTTTGTAGTAATGGTCTGAATGTTCTTTGGTTAAGAACTTCCCTTGATTCCAAAGTGGTTTTGGAATATTCTCTTTTTTGCCTCTTGAGTTGGTTTATTTTCCCTTAGGAGCCATGATCTTGGTGGATATTGGCTTAGTGATCATGGATAAACACACCAAACTTAGAGGTTTGCTTGTCCTCAAGCAAAAGAAAAGAAAGGAGAGGGATAGAGGGAGAGCCAAGTTCGAATTGTGGAAGAGAGGGGGAGGCCGAATGAGGATTTAAAGGGAAGGGGGTGGGTTTTCGAAAATTTTTGAAAAAGATATGATAGAAGATATGATTTGAAAAAGATAAGTATGATAGGAAAAGATGTAATTTAAAATTGAAAAGATATGAAAGATATTTGAAAAAGATTGATTTGTTCTAAAAAAAATTGTGAAGATTTGAAAAAGATATTGATGAGTTTGGAAATTTTTTTTTTGAAAAAGATAGATTTGTTTTGAAAAAAAAAAGATTTGAGAAGAGGTTGAAGAAGAATTGAGAAAGATTTAATTTTAGGATTAAGATATTTAAAATTTTTTTTTTTGAAAAAAATGGTTTGAAAAATGAAAGTATGGGAACATGTTTATGCAAGAAAAATGGATAGACATATGAAATTTTGAAAAAAAATCCAAGTAGGGAACAAAAACTTCCTCTCCTCCACAATCCTGGCGTTAAATGCCCAACTGCTGCATGTTTTGGGCGTTTAACGCCCCTTTGTACCTTTTTTCGGGCGTTTAAAGCCCAGCTGCTGCTTCTGGCTGGCGTTAAACGCCAGAATTCCTTTGTCACTGGGTGTTTTTCCTGAACGCCCAAGACGCTGCAAGTATGGCGTTAAATGCCCAGAATGGTACCCATTCTGGTGTTTAACACCCAGAAAGGTATCATTACTGGCGTTAAACGCCCAGTAGATGCTTCTTTTGGGCGTTTAACGCCCAATTGTACCTCTTACTGGCGTTTTCTTGCCAGTGAGCTCCTTTTCCCTGTTTTGTGCTCTGAATCCTTCTATAACCCTGTGAACTTATGCAATTGGTTCTTTACCTTGAAGATTATTAATATTGAACTTGTATAATTTAAAAATAAATAAAATGAAGAATAGAATAAAATAAAATAACAAAAAAAATCTTGCTAATGGCTGGGTTGCCTCCCAGCAACCGCTTCTTTATTGTCTTTAGCTGGACCTTGCTGAGCTCTTAATCTAGCGTCAGCCTTGAGCATTCTTGCTCAACATTGCCTTCAAGATAATGCTTGATTCGCTGTCCATTAACAATGAACTTCTTATTAGAATCAATGTCTTAAAGCTCCACATAGCCATATGGTGACACACTTGTAATCACATATGGTCTCCTCCACCGGGATTTCAGTTTCTCGGCGAATAGCCGGAGCCTAGAGTTAAAGAGCAGAACCTTCTGTCCTGGTTCAAAGACTCTAGATGACAGCTTTCTGTCATGCCACCTTTTTTCTTTCTCTTTGTAAAGCTTGGCATTTTCGAAAGCAGTGAGTCTGAATTCCTCTAGCTCATTTAGCTGGAGCAATCTTTTTTCTCCAGCTAATCTGGCATCAAAGTTTAGGAATCTGGTTGCCCAGTAAGCCTTTATGTTCCAGTTTCACGGGCAGATGACAGACCTTACCATACACAAGCTGGTATGGAGAGGTCCCTATAGGAGTCTTGAATGCTGTTCTATAAGCCCACAGAGCATCATCTAAGCTTCTCGCCCAATCCTGTCTACGGGTACTTACAGTCTATTCCAGGATTCTTTTTAGTTCTCTATTAGAGACTTCAGCTTGCCCGTTTGTCTGTGGATGATATGGAGTTGCCACCTTGTGGCTAATTCCGTACCGGACCATAGCAGAGTAAAGCTGTTCATTGCAGAAGTGAGTGCCCCCATCACTGATTAGTGCTCTAGGGACACCAAACCTGCTGAAGATATGTTTTTGGAGGAACTTCAGCACTGTTCTAGTATCATTAGTGGGTGTGGCAATGGCCTCTACCCATTTGGATACGTAGTCGACTGCCACCAGAATATAAGTGTTTGAGTATGATGGTGGGAAAGGCCCCATGAAGTCAATACCCCATACATCAAACAACTCAATCTCCAAGATTCCTTGTTGAGGTATGGCGTAACCATGAGGTAGATTACCAGCTCTCTGGCAGCTGTTACAGTTACGTACAAACTCTCGGGAATCTCTATAGAGGGTAGGCCAGTAGAAGCCACATTGGAAGACCTTGGTGGCTGTTCGCTCACCTCCGAAGTGGCCTCCATATTGTGATCCATGGCAATGCCATAAGATCTTCTGTGCTTCTTCTCTAGGCACACACCTACGGATTATTCCGTCTGCAGATCTCTTAAAAAGATAGGGTTCATCCCACAAGTAGCACTTTGCATCAGTAATTAATTTTTTCTTTTGTTGCCTGCTGTACTCCCTGGGTATGAACCTTGCAGCTTTATAGTTTGCAGTGTCTGCAAACCATGGTGTTTCCTGAATGGCGAACAAATGCTCATTCGGAAAGGTTTCAAAGATCTCAATAGAGGGAAAGGACGCCCCTTCTACTGGTTCTATTCGGGACAGATGATCAGCCACTTGGTTTTCTGTCCCTTTTCTGTCTCTTATTTCTATATCAAACTCTTGCAGAAGCAACACCCATCTTATGAGTCTGGGTTTTGAATCCTGCTTTGTAAGTAGATATTTAAGAGCAGCATGGTCAGTGTACACAATCACTTTTGATCCTACTAAGTATGATCTAAACTTGTCAATGGCAAAAACCACTGCAAGCAATTCTTTTTCTGTGGTTGTGTAATTTTTCTGGGCATCTTTTAAAACACGGCTAGCATAATAAATGACATGCAGAAGCTTGTCATGCCTCTGCCCCAATACTGCACTAATGGCATGGTCACTGGCATCACACATTAGTTCGAATGGTAATGTCCAGTCTGGTACAAAAATAACTGGTGCTATGACCAGCTTAGCTTTCAGAGTTTCAAACACCTGCAGACACTCTGTGTTAAACACAAATGGCGTGTCAGCAGCTAGCAGGTTGCTCAGAGGTTTTGCGATTTTTGAAAAATCTTTTATAAACCTCCTATAGAATCCTGCATGCCCCAGAAAGCTTCTGATTGCCTTAACATTGACAGGTGGTGGTAATTTTTCAATTACCTCTACCTTAGCTTGATCCACCTCTATTCCCTTGTTCGAAATCTTGTGCCCAAGGACAATCCCTTTAGTCACCATAAAGTGACATTTTTCCCAGTTTAAAACCAGGTTAGTCTCTTGGCATCTTTTCAGAACCAGTGTCAGGTGATTAAGACAGGAGCTGAATGAGTCTCCATATACTGAGAAGTCATCCATGAAGACTTCTAGAAATTTTTCCACCATGTCAGAGAAAATAGAGAGCATGCATCTCTGAAAGGTTGCAGGTGCATTACACAACCCAAATGGCATCCTTCTATAGGCAAATACTCCAGATGGACATGTGAATGCTGTTTTCTCTTAATCCTGGGGATCTACTACAATTTGGTTGTAGCCTGAATAGCCATCCAAAAAGCAGTAATAATCATGACCTGCTAGTCTTTCTAGCATCTGGTCTATGAATAGTAAAGGAAAATGATCCTTTCTGGTGGCTGTATTGAGCCTTCTGTAGTCAATACACATGCGCCACCCTGTAACTGTTCTTGTAGGAACCAGCTCATTTTTTCATTATGAATCATTATCATGCCTCCCTTTTTGGGGACAACTTGGACAGGGCTCACCCAGGGGCTATCAGAAATAGGATAAATAATCCCAGCCTCCAGTAACTTGGTGACCTCTTTCTGCACCACTTCCTTCATGGTTGGATTTAGCCGCCTCTGTGGTTGAACCACTGGCTTAGCATCGTCCTCCAATAGGATCTTATGCATGCATCTTGCTGGGCTGATGCCCTTAAGATCACTTATGGACCATCCAAGAGCTGTCTTGTGTGTCCTTAGCACTTGAAGTAGTGCTTCTTCTTCCAGGGGATTTAAAGCAGAGCTTATGATCACCGAAAAAGTGTCACCTTCTCCCAGAAATGCATATTTCAGGGATGGTGGTAATGGTTTGAGCTCGGGTTTAGGAGGTTTTTCCTCTTCCTGAGGAAGTTTCAGAGGCTCTTTCAATTCCTCTGAATCCTCCAGATCAGGCTGAACATCTTTAAAGATGTCTTCCAGCTCTGATTCGAGACTCTCAGCCATGTTGATCTCCTCTACTAAATAGTCAATAAGATCAACTTTCATGCAGTCTTTTGGTGTGGCTGGATGCTGCATGGCTTTGACAGCATTTAACTTAAACTCATCCTCATTGACTCTCAGGGTTACTTCCCCCTTTTGGACATCAATGAGAGTTCGTCCAGTTGCTAGGAAAGGTCTTCCTAGAATGAGAGTAGCACTCTTGTGCTCCTCCATTTCCAGTACCACAAAGTCAGTGGGAAAGGCGAATGGCCCAACCCTGACAATCATGTCTTCAATCACGCCTGATGGGTATTTAATGGAGTCATCAGCAAGTTGGAGACATATTCGGGTTGGTTTGACTTCTTTAGTTAAACCAAGCTTTCTGATAGTAGATGCAGGTATTAGGTTGATGCTTGCCCCAAGATCACATAAAGCTGTCTTGGTGTAATTACCTTCTAATGTACATGGTATCAGAAAACTCCCAGGGTCTTTAAGTTTTTCAGGAAAGCTTTCCAGAATGACTGCACTGCATTCTTCATTAAGGAAAACTTTTTCAGTTTCTCTCAAATCCTTCTTATGACTCAAGATCTCTTTCATGAACTTGGCATAAGAGGGTATTTGCTCAAGTGCCTCTGCAAATGGAATCTTTATTTCAAGAGTCTTGAGATAGTCTGCAAAGCGGGCAAATTGCTTATCCTACTCCTCTTGGCGGAGTTTTTGAGGATAAGGCATCTTGGCTTTGTATTCCTCAACCTTGATTGCTGCAGGTTTATTTTCTACAGAGGTGGTTGGAGAAGCCTTTTTAGAGGAGTTGTTATCAGCACTTGTGTGTGTCTGATCCCTCACTGGCGTTTGAATGCCAGGGTTAGAAGCTTGATTGGCGTTGAACGCTAGCTTCTTACCTGTTTCTGGCGTTTGAACGCCAGAACTGAGCTTCCATTGGGCGTTTGATGCCAGCTCCTTGTCTGTTTCTGGCGTTTGAATGCCAGAATTGTTCCTCTCTGGGCTCTTACTGTCCTCAGAGGGATTTTGGATAATATTTTGCTCATCCTCTGTCAGTTGTTCTTTCATTGGCTTTCTGCTGCTCTGAAGTGAGGTATTTAATGTTTTTCCACTTCTTAATTGAACTGCCTGGCACTCTTCTGTTATCTGCTTTGATAACTGTTATTTTGTCTGATTCAATTATGCTTCCATATTTTTATTAGCATTTTTAGTGTCTTGTAGCATCTCCTTGAATTCTGCTAGCTGTTTTGTTAGAAAACACAATTATTGATTGAGTTCAGCAACTTGTTCTGGAGGTCCAAGTTCAGTAGACACTGCTTTGGCTTCTTCTTTTATGGAGGACCCATTATTTATGTACAGATGCTGGTTTCTAGCAACTATATCAATAAGCTCTTGAGCCTTTTCAATAGTTTTCCTCATGTGTATAGATCCACCAGCTGAGTGGTCTAAGGACATCTGAGCTCCTTCTGTAAGCCCATAGTAGAAGATGTCTAATTGCACCCACTCTGAAAACATTTCAGAGGGGCATTTTCTTAGCATCCCTCTGTACCTCTCCCAAGCATTATAAAGGGATTCGTCATCCTCTTGTTTAAAGCATTGGATGTCTAGCCTTAGCTGTGTCATCCTTTTTGGAGGGAAATATTGATTCAGGAATTTGTCTGATAACTGTTTCCATGTCCTTATGCTTGCTGTTGGTTGGTTATTTAACCACCTTTTAGCTTGATCTTTTACAGCAAACAGAAACAGTAACAGTCTGTATACATCTTGATCTACCTCCTTGTCACGTACTGTATCAGCAATTTGCAAGAATTGTGCTAGAAACTCAATAGGTTCTTCCTGTGGAAGACCAAAATACTGGCAGTTTTGCTGCACCATGACAATGAGTTGAGGATTTAGCTCAAAACTGCCTGCTTTGATGGGGGGTATACAGATACTACTCCCATATGCAGCAGTAGTGGGATTAGCATATGATCCCAGAGTCCTTCTGGACTGTTCATTTCCACTTAGATCCATGATGGATAAAATGAAATTGATGTGAATTGCAAAGAAGATATATTTTTTTTATTTTATTGAAGTAAAACAAACCAAATTATTAAGATAAATAAAAATAATAAGATAAAATAAAATAAAATAATTAGAAATTAAAATGTAAATTTCGAAAACCAAGGGAAAAATAAATTTGAAAATGAAAATAATTGCTTAATTGAGAAGATTTGAAAAACTCTGGATATGATTTTTGAAAAAGATTTTGAATTTTGAAAGGATTTGATTTTAAAATAAAAATCTGAATTTTTAAAAGTAATTTTCAAAAATTCAATTTAAAATAAAGAGAAAAGATATTTTTGAATTTAATGAGGAAAGAGAAAACAATAAAATGACACAAGACTTAAAATTTTTAGATCTAATGCTCCTTATTTTCGAAAATTTGGAGGAAAAACACCAAGGAACACCAAACTTAAAAATTTTAAGATCAAAACACAAGAAAGACTCAAGAACACCTTGAAGATTCACAAGAACACGAAGAACAAAAAGTCAAAGACTTAAAGGACTCAAGAACATAAAAAAAGAACACCAAACTTAAAATTTGACACAAGATTTAATCAAAGAAAAATTATTTTTGAAAAAGTTTTAAAAGGAAGATACCCAATCACCAAGAACATAAGCACAACGCTCTAGCCAATTGAGCTATAAATTGAAAGTGTTTTAATAAAGGTATTTAATATATAAAATATTTTAAAAAAAATTTTTGGATACTAATAATTCGAAAATGCACAAGAAAAACAAGAAAAATCACAAAACAAGGAAAACTAACGATCAAACAAGGAAAATAAACAAGAACAACTGAAGATTAAGAAAGAACAATGAACACAAATTCAAAAATTTAAAAGAAAACAAAAACATGCAATTGACACCAAACTTAAAATTTGAAACTAAACTCAAACAGAAAAACTCAATTATCAGTTTATAAAATTTTTGAAAAATTTAAAAAGAGAAAATAAGGATTTAAAAAAGAAATTTCAACAAAAAACAATAATAGAAGACTCTAGACCAAAAAGAAAAATTTTTCCTAATCTAAGCAACAAAATAAACCGTGAGTTGTCCAAATTCGAACAATCCCCAGCAACGGTGCCAAAAACTTGGTGCACGAATTGTAAATCACACTTTTCACAACTCGTACCACTAATCAGCAAGTGCACTGGATCGTTGACAAGCGGATATTTTATACGCTTTTTGGGGTTAATTTCATATAGTTTCTAGTGTGTTTTAGTTAGTTTTTAGTTTATTTTTAGTAGTTTCTAGGCAAAATTCATATTTCTGGACTTTACTATGAGTTTGTGTATTTTTCTGTAATTTCAGGTATTTTTTGGCTGAAATTGAGGGAGCTGAGCAGAAATCTGATTCAGGCTGAAAAAGGACTGCTGATGCTGTTGGATTCTGACCTTCCTGCACTCGGAATGGATTTTCTGGAGCTACAGGACTTCAAATGGCGCGCTTCTAATTGCGTTGGAAAGTAGACATCCAGGGCTTTCCAGCAATATATAATAGTCCATACTTTTCTCAAGGATAGATGACGTAAACTGGCGTTCAACGCCAGTTCCATGTTGCAGTCTGGCGTCCAGCGCCAGAAACAAGTTACAAGTTAGAGTTCAACGCCAGAAAAGGATCCAAAGCTGGCGTTGAACGGCCAAAACAGTCCTATGTACGTGATTAGCTTAAGTCTCAGCCCCAGCACACACCAAGTGGGTCCCAGAAGTGGATTTCTGCACTATCCATCTTAGTTTACTCATTTTCTGTAAACCTAGTTTACTAGTCTAGTATTTAAACAACTTTTAGAGACTTGTCTTGTATCTCATGACATTTTAGATCTGAACTTTGTACCTTTTGACGGCATGAGTCTCTAAACTCCATTGTTGGGGGTGAGGAGCTCTGCTGTGTCTCGATGAATTAATGCAAGTATTTCTATTTTCCATTCAAACATGCGTGTTCCTATCTAAGATATCTATTCGCACTTCAATATGAATGTGATGAACGTGACAATCATCATCATTACTCCATGAACGTGTGCCTGACAATCACTTATGTTCCACCATAGAATGAATGAATATATCTTAGATCTTTTAATCAGAATCTTCGTGGTATAAGCTAGATTGATGGCAGCATTCAAGAGAATCCAGAAAGTCTAAACCTTGTCTGTAGTATTCCGAGTAGGATTCAGGGATTGAATGACTGTGACGAGCTTCAAACTCGCGAGTACTGGGCGTAGTGATAGACGCAAAAGGATAGTAAATCCTATTCCGGTACGATTGAGAACCTGCAGATGATTAGCCGTGCGGTGACAGCGCATCTGGACCCTTTTCACTGGAAGGATGGATGGTAGCCATTGACAATGGTGATCCACCAACACACAGCTTGCCATAGGAGGTGATGCGCATAAACTTGTTATGCCACGATTTAGGAAATTGCACGATCGGCAAAATTCCTTCCGGCAAGTGCACCGGTTATCGTCAAGTAAAAACTCACAATAGAGTGAGGTCGAATCCCACAAGGATTGGTTGAATGAGCAATTCGGATTAGAAGTATGTTTAGTTGAGCGGAATCAAGAATTAGATGAGAATTGCGGAATATAAAATTGGCGGGAAACGTAAATGACAAGAAATTGAAATGGCGGAATCTTAAATTGCATGAATTAAAGAGCAGAAGCTAAATTGCTGAAATTAAAAGGGAATGGGGGTGATTGCATGAATTGAGTTGCAGAATGTAAAGAGAAAGTGGAAATCAGAAATGGGGAATTCATTGGGTTATAGGAGATATTGAGATCTCCGAATCAAAACATGTTTATCTCTTCCTCAACCAATGCGTTCATTGAATTTTGCTTGGCAATCTTATATGATTGGATCCCAATCCCTTGGCTCACCAATTCTCTCTAAAAACAAACAAATTCCCAATCCCTTGGTTTAAATGTTCATAAGAAGAGATGATGCTCGATCACTGATTATACCACACAGTTTCATGAACCACAATTTGGTAGGATTACATGTCACAATATCCATCCAAACCCCAATCCAATTCACTGTGAGAAAGCTTCTCTAGCATGAATCCTCCATTCCTTTCCCAAGGTTCCAGAGGATTCCAATTATGGGTAGTTTCTTTCCCAAGACAACTACCCAATGGAATTAGATCGAGAAGCTTTCTAACAAAATTCAAGAGAAAAGATTGAAGAAGAAGATAAACTATTATTGATTCATTGAATTACAATAGAGCTCCCTAACCCAATGAAAGGGGGTTTAGTGAGTCATAGCTCTGAATTCAATTACAAAGATATGAAAACTAGCAAAATGAAAAGGTCGAAGTCCTTCCTCACTTAAATTCTATCCTATTTATACACTTTCTATATTGAGCTTCTGTTGTGTTTCTTGGGCTTTGAGGCCTCTCCCTGCTTTCCTTTTGCCTTGGGTTTATGATCCATAATCTTGATGAGGCTGCTGATCCAAATTCTGTAACATTCATTGAGCCAACTTAGTGATAATCAAATAATGACACATGACTCAACAAATTGAAATTTCAGACTCATCAATCCTTCAGGCCCAATCCCATAAACCATGATATTCAATTGGGTTTCATACCAGAGTAAGTTTAAGTTAATGTTTGTGCTCAAATACTAACTTAAACTGCAATATTTTTGGCCCAGAAACCTTCTCCAAGAGTGGTGTTTAAGTTGCAGTTTAAGCTTAAACTACAGCTTAAACGCCAGACACTTCCAGTGATGCCTTTTGTGGAAGCACGTTTAAGCTTCAGTTTAAGGTTAAACTGAAGCTTAAACGTGGAAATGGAAGAAGGCAGTCCTGGAGGGTAACGTAGTCGCAGCCCTGGAGGTCGAACACGTTTAAGCTCCAGTTTAAGGTTAAACTGGAGCTTAAACGTGGAAATAGAGAAAGCCATCCTGGAGGTCGAACACGTTTAAGCTCCAGTTTAAGGTTAAACTGGAGCTTAAACGTGGAAGCGGAGGAAGGTAGCCCTGGAGGTGTCGAACACGTTTAAGCTCCAGTTTAAGGTTAAACTGGAGCTTAAACGTGGAAGCGGAGAAAGCAACCCTGGAGGAGAAAACTTGGTCGAACACGTTTAAGCTCCAGTTTAAGGTTAAACTGGAGCTTAACCGTGGAAATGGCTCCCTGGTGCATTTCCCATTTCTGGCGTTTAACCTCCAGTTTAAGGTTAAACTGGAGGTTAAACGTGGAAATGCTTCCTGAGTGGAATTCTCATTCTGGCGTTTAACCTCCAGTTTAAGGTTAAACTGGAGGTTAAACTTCAGTTTCAGCATTTCTTAGCCTTCATGATTCTGGCGTTTAAGCTCCAGTTTAGGCTTAAACTGGAACTTAAACTCCACATGTGATATTCAAGCTTCCTTTATTGATTTTGTTGCTTCCTTGCCTAGCCTCTTCTTCCCTGAAATCATCCAAACAATTGCATCAAAGTCTTGCAAAATTTCATGAGAAATCTTCCATTCATAGCATTCAAGTAATACAACTAAAACTCATGGAATTTGCATCAAAATCATACTGTTTGGATGGTTCATTGCTTTGTTATTCATTTAACCATTCTTGGTTACTTTAAGCTCAAGAAAATGCATAAAACAACTAAAACTAACAGAAAAATGCTAGTGAAACTAGCCTAAGATGCCTTGGCATCACAACACCAAACTTAATACTTGCTTGTCCCTAAGCAAGTCCTGAGTTATTTGAGAAGAAAGTATGAAACAGAAAGCAGTTACATTGGCTATATTAGCAAGCATTTGAAGTTCATCAGAAGGGTTTTATGCAGAAAGTTGCAGTATCACTTTTTCATTCTTATCAAGTAAGATTATCACTTTTTCATTGCATCCATCAAACACTACTATGGCCTCTTGTTATTCTTATGTCCTTGGCACTTTTCTCTTCTTTGTTTTTCTTTTCTTTTTTTTTTAGAGCTCCTTTGCTCCTTGTTTGCTTAGTGTCATGTGTTGCACAAGCCTTTGGCATTTTCTTTTTCTTATCAGTGCACTACACATATCCACTCCAGGCATTTTAGTTCACATTTCTTCTTGAGACATTGGTGCCCAGCACCTCTTTGTGTGACTAAATGTTTTGTATTTAGGTTGCTCTTGATAATGGACTTTTGGTTGATAATCCCGGGTTAGTTAACCCAAGTTACCAAGTGTTGAAACACTCCTCAGAACCTATTCATCCAAGCATATCCTTAATATATAAACACCACAGGCATTTGTCTCAGAAGTTCAAACCATTGGTGCCTAGCTTATTTTCTCAATTTTTTTGCTTTTTGGTTGTCCTTTTTCAGTGGCTTTTTCTTCTTCTTTTTCTTTCTTTTTCATGGCCAAAGACATTTATTCATTAAGATCCATAGACATTTTTCAATTTCTACACAAAAAATGATAATTCTACACTCTATTTCCAGTGATCTGACTAAACAATCAAGCATGCATACCACCACTTAATTCTACTTGATTTGTCACTAATTGAGCCAAGTTACTTTTGTTCAAACTTTTCTTTTATTTTTGGAAACAGAACAAGCATGGCAAGCATTTGTTTAAGAAGGTGAAGTTATATCCAAACATCTAGGCATTCACTTTATTCAAAGCAATAAACAGACAAACATACTAGAAACTTCACATTCCAGAAAGATTCAACAATTACAGTTTAAACCAGAACAAGCATGCTTTTGTTTGCCCTTTTTAAAGAATTGTCAAGGAACAACACCACCTTGTGAAATTCCTTGTTTTCTCTTTGTTGCCAGGGAACAATTTGATTTCTCCTTCTTCTCCTGGTTGTTGCTTCATGTTCTTTCTCAGATCCTTGTTTCCTTTCCTGCAAAGAGTGATGAAGTTGCTTGCTTCTCAAGCACTTGAGTGGTTAGCTCAACTATGTATGGGCAAGTGTCTGAGTCTTAAGTTGGTGTGTGAACACCAAACTTAGTCTCCTACTTACTTCTCTGTTCTTTGAATCCTTGAGTTCTCCTTGGAATGAAGTTGCTGCTAAGGATTTTAAGCATTTCTGTGATTGCTTAGAATGGTTGTTCCTTTCATATAATTCAAAGGTTGTTGTGTTCAGTTGATCTTTATGGTGGAACACCAAACTTAGAGTCACACATTCCCCTTTGAATTATTGATCCACGAATTCATTGTTTGGTGTGAAACACCAAACTTAATTCTTTGCAATGCACAGAAACTACTTCACCCTTTTTATTGAAACAAATAAAAGAAACAGCAAGGGAGTATTACCTCAGGTTGGGTTGCCTCCCAACAAGCGCTTCTTTAACGTCACTAGCTTGACGGTTGCCCCTTGTTAGGGTGGATTGTAGTGCTTGATGTCTTCTCCTCTCACTATGAAAACATCCCCATTTGATTCCTTCATGACTTCTAAATGTTCCATAGAAAGAACTTTCCTGATTGTGAACACTTGAGGGAGCTGGGAAGGAATGGTTTTGAGGCCAGGTGGGATTGGCAGATAATGACTTGATATCACTTTATCTCCCGGAGAGAAACCTTCAGTGGGAATTTTCTTGTTTCTCCACCCTCTTGGCAATTTCTTTACAATTCTTCCCTTTCTCTTGAGGATTTCTTCATTGACCCTTATGCCAGGAGGATCCTTCTGATCTGTTTCTATTGATTCTTGTGGCTTTAACTCTTGCAATTCTTGTTTGCCTTCCAAGGACTGTTTCAGAATTTCAGCTGCTGGATTGCTTTCCTCCAAACACAGATGGCTACTATCATCCTTAGGCTTTTCAGGTTCTGGTTCAGGCTCAGATGCAGGTTTGAAAGCATTGAAAATGAGCTGTTCATCATGTATTCTCAAAATTAGCTCTCCTTGTTCTACATCTATGAGCGCTCTAGCAGTGGCTAGAAATGGCCTTCCCAGAATGATAGGGTGTAGGTGGCTTTCCTCCATGTCCAAAATGACAAAGTCTGTGGGGAAGAAATAATTTCTTACTTTCACCAGCACATTCTCAACTACCCCTTCAGCTTGCTTCTGAGTTTTGTCAGCCAGTTGTATGATTACATCAGTGGATCTCACCTCATTCAGTTGTAGCCTCTTCATAAGAGTCAGAGGCATCACATTTATGCTAGCTCCTAGATCACAGAATCCTCTGTCAATTTTTGTTTCCCCTATGATGCAGGGGATATGAAAACCTCCTGGGTCTGTTTTCTTAGAGACTATGTCCTTCTTGATGAGGGCACTGCATTCTTTGTTCATTATTACAGTTTGTCCTCCCTTCAAAACTCTTTTCTTGCTCAGCAATTCCTTTAAATACTTTATATGTGTAGGCATCTGCTGGAGAATCTCAAGGAAGGGAATATTGATATGGAGAGACTTAAATGTCTCTAAAAACCTTGAATAGGTTTTCCCTTTTTCACCTCCTCCTAACCTCTGAGGAAATGGTGCTTTTGGTTGGTATGTTTCCAGCATGCCTTTTTGCAGTTCCTTGGCTTGCTCAGTTTCACTTTCCTGCTTAGCTTCTTCCACACCTTCCTTCAAGATTTCTGGCTCCTGTTCTGAGGGTCTGATTCCTTCTTCTTCTGAGACTTCCTTCAATATGGTGATGGCCTTGCATTCTTCCCATCTCACTCCCTTTTGTTCCCCTTTAGGATTCTTTTCTGTGTCACTAGGGAACACTGCAGTTGACTTGGGGGCCTGTTGAGATAGCTCTCCTACTTGAGACTCCATCCTCTTGAGTTTTTCACCATGGTTCCTTAAGGTAGATCTCACATCATCCCTAAAGCTTTTCAACTCACTTATGTCCTGACCCATGTTTGCCAGCATTCCTTCTATCCTGTTTAATTGATCTTGAAATTGTTGGTTCGGATTAGGTTGGGTAGGTTGATTATTTTGGCCATGATATGGTGGTTGAGAGTAAGTGTTTTGTGTGGTTTGGTATGATCTTTGGTTAGATTTTTGGTATGTGGAATCATTATGTTGGTTGTGGTTGTAAGGTTTGTGGTTTTGTGGTTGGGTTTGTTGGTTCCCCCACCCAAAGTTTGGGTGGTTTTTCCATCCTGGATTGTAAGTGTTGGAATGTGGATCATATGGTTGCCTTTGTTGATTTCCTACATAATTGGCCTCTTCCCAATCACCTCCTTCAGTGCTTTCTTCCTCTTGCTCTTGTGTGTGTATTGCAGCCACTTGTTTTGTTTCTAATTTCCTGGTGAGCTCTGCTAGTTGCTTGGCAAACACCTTGTTTTGGGCTAGAATTGTATCAACATGGTTTAGCTCCATGACTCCCTTAGTGTTGTGCCTCTCTGATGCATAGTAGTACTC
This sequence comes from Arachis ipaensis, assembly GCF_059453495.1. Lineage (NCBI taxonomy): Eukaryota > Viridiplantae > Streptophyta > Magnoliopsida > Fabales > Fabaceae > Arachis > Arachis ipaensis. The sequence goes on along the minus strand of NC_142435.1, from coordinate 35,996,918 downwards.
ATTCTCAGCCACTGTCTCAATCACTTCAATGGCTTCTTCCACAGTCTTTTTCCTGTTCAATGAACCTCCTGATGAATGGTCTACAGCCTTCCTTGATTCATAAGAGAGTCCATCATAGAAAATATGCAATTGCACCCAGTCATGGAACATGTATGGTGGGCATTTCCTTGTCAAATCCTTGAATCTCTCCCATGCCTCGTAGAGAGTTTCACCATCTTGTTGTCTAAAAGTCTGAACCTCAGATCGAAGCCTATTGACCTTTTGTGGGGGGTAGAAACGTGCCAGAAACTTGCTTTCCACCTCGTCCCATGTTGTTAGGCTCCCCCTTGGGAATGATTCCAGCCACTTAGCTGCTTTGTCCCTAAGTGAAAATGGGAACAAAAGCAGTTTATAGGCATCTTCCTGGACTCCATTGGACTTCACAGTGTCGCAAATTCTCAGGAATTTTGTGAGATGTTGGTTTGGGTCTTCATTAGCACTCCCACCAAATGAACAATGATTCTCCACAAGTGATATTAGCTGTGGTTTGAGCTCAAAATTGTTGGCCTGAATGGGTGGTTTCTGAATGCTGCTACCACAATTCCCAGAGGTTGGGTTTATGTATGAACTAAGAACCCTCCTCTCAGGAATGGCATTGTTTCCATCAGCTCTCTCATGGTTGTGAACTTCTCTATCCATGTTGAGATCTAAAGCTTCCTCAAAATTGTCCTCAGATTCTCCTTCAGATTCCTCTTCTCCCAGTACTCTCTTCCCTCTTGCTTCCCTTCTAAGTCTATGAAGGGTCCTCTCTAGTTCGGTATATGGAGGAGTTGATGTCTCTCCTCTCCTACCTGTCATACAAGAACACAGCACAGGCAACAAACAAGTGAAATACTCTTGGTTAATGGAAGAGTATGGTTAGAGCAGTTGAGGAATTAATTCAAACAGTTAGTGAGTCAGTGAGTTAGTTGCTTGAATTTAAAGGCATAAAGAAAGAAAGCATGTAACAGAGTGTAGAAATTAAAATTCAACAAGTAACTTGTACTGAATTAATCAAAACAAAAAAAAATGCTCAATCTAGTTAACTTCCAATTTGAGAATTGTCAATCGAAAACCAATCCCCGGCAACGGCGCCATAAACTTGATGCGCATAAACTTGTTATGCCACGATTTAGGAAATTGCACGATCGGCAAAATTCCTTCCGGCAAGTGCACCGGTTATCGTCAAGTAAAAACTCACAATAGAGTGAGGTCGAATCCCACAAGGATTGGTTGAATGAGCAATTCGGATTAGAAGTATGTTTAGTTGAGCGGAATCAAGAATTAGATGAGAATTACGGAATATAAAATTGGCGGGAAACGTAAATGACAAGAAATTGAAATGGCGGAATCTTAAATTGCATGAATTAAAGAGCAGAAGCTAAATTGCTGAAATTAAAAGGGAATGGGGGTGATTGCATGAATTGAGTTGCAGAATGTAAAGAGAAAGTGGAAATCAGAAATGGGGAATTCATTGGGTTATAGGAGATATTGAGATCTCCGAATCAAAACATGTTTATCTCTTCCTCAACCAATGCGTTCATTGAATTTTGCTTGGCAATCTTATATGATTGGATCCCAATCCCTTGGCTCACCAATTCTCTCTAAAAGCAAACAAATTCCCAATCCCTTGGTTTAAATGTTCATAAGAAGAGATGATGCTCGATCACTGATTATACCACACAGTTTCATGAACCACAATTTGGTAGGATTACATGTCACAATATCCATCCAAACCCCAATCCAATTCACTGTGAGAAAGCTTCTCTAGCATGAATCCTCCATTCCTTTCCCAAGGTTCCAGAGGATTCCAATTATGGGTAGTTTCTTTCCCAAGACAACTACCCAATGGAATTAGATCGAGAAGCTTTCTAACAAAATTCAAGAGAAAAGATTGAAGAAGAAGATAAACTATTATTGATTCATTGAATTACAATAGAGCTCCCTAACCCAATGAAAGGGGGTTTAGTGAGTCATAGCTCTGAATTCAATTACAAAGATATGAAAACTAGCAAAATGAAAAGGTCGAAGTCCTTCCTCACTTAAATTCTATCCTATTTATACACTTTCTATATTGAGCTTCTGTTGTGTTTCTTGGGCTTTGAGGCCTCTCCCTGCTTTCCTTTTGCCTTGGGTTTATGATCCATAATCTTGATGAGGCTGCTGATCCAAATTCTGTAACATTCATTGAGCCAACTTAGTGATAATCAAATAATGACACATGACTCAACAAATTGAAATTTCAGACTCATCAATCCTTCAGGCCCAATCCCATAAACCATGATATTCAATTGGGTTTCATACCAGAGTAAGTTTAAGTTAATGTTTGTGCTCAAATACTAACTTAAACTGCAATATTTTTGGCCCAGAAACCTTCTCCAAGAGTGGTGTTTAAGTTGCAGTTTAAGCTTAAACTACAGCTTAAACGCCAGACACTTCCAGTGATGCCTTTTGTGGAAGCACGTTTAAGCTTCAGTTTAAGGTTAAACTGAAGCTTAAACGTGGAAATGGAAGAAGGCAGTCCTGGAGGGTAACGTAGTCGCAGCCCTGGAGGTCGAACACGTTTAAGCTCCAGTTTAAGGTTAAACTGGAGCTTAAACGTGGAAATAGAGAAAGCCATCCTGGAGGTCGAACACGTTTAAGCTCCAGTTTAAGGTTAAACTGGAGCTTAAACGTGGAAGCGGAGGAAGGTAGCCCTGGAGGTGTCGAACACGTTTAAGCTCCAGTTTAAGGTTAAACTGGAGCTTAAACGTGGAAGCGGAGAAAGCAACCCTGGAGGAGAAAACTTGGTCGAACACGTTTAAGCTCCAGTTTAAGGTTAAACTGGAGCTTAACCGTGGAAATGGCTCCCTGGTGCATTTCCCATTTCTGGCGTTTAACCTCCAGTTTAAGGTTAAACTGGAGGTTAAACGTGGAAATGCTTCCTGAGTGGAATTCTCATTCTGGCGTTTAACCTCCAGTTTAAGGTTAAACTGGAGGTTAAACTTCAGTTTCAGCATTTCTTAGCCTTCATGATTCTGGCGTTTAAGCTCCAGTTTAGGCTTAAACTGGAACTTAAACTCCACATGTGATATTCAAGCTTCCTTTATTGATTTTGTTGCTTCCTTGCCTAGCCTCTTCTTCCCTGAAATCATCCAAACAATTGCATCAAAGTCTTGCAAAATTTCATGAGAAATCTTCCATTCATAGCATTCAAGTAATACAACTAAAACTCATGGAATTTGCATCAAAATCATACTGTTTGGATGGTTCATTGCTTTGTTATTCATTTAACCATTCTTGGTTACTTTAAGCTCAAGAAAATGCATAAAACAACTAAAACTAACAGAAAAATGCTAGTGAAACTAGCCTAAGATGCCTTGGCATCAGGAGGACGTGCGTGCGTGAATCAGAAAACAGAGGAAAGCAGAATTTCAGAAGACAAAGCATCTCCAAAACTCCAACATATTCTCCATTATTGCATACAAGTATAATTTGTGTTCTGCCCTTTTATTCCTTGCAATCAAATTTGATAAGTGAATTATTTTATTGTTTTCCTGACTAAGAGTTACAAGATAACCATAGATTGCTTCAAGCCAACAATCTCCGTGGGATCGACCCTTACTCACGTAAGGTATTACTTGGACGACCTAGTGCACTTGCTGGTTAGTGGTACGAGTTGTAAAAAGTGTAATTTACAATTCGTGCACCAAGTTTTTGGCGCCGTTGCCGGGGATTGTTTGAGTTTGGACAACTGACGGTTTATTTTGTTGCTTAGATTAGGAAAAATTTTTCTTTTTTGGTTTAGAGTCTTTTATTATTTATACCTTGTTAAAACACTTTAAACTTATAGCTCAATTAGCTAGAACGTGGTGCTTATGTTCTTAGTAATTGGCTAGCCTATTTTTAAAATCTTTTTCAAAAATAATTTTTCTTTGAATAAATCTTGTGCCAAACTTTAAGTTTGGTGTTTTCTTGTTGATTTTTCTTTGTTTTTCGAAAATTTTAGTTTGGTTTTCAAAAAATTTTAAGTTTGGTGTTCTTTCTTCATGTTCTTGTGTTCTTGTGAGTCTTCAAAGTGTTCTTGAGTTTCCTTGTGTCTTGATCTTAAAATTTTTAAGTTTGGTGTTCCTTGGTGTTTTCCCTCCAAAATTTTCGAAAACAAGGAGCATTAGATCTAAAAATTTTAAATCTTGTACTATCTTATTGTTTTTCTCTCTCCTCTTTAAATCCAAAAATATCTTTTCTCTCTATTTTAAAGCAAATTTTCGAAATTTACCTTTAAAATTCAGATTTCAAAATTTAAAACCTTTTTCAAAAATAATCATATCCTTTTCAAAACTTCCTAACCACTTTCTCTCTCCTCATTTTTTTCGAAAATCTTCACCTATTTTTATTTATTTTATTTTAATTTATTTTGTTTTCGAAATAAATAAATAATTAAATAAATAAATATATTTTCTTCTATTTTACATCATCTCCCTTTCTCCATCATGAACCTAAGCGGAAATAAACAATCCAGGAGGACTCTGGGGTCATATGCTATCCCATCTACTGCTTCATATGGGAGTAGTATCTGCATACCCTCCATTGGAGTCAGTAGCTTTGAGTTGAATCCTCAGCTCATTATCATGGTGCAGCAAAATTGCCAGTATTCTGGTCTTCCACAGGAAGAACCTACAGAATTTCTGGCACAGTTTTTACAGATTGCTGACACAGTACATGATAAGGAAGTTGATCAGGATGTCTATAGATTATTACTGTTTCCATTTGCTGTAAAAGACCAAGCTAAAAGGCGGTTAAATAACCAACCTAAGGCTAGCATAAGGACATGGAAACAGCTGACAGAAAAATTTCTGAATCAATACTTTCCTCCAAAACGGATGACACAACTAAGGCTGGACATCCAAGGCTTTAAACAAGGAGATAATGAATCTCTTTATGATGCCTGGGAGAGGTACAGAGAGATGCTACGAAAATGCCCCTCTGAAATGTTTTCAGAGTGGGTTCAGTTAGACATCTTCTACTATGGGCTTGCAGAAAGAGCTCAGATGTCTCTAGATTACTTAGCTGGTAGATCTATCCACATGAGAAAGACAATTGAAGAAGCTCAAGAGCTCATTGATACAGTTGCCAGAAATCAGCATCTGTACCTAAGCAGTGACCCTTCCATGAAAGAAGAGGTTAAAACAGTAACTGCTGAACTCAGTCCTGTAAAACAAGCTGCTGAATTCAATCAGCAATTGGACTTTCTAACAAAGCAGTTAGCCGAATTCAAGGATAGACTACAAGAGACAAGGATGGCTAATATAAATATGGAAGAACAATTGAAGTAAACAAAGCAGCAACTGTCAAAACAAATAACAGAAGAATGCCAAGCAGTTCAATTAAGAAGTGGGAAGACATTAAATACCCCACCTCAAGGCAGCAAGAAGCCAAGAAATGAGCAAACCACCCAAAATCCACCTGAGGACAGTAAGAGCCCAGGGAAAAATAATTCTGGCACTAAAATGCCAGAAATTGGGTGGAAGGCTGGCACTGAACGCCCAGACCATGCTCAGAACTGGCGTTCAACGCCAGAAACAAGCAAGGATCTGGCGTTGAACGCCCAAAAAAAGCACAGTTCTGGCGTTCAGATGCTAGGAACAGATGAGGAGCTGGCGTCTAACGTCACTCCATCTTCTAACTCTGGCACTCAATTGCCAGTGAGGGATCAGACACACACAAGTGCTGATGACAACCCATCTAAAAAGGCTTCTTCAACCACTTTTGTAGGAAATAAACCTACAGCAACTAAGGCTGAGGAATATAAAGCCAAGATACCTTATCCTCCAAAACTCCGCCAAGAGGAGCAGGATAAGCAATTTGCTCGCTTTGCAGATTATCTCAGGACTCTTGAAATAAAGATTCCATTTGCAGAGGCACTTGAGCAAATACCTTCTTATGCCAAGTTCATGAAAGAGATCTTGAGTCATAAGAAGGATTGGAGAGAAACTGAAGGAGTTCTCCTCACTGAAGAATGCAGTGCAGTCATTCTGAAAAGCTTTCTTGAAAAACTTAAAGACCCTGGGAGTTTTCTGATACCATGCACATTAGAAGGTAATTGCACCAAGACAGCTTTATGTGATCTTGGGGCAAGCATCAACCTAATACCTGCATCCACTATCAGAAAGCTTGGTTTAACTGAAGAAGTTAAACCAACCCGGATATGTCTCCAACTTGCTGATGGCTCCATTAAATACCCATCAGGCATGATTGAAGACATGATTGTCAGAGTTGGGCCATTCGCCTTTCCCACTGACTTTGTAGTGCTGGAAATGGAGGAGCACAAGAGTGCAACTCTCATTCTTGGAAGACCCTTCCTAGCAACTGGACGAACTCTCATTGATGTCCAACAGGGAGAAATAACCCTGAGAGTCAATGATGATGAGTTTAAGTTGAATGCTGTCAAAGCCATGCAGCATCCAGACACATCAAAAGACTACATGAAAGTTGATCTTATTGACTCTTTGGTAGAAGAGATCAACATGGCTGTGAGTCTCGAATCAGAGTTGGAAGACATCTTTAAAGATGTTCAGCCTGATTTGGAGGATTCAGAGGAAATGAAAGAGCCTCTGAAATTTCCTCTGGAAGAGGAAAAATCTCCTAAACCCGAGCTCAAACCATTACCACCATCCCTGAAATATGCATTTCTGAGAGAAGGTGACACTTTTCCAGTGATTATAAGCTCTGCTTTAAATCCACAGGAAGAGGAAGCACTTATTCAAGTGCTAAGGACACACAAGACAGCTCTTGGGTGGTTCATAGGTGACCTTAAGGGCATAAGCCCAGCTAGATGCATGCACAAAATCTTATTGGAGGATAATGCTAAACCAGTGGTTCAACCACAGAGGCGGCTAAATCCAGCCATGAAGGAAGTAGTACAGAAAGAAGTCACCAAATTACTGGAGGCTGGGATTATTTATCCTATTTCTGACAGCCCTTGGGTGAGCCCTGTCCAAGTTGTCCCCAAAAAGGGAGGCATGACAGTGGTTCATAATGAAAAGAATGAACTGGTTCCTACAAGAAAAGTTATAGGATGGCGCATGTGTATTGACTACAGAAGGCTCAATACAGCCACCAGAAAGGATCATTTTCCTTTACCATTCATAGACCAGATGCTAGAAAGACTGGTAGGTCATGATTATTACTGCTTTTTGGATGGCTACTCAGGCTATAACCAGATTGCAGTAGATCCCCAAGATCAAGAGAAAACAGCATTCACATGTCCATCTGGAGTGTTTGCTTATAGAAGGATGCCATTTGGGCTGTGTAATGCGCCTACAACCTTCCAGAGATGCATCCTCTCTATTTTCTCTGATATGGTGGAAAATTTTCTGGAAGTCTTCATGGATGACTTCTCAGTATATGGAGACTCATTCAGCTCCTGTCTTGATCACCTGAAACTAGTTCTGAAAAGATGCCAAGAGACCAACCTAGTTTTAAACTGGGAAAATGTCACTTTATGGTGACTGAAGGGATTGCCCTTGGGCATAAAATTTCAAACAAGGGAATAGAGGTAGATTAAGCAAAAATAGAGGTAATTGAAAAATTACCACCACCTGCCAATGTTAAGGCAATTAGAAGCTTTCTGGGGCATGCAGGATTCTATAGGAGGTTTATAAAGGATTTTTCAAAAATCGCAAAACCTCTGAGCAATCTGCTAGCTGCTAACACGCCATTTTTGTTTGACACAGAGTGTCTGCAGGCGTTTGAAACGCTGAAAGCCAAGCTGGTCACAGCACCAGTTATTTCTGCACCAGACTGGACATTACCATTTGAGCTAATGTGTGATGCCAGTGATCACGCCATTGGTGCAGTACTGGGGCAGAGGCATGACAAGCTTCTGCATGTCATTTATTATGCTAGCCATGTTTTGAATGATGCCCAGAAAAATTACACAACCACAGAAAAAGAATTGCTTGCAGTGGTTTATGCCATTGACAAGCTTAGATCATACTTAGTAGGATCAAAAGTGATTGTGTACACAAAGCAGGATTCAAAACCCAGACTCATAAGATGGGTGTTGCTTTTGCAAGAGTTTGATATAGAAATAAGAGACAGAAAAGGGACAGAGAACCAAGTGGCTGACCATCTGTCCCGGATAGAGCCAATAGAAGGGACGTCATTCCCCTCTCTTGAAATATCTGAGACCTTTCCTGATGAGCATTTGTTTGCCATTCAGGAAACACCATGGTTTGTAGACATTGCAAACTACAAAGCTGCAAGGTTCATTCCCAAGGAGTACAACAGGCAACAAAAGAAAAAATTAATTACTGATGCAAAGTACTACTTGTGGGATGAACCCTATCTCTTTAAGAGATGTGCAGATGGCATAATTCGTAGGTGTGTGCCTAAAGAAGAATCACAAAGGATCTTATGGCATTGCCATGGGTCACAATATGGAGGTCATTTCGGAGGTGAGCGAACAGCCACCAAGGTCCTCCAATGTGGCTTCTACTGGCCTACACTCTACAGAGATTTCCGAGAGTTTGTACGTAACTGTGATAGTTTCCAGAGAGCTGGTAATTTGCCTCACAGTTACGCCATGCCTCAACAAGGAATCTTGGAGATTGAGTTGTTTGATGTATGGGGTATTGATTTCATGGGGCCTTTCCCACCATCATACTCAAACACTTATATTCTGGTGGCAGTTGACTATGTATCAAAATGGGTTGAGGCCATTGCCACACCCACCAATGATACTAAAACAATGCTGAAGTTCCTCCAGAAACATATATTCAGCAGGTTTGGTGTTTCCAGGGTACTAATCAGTGATGGGGGAACTCACTTCTGCAATAAACAGCTTTACTCTGCCATGGTCCGGTATGGGATTTGCCACAAGGTGGCGACTCCATATTATCCACAGACAAATGGGCAAGCTGAAGTCTCTAACAGAGAACTAAAAAGAATCCTGGAACGGACTGTAAATACCCGTAGAAAGGATTGGGCACGAAGCTTGGATGATGCTCTGTGGGCTTACAGAACAGCATTCAAGACTCCTATAGCGACCTCTCCATACCAACTTGTGTATGGTAAGGCATGCCACCTACCCGTGGAACTGGAATATAAAGCCTACTGGGCAACCATATTCCTAAACTTTGATGTCAAATTAGCTGGAGAAAAAAGATTGCTCCAGCTAAATGAGCTAGAGGAATTCAGATTCACTGCTTTCGAAAATGCCAAGCTTTATAAAGAGAAATAAAAAAGTGGCATGACACAAAGCTGTCATATAGAATCTTTGAACCAGGACAAAAGGTTCTGTTGTTTAACTCTAGGCTCAGGCTATTCCCCGGGAAACTGAAGTCCCGGTGGAGGGGACCATATGTGATTACAAGTGTATCACCATATGGTTATGTGGAGCTTCAAGATATTGATTCTGATAAGAAGTTCATTGTTAATGGACAGAGAATCAAGCACTATCTTGAAGGCAATGTTGAGCAAGAGTGCTCAAGGCTGAGGCTAGATTAAAAACTCAGCAAAGTCCAGCTAAAGACAATAAAGAAGCGCTTGCTGGGAGGCAACCCAACCATGGGGCATCACTTCCTCTAAGCATTTTGCCCTATTCTTGATTTTATTTGTTTATATAAAGTTCACTGATACTAAGGTAAAGAGTCAATTGTATAAGTTCACAGGGTTACAGAAGGATTCTGCACACAAAACAGAGAAAAAGAGCTCACTGGCAAGAAAATGCCAGTAATAGTCTGTTTTGGGCATTCAACGCCCAAAAGAAGCATCCACTGGGCGTTGAACGCCAGTAAGGATAGCCATCTGGGCATTAAACGCCAGAAAGAAGCATCTTCTGGGCGTTGAATGCCAGAAAGAAGCTCCTTCTGGGCATTTAACGCCAGATTTATAGCATCCTGGGCGTTTAGAAAAACGCCCAGTGACAAAGGAGTTCCTGGCGTTCAACGCCAGAAAGAAGCAACAGCTGGGAGTTGAACGCCCAGGAGAAGCAGCAGTTAGGCGTTGAACGCCCAAAACATGCAGCGTTTGGGCGTTCAAACGCCAGGATGGTGGGGAGGAGGTAAATTCGTTTTTTCTTTATATTTTTCATTTTAATCTTAATTTTCATGTTTCAATTCATGATTTCTTGCATAAACATGTTACAAACCCTGATTTCTAAAATTCCTAATTTCTAAAAACCCTTCTTTAAAAATATTAAATGTATCTTAATCCATAAGCACAAATCCTTTTTTTCAATCCAATTCAACTCTTTTTCAAAATTTTCAAAACAAATCTATCTCTTTTCATTCAAAAATCTTTTCAACTAATCAATATCTTTTTCAAATCTCCATATTATCTTTTTCAAAAATCCAATTTTATCTTTTTCAAATATCTTTCATATCTTTTCAATTTTAAATTATATCTTTTCTTATCATACTTATTTTTTTTTTAAAATCATATCTTCTATCTTATCTTTCTCCCTATTTTCGAAAACCCCCTCCCTTTTAAAAACCCATTCGGCCTCCTTCCTCTCATCCACCATCCTACACTAGCCCTACTTCTATCCCTCTCCATTATTTTCTTTTGCTTGAGGACAAGCAAACCTCTAAGTTTGGTGTGTTTATCCGTGATCACTAAGATCATGGCTCCTAAAGGAAAACAACCCACTCCAAGAGGCAAGAAAGAGAGTGTTCCAAAACCACTTTGGAATCAAAGAAAGTTCTTAACTAAAGAACATTCAGACCATTATTACAAAATAATGGGTCTAAGATCAGTGATCCCGGAAGTTAGATTCGATCTGAAAGAAGACGAATATCCAGAGATCCAGGAGCAAATTCGAATCAGAAACTGGGAGATCCTAGCTAATCCTGAAACGAAAGTGGGAAGGAATATGGTCTAGGAGTTCTATGCTAATATGTGGCAAACAGACAAGCAAAGACTATCTGGATCTGCTCTCTATGACTATCGGACCTTGGTCAGAGGAAAGATTGTTCATACCCACCCTGACAAGATCAGGGAGATCTTAAAGCTACCTCAGCTGAAAGATGATCCAGACTCTTTCAATAGGAGAATGTTGAGAACAGACAAGGGCCTGGATAAGATTCTAGAGGATATATGTATCCCTGGAGCCAGGTGGACCACCAGCACGAAGGGTGTCCCAAATCAACTCAAAAGAGAAGATCTCAAACCAGTCGCCAGAGGATGGCTGGACTTCATTGGGCATTCTCTGCTGCCCACTAGCAACTGTTCTGAAGTCACTATTAGAAGAGCAGTGATGATCCATTGCATCATGATGGGAAAATAAGTGGAAGTTCATCAACTGATTTCAACTGAATTTTACAAAATTGCAAACAAAAATTCCAAAGATGCCAGGTTGGCTTATCCAAGCTTGATTTCTATACTCTGCAAGGACGCTGGAGTAAGGATGGGAATAACTGAGTATATCTCAGTTGAGCGACCAATCAACAAAGCATCAATGGAAAAACAACAAGCACAGGATGACCCCATCAAGAAGAGAACACAGGAATTTCTCCCAGAAATCCCTCAATCTGAATACTGGGAGTATCTTGAAACATCTATTACCAAGATGCAAGAAGCTATGGAACAAATAAAGAAAGAACAGAAGGAACAAAGTAGCATTCTTTGCTATTTGCTTAAAGAACAGGAGGAGCAAGGGCGTGATTTAAGGGAATTGAAGCGCCAGAAATTATCTCTTGAAGGACCAAGCACCCCGCAGATTAGAGGAACATCCACTTCCCAGAACAAAGGTTGTTAAATTCCAATCTTAGCCTTAACTCTGTGATAACTGTTTTTATTTTAGTTTTACCTTAGGAGTCATATAGTAGTAATTAGTATCTATATTTTTTATTTTATCTCCAATTAAGCTATAATTTAATTTTATCATCATCATTAAACATGAATAAAATAGAAGAATTTCTTTAGAATAAGAGGAAATATTTTTCGAGTTTTTAATAAGATAAATTCTAATTATTTACATGTGGTGGCAATGCTTTCTGTCTTCTGAATGAATGTTTGAACAGTGCATATGTCTTTTGAATTTGATGTTTAAGACTGTTAAATATGTTGGCTCTTGAAAGAATGATAAACATGAGACATGTTATTAATAATCTAAAAAATCATAAAAATGATTCTTGAAGCAAGAAAAAGCAGTGAATACAAAAGCTTGCAGAAAAAAAAAACAAAAAAAAAAAGAGAAAGAAAAAGAAAAAAGCAAGCAGAAAAAGCCAAAGCTCTTAAAACCAAAAGGCAAGAGCAAAAAGCCAATAGCCCTTAAAACCAAAAGGCAAGGGTAATAAAAAGGACCCCAAGGCTTTGAGCATCAGTGGATAGGAGGGCCTAAAGGAATAAAATCCTGGCCTAAGCGGCTAAACCAAGCTGTCCCTAACCATGTGCTTCTGGCGTGAAGGTGTCAAGTGAAAACTTGAGACTGAGCGGTTAAAGTCAAGGTCCAAAGCAAAAAGAAGAGTGTGCTTAAGAACCCTGGACACCTCTAATTGGGGACTTTAGCAAAGCTGAGTCACAATCTGAAAAGGTTCACCCAATTATGTATCTGTGGCATTTATGTATCCGGTGGTAATACTGGAAAACAAAGTGCTTAGGGCCACGGCCAAGACTCATAAAGTAGCTGTGTTCAAGAATCAACATACTGAACTAGGAGAATCAATATCACTATCTGAATTCTGAGTTCCTATAGATGCCAATCACTCTGAGCTTCAACGGATAAAGTGAGATGCCAAAACTATTCAGAAGCAAAAAGCTACTAGTCCCGCTCATCTAATTAGAATCTGAGCTTCACTTAAAAACTCTGAGATATTATTGCTTCTTAAATTATTTGTATTCTATTTTATTTATCTAGTTGCTTGAGGACAAGCAACAGTTTAAGTTTGGTGTTGTGATGAGCGGATATTTTATATGCTTTTTGGGGTTAATTTCATATAGTTTCTAGTGTGTTTTAGTTAGTTTTTAGTTTATTTTTAGTAGTTTCTAGGAAAAATTCATATTTCTGGACTTTACTATGAGTTTGTGTGTTTTTTTGTAATTTCAGGTATTTTCTGGCTGAAATTGAGGGAGCTGAGCAGAAATCTGATTCAGGCTGAAAAAGGACTGCTGATGTTGTTGGATTCTGACCTCCCTACACTCGGAATGAATTTTCTGGAGCTACAGGACTCCAAATGGCGCGCTTCCAATTGCGTTGAAAAGTAGACATCCAGGGCTTTCCAGCAATATATAATAGTCCATACTTTGCTCAAGGATAGATGACGTAAACTGGCGTTCAACGCCAGTTCCATGTTGCAGTCTGGCGTCCAGCGCCAGAAACAAGTTACAAGTTGGAGTTCAACGCCAGAAAAGGATCCAAAGCTGGCGTTAAACGCCCAAAACAGCCCTATGCACGTGATTAGCTTAAGTCTCAGCCCCAGCACACACCAAGTGGGCCCCAGAAGTGGATTTCTACACTATCTATCTTAGTTTACTCATTTTCTGTAAACCTAGTTTACTAGTCTAGTATTTAAACAACTTTTAGAGACTTGTCTTGTATCTCATGACATTTTAGATATGAACTTTGTACCTTTTGACGGCATGAGTCTCTAAACTCCATTGTTGGGGGTGAGGAACTCTGCTGTGTCTCGATGAATTAATGCAAGTATTTCTGTTTTCCATTCAAACATGTGTGTTCCTATCTAAGATATCCATTCGCACTTCAATATGAATGTGATGAACGTGACAATCATCATCATTACTCCAAGAGATACTCATTCAATCGAAGGTAGAACGGAGGTGGTTGTCAGTCACGTGTTCATAGTTTGGGAATAGTGATGAATGTCACGGATTATCCCATCCATCATATTGAAGTGCGAATGAACATCTTAGATAGAAACAAGCGTGTTTGAATAGAAAACAGAAATAATTGCATTAATTCATCGGGACACAGCAGAGCTCCTCATCCCCAACAATGAAGTTTAGAGACTCATGCCGTCAAAGAGTACAAAGTTTAGATCTAAAATGTCATGAGATACAAAATAAATCTCTAAAAGTTGTTTAAATACTAAACTAGTAACCTAGGTTTACAGAAAATGAGTAAACTATGATAGATAGTGCAGAAATCCACTTTCGGGGCCCACTTGGTGTGTGTTGGGGCTGAGACTTAAGCTTTACACGTGCCTAGGCTGTTTCTGTAGTTAAACGCCAGGTTGTAACCTGTTTTGGGCGTTTAACTCCAACTTGTAACCTGTTTCTGGCGTTTAACGCCAGAATAGGGCAGAGAGCTGGCGTTGAACGCCAGTTTGCGTCATCTAAACTCAGGCAAAGTATGGACTATTATATATTTCTGGAAAGCCCTGGATGTCTACTTTTCAACGCAATTGAAAGCGCGCCATTTGGATCCTTGTAGCTCCAGAAAATTCATTTCGAGTGCAGGGAGGTCAGAATCCAATAGCATCTGCAGTCCTTTTTCAGCCTCTGAATCAGATTTTGCTCAGGTCCCTCAATTTCAGCCAGAAAATACCTGAAATCATAGAAAAACACACAAACTCATAGTAAAGTCTAGAAATGTGAATTTTGCATAAAAAATAGTGAAAACATAGTAAAAACTAACTAAATCATACTAAAAACTATGTAAAAACAATGCCAAAAAGCGTATAAATTATCCGCTCATCATGGAGCGTCCAACTTAAGGACGTTAAAGCAAAGTCCTGGGTGGGAGACAACCCATCATGGTATGATCGTTCCTTTCTTTCTTCTTAATTTTCTCTTTCAATAACTCTTCTCAGTATTAGTGCCTATAGTTTACATCTTCATTTGCATATTATAAAAAAAAAGGGAGGGTGGGGGGCAGGCGAGTAAGAAAGAGAAATAAATTGAACAGAAAGTCACGCGGGAGCGTGGCTGGAGGCGTGCCTTAGGCACAAATTGCTCCACGCGACCGCGTCACTGACACGTCTGCGTCATTTAGGAAAAATGCCTCCCACGCGTCCGCATCACCCATGCGGACGCGTGGCCTGAAAATCGACGTAAGAAAGGGTGTATGGCCGAAAGTTGTGCTGGAGTGGTGCTGGACTGGTGCTAGGCGCACAAGCCTTACCACGCGAACGCGTGTCCTACGCATTCGCGTCGTATTCCAATATTGGCCACCCACGCGATCGCGTCCACCACGCGACCGCGTCACCTTGGAATTTGGCAACAATGAGTTTCGAACAGAGAGTTGTGCGAGTGCGAAGCTGCCCTCGCGCCAGTAGCACCGAATGAGTCACGCGTCCACGTGACCGACGCAACCGCGTCGATTCATATAAGCGCCATCTGCGCGAACGCGTACCCCACGCGTCCGCGTCGCTTGCACCGCACAACTTATCCTAATCTGCCAAAATATCTTATCTTTCTCTTCCCCAAATCCTACTTTTTCTTTTCCCTCCTTCTTTCTTTCTTTCCTTTTCTTCCTTCTTCCTTCTTTCTCACTTTCTACTTTCTCTCTCTCTCACCACCATTATCAAGGTTTTTCTTTTCTTCTTCCTTCCTTACTTTTCTATTCTTTTTCTTATTTTTATGTTTTCTTCTCATTTTCTTTTTCTTTTTACTTGTATTATCCATGTTTTTTTTTTCTTTCTTTTTCTTTTAATTGGTATTGGAAATTTATTAGGGTCATTATTATTCCTTATGATTTGCTCGTGGATTGTTAAGGACTTGTTTGGCAATTATATATTAATTTTTAAGGGTTTCTTGCATGTTCAATTCAATACTTTCAATAGCTTATTCACCATGCATGCTATGTGTTTGTGAAAACGCCCGTATGGTATTGTGCACTATTTTTAGATTTCTTTTATTCTACTACTCTAAATGCTTGCTTTTCACAAAAACCCTTCTTTTATTTTATTATTTAAAAAATATAATTATTATTACAAAAAGGTTATTAGTTTTAAAGGCTTGGTAATCTAACTTGAACATTGAATGCTTGATCTATGCTACTCATGCCTTTGCCTGCATGCCAATAAACACCTTGCATTTAATTGTCATCATATGCACTTGCTATATCTCCGTTGATGAGTTTTCACATGTAGTCATGACCATGTGTTAATATCATTCATCTTTTAAATGTGCATTGATTACCACCTTTCCCGCCCTCTTCCTTGCTCTAACCCTTGACATTTTAACATACTTTCTCTTTTCTTTCTTTTAGGATGGCCACCAAGAAAGACAAGGAGAAAGCTACTCCCAAATCAACAGCAAGAAGAGGAACTAAAAGAGCATTAGTGGCTGAGCCATCTTCAACTGCAGTTAAGCTCTCAACAAAAAGAATTAAGAGGATTATCAAGGTTGATGAAAAAAAGAAAGCCTTCCCAGCTAAGGACACTGCGCGATTTCCCAATTGCTACTGTGAGTAGATGTTCCCAATCCTGGCAGAAAGGAGTTACAACAACGAATACCTTTTATCCTCCCGACACGTATTACTGAATTTGTTGAGCCGCAAATTGAACGAAGACAATGGGGTTTTCTACAGAGACAGCCACGGCAGGTTAATCTTTCCTGGGTAGTTGAGTTCTACTCCAATTTCCCCCTACTCCAGAAGGACTAGACGCATTTCAAGAGGCCGCACTCAAGCGCCAGATGTACCAATTTGACTAGGACGCTGTTCTCAAAGTTATCGCACTACCTGGCAGCAGATGGATCTACGGATACCATCGTTCCCGACCTAATGGAATATCGGCTTCCACACTTACCTTGGAGGCTCGCGTATGGGCACAGATTATGTCCCATTACGTCTTTCCGAGCACCCATGAGTCC
Source organism: Arachis ipaensis (assembly GCF_059453495.1). Classification (NCBI taxonomy): domain Eukaryota; kingdom Viridiplantae; phylum Streptophyta; class Magnoliopsida; order Fabales; family Fabaceae; genus Arachis; species Arachis ipaensis. Next base: position 35,980,142 of record NC_142435.1, on the reverse strand, counting down.
TCTTTCACTGTAGACATGGCCGTTCTACTATGGTGCATCCTTACAGACCAGCCTCTGAACCTACCAAGACACATCCGGAATGCCATGAGACACGTACAAATTGCGGGCAACTTACCTTTTCCCGCCTTGGTTTCAGATCTCGTCTCAGCAGCTGGAGTCTCCTACAGAGCTGGAGACACCAAAGCCATGCTCCCACTGGATGATCAGTACGTCCCTAATGGGAAATATATCAGACCTCCAGCAGCCACTACACGCCAGCCTACTGAACCGGCTGAAGACATTCCACCTTCAACACCACAGGCACCTATAACAAACCAACTGCTCCATCAGATACTTAAAAGGTTGGATTGGTAGGAACACAAAGCAAAGCTAAGAGAGCGCCGTAACAAGCGCCGATTCACATACCTCAAGGAGCTACTTAAAGGAAAATACAGAGACTCAGACACCCCGGACTCCACTTCGTTTACCATCACAGGGAGACATGACGGTCCCGACTGTGGAGATACTGCTACCAACCCACCTTTTTTCCTGACAGATGGCACCGAGGACGGTGCAAAGCCTTAAGTGTGGGGAGGTCGGTTAGTACCTGACTTTCGGAGGTAATTTCTCTTCCCTAACACCAATAAAATAGGACATTTAGTTAGTTTTTCTTTTGTAGAATAGGATAAATTGCATAGTAATAGGTTAGTTGCATGCATGTTCTACTTGATTGAAAAGATAATAAGTTTCTTCTAAGACCCTATTTTTAGAACAAAATTTCACTAATTTTAATCAACACTTTTATGTTAAATTTGCTTGAAGTTGTATTTGGAACATGATTTTTGAGCTAAAGAACACACAACCTGTGAGACTTTGAGCCTAAATACATGGTTACATTATTTAATCATAAATATTTTATTCTTGTGTATTTACTTCTCTATGATTGTAATCTATATTTTGTTTCATCCTATATGTCCAATGTTTAATATATTTATATGCTTGCATATGATTGAGGCCATTATTTGTTCAGCTCACTTATCCAAATTAAGCCTACCCCTTAAGTTACCTTTGTTAGCCACTTTGAGCCTTTAAATCCCATTTGTTCTTTATTTTACCACATCACTAGCTGGTGCACGAAATTGTGATCTCCAGGCTCGAACTATTCCTGGCATGTGAGCAACTTGGTACGCGTAATCGTGATTACACATTCATAATTTGTCACAACTTCGATACAACTAACCAGCAAGTGCACTGGGTCGTCCAAGTAATACCTTACGTGAGTAAGGGTCGAATCCCACGGAGATTGTTGGTATGAAGCAAGCTATGGTCACCTTGTAAATCTCAGTCAGGCAGATATAAAGTGATAAAGATGTTTTCGAATATTATATAATAAAATAGGGATAGAGATACTTATGTAAATCATTGGTAGGAATTTCAGATAAGCAAATGGAGATGCTTTTCGTTCCTCTGAACCTCTGCTTTCCTACTATCTTCATCCAATCAGTCTCATTCCTTTCCATGGCTGGCTTTATGTGATACATCACCACTGTCAATGGCTACTTTCGGTCATCTCACGGGAAAATGAGCCAATGCCCTGTCACGGCACGGCTAATCGTCTGGAGGCATCACCCTTGTCAATGGCTTCATCTTATCCTCTCAGTGAATAATATGCTCACGCACCCTGTCACGGCACGGCTATTCATCTGTCGGTTCTCGATCATGCTGGAATAGGATTTACTATCCTTTTGCGTCTGTCACTAACGCCCTGCAATCGCGAGTTAGGAGCTCGTCACAGTCATCCAATCATTGAATCCTACTCGGAATACCACAGACAAGGTTTAGACTTTCCGGATTCTCTTGAATGCCGCCATCATTCTAGCTTACGCCACGAAGATTCTGGTTAGGAGATCTAAGAGATATTCATTCTAGCTTATTTCATGTAGAACGAAAGTGTTTGTCAGGCACGTGTTCATAGGGGAGAATGGTGATGAGCGTCACACATAATCATCACCTTCCTCACGTTCTTGGGTGCGAATGGATATCTTAGAAGCGAAATAAGATGAATTGAATAGAAAACAGAAGTACTTTGCATTAATCTTTGAGGAACAGCAGAGCTCCACACCTTAATCTATGGAGTGTAGAAACTCTACCGTTGAAAATACATAAGTGAAGGTCCAGGCATGGCCGAGATGGCCAGCCCCCTAAACGAGATCACAGGATCAAAATACAATCCAGGATGCCTAATACAATAGTAAGAGGTCCTATTTATAATAAACTAGCTACTAGGGTTTACATGAGTAAGTATTTGATGTATAAATCCACTTCCGGGGCCCACTTGGTGTGTGTTTGGGCTGAGCTTAAGTGTTGCACGTGCAGAGGCCATTTGTGGAGTTGAACGCCAGTTTTTGTGCCAGTTTGGGCGTTCAACTCTGGTTTTGGATCCTTTTCTGGCGCTGGACGCCAGATTTGGGTAGAAAGCTGGCGTTGAACGCCAGTTTACGTCGTCAATTCTTGGCCAAAGTATGGACTATTATATATTGCTGGAAAGCCCTGGATGTCTACTTTCCAACGCAATTAGAAGCGCGCCATTTCGAGTTCTGTAGCTCCAGAAAATCCACTTTGAGTGCAGGGAGGTCAGAATCCAACAGCATCAGCAGTCCTTTTTCAACCTCTGAATCTGATTTCTGCTCAAGTCCCTCAATTTCAGCCAGAAAATACCTGAAATCACAGAAAAACACACAAACTCATAGTAAAGTCCAGAAATGTGAATTTAACACAAAATCTATTAAAAACATCCCTAAAAGTAACTAGATCCTACTAAAAACATACTAAAAACAATGTCAAAAAGCGTATAAATTATCCGCTCATCACAACACCAAACTTAAATTGTTGCTTGTCCCCAAGCAACTGAAAATCAAAATAGGATAAAAAGAATAGAATATACTATAAATTCCAAACTATCAATGAAACAGAGCTTCAATCATATGAGCGGAACTTATAGCTTTTTGCCTCTTGAATAGTTTTGGCATCTCACTTTATCCATTGAGGTTCAGAATGATTGGCATCTATAGAAACTTCAGATTTCGAATAGTGTTATTGACTCTCTTAGTTCAGTATGATGATTCTTGAACACAGCTTCTTTATGAGTCTTGGCCGTGGCCCTAAGCATTTTGTTTTCCAGTATTACCACCGGATACATAAATGCCACAGACGCATAATTGGGTGAACCTTTTCAGATTGTGACTCAGCTTTGCTAAAGTCCCCAATTAGAGGTGTCCAGGGTTCTTAAGCACACTCTTTTTTTTTTTTTTTGCTTTGGACCTTGACTTTAACCGCTCAGTCTCAAGTTTTCACTTGACACCTACACGCCACAAGCACATGGTTAGGGACAGCTTGGTTTAGCCGCTTAGACCAGGATTTTATTCCTTTAGGCCCTCCTATCCACTGATGCTCAAAGCCTTGGGATCCTTTTTAATTGCCCTTGCCTTTTGGTTTTAAGGGTTATTGGCTTTTTGCTCTTGCCTCTTGGTTTTAAGAGCTTTGACTTTTTCTGCTTGCTTTTTCTTTTTCTTTCTATTTTTTTTCGCCTATTTTTTTTTTCTGCAAGCTTTGTTCTTTGCTGCTTTTTCTTGCTTCAAGAATCATTTTTATGATTTTTCAGATTATCAAATAACATGTCTCCTAGTCATCATTCTTTCAAGAGCCAACATATTTAACATTCTTAAACAACAACTTCAAAAGACATATGCACTGTTCAAGCATACATTCAGAAAACAAGAAGCATTGTCACCACATCAATATAATTAAACTAAGTTCAAGGATAAATTCGAAACTCATGTACTTCTTGTTCTTTTGAATTAAAACATTTTTCATTTAAGAGAGGTGATGGATTCATAGGACATTTATAACTTTAAGACAAAGTTACTAACTACTAATGATCATGTAATGAAGACACAAACATAGATAAGCACATAACATAGAAAACAAAAAGCAGAAGAATTAAGAACAAGGAATGAATCCACCTTAGTGATGGTGGCATTTCCTTCTTGAGGAATCAATGATGTCCTTGAGCTCTTCTATGTCTCTTCCTTGCCTTTGTTGCTCCTCCTTCAGTGCTTTTAGATCTTCTCTGATTTCATGAAGGATGATGGATTGCTCTTGATGTTCCACCCTTAGTTGCTTCCAATAATTGTGTGGAAGAAAATGTATCCCTTGAGGTATCTCAGGAATCTCTTGATTTGCAGTCAAATGTTCTACCACTGAGCTATAGACCCTTGATGGAAGCTTTTGTCTTCCCTTTCCTCTTTCTAGAGGTTTCTCTGGCCTTAGGTGCCATCAATGGTTATGAAAAAAACAAAAAAACTATGCTTTTACCACACCAAACTTAGAATGTTGCTCGCCCTCGAGCAAAAGAAGAAAGAATAGAAGAATAAGAAGAAGATATGGAGGAGATGGATGGGAGTGTGTATTCGGCCATATGGGTGGGATTGGGTGGGAGAGAGATGTTGAATTTTTGAAGGTAGTGGGTGTATGGATGTGAGTGGTAAATGGAAAAAAAAGAAGGGATGATCATGAATGGAAAGAGAGATGATGAGGTAGGTGGGGATCCTGTGGGGTCCACAGATCCTGAGGTGTCAAGGCATTTACATCCCTGCACCAATTTAGGCATGTAAAATGCCCTTGCACACAACTCTGGGCGTTCAGCGCCAGGTTGGTGCCCATTTTGGGCGTTCAACGCCCCTTTGCTGCCATTTCTGGCGTTGAACGCCAGAACCATGCTTGTTCTAGGCGTTCAGCGCCAGGATGCTCCCATTCTGGGCGTTCAGCGCCAGACAGATGCTCCTTCAGGGTGTGATTTTTCTTCTGCTGTTATTGATTCCGTTTTCAATTTTTATATTTATTTTATGACTCCTCATGATCATGAACCTATAAAGACACATAACTAAGAAAAATATAGTTAGATAAATAAACATTGGGTTGCCTCCCAACAAGCGCTTCTTTAATGTCAATAGCTTGACAGTGGGCTCTCATGGAGCCTTACAGATGTGCAGAGCTTTGTTGAGACTCTCCAACACCAAACTTAGAGTTTGGATATGGGAGTTCAACACCAAACTTAGAGTTTGGTTGTGGTCTCCCAACACCAAACTTAGAGTTTGACTGTGGGGGCTCTGGTTGACTCTGCTTGGAGAGAAGCTTTTTCTGCTTCCTCTCCATGGTTGCAGAGGGAGATCCTTGAGTTTTAAACACAAGGGAGTTCTCATTCCATTGAAGGAATATTTCACCTCTGTCAACATCAATCACAGCTCTTGCTGTGGCCAGGAAAGGTCTTCCTAGGATGATGGATTCATCCTCTTCCTTTCCAGTATCCAGGACTATGAAATCAGCAGGGATGTAAAGGCCTTCAACCTTTACTAACACGTCCTCTACTTGTCCATAAGCCTGTTTTCTTGAGCTGTCTGCCATCTCTAATGAGATTTTAGCAGCTTACACCCCATAGATTCCCAGTTTCTCTATTACAAAGAGGGGCATGAGGTTTATTCCTGAACCAAGGTCACACAGAGCCTTAAAGATCATGGTGCCTATGGTACAGGGTATTATGAACTTTCCAGGATCCTGTCTCTTCTGAGGCAATGTCAGTTGATCCAGATCACTTAGTTCATTGATGAACAAGGGAGGTTCAACTTCCCAAGTATCAATGCCAAATAATTTGGCATTTAGCTTCATGATTGCACCAAGAAACTTGGCAGTTTGCTCTTCAGTAACATCCTCATTCTCTTCAGAAGAGGAATACTCATCAGAGCTTATGAAGGGCATAAGGAGGTTCAATGGGATCTCTATGGTCTCTAGATGGGCCCCAGAGTCCTTTGGTTCCTCAGAGGGAAGCTCCTTATTGACCACTGGACGTCCCAGGAGGTCTTCCTCCTTGGGATTCACGTCCTCTCATCTCCTCACAGGTTCGGCCATGGCGCTTATGTCAATGGCCTTGCACTCTCCTTTTGGATTCTCTTCTGTATTGCTTGGGAGAGTACTAGGAGGGATTTCAGTGATCCTTTTACTCAGCTGGCCCACTTGTGCTTCCAGATTTCTAATGGAAGACCTTGTTTCATTCATGAAACTTACAGTGGCTTTAGATAGATCAGAGACTAGATTTGCTAAATTAGAAGCATTTTGTTCAGAGTTCTCTGTCTGTTGCTGAGTTGATGATGGAAAAGGCTTGCTGTTGTTAAACCTGTTTCTTCCACCATTGTTAAAGTCTTGTTGAGGCTTTTGATCCTTCCATGAGAAATTTGGATGATTTCTCCATGATGAGTTATAGGTGTTTCCATAAGGTTCACCTAAGTAGTTCACCTCTGCTATTGCAAGGTTCTCAGGATCATAAGCTTCTTCTTCAGGAGAAGCCTCTTGAGTACTGTTGGATGCAGCTTGCATTCCATTTAGACTCTGAGAAATCATATTGACTTGCTGAGTCAATATTTTATTCTGAGCCAATATGGCATTCAGAGTATCAACTTCAAGAACTCCCTTCTTCATAGGCGTCCCATTACTCACAGGATTCCTTTCAGAAGTGTACATGAACTGATTATTAGCAACCATGTCAATGAGTTCTTGAGCTTCTGCAGGCGTTTTCTTTAGGTGAATGGATCCACCTGCAGAAGTGTCCAGTGACATCTTTGATAGCTCAGATAAACCATCATAGAATATATCCAGGATGGTCCATTCTGAAAGCATGTCAGAAGGACACTTTTTGGTCAACTGTTTGTATCTTTCCCAAGCTTCATAGAGGGATTCACCTTCTTTCTGCCTGAAGGTTTGAACATCAGCTCTAAGCTTGCTCAGCTTTTGAGGAGGAAAGTACTTGGCTAAGAAAGTCGTGACCAGCTTATCCCAAGAGTTCAGGCTGTCTTTGGGTTGAGAATCCAACCATAATCTAGCTCTGTCTCTTACAGCAAAAGGGAAAAGCATGAGCCTGTAGACTTCAGGATTTACTCCATTAGTCTTAACAGTATCACATATCTGCAAGAATTCAGTTAAGAACTGAAAGGGATCTTCAGATGGAAGTCCATGAAACTTGCAGTTTTGCTGCATCAGAGAAACTAATTGAGGTTTCAGCTCAAAGTTGTTTGCTCCAATGGCAGGAATGGAGATGCTTCTTCCATGTAAATTGGAATTAGGTGCAGTGAAGTCACCAAGCATCTTCCTTATATTATTATTATTTTTGGCTGCCATCTCCTTTTCCTGTTCGAAAATTTCTGAAAGGTTATCTCTGGATTGTTGTATTTTAGCTTCTCTTAATTTTTTCTTCAGAGTCCTTTCAGGTTCTGGATATGCTTTAACAAGAATGTTTTTGTCCTTGCTCCTGCTCATATGACAAAGAAGATGGCACAGAAAAAATAGTAATAATAATATGGATCCTTTACACCACGGTATAGGGATCCTTGTGTTAGTAGAAGAAAAGAAGGGAAGAAAATCTGAACTCAGAGAGAGAGGGGGTTCGAATTTTCGGAGAGTTGAAAGAAAGATGTTAGTATATCAATAAACAAATAGAAGAAGATGAGAGGGGGAAGTGAATTTTCGAAAACAATTTTTGAAAAAGAGTTAGTGATTTTTGAAAATAGTTTTTGAAAAAGGTTAGTATTTTTTTCGAATTTTTTTTTTAAATAAAAAATAAAAATAATTAGTTAATAAAAAAGAAATTTTTGAAAAAGAGGGAAGATATTTTCGAAAATTAGAGAGAGAGAGTTAGTTAGGTAGTTTTGAAAAAGTTAAGAAACAAACAAAAAGTTAGTTAGTTGGTTGAAACAAATTTGAAAAGATAAGAAGTTGGGAAGTTAGAGATGATATTTTGAAATCAAATTTTGAAAAAGATAAGATAAGAAGATATTTTTTTGAAAAGATATGATAGAAATTAGTTTTTGAAAAAGATTTGATTTTTAAAATCACAATTAATGACTTGATTCATAAGAAATCACAAGATATGATTCTAGAACTTAAAGTTTGAATCTTTCTTAACAAGCAAGTAACAAACTTCAAATTTTTGAATCAAAACTTTAATTGATTATGTTATTTTCGAAAATTATGATATAAAATAAGAAAAAGATTTTTGAAAATTATTTTTTTGGAATTTTCGAAAATAATCATGAATTTTGAAAAAGATTTTGAATTTTGAAAAAGATTTTGAAAAAGATAAGATTTTCAAATTGAAAATTTGATTTGACTCATAAGAAACAACTTGATTTTAAAAATTTTTGAAAAAGTCAACTCAAATTTTCGAATTTGATGAGAGAAAAAGGGGAAGATATTTTTTTGATTTTTTTTTGATTTTTTATGAAAACGTGAAAATTATGCAATGCATGAAATTTTTAGATCAAAACATGTGATGCATGCAAGAATGCTATGAATGTCAAGATGAACACCAAGAACACTTTGAATGTCAAGATGAACATCATAGACACAATTTTGAAAAATTTTTAATGCAAAGAAAACATGCAAGACACCAAACTTAGAATTCTTTAATGCTTACGCACTAAGAATTCAAGAATGCATATGATAAACATGAAAAGACACAAAACAAAAAAATCATCAAGATCAAACAAGAAGACTTACCAAGAACAACTTGAAGATCATGAAGAACACTATGAATGCATGATATTTTCGAAAAAATGCAAGATGCATATGCAATTGACACCAAACTTATAACATGACTCAAGACTCAAACAAGAAACACAAAAATATTTTTGATTTTTATGATTTTCTAATTTTTTTGTATTTTTATTTATTATTTTTTTTTTCGAAAATTATTGTGAAAAATAAAAATAAGGATTTCAAAATTTTTAATATGAATTCCAGGAATCTTGCCATGTTAGTCTTAAAGCTCCAATCAAAGGGTCAGGCATGGCTTAATAGCCAGCCAAGCTTTAATAAAAATATGAGTGTAATTCAGACATGACAAGCCTGACATACCCTATCCAGAAGGATTGGGCATGACTCCACTGAAGTGATTAGCCAATCCCAAAGCAGTTTGGGTATGGCTTTACAGCCAGATAGGCTTCAACATGCTTCATGAAACACTAGAATTCATTCTTAAAAATTTTGAAGCCATAGAATAATTTATTTTTGAAAACATTATTTTTAGTAAATTTTTTTTTTCGAAAACAAGTGAGGAATTTTTGAAAGATTTTTGAAAAATTTTTTTGAAAACAAAACAAAAAGAAAATTACCTAATCTGAGCAACAAGATGAACCGTCAGTTGTCCAAACTCAAACAATCCCCGGCAACGGCGCCAAAAACTTGGTGCACGAAATTGTGATCTCCAGGCTCGAACTATTCCTGGCATGTGAGCAACTTGGTACGCGTAATCGTGATTACACATTCATAATTTGTCACAACTTCGATACAACTAACCAGCAAGTGCACTGGGTCGTCCAAGTAATACCTTACGTGAGTAAGGGTCGAATCCCACGGAGATTGTTGGTATGAAGCAAGCTATGGTCACCTTGTAAATCTCAGTCAGGCAGATATAAAGTGATAAAGATGTTTTCGAATATTATATAATAAAATAGGGATAGAGATACTTATGTAAATCATTGGTAGGAATTTCAGATAAGCGAATGGAGATGCTTTTCGTTCCTCTGAACCTCTGCTTTCCTGCTATCTTCATCCAATCAGTCTCATTCCTTTCCATGGCTGGCTTTATGTGATACATCACCACTGTCAATGGCTACTTTCGGTCATCTCACGGGAAAATGAGCCAATGCCCTGTCACGGCACGGCTAATCGTCTGGAGGCATCACCCTTGTCAATGGCTTCATCTTATCCTCTCAGTGAATAATATGCTCACGCACCCTGTCACGGCACGGCTATTCATCTGTCGGTTCTCGATCATGCTGGAATAGGATTTACTATCCTTTTGCGTCTGTCACTAACGCCCTGCAATCGCGAGTTAGGAGCTCGTCACAGTCATCCAATCATTGAATCCTACTCGGAATACCACAGACAAGGTTTAGACTTTCCGGATTCTCTTGAATGCCGCCATCATTCTAGCTTACGCCACGAAGATTCTGGTTAGGAGATCTAAGAGATATTCATTCTAGCTTATTTCATGTAGAACGAAAGTGTTTGTCAGGCACGTGTTCATAGGGGAGAATGGTGATGAGCGTCACACATAATCATCACCTTCCTCACGTTCTTGGGTGCGAATGGATATCTTAGAAGCGAAATAAGATGAATTGAATAGAAAACAGAAGTACTTTGCATTAATCTTTGAGGAACAGCAGAGCTCCACACCTTAATCTATGGAGTGTAGAAACTCTACCGTTGAAAATACATAAGTGAAGGCCCAGGCATGGCCGAGATGGCCAGCCCCCTAAACGAGATCACAGGATCAAAATACAATCCAGGATGCCTAATACAATTGTAAGAGGTCCTATTTATAATAAACTAGCTACTAGGGTTTACATGAGTAAGTATTTGATGTATAAATCCACTTCCGGGGCCCACTTGGTGTGTGTTTGGGCTGAGCTTAAGTGTTGCACGTGCAGAGGCCATTTGTGGAGTTGAACGCCAGTTTTTGTGCCAGTTTGGGCGTTCAACTCTGGTTTTGGATCCTTTTCTGGCGCTGGACGCCAGATTTGGGTAGAAAGCTGGCATTGAACGCCAGTTTACGTCGTCAATTCTTGGCCAAAGTATGGACTATTATATATTGCTGGAAAACCCTGGATGTCTACTTTCCAACGCAATTAGAAGCGCGCCATTTCGAGTCCTGCAGCTCCAGAAAATCCACTTTGAGTGCAGGGAGGTCAGAATCTAACAGCATCAGTAGTCCTTTTTCAACCTCTGAATCTGATTTCTGCTCAAGTCCCTCAATTTCAGCCAGAAAATACCTGAAATCACAGAAAAACACACAAACTCATAGTAAAGTCCAGAAATGTGAATTTAACACAAAATCTATTAAAAATATCCCTAAAAGTAACTAGATCCTACTAAAAACATACTAAAAACAATGTCAAAAAGCGTATAAATTATCCGCTCATCACTAGCCTTAAGCGGAAAAATAATTATATATCCCAATTGAATCTTTGGTTAGCTTGAGGTAGAATTATGTGTTAATTGAGTATGGGAAAATTGTGGGAACAAAAGATAATAAGGGAATGTGTCATGATAATATAATGGGAATTTGGGTGCCTACTCATGTAGAACTATAAAAATTAAAAATCTATGTGCATTGATAAACTATGTTTATTTTTATGTTTAAAAAAATCCAAAAATATTCAATAATTAAATAAGGGGACAAAATTACCCCAATGCTAAGTTAAATTTCAAGGATCAATGCATATATGATAAATTAAAATAAAAGTTGATACATGAGTAAGGAATGTGAAAGGGAAATTTTGGGTAGCTAGGTATGAAATTTAAGTTATATAGAATATATATATGTGTGTGTGTGTGTGTGTGTGTGTGTGTGTGTGTGTGTGTGTGTGTGTGTGTGTGTTAGATGAAAGCTTTGGTTAATTAAAGATTCAATTTATAAGCTTACTTAGCCATATATGTACCCTTATCCTTACCTTGGCCCCATTACAACCTTGAAAAGACCTCATGATGTTTGCATTGGTACATTAAATATTGTTGATTGGTTAGGTGAAGAACAAAAATTAGAAAGCATGATTAGAGAAGGATAGAGTGATTACCCTATACACTAGAGAGATTAAGAGCGTACATACATCATCAGTGAGGGTTCAATGCTTAAATTCTATGTTCCCTGCTTTCATGAGCTACCTTCTTGCATTTTTATCTGTTCTTACTGTATAAGAATTGAATTAGTAGAACTTGATTTGTGATTGTCTTGAAGAGCTTATTTGCCTTTTGACCAAGTGGGCAAGAATCATATAGTTGCATTCACATATATAGGTTGCATTGTATTGCATGAGTTTTACATGTTCCTACTCATTTATTTTATCTCCTTCAACTAAGCATGAGGACATGCTAATGTCTAAGTGTGGGGAGATTGATAAACCATTATTTTATGGTTTATATTGTGTTTAATTGTGTGGTTTTATCAAATCTTTACCCACTTATTCATTAAATTAGCATGTATTTACAATTCCTTCCCAAAATTACTCCATGGTTGAAAACTTGCTTCCTAGAGACTTTTAATTATGTATTTTAGTTCTCCTTTATTCCATTCGATGCCGTGATCTGTGTGTTAAGTGTTTCAGGCTTTATAGGGCATGAATGACTTGGAGATTGGAAAGGAGGCTTGCAAAAATGGAAGGAACACAAGAAATTGAGGAGATGACCAGCGAGAAGTGACGCGGACGCATGGTTTACGCGACCGTGCGAAATAGAGGAAATTGCAGTTACGCGCTCACATGCCTGACGCGAACGCATGGATTGGAAACTGCACAAGTGATGTGAATGCGTGGACGACGCGCACGCATGGCAAGGCAAAACGCTAGATGACGCGAACGCCCGTATGACGCGATCGCGTGACGTGCGCGATCTGCAGAATTTGCTGGGGGCAATTTTGGGCCCTGTTTTGACCCAATTTTCGGCTCAGAAATGCATATTAGAGCCAGGAAACATGCAGAGACCAGAGGACAACATTCATTCCGCATAATTTTAGTTTTAGATCTGATTTTACTCCTCCTCTAGGTTTCCTCTACACACATTCATAGTTCTTAGGATTTCGTTTTTATTGCTTTTTGGATTGGGATATTGAGAAGAGTTATTACCTCCGTCAAGACTTCGTCATTCTAGTTTGTTTCCTTACTTGTCACTTACTCTTTCATATCCTTAATTTCTTCAGAATTACTATTGGATTATTTTTAGAATTTATTAATACAAGAACTATTTTTATTTTCAATTGATCTTTTGGATTATTATTTATCATGTCTCTCTTTATTTCTCTTCCTTATTTTGTGAAATTTACATTCATAATGAGCGAGTAGTTCCATAACTTGATTGGGAGATGATTGAAAGGAGAACATTGAGTTGGAACACTCAAGAGAAAAATTGTAATTGGGTCTATTGTTGGATTGCTCTCTAGTCACTGACACTAGTCCTTCCCAAGGGAGAGGATTAGGACTTGTGAATAGAAATTGCCTTCCAACTCGCTTGACTTTCCTCTACCTAGTAAAGGATAACTAAGCAGAAAAACCTTCAATTATCACTTTTATCTTGGGAAAACTCCAACAAGGATAGGACTTCTGACTAATCTACTCCCGGTCAAGGTTTTTATTTAAATTACATAAATTCTCTGATTTAATTTCCTGTCTATCAAACTCAAACCCTTTTAGAAAACATCTGATTAATAAAATAGCACATCTTTCTGCAACTCGTTGGGAGACGACCTGGGATTCATACTCCCAGTATTTTAATTCTAATTTTGTGACAACCCTTCTAAATTGATAAGCAGATTTTTGGTTGGTTAAGAACTATACTTGCAACGCATCTCTTATAATAATTTCTTAACTCGCCAATTTCCGCCACGTCAACCATACCTTAGCCGCTTTTCCGCTTAACCCGGAACACTTCCAAATCACCTTCCCACAAGCTCTCAAAGCTTTAACATCTCCAAGAATAGATTTTTAGCACACCAAAGCCCTTTTCTAAGCTTTCCAAAATCTCAATCAAGCTTCAACACACACATAAACACTTCCTAACCACAATTATCACATCCAAACACAACAACTCAATGCCCAAACATCATAAAGCCACAAATTCCACTAGGGTTGAGAGTCTTACCACACCCAAGAATCTAGGAGACAAGGTTACTCTTCTCCTTCAAGTTAGTTGGATCCTATAACATCAAAGAGCCCAAAATCTCAACACTTTTTTCCATTAAATTCAAATTTAAGGGCTGAAGAACTGGACTAAAATCATGGCTTACCTCACGAATAAAGTAGTGGGTCTTGTAGAGCTCGTCACGGTGAATGCGTGGCCGCAAACAGTGCGGTAATCGGAGCTCCGGATCACAAGTTATGGTAGTTTGAAGATCAAATGAGAGTTGGAACTTTGGAAGAGTGTTATTCCCCTTTCCCTTTCCATTTTTCAGCGTGTTCTTGTGTCTAGTGAGGAGAGAGAGTGCTGAAATAAGGATTTTAGGTTTAGTTTGGTTGGGGTTTAGGGTTTAGGATGGGTCCGGTTGGCCCGGTTTGGCCCGTTCGGTCCGATCTTGGGCCGATCTCTATAAAATTGGTATCGAAATTTTCGTCTCAATCTCCTCTATCATATTAAGCCATAAAAATCACATTTTTTGCTTTCTAGAATAAATTCTCATTTATGGACTAATTAGTCATTAATTAATCGGGTTTTACATTCTACCCATCTAATTGGGAATTTCGCTCACAAAATTCGAATTCAATTACCTGAGAATAATTGCGGATAGTCAGTTCGCATCTCCGACTCAAGCTCCCAAGTGTGCTCCTTAACACTGGATCGATTCCATGCCACTTTGACTAACGAAACTTGTTTTCCACGTAAACGTTTGATACTTGTATCGTCAATTCTGATCGGAGTCACTGGAAGCGTCAAATCTTCTCTTAACTGAACTTATTCAGGTTCTAACACATGGCTAGCATCAGGAGTATACTTCCGAAGCTGTAACACGTGAAATACGTTGTGCAGGTTCAAAAGGTGAGGTGGTAGAGCCATCTGATACGCCACCGGCCCAACCCTCTCTAGGATCTGAAACGAACCGATGTATCGAGGATTCAACTTCTTCGCTTTAATTGCTCTACCTACTCCTGTGGTTGGAGTAACTTTAAGGAAAATATGGTCTCCTTCCTCAAATTCCAAGGGCTTCCGCCTCTGATCGGCGTAACTTTTCTAATGACTCTGCGCTGTGAGTATCCTATCTCAGATTTTCTTGACTTGTTCGGTAGTCTCAGCTATCATCTCCGGCCCCAACAAGCTTTTCTCCCCAGCTTCATACTAACCTAGTGGAGATTGGCATTTCCTCCCATACAAAGCCTCATACGGAGCCATCCCGATGCTCGCATGGTAGCTGTTATTGTATGCAAACTCTACTAACGGCATATACCGATCCAAACTCGTCGGTTGGTCCAAAACACAAGCCCTCAACATATCTTCTAGTGTTTGGATCGTCCTCTCAGATTGACCATCTGTTTGAGGATGGTAAGCCGTACTCAAGCTTAATCGGGTTCCGAAAGCCTTCTGAAATACACCCCAAAATCTTGAAGTGAAACGAGGATCTCTATCAGAGATTATAGTAGCAGGTACACCATGAAGTCTCACAATCTCCTTTATGTATAACCGTGCTAGTTCCTCAAGGGTGTAATCCATCCGAATGGGTAGAAAATGAGCCAACTTCGTCAATCAGTCCACAATCACCCAGACAGCATCAAAATCGGCCCTAGTCCTTGGCAATCCAGACACAAAGTCCATCACAATGCTCTCCCATTTCCATTGTGGAACTTCTAAAGGTTGCAACATCCCGGAAGGTCTCTGATGTTCAATCTTCACCTTCTGACAAGTTAAGCATTTTGAGACGTATTCTGCCATATCATTCTTCATACCCGGCCACCAAAACATCGCCTTTAAATCATGGTACATCTTAGTACTCCCCGAGTGAATAGAGAATCCGCTTTTGTGTGCTTTCTTTAAGATATCTTGTCGCAAAGTGCCAACATCAGGCACAATGATCCTATCCTTGAATCTCCATAGCCCATTCTGATCCTCTGACACCCTCCACCACTTTCCTTGCTCAATAGCTGGCAACACCTTTGGTAACATGTCATCGTTTTCATGGGCCTTTGGTGCACGAAATTGTGATCCTTAACAACGGCGCCAAAAACTTGGTGCTCGGAACGTAATTCACACACTTTGTCACAACTTCGCACAACTAACCAGAAAGTGCACTGGGTCGTCCAAGTAATAAACCTTACGTGAGTAAGGGGTCGATCCCACGGAGATTGTTGGCTTGAAGCAAGCTATGGTCACCTTGTAAATCTCAGTCAGGCGGATTCAAATGGTTATAGAGTTTTAATAATTAAAAGATAAATAAAACATAAAATAAAGATAGAGGTACTTATGTAATTCATTGGTGAGAATTTCAGATAAGCGTATAGAGATGCTTTCGTTCCTCCTGAACCTCTGCTTTCCTGCTGTCTTCATCCAATCATTCCCACTCCTTTCTATGGCAAGCTTTATGTAGGGCATCACCGTTGTCAATGGCTACTTCCCATCCTCTCAGTGAAAATGGTCCAAGATGCGTTGTCACCGCACGACTATTTATCTGGCGGTTCTTGATCATACTGGAATAGGATTCACTAATCCTTTTGCGTCTGTCACTACGCCTAGCACTCGCGAGTTTGAAGCTCGTCACAGCCATCCCTTCCGGGATCCTACTCGGAATACCACAGACAAGGTTTAAACTTTTTGGACCTCAAGAATGGCCACCAATAGTTCTAGCCTATACCACGAAGACTCTGATCTCATGATCAGAAGGCTAAGAGATACACATTCAAGCTTGTTTGCATGTAGAACGGAAGTGTTTGTCAGGCACGCGTTCATAAGTGAGAATGATGATGAGCGTCACATAATCATCACATTCATCATGTTCTTGTGTGTGAATGAATATCTTAGAGAAGAAATAGGCTTGAATTGAATAAAAAATAGTAGCACTTTGTATTAATTCATGAGGAACAGCAGAGCTCCACACCTTAATCTATGGTGTGTAGAAACTCTACCGTTGAAAATACATAAGTGATGAAGGTCCAGGCACGGCCAAATGGCCAGCCCCCATAAAGGTCTAAGATAGCATAAAACTAATCAAAAGAACTCCCTTAACATGATAGTAAAAAGTTCTATTTATACTAAACTAGTTACTAGGGTTACAAAAATCAGTAAATGATGCAGAGATTCACTTCCGGGCCCACTTGGTGTGTGCTTGGGCTGAGCATTGAAGCTTTCACGTGTAGAGGTCTTCCTTGGAGTTAAACACTAGTTTGTAACCTGTTTCTGGCGTTTAACTCTGCTTTGCAACCTGTTTCTGGCATTTAACTCCAGAATAGGGCAGAGAACTGGCGTTAAACGCCAGTTTGCGTCATCTAAACTCGGACAAAGTATGGACTATTATATATTGCTGGAAAGCCCTGGATGTCTACTTTCCAACGCAATTAAGAGTGTGCCATTTGGACTCCTATAGCTCCAGAAAATTCACTTTGAGTGCAGGGAGGTCAGAATCCAACAGCATCTGCAGTCCTTCTTCAACCTCTGAATTTGATTTTTGCTCAAGTCCCTCAATTTCAGCCAGAAATTACCTGAAATCACAGAAAAATACACAAACTCATAGTAAAGTCTAGAAATATGATTTTTATTTAAAAACTAATAAAAATATACTAAAAACTAACTAAATCATACTGAAAACTATGTAAAAACAATGCCAAAAGCGTATAAATTATCCGCTCATCAGTCTTTAGGAGTTCGGATTTAAAGTCACTTGAGATCTGCAATCGACTCAAACATAGAGTTCCAGACATTTCTTGAACACTAATCTTCCGACTCTCGAATTCCTTGAGTAACTTCTCTTCTTGAAGCATCATCCAAGCCGCATACAAAGGCTTTCGACTTAACGCATCCGCCACTACATTAGCTTTCCCCATATGGTAATTCAACTCAAAGTCGTAGTCCTTCAGTAACTCCATCCATCTCCTCTACCGCATGTTAAGCTCTTTCTGATCAAAGAGATATTTCAAGCTCTTGTGATCAGAGAAAGCTCGGAACTTAACCCCAAAGAGGTAATGCCTCCACACCTTTAATGCAAACACAACCGCAGCAAGTTCCAAATCGTGCGTAGGGTAGTTAACTTCATGAGTTCTCAACTGCCGTGAGGCATATGCCACCACATTACGATGCTTCATCAGCACGCACCCTAGGCCCTTTAGTGAGGCATCACAATACACCTCAAACGGTTCGTTCGGCTCAGGTAACACCAATACAGGCGCGGTGGTCAACCTTTGCTTCAACGTTTGAAAGCTCTCCTCACACTCAGAAGTCCAAACAAACGGCGCATCCTTGTGGGTTAACTTTGTCAATGGCAAAGCTATTTGCGAAAACCCCTTGATGAATCTTCGGTAATAGCCACCTAAACCCAGAAAACTCCTTATCTCAGTTACTGAGGTTGGTTGCCTCCACTCCATCACTGCTTCCACCTTAGAAAGATCTACAGCTATCCCCTGTTTACTCACCACGTGCCTTCGGAACTTCACCTCACTCTTCTAGAATTTACATTTAGACAGTTTCGCATAGAGTTTCTTTTCCTTCAGTATCCATAACACGGTCCTCAAGTGTTCCGCATGCTCCTCTTCAGTCTTGGAATAAATCAGTATGTCGTCAATAAAGACAACAACGAATTTATCCAGAAACAGACGGAAGACTCTATTCATATAGTCCATAAACACTGTAGGAGCATTTGTCAATCTAAAAGACATTACAGTGTACTCGTAATGACCATAACGAGTCCTAAAAGCGGTCTTAGGGATGTCCTCACCCCTCACCCTTATCTGGTGATAACCGGATCGCAAATTGATCTTGGAGAAAACCCCAGCTCCTTGTAACTGATCCATGAGATTGTCAATCCTTGGCAATGGGTACTTATTCTTTATTGTGACCTTGTTTAGCTGTCTGTAATCCACACAGAGTTGCATACTCCCGTCTTTTTTCTTTACTAGTAACACTAGCGCACCCCACGGAGAAACACTTGGTCGGGTAAGCTCTTACCCAACAGATACTCTAACTGAGACTTTAGCTCGGCCATTTCCAGTGGTGACATCCTACAAGGAGCACTCGAGACTGGTCCAGCCACAGGCACCAACTCGATAGCAAACTCAACCTCTCGGTTAGGTGGGAATTCATCAATATCATCGGGAAACACCTCTGAAAACTCACACACAACTGGAATTTATTCCAATCTTTGATCATCACCCGAAACACCCGCGGTTAACAACAGAATACCCTGACATTTGGCCCCAGAATAATTCACCATCATAGAATTCAAGTAATAACTATTCAACACAACTGGCCCTTCTGTATCTTCCGGCATAAAGTACACCGATTTTGTAGAACAGTCAAGCAGAATATGATTCTTAGATAACCAGTCCAAACCCAAGATAAGATCAAAACCGGTCATCGGTAAACAGATTAAATCATGAACAAAATCACGTTGCTGGACCCTAAATGAAACTTGCAGGCATCCTAGCCTAGTTATCATGGCTTCATGGGTGGCATTATACACCTTTAGGTCATAACCTAAGACTACAATCTTCAATCCTAACTCACTAGCCTTTTCAAATGCAATGAATGAATGTGTTACTCCCGAATCAAATAAAGCATTTAAAACTTGACCAGCCATTTCACAGTTACCTCGGATAAGTGTATTGGATCCCTCGGTACCAATAGCCGAGGTGGTGAACACCCGACCAGACTGCTGTGCTTTCCCTACACCTTGCTTTTGCTTCTCCGGACAGTTTGCGGCTTTATGCCCCGCCTTACCACAAGAATAGCACAAGCCCCATCCGGCCTTGCACGGGGCTCCCGGATGGTGACTCCCGCACCTAGCACAAGCTTGCTCATTCTGAGGCTGCTTCCCAAACCTTTTCCCTTGGGAGTTGTTGTTGTTGGGCCTCTTGAAAGAGCCTCCTCGCTTGAAAGGCGGACCTCTATAAGCAAAGCTCTTCCCTCAATTCTGTGGGAATGGTCCCCTATGACTTCCTCTCTCCGCAGCCGCCTTCTTCACACACTCCTCAGCAATCCTGCTCTTGTTCACCAACTCTGAGAAAGTTCTGATCTCCATTGGCCCCACTGAACTAAAGATATCGCTCTAGAGTCCTCCTTCATACTTAATGCACTTCCATTCCTCAAAGTCTCCGGGAGCTCCCTGACACATACGGGAAAACCTGAATAGCTCCTCAAACTTGTCTGTATACTCAGATACGGACATAGCACTCTGTTTTAGCTGTAGTAGCTCGAGTTCCTTGGCCATCCTGGCAGAATTTGGAAAGTACTTTTTATAGAACTCCTCCTTGAAGGCATCCCAGATGATAGGGTCATCACCCTGCTGCAGGAGACATCAGACTCCTTGCCACCAATGCGATGCTTCCCTAGTGAGCAAATAGGTAGCAAACTCAACACACTACCCTTCAGGTACCATCTACGCTTGCAATGCTCGCTCCATAGCCTGAAACCAGGTATCGGCTTCAGTCGGGCTAGTGGTTCCCTTGAAATTAGGTGGGTTAACCTTCAAGAAGGTTGCCAGTGTCATTGGGTCCTGAGCTCCACTTCTGCCATTGCCATGGTTGTTCATGTATTGTCCAAGGGTCGCAGCAGTGGCCTTCATAGCAGCAGCCATATTCTTTAACGCCGCCATAAAATCTACCGGGTTATTTGGGTTAGCTCCCGGTCCCAGAGTACTAGTACGACCTCTCCCGCGACCTTGACCACGTCCACGAGGCGCCATCTGGTTCTTATACACACCAAACAATCGATATTAAGTTGATCAATCTCAATATCGGAAGTCTAGTACTTCAAAGTCCCAAATGCATGCTCATGAACGTTTATGCCAGTTATATCAATTAGATATCCTAATAGCACATAAACACAGACACAGAGAATGCACAGAAGCATAGTCATTCCGTCCCTCAAGCTCTACAAGAACGAACTGTACTGATACCATAATGTAACACCCTACCACACAGAGCCTTATGCTTAAGTCATAAGACAGAGGTGGCAAGGTATTACAACCTCTAAAAATAAAATTTAGTACATATAGTATTGTGAAGAATGTTTATAACTAGGAGCCTTTGAAGAAAAAGGGATAAAACAAAATTGTAACTCGAAAGGCACAACACTCCGATCGATAATGTCACGAAACACATAAGGGTAAACCAACGCGAAAATGTATATAAAGAGTGCCAAAAATACAAATATCCAAAACTCAAGATCCAGTTGCGAAGAAAACCGGCCCGAGCATAGAAGTATATATATATATATATATATATATATATATATATATATATATATATAAAGTAAGAAACCCAAAGAAAACCCAAAGGGCAATATATATATATATATATATTATTTAGTGGAGATAAAAGTATCTAAGTGAAAACATAAAACCAAAGTAAAGTCCCAAGAAACAAGGATCTTCGCTAATCCAGAAGTCTCCAACATGCCTCAGCGAGGAGCCTCACGTCCTACATCTGAAAACCACAAAATCCGCATGGTGAGAACCGGAGGTTCTCAGTATGGTAATAATGCCCACATATCTAACATGTAATGTCCTGGGAAAGCCGAAGGCAATCCTAGAACTTCCACCAGATAAATCAAAGCTTATAAATAGACTAAACTATAAATGGCAACTGACTAAAGATCTTCAGTCTAACTAATACTTCCCTTTCTAATTCCTGCAGACCACCCAACCGCCAGCAGTAATATAATATAACAAACACAATTATATTAGACAAGAATATATACAGATAGGAAGTAGTTATGACATTTAGACAATTAGCAGGTAATATGCAGTCAATTAGGCAATTCTAAACAATTCACATAGTATGCATATGATGAATGCATGTCCTAATGGCTGATAAGTCTCATCTATTAGTTATAAAGCCAACCCGACAAGTCCTGGTAGCTAACCATTGGACTGTCCCTCTGTCATGCATCCCCAACTCGAGTTATACTCAATCATAAATCATAATTCATATCCAACACCCTCACTGGTATATATTCATGGGGGCGAGCTCATCCGAAACTTTTACAGTGTCCGACCACACTTACGATATAGGGTCAGCAGAGTATCGAGTCTCCACCTGGAGCACATGGTGGCTAGCCACTGCTTTCTTCCAGGGAAACTCGTATCTCAGATAGTGGAAGTGCAACAATCACATTTCATTCAATACGAATATATGCAATCATACTCAGCTATAATTCACAATGGCTCAGCCATAATCTGGAAATATCTCAGCTATCCGGCTCATAATACAATCCATAACCAACCAATTTATTAATAATCACAGCCATTCGGCTCATGGCATATAAAGCACTTCCACCACCATCCTCCGTATCTCGTACATTCATCTTTGATCATCATTGATCGTTAATTCTCCCATCGCTAGGCTTATCATAATGGTTTAAGACATAAGGGGTGAGATAAGAGGTTTAGAAGTATGAAATTTGGCTTTGAAAACTCAAAAATTAACTTTAGGATGAAAACAGGGTTGCGCGTGCACGCGCACGCGTGGAAGGCAGCAAGATACAGTGATGCGTACGTGTCCCCCACGCACACGCGTGGAAGGCAGCAAGATACAGTGACGCCTGTGCGTCAGCCACGCGTACGCATGGGTGCGTTTTGTGCCCCAGGCACAAAACCGGCACAACTCTTGGGAATTTTGGCTGGGCAACTATGTTAGCTCATCGATGCGTACGCGTCGGCCAGGCGCACGCGTGGATGGCGAATATTTGAAAACGATGCATGCGCATCGGCCACGCCTACGCGTGGGTGTGCGTTCTGCCAAAAATTTTATTAAGTTAAAAAGCTGCATAATTCACAGTTTTAAACCCCAATCTTCCGACGGGCATAACTTCTCCGTTTCAAATCATTTTTCACCCGTTCTTCGAACGGCATAAACATTTCGGATCCAATTTCATTTCTAAACAAGTTTGGCATAAATTGGGAATCCAGAGTCCAAGTTATGATCCATCAAAGTATGCCCAAAAACCACATTTTCATACAAAATCACAAAGTGCCATTTTCAAAACAACCAATTCCACCCCTTTTTTAAAATCAACCAAAACATACCAAAAATTAACCTCAAGCCTCCTGAACTCATACATTGACATTTCTATCAAATCATAACCCACCAATCCATCATTTTAACCAATCTCAACCAAGTAACTCAACTTCAAACACAATATCATAATATACATATTTTTTTATCCCAATTCCCAACAATACCATTTCCAATTAACTATCAATACACACAATCAATATCACCCTCACCATTAATATGGCTTCACCCACAACTCAACCTCAATTAATCATTTAGAATATATCAAAACATGCATATATCTCATGCATCACCCCATCAAAACATCAATATTCATTAATCACATACACAACCAAATAATTTATCTCAACCATTCCAACAACATCAAACATTCAAATCCTATCTTAGGGCCTCTAGCCTAAGTTTTTACACCACATTACATTTTAGATACAGGAAACCGAGACCATACCTTAGCCGCTTTTCTGCTTAACCCGGAACACTTCCAAATCACCTTCCCACAAGCTCTCAAAGCTTCAACACCTCCAAGAACAGATTTTTAGCACACCAAAGCCCTTTTTCAAGCTTTCCAAAATCTCAATCAAGCTCCAACACACACATAAACACTTCCTAACCACAATTATCACATCCAAACACAACAACTCAATACCCAAATATCATAAACCCACAAATTCCACTAGAGTTGAGAGTCTTACCACACCCAAAGATCAAAGAGACAAGGTTACTCTTCTCTTTCAAGTTAGTTGGATCCTATAACATCAAAGAGCGTAAAATCTCAACACTTTTCCCATTAAATTAGAATTTAAGGGCTGAGAAACTAGACTAAAATAGTGGCTTTCCTCAATAATAAAGTAGTGGGTCTTGTAGAGCTCGTCGCGGTGAACACGTGGCCACAAACAGTGTGGTAATCGGAGCTCCAGATCAAAAGTTATGGTAGTTTGAAGATCAAATGAGAGTTGGAACTTTGGAAGAGTGTTATTCCCCTTTCCCTTTCCTTTTTTCAGCGTGTTCTTGTGTCTAGTGAGGAGAGAGAGTGATGAAATGAGGGTTTTAGGTTTAGTTTGGTTGGGACAAGGGCCTAATATGGGTCCGATTGGCCCAATTTGGCCCGTTCGGTCCAATCTTGGGCCGATCTCTATAAAATTGGTATTAAAATTCTCGTCTCAATCTCTTCTATCATATTAAGCCATAAAAAAAATCACATTTTTGGCTTTCTAGAATAAATTCTCATTTATGGACTAATTAGTCATTAATTAACTGGGTTTTACACTTATTCTTTGGATTTAGACCATCATCACAAGCTTCAAATAGGAAAACTCAAGGATCCTAAGTTATGCGCCACTCAAGGAATCTCAAGGCAAACTCCAAAGCCCTCACGCCAAACGCCAGGCATTCCATAGCACTTCAAGTTAGGCGCCACCAATTGCATCCAAGGTGTGCTCTCACATGTATTTAATTTATATTTAATTTATTTTTAAAAAGATATTAATTAGATTTTTAAATTTAATTTCTAAATTAATTCGGTTAGATATAAAAGGAGAAAAAATTCAATCCTTCGGGCTTTTCTTCTCTTCTCCTATTTTGCACTTTACACTTTTCAGTTTTTACATCTTTTAGGATTCTCTGCACCATGAGCAACTAAACTTCCATTGTTAAGGTTAGGAGCTCTGTTTATTTGAATGTATTAATAACTATTGTTTTCTACTTCTGATTAATACATTGATTTACATTTAAGAATCTGTTTCGTTTTTCATCCTACGGATTAGAGTTATTGGAAAATAACTCTTTTTTAACTTGAATTCTTATTGAATCTTGGAAAAATTATCTCATCTGAATAATAGCTTGAAACTGAATTCTCATAACTCTCTAATTATCTGGATTTATGTGATACGTGACATATAATCATATCATCTTTGGATCTTTAGAGTTTTGTGTGGCTTATAAACTAGGGTTTGAACTTAAACCCTCTAATTAGATTAAGTGACCAAGGAATTGGTGGTTAATTGAGTTAGAGGAGAATTAAATTACCAAGGAATTAGAGTCTAATCATTTAAAGTTTGCTATGAATTGAATCTTTGTATGATCAAAGTGGTTAATGAGAATTGTTAATCCTGAAATTTGAACATCTCCAAAACCTTAACTATTTTCTCATATAATTCTCACAACCAATTTACTGTTTGTTTTCTCAATTTCTCTGATTATTGTTTAATGCAATTTGAACCCAAAACACTCCTTTGTTCTTGTCTGACTAAGTAAATCATTTAATTATTGTTGCTTGGTCCATCAATCCTCGTGGAATCAACCCTCACTCACCTGAGGTATTACTTGGTACGACTTTGCGCACTTGTCGGTTAGTTTGTGATTTTCTAAATCCACACCAGTGGGCTAATCACCAGTTCATAATTTTACCACTTTTAAACTCAATTATGTCAAAAGTATAGTCTAAACTTGCAACCAACTTACAATCAAAGTTTAGAAGGTTGTCACAAAATTAAATCAATAATCAGGAGTTAAATTCTGAGTCATTCTCTTTTGGACTTGTAATTGAATACACATAATTGGCTATAGAATTTGGGAGGTTGAATAGGAATGTGAAAAGGTAAGGTAACTAGAAATTAAAGAGAAACTAACAATTAAATAGCAATAAGAAAAAGGCAATAAGGAAGTAAACAACTATCTAGTAAGTATGCAATTAAAAGGGAAACAACTAAGAAGTAACTACACTAGGAAACAATGGAATTAAACTAAAAGAACTAAGAGAATAAAATCAATAACAAAGATAGTAATCAAATACTTAAAAGGCATTGGCTAGAGCTAAGAGTTTAGACTTCCTATCCTTATTATCAACCATAAATATGGTAATTATTAAGAATTATTTTCACTTCGTTATTCCCTGTGTAACAACCCGAATTTTTATGCCGACATAATGTTTTTCAAAAAATGTTATTTTCAACAATTAGTTTTATTTCGATGAGTTAATTCCGAATTTCAAAGTAAAATAAATGATAATATAATTTTATTATGTTATTAATTTATTTCACATGCTATAATTATAATAGAACTTAAATAATAATAATATTATTATTATTAAATCCGATATTTGCCGATATAAGTAATTATCAGTATTTCTTAATGAGTTAAGAGTTGCTAATGCTTTATTAAATATCTTTCATCCTTAACTAATGTCATTTATATTATTAATTCATATATATTTAATCCTCTATATATATATATATTATTACTTGTGTAATAATATATTCAATTTTTAAAATTATTCATTTAAAATATTTATAACTTGAACCGCTAACTCAATAACTCCAAAACTTGACACCTAGCCACTATATTACCATTAATTATTATCATTACCATTAGTTCCATTCACTTGGCCGAAGCCTCTAAGAGAACAAAGAAAAAGAAAATGAAAATGTGGTTTATATGCATATGTACATATATATAATCATGACACATGTTTCATTCATTTATTAACCATGACACCTAATAACACTTAACACCACAAATCCTCATATATCACCATCAGCTTTAATCATCTTCATTTTTCTTCCTTCTCCACTGTATGAACTTGAAAGAAAAGAAAGAGAGACCGAGAGTGTGCTTGAAAAGAATCGTGACCTCCCATAAACTTTTGACTTTGATTTCTTATGATTCATAACTCCAATAAAAAATCTAATCCGATAAAAAGTGTTTGTATCTTCCTCCTCTATATGTTGGCGTCACTTTTATTCGGTAGAAGTTGATGGTAATGTAGCTCCTCTTCCCTTTGAGTTCAGCCAATTGGAGTTCTAAGAAGCACATACGATTTCTGACGTTTTCTTCTTCATCAGCTCGGTCAAAAAAATTTTTCAGAATTTTCATTGTTTTGATTTCGTATAGAGATAGAGTTTCGATAAATTTTCACTGATTAAATTTATATTTGATAAGTGAATTGATATTGTAATTGATTATTGATTGAATTTGCTTGAGATTATGTTGAATTTTTGTGAAACTTTGATAATTAGTGATTGATGATGGTTCGGCCGGGGAGGAGCAGCCCAAACTGTAATGCATTAATAAGATTTGGGTTGTCACAATATTAAAAATTAAGTAAAATTTGATGAGGTTTAAGTGGCTAAGTGATTATATAAAAGTTACAGTGAATCGGTAATCGTAAAACTCAAAAAACAGATTAAGATTTAAAATGTATATTTTAAAAAGAAAATAAAAAGAATTTCAGTTCTTTGTGAAGAGAAGAAACATCCATAAAGAATTATTTTTAGGGGATATAAATGTATTTTTATGAAAAGATTGAGTTTAATATTATAATTATATAAGTTTTCGGGTATTTTGGGTAATAAATAAAGTTCAAAGATAAAACGGGTATTTTATAAAAGTTTGGGATTATTTTTATAAATATGAAACAAAGAATGAAGTTTTAAATATAATTTTATAAAATATTAAGATCAAAAATAAAATATTAAGGAGATCGTAGTTTAGAAAGTAATTAATAAAAGTTTGAAAATAAGGTTTTATAAAATAAGTTTTAAGAGTATTATAAATATTATTTTAAATATTTGTTTAAAATTACTCATTTATATTAGAGTAAGTTATTATTATAATTATTACTTATCAAACATATTATCATATAAGAATATTATTATATGTATTATGAAGAATAAACCAAAATAAACTTAAAAATTTTAGAAAACATCAACTTAATTAAATAACCTTATGATTTTTTTTTCATAAGATATTTAGTGAAATATGAGGGAATAGTGCGAGATAGTTTAAACTATTGAGGATAAATAAGTAAAAGACTGAAGAAAGAGAGAAGATAAATCGACACGTGTGATTATGAAAAGTCACGAGAGGGTGAGAATAGTATCGTTATGGTGCCAAAGGATAAAAGTTAACAAGTCATGGGCTTTGTATATGAATGATTGTGCAGGAACGCCCGTAAATATGGAATTGCTTCCAAGAGAAAGGGTTACATGCTTCAACTGGAATCAGCACCTGCAAGTACTTACAGAGGTCATGTTCGACATACTTCAGCTGGAGAATCAGCGCCTGCAAGAAGTAGAAACTTGCAGAGGTTATGTCGCTAGAATGCCTTATCCGATTTGCGAGTTGGATTGCATCGGGTGCAGGTTGAAACCGACAAATGAGATCATTACCTGTGATAGGACTAGGCATGCATCATATTTATTTGTGCATTTGCATTTTACTTGATAATGTAAAATTGTTTGTGATTGTCTTCTTGTGTTTGCATATTCCTTAATGGTATTCTGAAATATTGTGACTGATTATTTCTCTGTAATTCTTGTATATTTGACTTGAATTAATTGAACTGTGATAATTCTGATTTAACTAACTACTCCTGACCCTACTAAGAACCCCCAGTTTTTATCCCTTCCTTCCCCATCAGATGTGATTGAGATTTCCTCTGACGACGACCGTTGATGCTTGGAAGCTGAGGATGTGGCTTTTGGGAGCTTTTGTGTTAGGCTAGCTTTTGTGTTTAGTCTCTCACTTTTGATTAGACTCACTGAGAGAGTAGGATGTATATAGATGACTAGGCAAGTTTTTGGGAGCCAACTTAGGAGCTTCTTATATGGACCAGGTCCCAGAGTGTTGATTATGTATATAGTAACAAGATGTGAAGGGTTATACGCTATATATATATATATATATATAATATGTATGATGTATATTATCTCTATCTCTGATGGTTGTGTTATTTTATTATACTTATTTAATTATTTCAGTTTTTCTGAAAATTCGATCACTCGCTAATACGATTACAGGCTTAATATTAAATACTTAGTTAACTTTTAGGAAAGCAGGTTAGTGACGCTTGATTTTCAGTATGATCATGACGTACTAAAAATTGTGTTATTACACCCTAACATCGGAGAAAAGTCAAGTAGGCATAATTGATCTCAATCTACAAATTCTAATAAACTTACCAATCAAATTTGGTAAAAAATTAGTGTTAGTGGAAACCAAATCAACTAACAATCCTCATTTACCACTAAATATTGGACATTGATAACTCAAGGATCCCTAATCACTCAACCCCAAATCAAGAGTTCAAAAATCTACTCCATATCTAAGGTAAGTATTTCATCGAACACTTGGTGAGCAATAAGAGAAAATATCATAAAATTGTGAAAATTAATCAAAATTAAGTCCAATTACTAACAAATATCAATAAGAGCAACTCAATTAATACATATAAACCATAAAAATATCAATGTATTAATAGAAATTCAAAATTTAACAATGTTCATGAACTAAGAAAATAACAAAGTAACTCAAGTAATTCTAAAAAAGATTAAAGTGAGAGAATAAGAAAATTAAAGCAAACTATAATTAAACAATGTTAAAATTCAGAATTGATTGAAAATTTGACAAGAACCTAGAAAAAATCTAGAGAGAATTATGAACCAACTATCCAAAAACTATGTAGAATGATGCCCCCTTAGTGTGTGTTTATCCCCCTTGGATCTAGGCCTCTAATACTTCAAAATGGGGTTGAAGTGGGCCAAGAATTGACTCCAAAATTGCTGTCATATGCGTCTTCAAGTGAGACATGCACTGTTTGTCATATGTACGCACGCACTATGAGTACACACGAATTGAGGGGAATGCGTACGCATGATCTATGCATACACTTGATAGCCAAAATTCCAAATCTTCAATTCTTCATGATTTCTTCACTTTTGCATGCTTTTGCTCTATCTTCTAAGTCATTCTTGTCATATTAACCTGAGATCACTTAACAAATACATCACGGCATCGAATGGAATAAGAATGAATTAAAATTGACAATTTTAAAGGCCTAAAAAGCATGCTATTAACTCTTAAGCGCAATTTAAGAAGAAATCATAATAGCATGCATTTTTGGTGAATAAATGCAAGATAAGTTGATAAACTCCACATTTTCTATCCAAAAATTATCATGAAATAGGGTTTATCAATCTTCCCATACTTAGACACTAACATGTCCTCATGCTAAGTATCAAAAGACAAAAGGAATTGAGAAAATAGTAATACTTATGAAATGCAAACCATCTATATGAATGCAACTAATATACCTAACGTCAATATGCTTCTATCCACTTAGTTACAAATAAATCAATTTTCAAGAACATATATTAGCACATAAGACCAAAAGCAATGCGTAATAAATACAATCCCACTTATTTAAGTTCCAAAAAAAATGTAAACAAACTTGTAGGATGATAGTTCATGAAAGCTGAAAACATAGAGTTGAGTAATCGAACCCTCACTAGATGTTTTTACACTCTAGTCTTGATAAACCACTATTTCATGGTTTATCTTGTGCTCAATCGAGTAGTTTTTATCAATTCTTTACCCACTTATTCATACTATTCGCATGGTTTTACATTTGCCTTCCTAATTATGTGCTTTGATTGAAAACATGCTTCTTTGGCCTTAAGTTCCCTATGTTTAATCATCTCTTATTACTATTAGATGCCTTGATATGTGTGTTAAGTGATTTCAGAGATTACAAGGCAGGAATAGCTCAGAGGATGGAAAGGAAGCATGCAAAAGTGGAAGGAATACAAGAAGTTGGAGAAATTGTTAAGCTGTCCAACCTGACCTCTTCGCACTCAAACGGCTATAACTTTAGCTACAGAGGTCCAAATGACGCTGTTCCAGTTACGTTGGAAAGCTAACGTCTGAGGCTTCGATTTGATATATAATTTGTCATAGCTGCTCCGAAGCCAGATGACGCGAATGCGTGGATCACGCGGACGCGTGACCTGGCAAAAGTGCAATCCGCGCAAACGCGTGGACGACGCCTCCGCGTCACTATGCCGCGACCTGAACGTACCAGAATACGCTGGAGGCAATTTCTGGGCTATTTTTGACCCAGTTTTCGGCCCGAAAAACACAGATTAGAGGCTATAAAGTGGGAGAATGCATTCATTCATGAGAACAAGCTCATAATTCATAATTTTAGTTCTAGATGTAGTTTTTAGTGAGAGAGGCTCTCTCCTCTCTCTTAGGATTTAGTTTTAGGATTTAGGATTATTTCTTCTTCATCACAGGTTCAATGTTCCTCTTATTTATTTTCTACTTTTATTATATACTTTTAATTATTATTTATCTTTTCAATTTGGCTTATGCTACATTCATGTTATGATTTTCTTAACTAATATTATTTGAGGTATTTCAGATTTAAGATTGTTTTACTTTAGTTATATTGATGCTTTTAATTTAATTTAGATATTTTCTTCCTTTTGGCTTTGGTTAAGTAATTGGTAACGCTTGATCTGTCAAATAAAGTAGTGGTTGAAATTGGGAGTTGCTCCAATAACTCTAGTCTTTCCATAGGAATTGACTAGGACCTGAGGATCAAGCTAATTAATCCACTTGATTTACCTTCATAGTTAGAGGTTAACAAAGTGGGATTAAAATCCAATTCTCATCAC
Source organism: Arachis ipaensis (assembly GCF_059453495.1). Lineage (NCBI taxonomy): Eukaryota > Viridiplantae > Streptophyta > Magnoliopsida > Fabales > Fabaceae > Arachis > Arachis ipaensis. The sequence continues at coordinate 35,948,905 of NC_142435.1, read as the reverse complement.
AATTGATAAGGATAGGACTTCCAATTCTAATACCTTGCTAAGAGTTTATTTTATTATTTCTATTTTATTTTTCTTATCATTTAACATACTGGTTTCTTACTTTCAAAACCCCCAATTTACAAGACTCATAACCAATAATAAGAACATACTTCCCTGCAATTCCTTGAGAAGACGACCCGAGGTTAAAATACTTCGGTTATCAATTTATTTAGGGGTTTGTTACTTGTGACAACCAAAACTTTTGTAAGAAAGGTTGATTGCTTGGTTTACTAACTATACTTGCAACGAGAGTTTACTATAACTTCTAAACCATCAATCTTCAGTTCTTCAAAATGGCGCCGTTGCCGAGGAATTGCAAACGTGTGCCTTATTATTGGTTATTGTAAATATTTGTTTTTTACTTGTTTATTTGTTTTTATTTTTTTTTTATTTTTTACTTTTTCATAAATTAAGAGGTTATTGGTTTTTATTTAGTTATTAAAAATTTTTTCAAAAAAATTTGGTGTTCATCTTGATCTTCAAGTTGTTCTTCGTGTTCATCTTGACCTTCAAGTTGTTCTTAGTTGTTTTCTTCGTTTTGATCTAAAAATTTTAAGTTTGGTGTCATTTTATTGTTTTTCTCTTTCCTCATTAAATTCAAAAAAATTCAAAATTTCAAAATTTCAAATTTCAATTTTCAAAATTCAAATTTAAAAATTTAAAATTCAAATCTCAAATTTCAAATTTTAAAATTTCAATATTTAAATTCCAAAATTCAAAATCCAAATTTTAAATTTTAAATTAAAAAAAATTTTAAAAATCAAACCTTTTCAAAATTTAAATCTTTTTCAAATTTTCATCTTATATTGTTAACTTTTTCAAAATTCAATTTTCAAATTCAAAATTTAAATTTCAATAACCTTTTAATTTAAAATTGTTTTTATTTTCGTTTTTAATTTTTATTTGATACTATGAAATCTCACCCCTTTGGTTATGAGTCTGGTTACAATTATGTTGCAGGAAGAAGAAATTACAATGAGAATAGGCATCAAGATTGGAACAATCAAAGATGGGAGGAGCCACAAAGATTTCATCAACTGTCATGGCAACAACCACCTCCAATAGACTATCAACAACCACCACCATATGCCTATAAACCCTTTCCTCAACATGACTTTGGACCACAATACTCACAAGCCCCTTTACACCATTTACCTCCATATGACCCTAACCCACATCCACCATACCAACCACCTTATGAACCAAATGAACCATACATAGATCCACCCCAACCTCCATTAGATAACAATACACTCATCTCTAACATCATTGGTCTCACCTCTACACTCCAAAATCTTATATCCCGCATGAACCAACCCTATACCTCCAATATTCAACCCTCAAGCTCTAGTGCACTTCCTTTTCAATCATATAATGATCTTTTCATCCCATCACCACCCTCCATGGGAGAGCACCAACATCCATCAATCCAAGAGCAAGATGATCCCAATTATGCTATTGATACGGAACAGGAAAGAAGGAATCATCTTCGCGAATCCATACTTCATAAGGAGCTAGAGGAGGCCCTACGGGTAAAGGTAGGAGAGACCCTTGAAGATGAAAGAGTAGTTGAAAGTAGTTATCATGGAAAGAAAATCATCGAGGATGAGTACGATTTTATACTTAAATAACTGGACAAAGCAGCAATTATTAAAAAGGAAGAAGTGGTTGCAAACTTAAGAGATGTTGTACCTCCATTGGAAAGTCCAGTCATAGAACCTCCTTCCACGGTGTTTAATGTTGATGTTGAGGAGAGCGTACAACCTCCAAGGCAGATCATGGTTGAAGACTTTGTAGAGGTTGATCAAGAGATGGAGATTAAAGAAGAAGAAGCACAGCCTCCCATGCCCTTGGTGAGCAATGAAAAAGAGATTGAATTGGAAGAAAGCTACGAAGAGGAAGAGGTTGATATTGAAGAAACTTGCAAAGAGGTGGAAGTTGTCAAAGAAGAGCACAAGGGAGTGGAGCTTACAAATTCGTTAGAAATACCTCCCCCTAAGTTGCCATCATCCTTCACAACATTTAAGTGGGTAAAATTCATATCCCTTAGCTTTCTAATTCCACTTGAATATGGGCTACTGGAGATGGATGGTCAACTTAGAGCTCTTTGTGGCATTAAGAGTAAGAGGAAGATGGTTAGTGGTTGGAGTTGTCAAGCAAGGTTCAACATGATTGTATGCTCAAAGTTTAAATGCAAGGGTTGGTGTAAAGCTCAAATGAATGGGTCTAGGAAGTTGTTTGGCCGCTTTAGTGAGAATTCAGATTGCTTGCTACCTAGATGGAATCATAATGATCAACAAGAAGACGGGTGCAAAAGCAAGATTTGGGATCCCGGAATTCATTCTGGCAATCAACACTCTTGGGGCCTTGTCACTTGCTTTAACCTACTTGAAGGCTTTCTGCGCCTAGTTTGGGATCCTGGAGGCTGTTGGCATTCCAAACATTGGTGGAGATTTCTGAATGAATTCAAGCACAAGCCACCACAACAGGAAGCTCACCAAATGTCCAACTTAAGGACTTTAACTAAAAGTGCTAGGTGGGAGACAACCCACCATGGTATGATCGTTCCTTTTTCATTTTTTATTTAGTTTTATTTATTTTCGAGTTTTATTTTATTTTATTGTATTGAACCTGGAGTTTTGCATAACATTCATATTAGCATTGCATTCTGCATACTGCATTATTAAAAAAAAATTCGCACACGGCGCGACAGCGTCGCCGACGTGTCCGCGTCACCAGTGCGTTTGGAAGAAAAGGAAAGTGAACAGAGAGTCACGCGAAAGTGTGGCTGGAGGCGTGCCTTTGGCACAAATTAATCCACGAGACCGCGTGGATGATGCGTTCACGTCATTAGCGAAATAGCCTCCCCACGCGTCCGCTTCACCCACGCGAACGCGTGGCCCTGTAAAATCGACGTAAAGGGGTGCATGGCAGAGAGTTATGATGGAGCGGGGCTGGAATGGTGCTAGCAGCACAAGCCCCACCATGCGAACGCGTCACCCACGCGTCCGCGTCATATTGAAAATAAGGCCACCCGTGCGATCGCGTCAACCACGCGACCGCGTCACCCAAAAATTTGGCGAAAAGAGTTTCGAACAGAGAGTTGTGCGAACGCGAGGCTGCACTCGCGCCAATCGCACAAATCAGGCCACGCGATCGCGTGACCTACGCATCCGCGTCACCTGACCTTATCGCGCACCACGCGACCGCGTCGCCTGCGCCGCACAACTTATCCAGATCAGCGCCAAATATCATATCTTTTCTTCCCCCAAATCCTAATTTTTCTTTTCCATTCTTATTTCTTTCTTCTTTTCTTCTTCCTTCTTTACTTTCATTCTCTTTTACTTAATTGCATACTTTCATTCATTGCATTTTAATTTTGTGCATATTTTTATTTTCTTTTCTAAATTTATTATTTTTTTTTCCATTGGTGTTACAATTTTCTTATTCAACTGTTGCATCTTTTCTTGAATTTATTTTGGTGCTCAGTGACTTGTTTTACACTGTTGGATAATATTATTTAAGTCAATGCTAATCTTTTATGATATTTGTATTAATTTTGCACTGACATTAATTTATATTTTCTTGCACTCTCTTCCCCATTGTTACAAATTTTGTACCACTGGTATGCCATGGCTTCTATTGTTTTCTCACGTACATGTTGAAGCTTCCATGTAAATGAGACCCTTTTCATTTGGCATTAACCCACCCATACTTCATTTATTTTCTTATCTCTATTTCTGGGTTACTTTTCTTCCCTTTTTCTTTCAGGATGGCCACCCGGAAGGGAACCAAAAGACGTTTACATGGGAAAATAAGACAAGTCCATCTGCACAATCTTTGAAGAAAAGCGCCAGTTGGAACAACCCGTCCACCTGCACATCTCAGCATGCACCGAGGAGGGTGCAATCTTTAAGTGTGGGGAGGTCGATACTGATCTCCATGGGTTAGTTACTCTTCTATCTCAACACCAATGGTTTATTTTCCTTGTTAGTTGTTGTATTTACATGTTTGATTGCATGATTATTTGATTTTGTGCATATTTTATCACTTGGTTGAAGTAATATTTTCTTTTTCAAGAAACATTTTAGAGCATTTCACTAATTTGAATAAAATTTAATGTTAAACTTGTTTGAAAAAATATTATACTGGAACATGGTTTAGAGCTTGAACACACAAAACCTATGAGATTTTTTGAGCCTATTTGAATTGGTTGCATTTTACCAACCAATGTTTTATTTTTGGTGTGTGTTTTTCTCTCTAAAATTGTGATCTTTGTCTTGCTTAATTCTATATTTCCATGGTTTGATGTATGCATGCACTTATATGATTGAGGCCTTTGTTTCACTGAGCTTACATACCCATATGGCCTTACTCTTTCATTATTCTTTGCAAACCAATGTTGAGCCTATTATACCCCTTTGTTCTTTACTTTAGCACATCATTAACTCTAAGAGGAAAATAATAATGTCCTTAATTTAAATCCTTGGTTAGCTTAGACTAGTGAGAGTGCTCATGAATTAAGTATGGGGAAAATTGAATTTGGAAATATTTGGTTTGAGAATTGAGTATGTTAGAATTTTCTGAAAATGTGAAAGAAATGTTTGGGACATGTTCATGCATTCAATAATTTAATCATATGCATTGAGAAAAACAAAAGAAAAAAAAAGAGAAGTGAAAAAAAAAGAGCAATTAAGCAAAAAGGGGACAAAATGCCACAAAAGTAAGTGGTGAAAGCAATGCATATGTACTGTACTTGAAATTAGAATGCATGAATATGTGGAAAACATGGTTAATGGATAGTTAGATGTGGTATTATGATTACATGGATTGTCTAAAGTTAGGTGAAAAGTTTAAGTTAATTAAGGATTCAGATTTTAGTCCACTTGACCAAATACAATCCTACCTTGACCCTAACCCCATTACAACCCTTAAAAGACCTCTTGACTTGTGTATTTGTGCATTAAATTTTTGTTGATTGGTAGAAGAAAAGTGGTGCACGAAATTGTGATGTCCAGGCTTAAACAATCCCCGGCAACGGCGCCAAAAACTTGGTGCGCTGATCTCAATACATAATTGTCACAACTTCGATACAACTAACCAGCAAGTGCACTGGGTCGTCCAAGTAATACCTTACGTGAGTAAGGGTCGAATCCCACGGAGATTGTTAGTATGAAGCAAGCTATGGTCACCTTGTAAATCTCAGTCAGGCAGATATAAATTGATAATGGTGTTTTCGAATATTATATAATAAAATAGGGATAGAGATACTTATGTAATTCATTGGTAGGAATTTCAGATAAGCGAATGGAGATGCTTTTCGTTCCTCTGAACCTCTGCTTTCCTGCTACCTTCATCCAGTCAGTCTCATTCCTTTCCATGGCTGGCTTTATGTGATACATCACCACTGTCAACGGCTACTTTCGGTCATCTCACGGGAAAATGATCCAATGCCCTGTCACGGCACGGCTAATCGTCTGGAGGCATCACCCTTGCCAATGGCTTCATCTTATCCTCTCAGTGAATAATATGCTCACGCACCCTGTCACGGCACGGCTATTCATCTGTCGGTTCTCGATCATGCTGGAATAGGATTTACTATCCTTTTGCGTCTGTCACTAACGCCCTGCAATCGCGAGTTAGGAGCTCGTCACAGTCATTCAATCATTGAATCCTACTCGGAATACCACAGACAAGGTTTAGACTTTCCGGATTCTCTTGAATGCCGCCATCATTCTAGCTTACGCCACGAAGATTCTGGTTAGGAGATCTAAGAGATACTCATTCTAGCTTATTTCATGTAGAACAGAAGTGTTTGTCAGGCACGCGTTCATAAGGGAGAAGGATGATGAGCGTCACACATAATCATCACCTTCATCACGTTCTTGGGTGCGAATGGATATCTTAGAAGCGAAATAAGATGAATTGAATAGAAAACAGAAGTACTTTGCATTAATCTTTGAGGAACAGCAGAGCTCCACACCTTAATCTATGGAGTGCAGAAACTCTACCGTTGAAAATACATAAGTGAAAGGTCCAGGCATGGCCGAGATGGCCAGCCCCCTTGATCTAAGAACAATGCGTTCAAAGATGATCCTAAGATCCTAAGATGATCAAAAGATGCCTAATACAATAGTAAAAGGTCCTATTTATAATAAACTAGCTACTAGGGTTTACATGAGTAAGTAATTGATGCATAAATCCACTTCCGGGGCCCACTTGGTGTGTGTTTGGGCTGAGCCTGAGTGTTGCACGTGCAGAGGCTATTTGTGGAGTTGAACGCCAGTTTCTGTGCCAGTTTGGGCGTTCAACTCTGGTTTTGGATCCTTTTCTGTCGCTGGACGCCAGATTTGGGCAGAAGGCTGGCGTTGAACGCCAGTTTACGTCATCAATTCTTGGCCAAAGTATGGACTATTATATATTGCTGGAAAGCCCTGGATGTCTACTTTCCAACGCAATTGGAAGCGCGCCATTTCGAGTTCTGTAGCTCCAGAAAATCCACTTTGAGTGCAGGGAGGTCAGAATCCAACAGCATCAGCAGTCCTTCTTCAACCTCTGAATCTGATTTTTGCTCAAGTCCCTCAATTTCAGCCAGAAAATACCTGAAATTACAGAAAAACACACAAACTCATAGTAAAGTCCAGAAATGTGAATTTAACATAAAAACTAATGAAAACATCCCTAAAAGTAACTAGATCCTACTAAAAACAATGTCAAAAAGCGTATAAATTATCCGCTCATCACAACACCAAACTTAAATTGTTGCTTGTCCCCAAGCAACTGAAAATCAAATAGGATAAAAAGAAGAGAATATACTATAAATTCCAAACTATCAATGAAACATAGCTCCAATCAAATGAGCGGGACTTATAGCTTTTTGCCTCTTGAATAGTTTTGGCATCTCACTTTATCCATTGAGGTTCAGAATGATTGGCATCTATAGGAACTTCAGATTTCGAATAGTGTTATTGACTTTCCTAGTTTAGTATGATGATTCTTGAACACAGCTTTTTTATGAGTCTTGGCCGTGGCCCTAAGCACTTTGTTTTCCAGTATTACCACCGGATACATAAATGCCACAGACACATAATTGGGTGAACCTTTTCAGATTGTGACTCAGCTTTGCTAAAGTCCCCAATTAGAGGTGTCCAGGGTTCTTAAGCACACTCTTCTTTTGCTTTGGACCTTGACTTTAACCGCTCAGTCTCAAGTTTTCACTTGACACCTACACGCCACAAGCACATGGTTAGGGACAGCTTGGTTTAGCCGCTTAGACCAGGATTTTATTCCTTTAGGCCCTCCTATCCACTGATGCTCAAAGCCTTGGGATCCCTTTTTTATTTGCCCTTGCCTTTTGGTTTTAAGGGTTATTGGCTTTTTCTACTTGCTTTTTCTTTTTCTTTATTATTATTTTTTTTCTATTTTTTTTCGCCCCTTTTTTTTCTGCAAGCTTTGTTCTTTGCTGCTTTTTCTTGCTTCAAGAATCGTTTTTATGATTTTTCAGATTATCAAATAACATGTCTCCTAGTCATCATTCTTTCAAGAGCCAACATATTTAACATTCTTAAACAACAACTTCAAAAGACATATGCACTGTTCAAGCATACATTCAGAAAACAAGAAGCATTGTCACCACATCAATATAATTAGGCTAAGTTCAAGGATAAATTCAAAACTCATGTACTTCTTGTTCTTTTGAATTAAAACATTTTTCATTTAAGAGAGGTGATGGATTCATAGGACATTCATATCTTTAAGACAAAGTTACTAACTACTAATGATCATGTAATGAAGGCACAAACATAGATAAGCACATAACATAGAAAACGAAAAACAGAGAAAGCAAAAACAAGGAATGAATCCACCTTAGTGATGGTGGCGTTTCCTTCTTGAGGAACCAATGATGTCCTTGAGCTCTTCTATGTCTCTTCCTTGTCTTTGTTGCTCCTCCCTCATTGCTTTTTGATCTTCTCTTATTTCATGAAGCATGATGGAGTGCTCTTGATGTTCCACCCTTAGTTGTCCCATATTGGAACTCAATTCTTCTAGGGAGGTGTTGATGTGCTCCCAATAGTTTTGTGGAGGAAAGTGCATTTGAGGCATTTCCGGAATCTCATGGTGATGAGCTTCTTGCACCTCTTGAGCTCCATGACTGGGCTCTCTTGCTTGCTCCATCTTTTTCTTAGTGATGGGCTTTTCCTCTTTAATGAGGATATCTCCCTCTATGTCAATCCCAGCTGAATTGCATAGGTGGCAAATGAGGTGAGGAAAGGCTAACCTTGCCATGGTGGAGGACTTGTCAGCCACCTTGTAGAGTTCTTGAGGTATAATCTCATGAACTTCCACCTCTTCTCCAATCATGATGCTATGGATCATGATGGCCCGGTCTATAGTAACTTCAGACCGGTTGCTAGTGGGAATGATTGAGCATTGAATAAACTCCAACCATCCTCTAGCTATAGGCTTGAGGTCCAATCTTCTTAGTTGAACTGGCTTGCCTTTGGAGTCAATCTTCCATTGAGCTCCTTCTACACATATGTCCATAAGGACTTGGTCCAACCTTTGATCAAAGTTGACTCTCCTTGTGTAGGGGCGTGCGTTCTCTTCCATGTATGGCAAGTTGAACGCCAACCTCACATTCTCCGGACTAAAATCTAAGTATTTCTCCCGAACCATTGTAACATAGTTCTTTGGATCCGGGTTCTTATTTTGATCATGGTTCTTGGTGATCCATGCATTGGCATAGAACTCTTGAACCATTAGGATGCCGACTTGTTGGATGGGTGATGAGATATTTTGGTGAAAAATAAATTTCTCCCAAAATACCCAAAACTAACCGGCAAGTGCACCGGGTCGTGTCAAGTAATAAAAACTCACGGGAGTGAGGTCGATCCCACAGGGATTGAAGGATTGAGCAATTTTAGTTTAGTGGTTGATTTAGTCAAGCGAATCAAGATTTGGTAGATGGTTTTGTGACTTGCAGAATTAAATTGCATTGAAGTAAAAAGAACAAGAAATAAATTGCTGAAACGTAAAGAACAAGAAATTAAATGGCGGAAGCTTAGAGTGCAAGAAATGTAAATTACGGAATCTTAAAGCGCAAGGAATGTAAATTGCTTGAAATGTAAAGGGGATTGGGATATGGATTTGTAGAAATTAAACAAGGAAAAATTAAATTGCATCAAACAGAAGAGGGAAAGGGAATTGGGATTGAACCGGATATGAAGCAGAAAAGTAAATGAACATAGAAAGCAGTAAACAGAGAAGTGAAATGGGAAATTTAGATCTCAGGACCCAGAGACTAGAAAACCAAGTCTAGATCTCAATGCCTTCCTAGATCCAACAAGAACAATTTGCAAGGAAATTGTAAATGGCAAGGAAAATAGATAAAGAGCAATTAACCGGAAATGAAATTCAATTAACAGTAAAGAAACAGAGAGATCCAAGATTGAGATTGAAACAGAATTTCTTCAATTCTCCAATCCAAGATCCAAGACAAGTGTAAAATGAAATTGAAAGCAATGAAAGCAAAGAAATTAAAGTTCACAAGCTCTCCGAAAACTATTATGAAAATTCCAAAAGGAAAGCTCTCTGAAGAACTTGAATTCTATCCTATTTATACACTTTCAAAAATGATCTTCAAGCCTTGAGTTGGGCCTTTGCTCTTGGTGGAATTGGGTTGAAAGAGGCCTTGGTTGATTGCTCTTGAAGTTTGGAGAAGAACCGAAGTGAACCAATTGAACCGGTTTTGAGGTTAGCAAAAGTTGGACCAAAAGTTTGAGCCAAAGTTAGGGGTCTAACTTTGGCTCCAACTTTTCATATCAGCTAGCACATTTTACTGGTATGAACGTTGGTGCCAACGTTAGGGGTCTAACTTTGACCCTAACGTTGGCAATGCCTTGTGTGCTAGTGGCACCAACGTTAGCCACCAAGTTAGGGGGCTAACGTTGGCGCAAACTTTTGCTCCTTCCCCATTGTAATTCATGTGCCAACGTTAGCCTCCAAGTTAGGGGGCTAACGTTGGCGCAAACGTTGGTGCCCAGGGGAGAAATTCTCAAGTTCCAACGTTAGCCTCCAAGTTAGGGGGCTAACGTTGGGGCTAACTTTTGCTCCTCTTCCTTGAATATTCATGTGCCAACGTTAGCCTCAAAGTTAGGGGGCTAACGTTGGCGCAAACTTTTGGAGCCCAGGGGAGAATTTTCAAGTTCCAACGTTAGCCTCCAAGTTAGGGGGCTAACGTTGGGTCCAACTTTTCAACCAAAAGTTTGTGCAAAAGTTTGATGCTAACTTTAGGTCCAGCTTCTTGCTTCCTGGTTCAATTTCACTTATTCCATTGTCCTCTCTTCACTCCTAGCTATTCCTTCTTGCTTCAACCTTTCTCCAAGCCTTCTTCACCTATCATTAATCAACCAAACTCATCAAAGCTATGCTCAAAATCATGAGATATTCATTCTTTCATAATATGCAACAAATATAGCATAAAACCTCATGAAATGGCATAAATTCATATATGGTTGGTTCAATCAAAGGAAACATGAAAATCTACTCAATTAGCTTGCTTGTAGCTCAAGAAAGTGCATAATTCTAATGAAAACAAAAGAAAAAGACTAGCTAAAATAGGCTAGGATGACTTGTCATCACAACACCAAACTTAAAGCTTGCTTGTCCCCAAGCAAGAAATAGATTTATGCTCCAAGGTTCTTTCAATTAAGATGGATTGAGGAACACTTGTAAAGTGCAGTGAGTGAAGTGATCAAGTATCAGTGGGGTGAACTCTAAATCATATGCTCATGCAAGGGCTTCAGTGGTCACTAGTCCTTACATATTGGGAGTCGTAGGTCTTTAGGATTTTCATCCAAATGGTATCATAGAGATCTCTTTATATGTAATCACCTTGAAGCAGCTTATAGTTTCTGTGCTTTGGCCTCGACTCTAAGTATCATGTCTCAAAGCGGCTCTTTAGATAAGCTTTCAATCAATACTCCTAAACCAGTTGGTTTTAAGGTATTAGGTGTTAAAGCACCCCTAAGGATTTACTTGCTCAAGCCTCTTTCCTTGACACACTTCAACCACAAGCATTTACTAGGATAACAACTCTTTGAGTTTTTGTTTCTTTCTTTCTTTTTCTGCCTAGTAATTGATGCTCAGAGCCTTGGGCCATATTCTTTTTGTTTTTGTATTTTCTTTTCTTTCTTTTGTTTTGTTTGCTGCTTCTTGGATCAATAAATTTTTTAGAATCTCCACAATACTTCTTTGAACTTCATGTCCCGCCTATGAGCTCCCATGCAAGTTTTCACAAGCATGCAACCTCAATACATAATCATACAACTAGAACCAACACTTCTCCTAATCTTTTGCTTGCCTCAAAATTGTTTAATTCCTCAATCTTTCTTCTCAAAGAACTTTCATGTGATGCATTTCTTGGAAATTGAGTGCAAACAAGTTTTGAAGATGAGAATGTTGTAAATGATCAAACATCTTGCTTATTGAATTATAAAGAAAGACTATGCTATGCAGGCAGGGGTAGATCAGAATACAATCCAACTTTCAATTACAGCAACAATTGATGCAAAACAATGACTTAACAATACAACCTGTTGAAGTTTACTTGCTTTCCTTCTTCTCATCATCATCATTGCTGGCCTTTAGGTTCATCTTTTGTTTCTTTGGTTGATGATGCTTAATCCTTCTAACAGCTTGTATGGACCTCTGTAATGATATTGAAAGTTGCTTGTTTCCCAAGCACTTGAAAAATGGTTAGCTTGCATGATTTATTTGCGGGCTTTTTGAACTTACTTTGGTGTGGGAACACCAAACTTAGTACCTTGCCGATGCATTAGATTAACCATGTGTGAAACTCTTTTTCTTCTTCTTCAAAAGCAATAAAAATGAAACTAGGAAACAGCAGAATAGTTAACTAGTTTATCCAACATACTTGAAGCCAGCATTATGCAGAAAGTGAGAATGTGTTTTATGATGAGATTTTGGTGGAACACCAAACTTAGAATCCTTCATTCTCCCTTAGATTGTTTTGGTGTGCAACACCAAACTTAGCTTCTTGCATTATAGATAAACTAATTAACCTTTTTATTAAAATGGTTATGAAGGGGAAACTACCTCAGGTTGGGTTGCCTCCCAACAAGCGCTCTTTTATTGTCACTAGCTTGACATCCTTCACTCTGTGCTCATGGAAGTTGAGGCTTCTGTTGCCTTAGGTTTCCTCCTCTTGCTATGGGCTTCCTTCCCTCTATTTCTCTTTCCATAGCCTTCTTATTTTCCTCCATGACTCCCTTCTCTTTCAACACAGAATCCTTTTCATGGCTATTTGGGTTCAGAGTCCCCTTTTTCTCACCCAATTCAGCAAGGTTTTGCACTAATTGTTCCACCTGCCTTTCAAGTCTTCTAAGTGAAGCCTCCTGGTTCTTGCTTATCATCTCTTGATGCTTCTTTATTTCTTCCCGCTCTATTGCCATCATTTCTTGAATTTTGATGGACCTCTCCATCAGCATTTCTAGAATATAAATCCTTTGAAAGGTTGGAAGTGGTTGTGGCAATTGTGATGGTTGATGAAGGTCATTTTGAGCGAATGGTGAGGTAGGACGGGGTTGGAAGTGTGTGTGATTGTTGTTGTGGGGGTGTGTTTTAAGTTGATTTTTGAAGTTGGGATTGTTGCAGTTGAAGTCCCTTGGTCTTTGGTTTTGGTTCTCAACCCCCCTCCCATTAGAATGAGTTCTCCAAGGTGGATTGTACACATCATTCTGAGGTCTGTTCTGGAGCATGCTAGAATGATTGCTTGGAGCTTGTAGTTGCTCATAGCTTTGTTGCTCATGGTTAATGGCCCCAAAGCTTTGTTCAGCTTGATTACACCCATATGAGCTTTGAGTCAGGTTGTATGTATGTACTACAGCATGTCTCAACTCAGTGATTTTTTTAGCCATCATATCTAATTGTTGTAGAGTCTGCTGATGCATCTGCTTGTTTTGACTTATTACTGCACGAGCACCTTCAATTTCTTTCTCTAATGGATGCACTTCTGCCTCTTGCTTAACAACTCTTTGTGATGGGTTAAATTTGACTAGGAGTCCATTCCTCAGTTCTTCCCATCCGATAATGCTTCCTTGTGGAAAAGCTTCAAACCATTGGGCAACATCATTCATGGCTATGGATAGTTGCTTCGAACTATGGGTTATATTATCATCCAAGGTGGGGGTATTACTCTCATGATTGCTAGAATTTGTTGAGTTCCCTTCCATGATCTGCACAGTCACAACCAATTCAAGTGAAGATAGAGCATATTTAGACCAGGATATGATTGAAGGATCAGTTGACACAAAGTATCAAACAGTTGGCAAACTTGAGAGAGTAATGAATGAAAACCACTCCTCTCGTTTGTTTTTCAAGCTATGAAAATCATATTCAGCAGGATGAGCCAAGAAATTTTCACTCTATTGCTAGAATGAGGTTTCTATTAGCTCAGGCAAAACTTCAAACAGTTAGTGGGTTAGTTAAAATTAAAGAAAAAGTGCTTGATCTAGATTACCACCTCACTTAATCATTGTCAATCTAATCAATCCCCGGCAACGGCGCCAAAAACTTGATGAGATATTTTGGTGAAAAATAAATTTCTCCCAAAATACCCAAAACTAACTGGCAAGTGCACCGGGTCGTGTCAAGTAATAAAAACTCACGGGAGTGAGGTCGATCCCACAGGGATTGAAGGATTGAGCAATTTTAGTTTAGTGGTTGATTTAGTCAAGCGAATCAAGATTTGGTAGATGGTTTTGTGACTTGCAGAATTAAATTGCATTGAAGTAAAAAGAACAAGAAATAAATTGCTGAAACGTAAAGAACAATAAATTAAATGGCGAAAGCTTAGAGTGCAAGAAATGTAAATTGCGGAATCTTAAAGCGCAAGGAATGTAAATTGCTTGAAATGTAAAGGGGATTGGGATATGGATTTGCAGAAATTAAACAAGGAAAAATTAAATTGCATCAAACAGAAGAGGGAAAGGGAATTGGGATTGAACCGGATATGAAGCAGAAAAGTAAATGAACATAGAAAGCAGTAAACAGAGAAGTGAAATGGGAAATTTAGATCTCAGGACCCAGAGACTAGAAAACCAAGTCTAGATCTCAATGCCTTCCTAGATCCAACAAGAACAATTTGCAAGGAAATTGTAAATGGCAAGGAAAATAGATAAAGAGCAATTAACCGGAAATGAAATTCAATTAACAGTAAAGAAACAGAGAGATCCAAGATTGAGATTGAAACAGAATTTCTTCAATTCTCCAATCCAAGATCCAAGACAAGTGTAAAATGAAATTGAAAGCAATGAAAGCAAAGAAATTAAAGTTCACAAGCTCTCCGAAAACTATTATGAAAATTCCAAAAGGAAAGCTCTCTGAAGAACTTGAATTCTATCCTATTTATACACTTTCAAAAATGATCTTCAAGCCTTGAGTTGGGCCTTTGCTCTTGGTGGAATTGGGTTGAAAGAGGCCTTGGTTGATTGCTCTTGAAGTTTGGAGAAGAACCGAAGTGAACCAATTGAACCGGTTTTGAGGTTAGCAAAAGTTGGACCAAAAGTTTGAGCCAAAGTTAGGGGTCTAACTTTGGCTCCAACTTTTCATATCAGCTAGCACATTTTACTGGTATGAATGTTGGTGCCAACCTTAGGGGTCTAACTTTGACCCTAACGTTGGCAATGCCTTGTGTGCTAGTGGCGCCAACGTTAGCCACCAAGTTAGGGGGCTAACGTTGGCGCAAACTTTTGCTCCTTCCCCATTGTAATTCATATGCCAACGTTAGCCTCCAAGTTAGGGGGCTAACGTTGGCGCAAACGTTGGTGCCCAGGGGAGAAATTCTCAAGTTCCAACGTTAGCCTCCAAGTTAGGGGGCTAACGTTGGGGCTAACTTTTGCTCCTCTTCCTTGAATATTCATGTGCCAACGTTAGCCTCAAAGTTAGGGGGCTAACGTTGGCGCAAACTTTTGGAGCCCAGGGGAGAATTTTCAAGTTCCAACGTTAGCCTCCAAGTTAGGGGGCTAACGTTGGGTCCAACTTTTCAACCAAAAGTTTGTGCAAAAGTTTGATGCTAACTTTAGGTCCAGCTTCTTGCTTCCTGGTTCAATTTCACTTATTCCATTGTCCTCTCTTCACTCTTAGCTATTCCTTCTTGCTTCAACCTTTCTCCAAGCCTTCTTCACCTATCATTAATCAACCAAACTCATCAAAGCTATGCTCAAAATCATGAGATATTCATTCTTTCATAATATGCAACAAATATAGCATAAAACCTCATGAAATGGCATAAATTCATATATGGTTGGTTCAATCAAAGGAAACATGAAAATCTACTCAATTAGCTTGCTTGTAGCTCAAGAAAGTGCATAATTCTAATGAAAACAAAAGAAAAAGACTAGCTAAAATAGGCTAGGATGACTTGTCATCAATGGGATTTGTTAGAACTTCCCAACCTCTTCTTTGAATTTCATGTCGGATCTCCGGATACTCATTTCTTTTGAGTTTAAAAGGGACCTCAGGGATCACCTTCTTCTTGGCCACAACATCATAGAAGTGGTCTTGATGGGCTTTAGAGATGAATCTTTCCATCTCCCATGACTCGGATGTGGAAGCTTTTGTCTTCCCTTTCCCTCTTCTAGAGGATTCTCCGGTCTTAGGTGCCATCAATGGTAATGGAAAAACAAAAAAGCTATGCTTTTACCACACCAAACTTAGAATATTGCTCGCCCTCGAGCAATAAACAAAAGAATAGAAGAAGAAGAAGAAGAAGAAATATGGAGAGGGAGAGGGAGATGTGGTTTCGGCTAAGGAGAGTGTAGAGGGGTGTGTTGTGTGAATTTGGTGAAGAATGGAGGTCTTTATATAGGGAATGGAGGGGGGATTAAGGTTCGGCCATATGGGTGGGTTTGGGTGGAAAATTGGTTTTGAATTTTGAAGGTAGGTGGAGTTTATGAGTTAGGTTTATTGGGAGGAGTGGGTGGATGTGAGTGGTGAAGAGGTGATGGGGAAGAGAGTTTGAGGTGATTGGTGAAGGGTTTTTGGGTAAGAGTGTTTATGGGGTTGTGTGAAAGAGAGTGGTGAGAAGAAGTGAGTGGAGGTAGGTGGGGATCCTGTGGGGTCCACAGATCCTGAGGTGTTCAAGGATTTACATCCCTGCACCCATTAGGCATGTAAAAATGCCTTTGTATCCAACTCTGGGCGTTCAGCGCCAGGTTGGTGGCCATTTTGGAAGTTCAACGCCCATCTGTGTGCCGTTTCTGGCGTTGAACGCCAGAACCATGCCTGTTCTGGCGTTCAGCGCCCAGAAGCTGCCCATTTTGGGCGTTTAGCGCCAGAACCATGCTCTGTTCTGGCGCTAAACGCCAGACAGATGCTCCTCCAGGGTGTAATTTTTCTTCTGCTATTTTTGATTCCATTTTCAATTTTTATATTTATTTTGTGACTTCACATGATCATGAACCTAAGAAAACATGAAAAACAATAAAAATAAGAATTAGATAAACATTGGGTTGCCTCCCAACAAGCGCTTCTTTAATGTCAATAGCTTGACAGTGGGCTCTCATGGAGCCTCACAAATGTGCAGAGCTTTGTTGAGACTCTCCAACACCAAACTTAGAGTTTGGATATGGGAGTTCAACACCAAACTTAGAGTTTGGTTGTGGCCTCCCAACACCAAACTTAGAGTTTGACTGTGGGGGCTCGGGTTGACTCTGCTTGGAGAGAAGCTTTTTCTGCTTCCTCTCCATGGTTGCAGAGGGAGATCCTTGAGTTTTAAACACAAGGGACTTCTCATTCCATTGAAGGAATATTTCACCTCTGTCAGCATCAATCACAGCTCTTGCTGTGGCCAGGAAAGGTCTTCCTAGGATGATGGATTCATCCTCTTCCTTTCCAGTATCCAGGACTATAAAATCAGCAGGGATGTAAAGGCCTTCAACCTTTACTAACACGTCCTCTACTTGTCCATATGCCTATTTTCTTGAGCTGTCTGCCATCTCTAATGAGATTTTAGCAGCTTGCACCCCATAGATTCCCAGTTTCTCTATTACAGAGAGGGGCATGAGGTTTATTCCTGAACCAAGGTCACACATAGCCTTAAAGATCATGGTGCCTATGGTGCAGGGTATTATGAACTTTCCAGGATCCTGTCTCTTCTGAGGCAATGTCAGTTGATCCAGATCACTTAGTTCATTGATGAACAAGGGAGGTTCAACTTCCCAAGTATTAATGCCACATAATTTGGCATTCAGCTTCATGATTGCACCAAGAAACTTGGCAGTTTGCTCTTCAGTAACATCCTCATTCTCTTCAGAAGAGGAATACTCATCAGAGCTCATGAAGGGCATAAGGAGGTTCAATGGAATCTCTATGGTCGCTAGATGAGCCTCAGAATCCTTTGGTTCCTCAGAGGGAAGCTCCTTATTGACCACTGGACGTCCCATGAGGTCTTCCTCCTTGGGATTCACGTCCTCTCCTCTCCTCACAGGTTCGGCCATGGCGCTTATGTCAATGGCCTTGCACTCTCCTTTTGGATTCTCTTCTGTATTGCTTGGGAGAGTACTAGGAGGGATTTCAGTGATCCTTTTACTCAGCTGGCCCACTTGTGCTTCCAGATTTCTAATGGAAGATCTTGTTTCATTCATGAAACTTACAGTGGCCTTAGATAGATCAGAGACTAAGTTTGCTAAATTAGAAGTATTTTGTTCAGAGTTCTCTGTCTGTTGCTGAGTGGATGATGGAAAAGGCTTGCTATTGCTAAACCTGTTTCTTCCACCATTATTAAAGCCTTGTTGGGGCTTTTGATCCTTCCATGAGAAATTTGGATGATTTCTCCATGTTGAGTTATAGGTGTTTCCATAAGGTTCACCTAAGTAATTTACCTCTGCTATTGCAGGGTTCTCAGGATCATAAGCTTCTTCTTCAGAAGATGCCTCTTGAGTACTGTTGGATGCAGCTTGCATTCCATGCAGACTCTGAGAAATCATATTGACTTGCTGAGTCAATATTTTATTCTGAGCCAATATGGCATTCAGAGTATCAACCTCAAGAACTCCCTTCTTCATAGGCGTCCCATTACTCACAGGATTCCTTTCAGAAGTGTACATGAACTGGTTATTAGCAACCATGTCAATGAGTTCTTGAGCTTCTGCAGGCGTTTTCTTTAGGTGAATGGATCCACCTGCAGAAGTGTCCAGTGACATCTTTGATAGCTCAGATAAACCATCATAGAATATATCCAGGATGGTCCATTCTGAAAGCATGTCAGAAGGACACTTTTTGGTCAACTGTTTGTATCTTTCCCAAGCTTCATAGAGGGATTCACCTTCTTTCTGTCTGAAGGTTTGAACATCAGCTCTAAGCTTGTTCAGCTTTTGAGGAGGAAAGTACTTGGCTAAGAAAGCCGTGACCAGCTTATCCCAAGAGTTCAGGCTGTCTTTGGGTTGAGAATCCAACCATAATCTAGCTCTGTCTCTTACAGCAAAAGGGAAAAGCATGAGCCTGTAGACTTCAGGATCTACTCCATTAGTCTTAACAGTATCACATATCTGCAAGAATTCAGTTAAGAACTGAAAAGGATCTTCAGATGGAAGTCCATGAAACTTGCAGTTCTGCTGCATTAGAGAAACTAACTGAGGTTTCAGCTCAAAGTTGTTTGCTCAAATGGCAGGAATGGAGATGCTTCTTCCATGTAAATTGGAATTAGGTGCAGTGAAGTCACCAAGCATTCTCCTTGCATTGTTGTTGGGTTCGGCTGCCATCTCCTTTACTTGTTCGAAATTTTCAATCAAGTTGTCTCTGGATTGTTGTAATTTAGCTTCTCTTAATTTTCTCTTCAGAGTCCTTTCAGGTTCTGGATCAGCTTCAACAAGAATGCCTTTTTCTCTGTCCCTGCTCATAAGAAAGAGGAGAGAAAAAGAAAAGAAGAGGAATCCTCTATGTCACAGTAAAGAGGATCCTTATTGTTAGTAGAAGAAAAAAAGAAGAAATTCGAACACAGATAGAAGAGGGGGTTCGAATTTGGTGATGATGTGAGGAAGAGATGTTATTTAATGAATGAATAAATAGAATAGGATGAGAGAGAAGGAGGGAATTTTCGAAAATTAATTTTGAAAAGGAGTTAGTGATTTTTTTTTTTGAAAATAGTTTTTGAAGAATGTTAGTGATTTTCGAAAATTTAAAAAATAAAATAATTAATAAATTAAAAAAAGAAATTTTGAAAAAGGGGGAAGATATTTTCGAAAATGAGAGAGAGAGAGTTAGTTAGGTGGTTTTGAAAAAGTTAAGAAACAAACAAAAAGTTAGTTAGTTAGTTGAAACAAATTTTGAAAAGATAGGAAGTTAGGAAGTTAGAGAAGATATTTTGAAATCAAATTTTTGAAAAAGATAAGATAAGAAGATATTTTGGAAATTAATTTTGAAAAAGATTTGATTTTTTTAAATCTCAATCAATGACTTGATTCATAAGAAATCACAAGATATGATTCTAGAACTTAAAGTTTGAATCTTTCTTAACAAGCAAGTAACAAACTTCAAATTTTTGAATCAAAACATTAATTGATTATGTTATTTTCGAAAATTTGATATAAAAATAAGAAAAAGATTTTTGAAAAATATTTTTGGAATTTTCAAAAATAACTAAGAATTTTGAAAAAGATTTGATTTTTGAAAAAGATTTTGAAAAAGATAAGATTTTCAAATTGAAAATTTGATTTGACTCATAAGAAACAACTTGATTTTAAAAATTTTTGAAAAAGTCAACTCAAATTTTCGAATTTGATGAGAGAAAAAGGGAAAGATATATATATATATATATATTTTTATTTTTGAATTTTTATGATGCAAGAGAAAAACAAGAAAAATGATGCAATGCATGAAATTTTTATATCAAAACAATGAATGCATGCAAGAATGCTATGAATGTCAAGATGAACACCAAGAACACTTTGAATGTCATGATGAACATCAAGAACATATTTTTTTTTGAAAAATTTTTAATGCAAAGAAAACATGAAAGACACCAAACTTAGAATTCTTTAATGCTTAGGCACTAAGAATTTAAGAATGCATATGATAAACATGAAAAGACACAAAACAAAAAATCATCAAGATCATACAAGAAGACTTACCAAGAACAACTTGAAGATCATGAAGAACACTATGAATGCATGATATTTTCGAAAAATGCTAGATGCATATGCAAGTGACACCAAACTTATGATATGACTCAAGACTCAAACAAG
Source organism: Arachis ipaensis (assembly GCF_059453495.1). Classification (NCBI taxonomy): domain Eukaryota; kingdom Viridiplantae; phylum Streptophyta; class Magnoliopsida; order Fabales; family Fabaceae; genus Arachis; species Arachis ipaensis. Next base: position 35,928,602 of record NC_142435.1, on the reverse strand, counting down.
AAACAGAAAAATATTTTTGATTTTTATGATTTCTAATTTTTTTGGATTTTTTTTTTTCGAAAACTATATGAAAAAGAGAAAATAAGGATTCCAAAATTTTTAATATGAATTCCAGGAATCTTGCATTCTTAGTCTAAAGCTTCAGTCCAGGAATTAGACATGGCTCACTAGCCAGCAAGCTTTCAATGAAAGCTCCGGTCCAAAACACTAGACATGGCCAATGGCCAGCCAAGCTTCAGCAGGTGATTGAGGATCAGCAGCAGGTTGATTAGCAACAACTAGCTTGCTCTTGATAACAAATTGCAAGCCTCAGTCCAAATAAATTTAGACATGGCTTTACAGCCGGCCAGGCTTCACATGCTTCATGAAACACTAGAATTCATTCTTAAAAATTTTGAATAAAATTTTTGAAAACATTTTTATTTTATTTTATTTTTTTTTTTCGAAAACAGATGAGAGATTTTTTTTGAAAATATTTTTGAAAGAAATTTTGAAAATAAAATAAAAAGAAAATTACCTAATCTGAGCAACAAGATGAACCGTCAGTTGTCCAAACTCAAACAATCCCCGGCAACGGCGCCAAAAACTTGGTGCACGAAATTGTGATGTCCAGGCTCAAACAATCTCCGGCAACGGCGCCAAAAACTTGGTGCGCTGATCTCAATACATAAATGTCACAACTTCGATACAACTAACCAGCAAGTGCACTGGGTCGTCCAAGTAATACCTTACGTGAGTAAGGGTCGAATCCCACGGAGATTGTTGGTATGAAGCAAGCTATGGTCACCTTGTAAATCTCAGTCAGGCAGATATAAATTGATAATGGTGTTTTCGAATATTATATAATAAAATAGGGATAGAGATACTTATGTAATTCATTGGTAGGAATTTCAGATAAGCGAATGGAGATGCTTTTCGTTCCTCTGAACCTCTGCTTTCCTGCTACCTTCATCCAGTCAGTCTCATTCCTTTCCATGGCTGGCTTTATGTGATACATCACCACTGTCAATGGCTACTTTCGGTCATCTCACGGGAAAATGATCCAATGCCCTGTCACGGCACGGCTAATCGTCTGGAGGCATCACCCTTGCCAATGGCTTCATCTTATCCTCTCAGTGAATAATATGCTCACGCACCCTGTCACGGCACGGCTATTCATCTGTCGGTTCTCGATCATGCTGGAATAGGATTTACTATCCTTTTGCGTCTGTCACTAACGCCCTGCAATCGCGAGTTAGGAGCTCGTCACAGTCATTCAATCATTGAATCATACTCGGAATACCACAGACAAGGTTTAGACTTTCCAGATTCTCTTGAATGCCGCCATCATTCTAGCTTACGCCACGAAGATTCTGGTTAGGAGATCTAAGAGATACTCATTCTAGCTTATTTCATGTAGAACAGAAGTGTTTGTCAGGCACGCGTTCATAAGGGAGAAGGATGATGAGCGTCACACATAATCATCACCTTCATCACGTTCTTGGGTGCGAATGGATATCTTAGAAGCAAAATAAGATGAATTGAATAGAAAACAGAAGTACTTTGTATTAATCTTTGAGGAACAGCAGAGCTCCACACCTTAATCTATGGAGTGCAGAAACTCTACCGTTGAAAATACATAAGTGAAAGGTCCAGGCATGGCCGAGATGGCCAGCCCCCTTGATCTAAGAACAATGCATTCAAAGATGATCCTAAGATCCTAAGATGATCAAAAGATGCCTAATACAATAGTAAAAGGTCCTATTTATAATAAACTAGCTACTAGGGTTTACATGAGTAAGTAATTGATGCATAAATCCACTTTCGGGGCCCACTTGGTGTGTGTTTGGGCTGAGCCTGAGTGTTGCACGTGCAGAGGCTATTTGTGGAGTTGAACGCCAGTTTCTGTGCCAGTTTGGGCGTTCAACTCTGGTTTTGGATCCTTTTCTGTCGCTGGACGCCAGATTTGGGCAGAAGGCTGGCGTTGAACGCCAGTTTACGTCATCAATTCTTGGCCAAAGTATGGGCTATTATATATTGCTAGAAATCCCTGGATGTCTACTTTCCAACGCAATTGGAAGCGCGCCATTTTGAGTTCTGTAGCTCCAGAAAATCCACTTTGAGTGCAGGGAGGTCAGAATCCAACAGCATCAGCAGTCCTTCTTCAACCTCTGAATCTGATTTTTGCTCAAGTCCCTCAATTTCAGCCAGAAAATACCTGAAATTACAGAAAAACAAACAAACTCATAGTAAAGTCCAGAAATGTGAATTTAACATAAAAACTAATGAAAACATCCCTAAAAGTAACTAGATCCTACTAAAAATATACTAAAAACAATGTCAAAAAGCGTATAAATTATCCGCTCATCAAAAAGCAAGCCTTAGAAAGTAAGGTTAATAGAGAATTGAGAGAATTGAACCTTAAACACTTGAGTGATTAGAGTGTATACACTACCAGTGAGGGTTCGATGCTCAATCCCTTGTTCCCTGCTTTCATGAGCTATTTTCTTCTTGCAAGTCTATTTGTACTTCATTTTTATGATTTGAATTAGTGAAATCCAGTTCATGTTTGTTCTTGAAAGGTTTATTTACTTTTAAATAAGTAGGTAGAAACATTTTGCATGTAGTTGCATTCATATAGATAGGTTGCATTTCATATTAATCTACCATTCCTCTTCACTCTCTTATAACTTCTCCTGAGCTTAGCATTAGGACATGCTAATGTTTAAGTGTGGGGAGGTTGATAAACCACTATTTCATGGTTTATCTTGTGCTCAATCGAGTGGTTTTTATCAACTCTTTACCCACTTATTCATACTATTCGCATGGTTTTACATTTGCCTTCCTAATTATGTGCTTTGATTGAAAACATGCTTCTTTCACCTTAAGTTCCTATGTTTAATCCTCTCTTATTACTATTAGATGCCTTGATATATGTGTTAAGTGATTTCAGAGATTACAAGGTAGGAATGGCTCAAAGGATGGAAAGAAAGCATGCAAAAGTGGAAGGAATACAAGAAGTTGGAGAAATTGCTAAGCTGTCCAGCCTGACCTCTTCGCACTCAAACGGCTATAACTTTAGCTACAAAGGTCCAAATGACGTTGTTCCAGTTACGTTGGAAAGCTAACGTCCGAGGCTTCGATTTGATATATAATTTGCCATAGCTGCTCTGAAGCCAAATGACGTGAACGCGTGGATCACGCGGACGCGTGACCTGGCAAAAGTGCAATCCGCGCAAACGCGTGGACGACGCCTTCGCGTCACTTTGCCGCGACCTGAACGTACCAGAATACGCTGGGGGAGATTTCTGGGCTGTTTTTGACCCAGTTTTCGGCCCAGAAAACACATATTAGAGACTATAAAGTGGGGGAATGCATTCATTCATGAGAACAAGCTCATAATTCATAATTTTAGTTTTAGATGTAGTTTTTAGAGAGAGATGCTCTCTCCTCTCTCTTAGGATTTAGTTTTAGGATTTAGGATTATTTCTTCTTCATCAGAGGTTCGATGTTCCTCTTATTTATTTTCTACTTTTATTATATACTTTTAATTATTATTTATCTTTTCAATTTGGCTTATGCTACATTCATGTTATGATTTTCTTAATTAGAGAAAATAACCATTTTTAACCATGAAAGATTCGAACACTGACATTTTTACCCATAAAAGATGAAAATTAAAATTATACCCATGAAAGATAGGCTTTTGTAGACAAAATTGTCCGAATCCTAAAAAATTAAATACAATTCCCAAATTATCCTCATAATATATCTTAACTCTAACCTCTAATTTTACCCCATATCACTATTCCTCCGATCTCAAACCCTACCACCACTTTTATCCACAACTACATTACTGCCGCCATCACCATCACCATCACCATCACCATCACCACCGCCGTCACTTGCGAAGTGCCAATCGGAGAAGCCAGGGCCCACGGGAATTTCGGTAGCGAATATGGCACGGAGGTCTAGCGGGAGGGCGAAACCGAACTCGGCCTCGGCGCGTGCGAACTCAGTGTCGGAGAGACCCGATTGGACCTGAACACCTGACTTGCGTAGAGGCTTTATGACTTTATCGATGAGCGAAGAGAATGAAAGGAGGCCATTTTTTACCGGGAGCAAGGATGGTGCAGAAGTGGTTAGAACGGATGCGGCCTGGGACGATAGGCAACACAAGCCCACTATGTGGGCCAGATTTAGACCAGTCATCCTCTGGTTCACGTCCACTATTATGTTGTGTTTGCTGAAGTGGGTATGTAGTGTTGTTGTTCTGTTTTTTGTGGGTATTGGGGTTGCAGTTCTGTTATGTAGTTTGTTTTGGGTGTTTCATGGAGAGAAAGAGCTTTGTGGCAGAAGAAGAGTTGAAATGCTTAGGAAGCCAAATCAGAAGAGGATTATGAAGAATAAGGTGAAGGAGAAAACGAGGCCAATGGTACAAAAATTGGAAAATGGTGAAATCTTTTAATTGTGTTCTTTCTCTTTGCTATCTGGGTATTTTTTATTTTGGAAAAAACAAAGCAATTCTTTTTTTTTCCGGTTTTACATGAAATGGAATCTATGATTGGATTTTGATAAAAACAGAAGAGAATGTACGAGAGATAAATAAAGTTTTGGATTTGGTGAGTTTTATGATGTGTGTGTTCTACGTCTTCATTGATGATGATAATGGATAGTGATGGTGGAATTGAACGTGTGTTGGGGTAGTGTCTAGGAGCAGTAGAAGTGGTGATGGCACTGGTGGTAATGGTGATGGCGGTAGTAACGGTAGTAGTTAGAGATGAGATCGGTGGTAGGATTTGAAATTGGAAAAATGGTGGTATAGAGTAAAATTAAAGATTAGAGTTAGGTTATATTAGAGGATAATTTGGGAATTGTATTTAATTTTTTAGGATTTGAATAATTTTGTCTGCAAAAGTCTATCTTTCATGGGTATACTTTTAATTTCCATCTTTTATGGTTAAAAATGTCAGCATTCAAATTTTTCATGGTTAGAAATGGTTATTTACTCTTCTTAATTAATATTATTTGAGGTATTTCAGATTTAAGATTGTTCTGCTTTAGTTATATTGATGCTTTTAATTTAATTTAGATATTTTCTTTCTTTTGGCTTTGGTTAAGTAATTGGTAACACTTGAGCTGTCAAATAAAGCAGTGGTTGAAATTGGGAGTTACTCCAATAACTCTAGTCTTTCCATAGGAATTGACTAGGACCTGAGGATCAAGCTAATTAATCCACTTGATTTACCTTCATAGTTAGAGGTTAACAAAGTGGGATTAAAATCCAATTCTCATCACAATTAATAAGGATAGGACTTCCAATTCTAATACCTTGCCAAGAGTTTATTTTATTATTTCTATTTTATTTTTCTTATCATTTAACATACTGGTTTCTTACTTTCAAAACCCCCAATTTACAAGACTCATAACCAATAATAAGAACATACTTCCCTGCAATTCCTTGAGAAGATGACCCGAGGTTTAAATACTTCGGTTATCAATTTATTTAGGGGTTTGTTACTTGTGACAACCAAAACTTTTGTAAGAAAGGTTGATTGCTTGGTTTAGTAACTATACTTGCAACGAGAGTTTACTATAACTTCTAAACCATCAATCTTCAGTTCTTCAAGTCTCTTTAGTGTTTATGGTTGATTCTCTCAATTCTCTTCTAATCTTGCTTTCCAAAACTTGTTTTTCTTCTAATAATCGACAATTATTTAATGCATGCATATAAGTATTATGAAGACTTATAAGAGGTTGTAATGAGTTAGGGTCAAGATGGGGATGTATTTGGCCGGTGGACACAAAATTCAAACATTTGATTAGCTTAAACTACCACCTAATCTAAGACACCCTATTAGTCCCAATGTGAAGTCCCAATTACCCATGGTTCACTCATGTATTTTTCAAGATTCATCACATTTGCATTTACTTTCCAAAATTCTATTGGGGTATAATTTATCCCCTATTTATTTTCCTTTTGTTTTCTTATATACAAATATATACACTTATTATTTTACTCTTTTTTTTTCTTTTTTTAGAATGAACGTAAGATATAAAAAGGGTAAATGCACATGGTTTAAATATTTACTACATGAAAATAGACTTACTTCCCAAAAATTCTCAATAAACCCAAAGTATACCTTTCTTTTCTACCAAGTTTCCAAATTTCCTTTCCCAAGCTCGCATAATGCACTCACGCACTAATCTAAGTAAATCAAAGATCTGAATAAGAATATTTATTGTTTTTACTTAGGGTTAGTGATGGGTTAAACATTAAGAACAAAAGGAATTAAATAGACTCAAAATTACTAACAATGGTAGATAAAAAGGTAGGCTATTTGGACAAGTGAGTTAATAAGAATTGATGGCCTCAATCATATAAATGCTTACATACAAAAAATTATTGGACATATAGAATCAAACAAGTTAAATATTACAGTCATAGAAAGAAAATAATACAGAAGAATAAAATATTGGTTGAAAAGATGCAACCAAACATTTAAGCTCAAATCTTACTTGATTTGTGTGTTCTAACTCTAAACTTTATTACAAAATTATTTTTCTTTGAGCAAGTTCAGTAAAAAGTTCTAACTCAAATAAGCATAATGCTCTAAAATAAATATTTTGAAAAATCCTTACTCTAACTAAGTGACCTAAAACCTAAAAAAAAAAAACTTTCTCTTTCTCTCTCTTTTTTAAGGAGGTGTTGGATGAAAATGAAAAACCTAGGTTCCTTCCTCCTATTTTCTAAATGTTTTAAATTTTATACATGCATCAAGGGAATAAAACCTAGTTCTCATCATTTGCATTCATCCAATCATATAAAAAGATAAAAACAAAATACTAAAATAAGAATTTATACAGACCAAATTGAATAAAATGCACTAGGACTAAAATAAAGACTTAGTTATATACAAAACAATTAGAATACAAATAAACTCAAAAGAGATTTAAAGTATCAAAATACTAAAGAGTAAGTCAGAAAGCATCATAATAATCAAAATAAAAGTGCAAGTGTCTGGAGTAGAAGTTTTTCACCCAAAAAATTGGTCACCAACGTCCCCACACTTAAAAGTTTGCACGGTTCTCCGTGCATGCGATGATGAACAAGAGGGAAAAGTTGTCTATGGATCTCCACCTCCAGTGTCCTCAGGCTGGTGTGACTGGGGCGCCTCTGCGTCCACTGCCTAATCTCCTTCTCCATTATGGTCTGAGGTGGTCTCTAGTGTATCCGGTTCTTCCGGCGGAGGATTGCTGCCACTAGACAGCTTCTTCAAGTACTCATATAGTCGCTTATTGTGATGTTCTACTTGATCAATCTTCTTGAAGAACTGCTACACGAGCTAGTAGATGGGCTGGGATGCTTGTGATGTGGCTGCTAATAAAGGTGGTGCAGAAGCTGATGGTGCTGATGGCTCTGACAGGCATGCTGCATTTGATGGCCGGATCTTTCCGCCTCTTTTGGTAGTGCTCGAAAGTTTGTACCAATGTCCATGAGTGATATATATCTTATTCTTCGGAAGGACTGGCTCCTTATCACTATCCTCCCATTGCACGCCAACGTAGAAGGATAAGCGGGTAACCAAAGCGGAAAATGGTAGGTTGCCGATGGCTGGTGCTCTTACCATGGCCTCTCTGATGAGTCTTAAAAGGTTTAGAGGTTTTCTTTCCAAGATACACCAAAGTAGAATAGTCATGTCTGTTGTGACAGTGGTATTGTATGTGCTTGGCATCACATAGTTGGACATAATTTGCTGCTATAACCGATCTTCTATGGTCAATGCCTTGACTAACCCCTTGGCTTTATCTTGTCGACCCTATAAACCCAACTACTCCCAGGTTTGGCAATTATTTCCAGTATTTTATCCCAGTTAAAGGTCAACATCTTCCGCTCACCTTCTGCCTTCTCTTAGGCATCCGTCCCCTTTGGCCACGGCGGAAGACTGAGTGCCTCTTGGATTGCCGCTTCCATCACTAGCACTTGCTTTCCTTGTAGAAATACTGAGTGCAAAGCTACTGAATGGTAATTAGCATAAAATTTCAGCACTCATGTCAAGTTCATAGGCCCCAGATCCCTATCCAAGAATATCCAACCACGCTGCTCTATTCAGTCCTTGGTGAAGTGGGTTAGGCATCATGGAATCATCAATTGCCTCTCACAGGGGATGCCTCTCTCCTGCAGCTTGTTTAACTCGCAGTAGCGGTTGAAAAATCTAGTCGGGTCGATCAGAAGATTGTGCTTTTCGATGTTATCATCGAGGTCAACACCTTTGGGCTCCTTTTCAGATCGTTACAAAGCAGACCACTTGCTTTTGGCAGTGGTGTTTTGTGCCTTCACGCTATGGTGTTTCTTTTTCTCCCAAAAAAACTTCATCTGTATAGGTATTTAGATGGATCCTTGGATGGCAAAAGAGCTAATACATCTAAGAACGCAACTACTTCAAAGAAGTCAGAAAGTTGTGTCCATCATAAGGTCTCAACACCCAAGTCAGAAGAATCTCTATTTGCCAGCAAGGAAAAACAAAATGAGGTTGAAAATATTTTGCATCATTTATCAGATTAAATTAATAAAATAGTATAGATGTTGATTGAGAAGCAGAAATTTCCTTCGCATATTGTGTTACCAAAACCTTTAGTCAGAAAGGTTTCACAAGGGAAGAAAAAATTACTAGCCAGTGGTTCAGAAGATATGTTATATAGTAGCAATATAGCATTTCAAATTGCAGCCTCTATAAAAAGAAGTCATTCAGGTGACAAGAATGCGGAATAATTCCCAACCATCACAAAATGGTGAAAAGGAAAATGCATCATCTCCCAAAATTATTGCAGAAAGGTTAGTAGTGCCTTTAGATCCGATGGTAAAATGTTCTGGGTTGTCTATTAGGGCTTGCAATGGGCATATCAATTTCTCTGCTCCTACTGAGCGAGTTTGCCAGAGTGAGAGTGTTCAAAGTGCGGAAACTTCTAAAAAATCTGGAATGAAGCATGATATTGGTGGAAATTGTCTGAGTAGTCCTCAACATTATCAGGTGAAAAAGCGAAAGTTTGAGATCAGAATGAATAGATCCAGTTTTGATCCAGAAGAATTTGCTCTGTATAGGCGATATCAACTCAAAGTACATAATGATAAACCAGACAATATCACAGAGACCTCATATCACAGGTTTCTGGTTGATACTCCATTATTATTTGTTTCTCCTACCGGTGATAGCACTTTTCCACCTTGTGGCTTTGGCTCTTTCCATCAGCAATATTTAATAGATGGCAAATTAGTGGTAGTTGGTGTTATAGATGTCCTTCCCAAATGTTTGTCAGGCAAATATTTATTCTGGGATCCAGACTTGTCCTTCCTATCACTTGGCAAGCACTCAGCACTTCAAGAAATAGGTTGGGTGAAAGGAAACCAGCATCATTGTCCTAGTCTTCAGTACTATTACTTGGCTACTATATTCACTCTTGCAACAAGATGAGATACAAAGCTTCCTATCGTCTATCAGAGCTTTTGTGCCCACTTCGTTATCAGTAAGTGAATTCATTTTGGCATGTAAATGAAGCCACTTTGTCATACTGCTGTTTATAAATTAATTTTTTCAGGTTTTACTTTTTCTCAATCTCTTTGATTTTCTTTCTAGTCTTTTTTTATTTTTCACTCTGATTAACAATTTGGTGCAATCTGGCAATGTCTATTTCTTTTGGCTTGATAATTTGAAAGGACCAAGTTGCACTAGTATAATCCTGCCATGTATAAATATGAGTGTTATCTGGTTTACTTATTCTATACTTTAATTTTATTGTGCATTAGTTTTATTTATCATGACTGACAGCATGCATAATCTCTAGGTGGGTTCCATTTGACATTACAAGGCCCTTGCTTGACAAAAGGCCTTATGTTGTCTTATCGGATTCCTCCGTTTTAAAAAATGGTAATTCTTTCCTCCCTCAAGCTACTGAAGATTCTTAAATGGCTCGGAACCTGGATTGGATCTTTTACATGAGTGTCTGTATAATATACACAATTTATTATTAGAGTATACATTTATGTTAAAGTAATGTAAGGGTTGTATGACCGTAGTTTCCCTCTAAATGCTTATATGAAAATTTGTAGATATTATATGTTATGTTATGTTTCTGCCAAATACTTATAATCACTTGATCTTTTTTTGTTTTAACAACTCACACTATTGTAAAACGATGCGTAAAATCCAATTACAACTAATGCTACAGGATCAATATTATGTACCTAAATATAGAATCTAGAGTTCTATAGGTAGACTGAAATAGTAGCACCTAATAACTGGCAATTGTTCGAACCTGTCAAAAGTTTGGATGTTACAATATGAATTGCTTTTATTGTATCGAGATTCATTGGACCATCTTTCATGCCACTAACATTGATGGATTAGCAATCATATTCTTCAACATCGATCATGCCTTTCGAGGAGCTAGTTGTTGTGTGGTGGATTTGTGCTGGTGTTGTTCTACATCCAATATTATTAGTAAGGGCTAGTAACAGAAGACTGGAAGTATAATACTTATTCTCCCAGTCATTTGCATCATCTCCACTCATAGCAACCACTTTGACCATATTCGAACCAGTTGTCTTTCCAAATGCCTTGTCATCCAACATCTTAAGATGAGTCACAACATGATAAAAAAATATGGATGACATTGTGATTATCACAACAATGCTTGACAATGACTAGAAAGTCATAGTCAACCTCCATCTCCCTTTAACTATTAGTTAAGTTCTATCCAAATTTTAACCATTAACATTTCTCAATCTTGTCATAACCAAGCTCTTTATAGAAATACTTGTCCCACCAAATCTCCCGTGTATCTTCATCGACGCCACTTAATACACATGTATACGTTGTTTTGGTTATAATTAGCTCTTCTTCCATTGCCATCAAGTAGAAAATCACCTACTGTGATGTAAAACAAATATCATAGGATACTTCATCTATATTTTAAAAACAACACAAATCACTAAAATGACACTTCTTAGTCACTGAATCATTAAAACAAATAGAAAAGGAAGGATTGAAAAGATGATGATGATGATGGAGGATACTGTCTACACAATAAAGGAAAAAGAAGAAGAGATGAAAGAATGAGAAAGAGAGAATTAAGGTTAAAGAGGAAATTAATGTTATTTGATTTGGTAGTGAAACTGTATTAGTGAAAAAATATACAAGGATGAAATTAATTACATAAAAAGCTTGGCCTAACATAATTAAGTGAACTTTTGAAAGACTATTTTAATTATTAGATAAAATTTGAGAGATTATTCTGGTCGTTTACTATAATAATTTACCTTTTCTTAAACTATAGAGTAAATACTTAATCGGTCATTATTTATTCAAATAAATGACAACATGACTATTAACAAAAAAAAAAAACACGTCCTGACTTATTATTTTGAGACAATGCGACCATTTGTTAAAAATTCTATCAAATGCTAACAAAATTTAATTTAATGACGATTTTGTTTGTAGTATATGGAGTTTTAAACCTTACCAACTATTATTCATTTTATTTTTGAAAAAAAATTCTTTATTGGTGGTGGTTTGGTAAAGAAGGACCATTTTCAATAAATAATACCCAAAAAAGGAGAAACAAGTGCAGTGCAAAAATTTTTCGATAAAAAAAAGAAATAGTATAAATCAAGTAAAGGAAATGATGACACTTTTTTTTGGAAGGTGTAAAAGAAGAAAAAAAACTTAAAAAAGAATGGAGAAAAGGAGATAATGATGTTGTAGTAAAAAAGATAGTTGTGGTGATGAATATTAGTGACATAATAAATGGGAGTGCATGGCATCATAGTCGGATAAACTCTCATCCTCCACAGGTACGTCCCAGCACGTGACTCATTTATTGCAAATTGCTGGGGTGATTTTTGGGCCTCCAGGGCCCAATTTTGGGGCTTTCTGAAGCTGATTGAGTGTTATATGAAGGAAGGTCTTACTCCATGTGAGGGAGTGGGAGAAATTAGGGTTAGATTAGCATTATGTAGGTTATTCTCTAGAGAGAGAAGCTCCCCCCTCTCTCTAGAATTAGGGTTCTTTAGTTTAATTTCTTGTAATTTCTACTTTTAGTTCTTGTTTCTATTTACTTTTCCTTGTCATTTATTGTTATTGCTTCTTTGTTCTTCTTCATTTCTCTTGTTATTTCTTCCATTTTGCCATTTTTATGTTTTATGATACTCTTGTTATATTTTACTTTCAATTAATGCAATTTATGTTTCCATGTTATTTATTGCTTTCTTTACTTGTTATTGTTATTTTCTTGCTTTGGTAGCTTTAGAATTTGTTTTTAATGCATTTTAATATTATTTTATTTTCATGCACACTAAGTGTTTGATAAAATGCTTGGCTTAGTTTTTTACTTAGTTTTTCTCCACTCTTGGCTTGAAATTGTTGACTTTGGTGCTCCTTGAGTCATTGATGTCTATTCTTGCTTGATACATTAGAGTAGTTAGTTAATTTGGTCTCCCTTGACTCTTTGTGACCCCCTAGTGTTGACATAGGACTTAGGGATTGAAATTAACTATGCCTATTTGACTTATCTTCGATGTAAGGTTGAGTAAGTAGGATTTACTCTTCATAATCATCATATGTTTGTAGTCAACGGCTAGGATAGGTAGCCTTAGTCCTCAATTACTTGCCAAGAGGTTTCTTGCATTTTGAAGTTTTATTGCTTTGAGTTTTACTTGCTTTCATTTACTTTCTTGCATGTTAAGTTACTTTCTTGCCATTTCCTTTCCTTGCATTTAATTGCTTTAACTTTTATTGCTTTAATGTTTGATTTCTTGCACGTTTAATTCCTTGGTTAAGAAATTGGGTGTTTGGGTGGAATTGAGTTGTGGATGTCCATTCCGCATTGTGTGAGAATAGTTAATTGGTTTGGTTTCCATTGACGCTAGTCTTTCACTAAGTGATTAGTGAGTTGACTAGGACTTATGGATTGAGATCAATTACACTTTTGACTAATTCTCAAGGAGGATTGACTAGTTTGGATTGATTCCACACAATTACCATGTTTGTGGTCCACAACTAGGATAGGAACCCTAGATTATCCACTTCTTACCAAGTATCCTTTAATTGCTTTTTTTTTTTAATTCCTTGCATGCTTGTTTCAATTCTTGCTATTTACATTTCTTGCTCCCTTGCTTTTATTCCCAATCCCCCATGCTCTCTCTCAAATAGCCAATAATTATACATTTCATTGCAACTCCTAGGGAAGACGACCCGGGTGTTAAATACTCTCAGTTATTTTGTATTGAATTTATTATTTGATCTTGAGAATTCATTATTGGTCTAGACTATACTTTCAACGATGGAATTCTATTTTGTGAAAATCTAGACTAACAACAATTCTTTTTATCAAATTTGGCGCCGTTGCCGGGGAGTTGCAATGGTGTAAGGTTAGTGGCTATTGTATATATGTTAATATATAAATAGCTTGCTTTTTGGTTGTATTTTGTTTTTGTTGATGGTTAGGAATGGGATCCCGGAGGACATTGCAAATTCTAGCATTGGTGGGAAAGTCAAGCACAAACCATAGCAAGGGCTCTCCCAATTGTCTAACTTAAAGACATTAAATAAAAGTGCTTGGTAACATTGTTCTAACTCTTCTCTTTTTGTATATATTTTGGCTTAATTGTATGTTTGCTTGTTTTGGTTAGCTAAGGATTAGTTTAATTTTGAGTTGGTTATGTTAATTTTGGTTTGGATCATGAATTTATAGGTTCTTGCATGTTTTGGTGTTTGGTTTTGATTGAACTAAGGCTTGGTACCTTAGAATTTTGAAGAAAATTTTTTGCAAAACAGGGCATCTGTGCGTACGCTTGTACTTGTGCATGCGCACAAAATAGCTATTTTCTGCTTCCTGTGCGTGCGCACTGACCTGTGTGCACACACACATGATTTTGCCCTCTGTTTACAGCGCCAGCACGCCTTGTGTGTGCGCGTTCCCCCTACTTTCTGCGACCTGTGCGTGCGCACCCACCCGTGCGTACGCACACATACCCTTTTTGGCACAATTTGTGCGGACGCACAGACGTGTGCGTCCGCACGATAACTTGCAACCACTCTGGTGGGAGTGTTGGCACAGCTTGTGCGTTTGAACCCCTGCCCTTACGCTTATGTGCGCGCGCACATGTGATCCTTCCCAAAAAAAAAACCTTCCTGTGCGGGCGCACACCAGCGTGCGCACGCACAAACCTGGGAACCCCCTCTGCTCGCAGCACACGCACCCCTTGTGTGTGGGAACACCCCCTCTTTTCCCTTCTGTTCGCAGCGCCCGCACCTGTTGTGCGCGCGCATAACCCATTTTTCAGCCTTGTGTGCGTACGCACACCCCTGTTTTCTCCCACTTTACTTATTTTCTTCTATTCTCTCTGCCGTTTCTCTTTTTTCCCTCTCCACCCCTCTTTTCTCTTACTTTTGCCCTCTTCTCTGCTTGCTCTACTTTGTTTTGTTTTCATTTCATTTTTGTTTTAGTAATTATATTAGTTTTAGTTTAATAGTTGTTAATTGAATAAATTACAAGTGTTTAATTAAGGTTGATTGGGTTGCTTCTTGTTTGAATTTTGATTTCATTGTTGATGGATATGTGCACTAAGTATTAAAGCTTTGTTTTATTGCCTAATTAAATTGTGAGTTTGATTCATATGTTGTTGCGACCATATGTGTTAGACTTTATCCTTGTTTGGCATCTCGAATTGTGCACTTTTACTTTAGTGAATTGAGTTGAGCTACTTAGTCATCATGGTTCTTAAGTGAATATAATCACATAACAAGGTATTTGTTCCTTGTTAATGCTTTGCATTTTTTTGAGTTGACTTGACTTGATTCTTATCAAGACTTGTCACTTTTTGTACAAGCACCTTATACATGTGATTATTTCCTTATTCCTACGAGTAAATAAGTAGTCTCTTTTCATCATTGAATTGGTTGTTGTTGATTGTACCATTTTCTATTCACCATGCACTTTCACTTGCACGACTTCGATAACCAATGTCTTATATACTCAATTCACTTTAGTTGTGGTTACCTAGGTTGTTTGTGCCTTAAGTGTTGCTTCTTCATCACTTGCAACCTAGACCACTTGATTGAGGAACATGCTATTTCTTTTGCTTTTGTGGTTATTGTTTTACCCGATCAATGTGTTGTGTTCTAAATTGTGCGCGCATTTAGAATACACACATTGCATTTTATCATACCTCACACAACTTACTTTTCCTTAATTGTTGTTTGTTTGTTTATATAGCAACCCGAAGCCCCCGGAGCCCACTAGCTGAAGGCGGAGTCTTACAGTCCTTCACCCCCGGATCAAGTGCATGCACGGAAGACCGTGCATTATTTAAGTGTGGGGGAGGATTGCCAACTTCAAGGGGGGTAAAATTCCTTTTCATAGACACTTCGCAACATTCTTTTCTGTTCTTTTTCTTCAATTTTCGCAATTTTTGTTCTTATTTGCATTTTGTTTGGTTTAGTTTGTTTGTATATATCTTCTTAATGCTTATAGTTATATGATAGTAAATACTTACATGTTGCATGTTAGATTAAATAAGTTTGGTAAAACAACAAAGAATTTTCAAGAAATCTCTTTTTGGGCATTCCATTGATTAGATCCGAAACCATGTTTTTGAACTTGCTTGAAGTATCTTTTTATGGAACATAGAAATGAGCTTGAACAAATACCAAGTAAGATTTGAGCTTAAAGTGTGTGGTTGCATATTTTCAATCACAAATTTTGTTCTTGTGTGTTATAAACTCCTTTTATGATTGTGATCTTTGATTTGCGTTAGTCTATATGTCCTATATTTGTTGTTTTGAATGCATTTAGTATGACTGAGGCCATTTTTGAATTGAACTCACTTAACCCATATGGCCAACCCTTACATCTACCTTTGAAACTACTTTTTGAGCCTTTTAATTCCCCTTTGTTCTAATTTTAAGCACATCATTTGTCCTAAGTGAAAAACCAATATTGTCCTTGAATTGTATCTTTGATTAGCTTGGGTTTGAGTGTGTGTGTTAATCAAGTGTGAGGGAAAATTTGTGGAAAAACATTGGTAGTTAGTTTACTTTGGGTTTTCATTGAGAAAAATGTTGGAAAATGGGTAAACACTCATGCATCTATTAAGTAAGACATATGCATCTCTCTCTTTTTGTTGATAAAAGGAAAATTTTGGTGTATATACCTTTTGAAAAAAAAAGAGAAAAAAATGATAATAAGAATGTAAATAAAGGATGCATATGTGTGTGTGAATTGGAAAAAGAATGCGTGAGTGAGTGTGAGAAAAGGAAAAGAATAGGAAGTTAGGTTGTTTTTTGAGTGTAAATAGGTTAATATAGGATTAGGTGGGATACTTGAGCTAATCAAAGATCCAATCTATTAGCCCACTTGACCATATTAATCCTACCCTTACCTAAGCCCCATTACAACCCTCAAAAGTCCTCATGATATTTGCATTCATTCATCAAATATTAGTCGATTGTTAAATGACTTGCAAATCTTTGAGAAACATGATTAAAGGAGAATTGAGTGATTAAGCCCTACACACTGAGCGATTAGAGTGTAAACACATCCGGTGAGGGGTTCAATCGCTCAATTCTATGATTCCATCTCTTAGGCCTTAGCTGGTGATCCGAGCTGTTTCCCTCTCGACGATGAAGCTTATCCCCCATCGTCTCACTGGCCGACCTTGACCCTTATATTGTGACTTCTTGCAAGTTGTTGAAAGTAATTTTTGAAAATTTCAAATCAAATCTTTGGATATTGATCATATTGCTATATTTGCTTTGTCCTAGCCCTTGGCTTTGATTTGGATTGACTGAGATTCTTTTGTTTGTTTTTGCCAAACTCAATAGGAATCATAATATAGATATAGATAGATAGCATTTAGTGTAGTTACGTGCATGTAGTTAGTTGCATTAAATAAATTGCTTTCCCTCCTTATTCTTCTCCTTTTATTGTGATTAGCATGAGGACATGCTGTTGTTTAAGTGTGGGGGAATTGATGAGTCCATATTTTTCGGTATATTTTGGTTTGATTTGAATGGATTTCATCATATAAACCCACATTTATTCATCCAAATAGCATGCTTTGGTGTTCTCTCCCTTAATTGTGCCTAAATGTGAAAACATGCTATTTTATGTCTATTTTAATCACTTTTATCCCACTTTTATGCCATTCGATGCCATGACATGTTTGTTGAGTGATTTTAGGTCCTAAAGGCAAGTTTGGCAAGGAAAAAGTGGAAGGAAGCATGTACAAAGGGAGAAAACATGAAGAAAACAAAGGAGAAGTACACATTGGAGTGTGCGTGTGCACAACCTAGTGTGCGTACGCACAAGAGCCACAAAACCATGTGTGCGTACACACGACCACCTGTGCGTACGCACAAGAAGAAAATTAGCTTGTGTGCGCGAACACGTCCCAGCGCGTGACTCATTTATTGCAAATCGTTGGGGGCGATTTTTGGGCCTCCAGGGCCCAATTTTGGGGCTTTCTGAAGTTGATTGAGTGCTATATGAAGGAAGGCCTTACTCCATGTGAAGGGGGGATTAGGGTTAGATTAGTATTATGTAGGTTGTTCTCTAGAGAGAGAAGCTCCCCCTTTCTCTAGAATTCGGGTTCTTTAATTTAATTTCTTGTAATTTCTACTTTTAATTCTTATTTCTATTTATTTTTTGTTGTCATTTATTGTTATTGCTTCTTTGTTCTTCTTCATTTCTCTTGTTATTTCTTTCATTTGGCCATTTTTATGTTTTATGACACTCTTGTTACATTTTACTTTTAATTAATGCAATTTATGTTTCCATGTCATTTATTGCTTTCTTTACTTGTTATTGCTATTTTCTTGCTTTGGTAGCTTTAGAATTTATTTTTAATATATTTTAATATTATTTTATTTTCATGCACACCAAGTGTTTGGTAAAATACTTGGCTTGGTTTTTTACTTAGTTTTTATCCACTCTTGGCTTGAAATTGTTGACTTTGGTGCTCCTTGAGTCATTGATGTCCATTCTTGCTTGATACATTAGAGTAGTTAGTTAATTTGGTCTCCCTTGACTCTTTGTGACCCCTATTGTTGACATAGGACTTAGGGATTGAAAATAACTATGTCTATTTGACTTATCTTCGATGTAAGGTTCACTAAGTAGGATTTACTCTTCATAATAATCATATGTTTGTGGTCAATGGCTAGGATAGGTAGCATTAGTCCTCAATTACTTGCCAAGCGGTTTCTTACATTTGAAGTTTTATTGCTTTGACTTTTACTTGCTTTCATTTACTTTCTTGCATGTTAAGTTACTTTCTTGCCATTTTCTTTCCTTGCATTTAATTGCTTTAACTTTATTGCTTTAATGTTTGATTTCTTGCACGTTTAATTCCTTGGTTGAGAAATTGGGTGTTTGGGTGGAATTGAGTTGTGGATGTCCATTCTGCATTGTGTGAGAATAGTTAATTGGTTTGGTTTCCATTGACGCTAGTCTTTCACTAAGTGATTAGTGAGTTGACTAGGACTTATGGATTGAGATCAATTACACTTTTGACTAATTCTCAAGGATGATTGACTAGTTTGGATTGATTCCACATAATTGCCATGTTTGTGGTCCACAACTAGGATAGGAACCCTAGATTACCCACTTCTTACCAAGTGTCCTTTAATTGCTTTCTTTTTAATTCCTTGTATGCTTGTTTCAATTCTTGCTATTTACATTTCAGAGCTCCCTTGCTTTCATTCCCAATCTCCATGCTCTCTCTCAAATAGCCAATAATTGTACATTTCATTGCAACTCCTAGGAAGACGACCCGGGAGTTAAATACTCTCGGTTATTTTTTATTGAATTTATTATTTGATCTTGAGAATTCATTATTGGTCTAGACTATACTTTCAATGATGGAATTGTATTTTATGAAAATCTAGACTAACAACAATTCTCTTTATCACCACGCCCCACTGTCAGCCCCACCACTATCGGCGTTAGCATGACAATTAGCGGTTGCCATCCTCGTTGCTCGAATGTCTGCTCTTCTCCTCACGTTGCCAAAAGGTCAATTCAGAGCTACTGTTGGCATCACCGTCTCTGTCTTATTCGTCAAGCTTGCCTCTATCCTTATCATCATCGGTCGTTCTGAACTCGTCGTCTCTATCCTCATCGTCGAACATCTGGCTTACTACTTTGGATTCTTGTCTTTGGTTGCTGAATAGAATAGATTCTGGTTGATATAATTGTCAAAAATAGTGATAAGTTCAATTTTGGATTCTAGATTTTGATGGCTGAGATTTTATTTTACTATATGTAATTTGTATTATTGTTGGATTATCATGGCTGAGGTTTTTTTTTTTTGGATTTTGGATTCTGATTTATTTTGCTGTATGTAATTTGAATTCTGGTTTTATTTTGTATTGGTTATGCCTAGGGATGTACATGACATGACCCGACCCGAACCCAAATACTTTGGGGCTAATTTGGTGTGATTTCACTAGGTGTAGGGCTGGATAAGGGGTCTCAAAAATAGACCCGGTCATTATTTAGGGCCGGGTCTGAGTCAAGGTGAACCTGGCTTCACCGGCCCATGTGCACCCTAAGGGGACTATAAAAGGTATATATGTTTTAAATTAATTTCAATATTATGTTATATTAATTATAAGCTTATTGTTTTGTTTTTAATCACACTTGTTAAATTAGAAATAGATAAAAAAAGTATGAAATTAGAATTTATGGATAAATTGAAGTTCAAATATGGATATCAACTTCTCCATAACAAGTATTTTTTTTCCTTTATAAATAAGTGCATCATAATTTTTTGACATAAAATTTATCAAGACCCGGACTTTACCGGTTTAGACCCAGTTTTAGTGTGATCCGAAAGTAGTAAGATTTCACCAGATCTAGGGCTAGATAAAGATCTTAAAAATAGATCCGCTCATTATTTAGGGTTGGGTCCAAGTTAAGGCGAATCCGGCTTTACCCCGGCCCATGTACACCCCTAGTTATGCCTGATGTTGTAATTGAATTCTCAAATACGGCTTCTTTTGGTAGTACTTCTGAAGATGGTGGCTTTGGGTTACCTGTTTATGATGGAGACATTCGAATACTTAAGGATGATTGTGATTTTTTTGTTTTGTTGAAAACTTATTTGTTTAAGAGTAATTACCCAAATCAGTCCCCAAGAATTTTAAAAGCAGATATTTTAATTCTCAAGAAAAATTAATACACAGATCAATCCCCAAGGTTTTACTCCGTCAGACAAATAAGTCCCCAGTTCAATTTTCGACAGAATAATTACCTAGATCAGTCACTAAAAATTTTATAAATGGATATTTTAGTCCCTAAATAAAATTAATATACAAATCAATCCCAACGTTTTTTACTGTCAGATATAACAGTCCTCCGTAAAAAAAAATTATTATTATTATTAATTGCATAATAATACATAACCATATATTTTTTTTTTATATTTTTGGACAAAAGTAATGATAAATTTATTCATTAGATTCTTATGTATGTATTTATAATATAAAAAGTATATATATATAGTCACCCAATAATAATAATAATAATAATAATAATAATAATAATAATAATAATAATAATAATAATAATATTCAATAAAATTATTATAAATTATTCTATAAGAAATTTAAAGTTGAAACCATTTGATATTTCTGTATTTAATATAATCAAAAGATGTCTATTTTAAAAAATATGTTTGTATTAAAAGAAAATGTTTTAATTTGAATTTCAAAACATTATTATTCACCTTACTTGTTTCTAACGAAAAGAATGTATTAATATGCTAGTGTTGTTGTCCACATGCACAAAGCTAAGTTAATAATAATGAAAGTTCACATATAGGGAAAGTAAAATGGATGGGGGACTGCCTCAGAGAGAAAAATGTTCCCGAGATTAATTTGTGTATTAATTTTTTTCGGGACTAAAATGTCCGCTTTTAAAATTCTTGGAGACTAATATGGGTAATTACTTTGCCGAAAAATAAACTGGAGACTGATTTGTGTATTAATAAAACTTTGAGGATTGATCTGTGTATTAATTTTTCTTAAAGACTAAAATGTCTGCTTTTAAAATTCTTGAGGACTAATCTAAATAATTACTCTTTGTTTAATATTATTTTTTTGGTGGTAGAACTATGGTTCAAAAACCGGATCTGACCGGCCAGTGGATCGGCCAACTGCGAACCGTATGCTAATATGGTTCGGTTTAATACCAGAAACTGTCTTAAAAACCGCTCGAGAACCGTTAAATCGGCCGAGAACCGACCGGTCGAATCAAACCAGGATCCGGCCCGTTCTCATAAAATGTTGTCGTTTTGCGTTTAGGTAAAATGAGAAAGCCAGGTTCTCCAGTTCTCTTCTCCCTCGAGCCATTCCCATTCCTCCCTCGTTTCGTCGGTCTCTCATTCCCCAGAACACGCCCCTGGGTTACAGCGCCGCTGCCGCCGCAAGGAGTGGAGTCTGCACTTTGTTTGCTCAGCCGCAGCTTCTTCCAATCCACCACCGTCGTGCTCGTCGCCTGGCCTCCGTCTCTGTCGCGCTTCTGCCCCTCCAACTCCTTCGTTTACGGTAAACCTAATTTCCCCTAAGCTGCATCTCCTTCTTCTCGAGATCTCCACTTCTCATCCCTCACTCCCTCGAAGCCGCCGTCCCCACTGCAACTCGTCTCGTGTCGTTCCGACGTCGCGCAGCCACTGTTCCGTCGCGTGGGATCTGTTTCACCGCGCTCCATCCTCCTCTGCTTCAGTTCCGCCACGCTCCACCCTCCTCTGCTCCAGTTCTGCTGCGATCCACCCTCCGAAACTCCAGTTTTTGGCGGTCTAGGCCACCCCTTCTCCAGTTCCGCGGCGGTCCAGGCCACTTCTCCAGTTCTGCCGCGTCCAGCCCTCCCTGCTCCCTCACCTCTGTGCTCTAGAGGGTATTGTTTACTGTAATTGTTGTTTTAATTGGTTTAGGATAGTTAATCTGTGATTTTTCTTCTTCAATTATTGTTGTTGTTAATGTGGTTTAAGATTGTTGATCATGTTTTTGATTCTGTTGTTCTGTTGTCTTTAATTATATTTGTTTCATTGTGATTTTTTGTTCTTGAACTTGTTAAGTTGATAATTGTTAAATTGTTGGGCGGCTGCTGTTTTAATTTGCTAAATTGTTAGGTTGTTGCGATTTAATTTGCTGAATTTTCCACTCAAGTGTTGTTCATGATTATTTGCTAAATTGTTGTTTTGTATCTATTATTGTCCTTGAGATTATTGGGTTGTTGTGTTCTTCTCACATTGATAATTTGCTAATTTGCTAAATTGTTGTTATTGTGATTTTTGAGATTGAGATGGTCATTGTTTCTTGTTATTGGGTTGCTGGTTTTTCTATTCGGGGCTTGTTCTTGTTAATTTGTTAAATTGTTGTTGTTATGATCCTTGCTATTGGAATTGTCTTTGTTTCTTGTTATTGTGCTGATAATTTTTAGGAATGAATGATAGTATCAATCAAGAAGTATTTAGAGATTGTCCTCCTTTTTGCAAATTTGATGATTGCTGACAAACTTTGATGCCCATTTCATGTTTGGTTGTTTCTTTTGTTATTTGACTTTTGAGTTTGTATTTGGATGAAATTATAATATTGTGGTTGATGTAATACTTTTAATTTGGATGACATTTGAATGTTTATATTAAACTATAATTATGTTTTAGTGTGTTTATTTATATTTTATTTATTATTTTAAATTGTTTTGCCGGTTGATCACGGTTGAACCGGTTGAATCAGTAAACCAGTAATAGAGCGGTTTAATGACCCGTCCGGTTTTTAGAACTTTGAGTAGAACATTTTGTGTTTGTCATTTATGTGTGTTTTGATTTTCTTTAGTTAAGTTATGATGTTTGAAGTTGTTTTTAAACTTTAATGATAAATTATGAATAATTTATTGTGTGAAAGTGTGAAATTTTGAATTTGTTAGCGTAGAAATCATGGAATTTAAATATTTGAAATTATATATTGAATATTTTTTATAATTTTATTGTATATTTAATTAAATCGGTTCGACCTTGGTTAGACCATTTAATGACTGGTTTGGTTCTCGCAACCTTGGTCTATATATAGCGGGATATGTATGCCCATAATTCGATCCCGTCTCACTCCAAACAAAAAAACACTCCGCTCAAAACCCGGAGTGGTAAGTAATTACCTGCTTCAACTGGATATGGATAGAGCGATTATCTGCAAGTACAAATTGCATTATCACCTATAAATGAAAAAGCTGATAGTATTGGTGATGGTGGTTAGTCTTTTTGTTGTATGAATTTAAAATTTTCATTTATTATAAACAAAATTGTTATTAAATTAATTTTTATTAATATTTGACGTGGTATGTGGTTATCTTTTTTTTTTTTTAATCACATCTAACAAAAATCGAATTAGGTGTTTACTAAACTTTATATTTTTTTCACATTGACATGTTCTTTTACGAAAACATAAAAAAATAGAAAGGAAAACTGAAAAAAAACAAAAGAGAGGAAAGTGCAGAGGAAGCAAACTGGAAGTAGTGTGCGTGTGCGTGTCTGTGAAGACTGAAAGAAGCTTCTGATTGCTGTGGCCGCTACAACACAAGTCACCCAAGGAGGAATCCACATCCACAAGTAACCCAAGAAGAAGAAGAAGAAGAAGAAGAAGAAGAAGAAGAAGAAGGAGGAGGAGGAATGGCAAGCAGCAGCAGAACTAACCCGCGAAAGGAAAGCGTCGTCGTCGATTGTGGTCGCCGCCGAACCACTTGCGGCTATTGCAGATCGCCCCGCCGCTCTAGCATCTCTCATGGTACCCCCTTCCCTTTCTCTCAATTTTCCCTTTTTTAATATATAGTGTTCATTTATTCAATTGCTTCACGAATTATTGTTTTTCTATTAAGAAAACTCTCTTCGATTTCTCGATGTTGATTCAGGATGATTATCGGTGTTTGAACTATTCTTATGGGAAAATTTTTAAAGAAGTTATGTAATAAAATTGAAATTCTTAGTGTCTGAATTGTACTTGTGCTATAGAGAGAGCTAGCAGCTATGAGATTCACTTCTAATTTGGTTTGATTTTGCCATGTTTGTTTTGTTGGTGTACGTAAGAAAGAATTATTTAGTTTCGGTTTACCACAGTTTGTTGTTTGGTGTAACAAACTACGAACAATGTTCATTACTTCATTTGATGGTGTATTATTGAACTTTGCATGAAAATTGGTAGATACCATCTAGTTTTTAGAGTCTTATAGGGGTGTAATTTCCAATTTGGAAAATTCATTTATGTAGTTAAAATTTTGTTGATAAATTTGATTGAGAAGTTTTTCCCTTGTCTCTTTTTTCTTTGGATTTCTATGGACTCCCGTTTATGATGCTATTAACATAACAATTTTCTAACTAGTTTCTTTTTTCTATTATTCTTGTTGCAGGCTTGTGGGCGCATAGCCTTACTGTGGATGACTACCAAGGTATGTGCAACTTGTACATTGTTTGTCCATGATATGTTTCTCAGTTCGTATATCCACCTATTCACTTTCCCTTTTTCTAAATAAAGAAAATGTTGAGTGCTTTTTATGCTTTAATAGTTTTTTCTTTTGTAGTATGCTTTTGTTTGTAAGTGGATAACAAGCTTGATATTTACATTGTGAGGTGGTTCTAGCTGTCTTTAGGTTTGGAACAATGTGTTCATTCTTGATTGAAGTCAAAAGTGGTTCTGGTTTGTTCAATGTTTTACTCTTTTAAAGTGTTTATTTTTGAACAAAATGTGTTGTGTGATGCTATTATTTTTATATTGAAGTAGTAATCTTTGCATGATGATCTACTTCTTGCTTCCTTCTTTATTGTGTAAAGTTATAAATTTACTTCTGACATTTGGAAAGATTCTTGCCTTTTTCCATTAGTTTTATGGTAAAACAATGCTTGCATGCATAAATTTCTCATATGAACCCAGTTTCATTTTGATATCTTTTGCTAGGACTTCTTGATCGGGGTTGGAGAAGATCTGGATGTTTTCTTTATAAGCCAGAGATGGAAAGGACATGCTGCCCTTCTTATACAATTCGTTTGAAAGCAAGCGACTTTGTTCCTTCCAAGGAGCAGGTTCGTGTATCTAGACGATTGCAAAGGTATGCTTGCATAATGTGATATTTCTTGAGGCAAACACATTGTAACAAACTAATCATTGAAGTTAGAAATTCCCATTGTATATTTTTCTTGAGGCAAATACAATGTAACTTACTCTTTTAAGAAACCGAAAACCTTTACTTATTTATTTATTGGTTTATAAGTCACTATTTTCTATGGTCGTTGGGATGCGAGATGGCTGAAAATTTGAATTGCATCAATATATTACCTTAATAAGTTATGGTCTGCTTCTTCTTTCCCTTTTTTAACACTTAAGTGGGGTCTTCATTGGGGTTGAATATATTGGATGTTAGTATTTTCTAGTATAAGTATTTCAGATCCTTAGATATCTGCAGTCTGGAAATCTCCCGTTTCTTTTTCTCCCCTTAAACCTTCATCTGTATAGGTATTTAGATGGATCCTTGGATGCCAAAAGAGCTAATACATCTGAGGACGCAACTACTTCAAAGAAATCAGAAAGCTGTGTCCGTCATAAGGTCTCATCCCCCAAGTCAGAAGAATCTCTATCTGCCAGCAAGGAAGAGCAGAATGAGGTTGAAAACATTTTGCGCCATTTATCAGATCAAATTAATAAAATAGTACAGATGTTGATTGAGAAGGGGGAATTTCCTTCTCATATTGTGTTACCAAAACCTTTAGTCAGAAAGGTTTCACAAGGGAAGAAAAAATTACTAGCCAGTGGATCAGAAGATATGTTATATAGCAGCAATATAGCATTTCAAATTGCAGCCTCTATAAAAAGAACTCAATCAGGTGACAAGAATAGGAATAATTCCCAACCATCACAAAATGGTGAAAAGGAAAATGCATCATCTCCCAAAATTATTGCAGAAAAGTTAGTAGTGCCTTTAGATCCGATGGTGAAAAGTTCTGGGTTTTCTGTCAGGGCTTGCAATGGGCATATCAATTTCTATGCTCCTACGGAGCAAGTTTGCCAGAGTGAGTGTGTTCAAAGTGCTGAAACTTCTAAAAAATCTGGAATGAAGCGTGATATTGGTGGAAATTGTCTGAGTAGTCCTCCACATTGTCAGGTGAAAAAGCGAAAGTTTGAGATCAGAATGAATAGATCCAGTTTTGATCCAGAAGAATTTGCTCTGTATAGGCGATATCAGCTCAAAGTACATAATGATAAACCAGACCATGTCACGGAGACCTCATATCGCAGGTTTCTGGTTGATACTCCATTATTATTTGTTTCTCCCACCGGTGATAGCACTGTTCCACCTTGTGGCTTTGGCTCTTTCCATCAACAATATTTAATAGATGGCAAATTAGTGGCAGTTGGTGTTATAGATGTCCTTCCCAAATGTTTGTCAAGCAAATATTTATTCTGGGATCCAGACTTTGCCTTCCTATCACTTGGCAAGTACTCAGCACTTCAAGAAATAGGTTGGGTGAAAGAAAACCAGGCTCATTGCCCTAGTCTTCAGTACTATTATCTTGGCTACTATATTCACTCATGCAACAAGATGAGATACAAAGCTTCCTATCGTCCATCGGAGCTTTTATGCCCACTTTGTTATCAGTAAGTTAATTCATTTTGACATGTAAATGAAGCCACTTTGTCATGCTGCTGTTTATAAATTAATTTTTTCAGCTTTTACTTTGCCTCAATCTCTCTGCTTTTCTTTCTGGTCTTTTTTGATATTTCACTCTGATAACCAATTTGGTGCAATCTGCCAATGTCTATGCCTTTTGGCTTGATGATGTGAAAGGACCAAGTTGCACCATCGTAGTCTTGCCATGTATAAATATGGGCGTTATCTGGCTTACCTATCGTAAACTTTGATCTCATTGTGCGTTAGTTTTATTTTTCATGACTGACAGCATGCTAATCTCCAGGTGGGTCTCATTTGACATTGCAAGGCCCTTGCTTGACAAAAGGCCTTATGTTGTCTTATCAGATTCCTCCGTTTTAAAAAATGGCGATTCTTCCCTCCATCAAGCTACCGAAGATTCAACAGAAAGGCACCTTGATGACATTGACCAAGAAGATGCAAATGATGTCCGAATGGATGAGGATGAACAAACCGTAGACTCTGAAGAAAGCTCTGACGATGAACCTGAACTTGAAACCACTGCATATGGCAACGCGGAAAATTGTGATGTCAGCAGAGTTTTGGTTGGGGTAGAGGGAACTTGTTTGAGATACAGGGTATGCTTGTTAATTCTTTGGCGCATACATTTTTTTAGCTATTATGACAAATTGTAAAAAAAATGCAAAAAAAAAAAAAAAAAAGCTTCAATGAGTCTAGGCTTGTGATAAGTGTTTCAAAATTCATATAACATAACCAGAATTCAATAAATGGTTGAAAAGCTCACCCTAGTCCTTAGGTCCCCTTGAATAAATATGGGTTCATGATGAATCACCCTTCATGAAATGAGATTGCTCAAGTTAGAGCAATGTAGAAAGGGAGCAAGAAAACCGATATTTGTAGGGTAAACTATTCATTTTTTTTTTTTTTTTTGTTAAGGTAAGATACTTTGTGTTTTAACAACAGAAACTACTGCATGATTTGTGTTTTATACTATCTGACTTGCTCTTGGTGTTCTTTCTTGTGCATACTGAACCTTTCATATCTGAAGGATCTGCGAAATGCCTTTGGTCCTGAGGGGAGGCAGTATTTGGAGACCCAGCTGCAGAAATACAAGAACGTCGTGGGTCCAGAGTTATCTGAGAGAATGGTCTATTCTGTTGGATAATTTGAATCTTAGCTCATGAGTTTTGACAAGACGATAGTGCCAATATCCCAAGGAAAAGAAAGAAATATCCTCTCCAAATAAGTTCCATGTGTTTTGGGTGCTCATATGGTGTCGTGTTTTCGACAAGACGATAGTACCAATAAGAATACTATTTAAGGTGATAGTTTAAGTTCGTTAGTGACCATAATTCAAAATCTTGATTCTCGTATTGGTTGTGACCATATTTATGTGGTGCTCAACTGCTCAGGGAGCAAACAACAGGTGTAGTTGAATTAGGCCCTTGTTTTGTCTCTAGGAGTGGTATTGGTAACAAAAAATCAACTGTTGGAACCCTGATTTGGGGCTAATAGATTGTTTTTGTTGAAGATTTGTTGTTGCCCATTCAAATTTCTCATGCATTTTGCACATATGAAATTGAATGGAATATTTCTTTGGCAGCATTAATTGCCAAATGTGGAATGCAATGCAATGCATAGTGCTGTCAGTTGAATATCTAATAAGACTAATGCACTACTTTGACACTAATGAGTTTCAAATTTCATATCAAATTTATGCTTTAGAGGAACAGGTATGTTATAAGATTTACCTATGGTCATTAATTATGATGATTAATTAATTCAATTCGACTACTGGAGCCTAGTATTCACGGATATTTGACAGATTCTTTGCTAAAAGCCTAAAAGGAATAATAATCTATTTTCTTTCTTGCACATAAAGAAATAAGAATCCATATTTGGTCTAAATCCTACGTATCCACCATCGAGCAATTTGAACTCAAATGAAGAAAATTAATAGCTCTACAATGAATGGAGAAAGTTACTTTCCAACCAATTGCAACCTACCTACTCATTCCTTGGTTAATATGAGAATTGTGTCAATGTATCCAAATTAAATAAGAGTAGTAAATTCCTTCATTTAAATTTTAAGTGATTTTGTCATGTGTGATCCTTCATCCATTCATTTAAGAGAAAATATCTTAAACGACTCTGATAATTATCATAAAAACCAATGAAGTTTTCAAAAAAAAAAAAAATAAAAATAAAAAACTCTTTTTGTTTCTTGATCTTTACTTCTGTGAGATATTGAGACTAGTTAGTCCCTCCGTCAATATTTTTCTCTGGGTAAACAGAACATTCTTACATGGCATATTAAATTACTGATTTGTCCATTAAATGCCAACTAGGATTGATATCTTTTTTGTTGGTAGTTTTGTTGTCTTTTGGAATAATTGTTAGGAGCATTTTAGAATTTTTATCTATTTTTTCATACCTTTTTCATATATAATTGGCTAAATTTACCGTGTAAAGATGGAGAAATACTAATAATTTTTAAAAATTTTTTATTTCTAGAAATTGAATGAAGGATATATTTTTTAATCTTTTCACTGATGTTTAAAAAAGTTATTAAGATATTATATTATTAAGATTATGTTAAATCTTAAGTATACTCAATTTAAATTAATCATCGTAATTCACATAAACTCATTATTAAAAGAAATGCATATTCTATTTTATAATAAATAATAAAAAAAGTGACACTATTTTATCTAAAATAAACATAACCACTCAGTGTATTTATGTCAACTAAGTAGATATAACATGACCGATTCAAAATTCAACATTTTAAAATAACTAGTAATAAATAGATAAGACTAGTAACAATAATCACAATGTCATTTTTATTAATACATGTATTCTTTATTCAATTTCTATAAATAAAAAAAATAAAATTACTAATATTTAGTAATTCTTAAATATTAAATTTAGTAAGTGTATATAAAAAAATAACAAAAAAAAAAAATCCTAAACAGCCCTAATAATTACCCCAAAAGATACCGAGAGCCTACCCAAAAAATCTGTCAATCTTAGCTGAAACTTAACGGACAGATCAAATTTAAAGAATTGATTTGGACAATTACTCGTGAGAACTCAAATGACAAAGTGTGAAAATCGCACAAGAGGAGTTACCCCATTAGACAAGACATTTTGAAGACTTTCATAGTTCATCCAACTATGGTATTAACTACTAAAACTGAAGAGCAGGAATTAGAAATTTCATCTTCCTTTTTTTCCTTTTTAAGATTAGAGTCAATAATAAGATAGATATACTTAAATTGCCAGTGTAAATCCACATTCGTTGAACACATGGTTAAGAGAAAATGAACCATATCATGCGAAAACTTCATATAACTTTATGATATGTGATCTTTCACTATCAGTTTAGAAAGTGAGACTCAGAAAACACGTTAAAAGATCTCATATAACCAAGTCATATGAAAATTTCAAATGAGATGATACGTGCCCAAGTTAAGTAATATACAAATGGAAATGGCAGGGTCAGGGTGATTAAGCATCATCAGCGTCACTTCCACCAGCATGAGCTTCATGAGTAATCCAATAATTACTTCCATCAGGACCTGATATCTTGTACCTGCCCAACAGGAAACAACTCGCGAGTATTGCTATGTCGAGTCGACAACCTAAAAGTTGTCGGACAACTTACATTGAGAGTAAAAAAAAAAGTACAAATACCAACTTTTGTTTCTCTTCTCTTTTTCAAAGAGTTTAATTTTGATGTACTAACAAAGTAAAATGTTTTACACAATTGTCCAATTATATCCGTTCTTTTGGATAACCATTTCCACGGTCAATGTAAAAAGTAATAATTTTTATAAACTATTTGCAAAAGTTGCCAATTTAAAGTTGTATGATGTAGAAACCCTGCCAGAGTTAACAATGCTTTCTAACAAAATTTCTACTCACCGCTCGAGCACCGATTTTCCTTCCTTGTACTTCTGGTTTTTCTCATGAGCAATCTCCTGTAAATAGTAACAATAATAAAAGAAAATGAATTAGAAGCAGCATAAGAACATGAAGAACCAATATGTTTGAAGCACTGCCTCGTAAGCTTACATATTTCCAACCAAGGATTGATCCGCAACCAACACAGAATATGTCAGCCACAGTATGCAATCCAGTTATCATCGTCCTCTCCTCTTTTTCTCCAACAGAAACATTCACACTGTCAAAGAATCAGAAAGTTTCAGCCTCATCCGCAAACAGACCTAATATGTGGCAACTTCAAGGATCCAAGAGGCAAGAAAGCAATGAATCACAAACTTCAAACTGTTTTGGGTTAAAAATTTGGTTACACAAGCTATACAGTGCCCAAATTAAGGATAACTTACACCTTGTTGAAAAGATAAGCTTTCCCATGTCTGGAATGGAAGGCCTGAATAATGACACAAGAAAAAAGAGAAGGCGAAAAAATATAGTAAGATTGTTTTAATGGAAAAAATCAATTTTAGAGATTGCAGCAATAGAAATTTCCATAAACATTGTAATTAAATGACTAAATTCAAGAAAATATTAACAGTATATTTCCTTTGAAAGATGAGAGTCCCCTCGCATGACGAGTGAAAACAGAACTCAAAGATAAGTCTATGGAGCTAAGGTGGATGCAACTTGAAGTTGACATGTAATGTAACTGATAGTTGATCAATTAAAATGCCCCTAAACACAATTGAAATTCACCAAATGTGATCATGAATATGCTAAAAATTCAAACTGAGAAACTGTGCCACTTTATCACAATTTATTTCCAGATCCTATATTCACAGAAAGTATCTAGATATCAGATTCAGAATAGCATGGATTTCCGCAGTTCGTCTGCATTTCAGTCCAATCCATTCTATTCACAACAAATGGTAAACATGATTCAAGGAATACAAACATACTCATTAAAAAATTAACTAAAAAACATCTTCATGATTTCTACATAAGAAGTTATACACAACATCTGAAACTCCAAAAAATACATCATACAGGAAAATAAAAATCAATCTCGAAATAAACATCCAAATGCATAGTTTTATATCTAATAGACTTTCCCGTGTGATAGTCTCTTTCGAACCAAAAGTATGGACTATGCAAAGATCCATCTTATCTGCTGCTTGAAAGTCAATGTTCTTTTATCCCCATAGAACCATTGCATCCAAATCCTATTATTAGGAACCGACTATCCTGACCCAATCCAACAAAAGTCTCATAAAGAGGGTAGAGGTCTCCAATTGAAGGGTTTTTTCCATGACTCAAATCCGACTAGTACATTGGATTTGTGTATATTTTGCATAGACCTTCTTTCTTTTTTTATTTGCATTATGTCAAAATTTTTTGGTTTTGGAACTAACAAAAATCGAATTCTAGACCTTTAGATCATAGAAATTCAACTATCATGTCATGAAACTACTTACCCCAAAAGCTTAAGCTTGCAGTAATAGGTACATAAATGGTTATCCTCTACGAATACCATGTTAAGAATAATCACTCCCAATTGAGGGTTCTTTTCAGGACTCAAATCTGACTACCACATTGGATTTATTTAAATTTTGCATAGATTTTCTTTTCTTTTCTTTTCTTTTTTATTTTCCTTATGCTAAAACTTCTTTTATTTTAGAGTCAACAAAGATCAAAGTCTAGATTTTTAACTCATAAAAATTCTGATATCATACCATAAAATTATTTCTCACAAAAGCTTAAACTTAAACTTAAACTGATAGAAAGAGAGAGATAAATTGTTATATCTCTAACAATACCATGTTAAAAAGCAACGCGTACATAGAACAAAACCAACATTGATCAAGTCAAGCCCCTCAAGTGATGACACTATAGCTACTCATTCACATTACATGGAACATAACAAAGCAATCAACATTCAACAACAGAAGAGCGAAACAACAAATGGGACTAAGAATCTGTTAAAAATGCCATCTACCCAGAAGAGTTTTTCACTGAAAAAAAGTGGGTAATCGATCAAAATGGAACCTTGGAGATGATGTCTTCAGATATGGCAAGGTGGGTGCGGCAGTGTTTGCAGCTATAGATCTTCCCTTCAAGATTGATCACAAACAACCTTCCCATGACTTTGCTCAATAACTGAAGATCATAGAAACGATGATTAAGAAGAAAATAATGGTTGAAACTTGAAGTTGAAGATGATGATTTACCTGTGCCTCTTGATATTGGTACAGTACACACAGTTGACAGTACACACAACAAGTTGCAACAGATGTGGACACAGAACAGAACATAAGCTGCTACCTGTGTTTGTCGGTTTCCTGGTTTTTCTTATTTTTTTTTGTCTAAATGTGTAATGATATATTTTAAAATTTGTTTGGTTGAATAAATTAGTACATGAAAAAAATTGGTAGAAGAGATTAAAATAAAAAAATGTAAGGGTGAAGTTGATGCACAATAAATAAAACATAAAATAAGAGATAACTGTTTGTTAATTGTTAGAAGAGGTAGATAGGAGTAGTGGAGAGAAAATTAAAACGGTTATCTCTCACGTTATCTCTTACTATCTACGTAGGAGATAACTGTTTCGATTCTCTTTCCACTATCCCTATCAACGTCTCCTAACAATTGACTTTTCAGTTATCACATCTTTTTGTATTTTATTTATTATATATCAACTTTACACTTTCCATCTTTTAATTTTTAGAAGTTTCTTCTCATCATGGAACTT
This sequence comes from Arachis ipaensis, assembly GCF_059453495.1. Lineage (NCBI taxonomy): Eukaryota > Viridiplantae > Streptophyta > Magnoliopsida > Fabales > Fabaceae > Arachis > Arachis ipaensis. The sequence continues at coordinate 35,895,220 of NC_142435.1, read as the reverse complement.
TCCTTGAATATCGTACGAATTTTTTATTTTTCAAATTTAAATCAATTCAATTGGATCATAATTTAATCTAAAATTTTTTATATACTCTTTTTTAGTATTAATTGATTAAATATATCCATTTTAATCTCTTCTACTAATTTTTGTATACACTAATTACATGTTAAAAGTTTGAATTATTGATTTTATTATTATTTTTAAAATTTTCTTTTTAAAATACATGTATCTCGTTTTCACGAGATATGTATATATCTCGTTTACACTTTAAACGAGATATACACGATCGGGTCTACCTATCGTTTATAGTGTAAACGAGATAAAAAAAATATTTATTTTGATAAATATTTTTTAAATTATTTATTTCAATAATTATTATATTTATTTAATTTATAAAAATAAAAAATCCAAAAATATTTTGTACGTTGTTTGAAATTATCAGAAATGTCAAAAAAAAAAGAACAATATATCAATATAGGTGATTCTAGAAATATAAGGGTAAACAAAAAATTGAAATTATTTTTTATTTTAAAAAGATGAATTTGTTGAGACAAATTATACTTCTTTTTTACTTTTTTTATGTTTTAAAAATTAAATTAAGAATGAAAATCACCATGAAGCACCATAAGTAATTAAGTACTCAAAATCTCAGATCATGCATTGGTGGATTATATAAAAATAAAAAGATTTTTAAAGAAACCTTTATTTATTTATTTATTTTGTCTCTCAATTGGATATAATTTTCATTTTTTATATTTTAATCATATTTATAGTGCGTAGGTGTATCTTTTGCTTTATGTAAAGGGACACGTAAATAAACTAATAAAGTAAGCTTCCTCTAATTATAAATAAACTAGAGTGACTTGCGAAATATTAAATTAATAATAATATATAATAAATTTTAATAAGTATTATATTATTTAAAAATTAATTTAAATTTTTGTAAATTAATATTAAATTTGAAGGGTATTTTATTTAGAATATTTTGTAGAATACAAATTTTTTATATTAAAATTATACAAAAATTACATCTTTATTTAAAATAAGTATAATTATAAGATATTAAAATATAATTATATATAAAGTATTCGGTTGTTCGGAAAAATGGCGGATCGGGTGAGGCGGGGATAGGTGCAACCGGGTGAGGTAGGATCTAGATCTGGGCAGGAACTTTTAGGGTGAGTGGCTGTCCGAGTCGTTAGCAGGTTGGCGGGTGGGGCCACCTGCAAGGACATTTCGATGCTAAAGTTAGTGTCCGTATAAAGAGGCGGCTAATTAGGACAAGTAGCGTGACGTACTTCTGGGGAGGGGTAGGTCTCTCCCCATTTATACTCTGTACTCGGGTGAGTCCTCTACGGTTATGCTCACTCGTCTGGAAGCTTCTGCTAGCTGCTTAGATTTCTTCTGCGGTACGAGAGGTGACATGCAACTTTGAGTTTGGGTCGATTGACCCAGTGGGTCGGTGACTTGTAGTTGGACCCAGGGTCCGTAATGAGCTGGGCAGAATAGTGCCCCCAACGTGCCAACTGTGAAGCCAGAAGCTCGTGGTTGGCGCGTTCGAGCTACTTGTGCCCATTTTGGCCAAGCCTTCTTGAGCTTGGGAGTCAGTCAGTGGAGTCTGCACATCCAATGCGTGTGAGTTGCCCCCCAATATGGCCGGGGGTGTCGCTTTGGTTTTCGTGCTGAGCATTAAATGCTCTTTACGTTTGATTTGAAAGCAATGAAAAAGTCAAATTCACCCTTGTCTTTTCGTGTAAGAAACGGCTTAACCGCTTTAGTAAAATAATAAATTTTAAGTGTCCGGAGTAGATTCAAAATTTAGAAGTTTTAATTTGAAAATATAAAGGTGAAATTTGATTTCAATGAATTTTTCTGAGTTATAAAATGTATCTTGTCGAAAAGTTTTTGTAAAAATGCATACTGGCGCTTAAGCCGATAGTACTGGCTTTAGACTATCCAGTAGCGTGTTTTGAGAAAAATAAGATTTTGAAATTGATTTGTTGTTTTGAAAGGACAAAAATAATTTAGAATTGAAAACCGAACACTAATCTTAAAGGTTTTAGCCCAAAGTGGGCCAAATGAACCAAAAACACTTAGCGGATTGGATCGGGCCCAAGTGGACCCAAGTCCAACATATATATGCCCTGACTAATGAGCTTTGAGCTCATTTTCCATCACAAAGAGAGAGAGAGAGAGAGAGAGAGAGAGAGAGAGAGAGAGAGAGAGAGAGAGAGAGAGAGAGAGAGAGAGAGAGAGAGAGAGAGAGAGAGAGAGAGGTGATGTTACTATTCATCATCACCTTCCGGGAGCCATAACTTGAGCTACGGAGCTCCGATTGACGAGCTGTTTGTGGCTACACGAAACTCTTACTGAGATCTTCGATTCTAGCTAGGCATTGTTGGTAAGATTTCTCAACTCGTACTCCAGTTTCCAGCCCTATATTTCTGCATTTTTGGATTTGGTTTTGAGTAGATTTTGTGATTTTGCTTGTTTAGGTGTTCTCTAGTAGCGGGTAATTATTGGGCTTTGCCCCAATCACCGTTAGACAAGATAAGAAACCTCTATATCCTTGTAGTTTGGTGTAGTGTGAGCTTTAGTTGTTAATGCATGGTTATGTTGTATGTATGAAGCTTGTTTTTGGAGTTGGTTGTGGCTTTTGGTTTGGCTTTGGTGATTTGGAGCTTGAGGGAAGCTTGTTGGAGCCAAGATTTTGGTATTTGCATATATTGAGAATTGGCCAAGGTATGGTTTCGGTTTCTTTTATGTAATATGTAATGTTTCTGGACACTTAGGCTAGTTGACCTTAAGATAGGATTGAATGTTTGGGTGTATGTTTAATTGTATGTAAATTTGATGTTTGATGATAAGTTGTATGGAGGTGGATGATGAATGTTATGATTTATTATTGTTGATGAGGGTTTGATGATATTGATGATGAGTGGGAGGTTGATAAGGGGTATGAGGGTTATTGGTGTTAATGATATATTATGATGTTAGTTGATGTTGATAAGTATATATGTTGATTGTGGTAATATGAATGTTGATAATGATTGCTAATGTTGAGGTTAACTGATGAGGAGTATGAATATTGATTTTGATGACAATTGGTGAAGGATGTGAGTTTTATGAGGATAATGTGAGGAATAAACATTTAGATGGATTTGGTTAATGTTAGATATTATTTGGTGATGGTTATTGAAATTGATGAGGATTTGTAGTGGTTGTTGATGTTGTTGTTGGTTGATGATGATTATGAGTGTTTATGATGGTTTTGGATGTTGATGATTAAGGATTTTGACGGTGTTGAATGGTGTAATTGGGATATTATGGATGGTTGAGTTGGGAGAGGAAGGGTATGGCCTTTTATGTTGTTTTTGTATTGTTTGGGTTGTGATTATTTTGGTTTTGAATTAGAAGTTTTGGTAAAATTAAGGTTTAGAGATTTTTGGTGAACTTTGACAGATCATATCTTGAGCTACGGTTTTTGAAATTGAATGAATTTTATATCAAACTAAAGATAATTCAAAGAGCTTTAAAATGATATAGATTTTGTAGAAATTGAAATTTTTTAGAGAAAGATATGAACGTCGGAAGTTGGTGCCAGAAATCTGAAATTTTGTGATATTGCAGAATTGTGATTTCTGGTTTGTGTGCGCACGCACACACTGGTGCGCACGCGCACACTGGTGCGCACGCACACATTGGAAGGTGCATTTTGTTGAGGGTATTTGCACGCCTTGTGCGAGTGAATAGAATTGGAAAATTTTACTCCTGTGCGTACGCACACCTCTATGCGTACGCACACATCTTGAAAATCCTCCTGGGCGTGCGCACGCACACCCCTGTGCGTACGCACACTGCTCTGTTTTTCAATAACAACCTTGTTTTTAACTGTTTCACCTTTCTGACAAGCTTGTAAAATTTCATAACACTTACTTAAAACCTTTTTACCAGTTTTAGGGTCTTGAATCAAGGGAAAAATAATAAAGGAATAAATAGGGGTAGGGGTGTTCGCAGTGCGGTTTGGATCGGTTTTGAGTCAAAAATTCATCCGATCCGAACACTAATTTTACTTGCGGTGCGGTTTGGATTTGATGCATTTTTTAAAAAAATCCGATCCGATCCGATCCAATATGAAGCGGTTTGGATTGGATTGAATTTGCGGTTTTATAAATTAAAAAAATTATATACATATACCAAGCCTCAACATCAAATTTTAAATAATCAACAATGACATAATAAATCTCAACAATATCTTAAAAAATCAATAATAACATAACAATAGAAATAAAATTATAGGTTAGTTAAAATAAATAAATAAAAAATATTTTGAACATAAAATATTTATTAAATAATAATAATATATGAATAATATAAAAATATATAAAAAATTAAACATATTATAAGTATAATTGTAAATATAATAAAATAATAATATTATAGCACATTGTGCGGTTTGGATTGGATTGGATCGGTTATGAAAATTAGATCCGAAATCCGATCCGATCCAGCGGTTTGCAAAAAAGATCATCCAATCAAATCCGAATTAGTGCGGTTTTAATCGATTTTCGGTTTGAATTGGATTGGATGAGCGGTTTAATTTGGATCGGTTTGGATTTGAACACCCCTAAATAGGGGTATTGTTAGTTATGAGTTTAGAGCTGGTGACACGGGTTTGGAATGTTTGTGTAATTTCTAGCTTGAATTGGTGAATGTTGAGTTGTGAAGAGTATGGTTGAAGAGATTTATGAGGAATGGGAATGCTTATGATGAATTTGAAAAGTTGGAAACTGGTGATGTGATGGTTATGATGAGTTGAGAACTTGGAAAGGAATAATGAGGAAATTATTGGATTATATGGGAGTGTGCGGAGCCTATATCTCTAGCGTGGCAGATTTTTCTGCTGCATGAATAGTTGTTGTTGAGAGTGTGCGGAGCCTATATCTCCAGCGTGGCAGATTTTTCTGCTGCATGAGTAGTTGTTGTTGTTTCCTTCTCTGCTGCATGAAGTGTGCGGGGCCTATATCCCTGACGTAGTAGACTCTATACTGCATGAGTGTACAGGGCACTATATCTCTGGCGTGGTAGAAAAGGCTACATCCGGGAAGATGTGTCGGGTTGGCATTTACGGACCGACAAGTGATATCACGAGCCAATAGGACAGGCATTCATCATATGCATCTTTTAGGTGCTTGTTTGCTTTGATTACTTGAGTTTGCCTAATTGTATAATATGCCTACTTGCTTCTTGAATTAATTGTGATATATGAATACTACTTGTGTTTTACTTGCGTGCATTATTTGTGATTGTCTGGTGCTGAGGAGGTTAGGTAGGCGGTGGTGACGGGATCACACGAAGGTTAGGTTGGTGAAGGTTGTGGGATACAGCGGTGTGACTTGTTCTAGTTAGAGACCCCCTAAGTTTAGATAACCCTGCTTATGGTTTATGGTTTATTTTATTTATTTACGTTAAGCTTGAATATCTGTTGGTGTGAAGTTCTAGGATTGCCTTCGGTGTCCCGGAACCTTACATCTTACATTATTGGGCACTGTTACCATACTGAGAACCTCCGGTTGAGACAGGCGAAGCAAAGGAAAGAGAAAGACTAGCCTGCGTAGTATTACCAGGCACACCTCTGGCGATAAAGAAGAGAGGCCAGGCCACATTCTCGTCGGCGATACAAACATCGTCCTTGGGTGACCGAGGGGCTCTCGATAAGAGCACTACGCTAGCTACTCTAGTACATTCGCTGTCCTCTGGCAGCACAATGCCAATTCAGCCTTAAAGCCAGAATCTAGTGGTGGTTCCTTACCCTTACAGAAGAAAAGAGATCTGTTATTGTCAGCCCTCTATCCTCTATATTAGGCTAAGGCGCTCATTCCATACTTTGTTGTTATTTTTTTCAAATGCAGGTCGTAATTCACCTCGGTAAAATTGCAGAGATGGTGACAGAGCGGAGTATGATTCTTTCCTTGTTTATTTCTGTTTTACAGTTGTCATAGTATTCTCTCACCTTTTGTATATTTAACTTTGTTGCATTAGAGGCTTTATTTTCTAAAAACTTTGAGGGATAGGTTGTTGCTGTTTTAAACTTCAAACTCTGTTGTATTCAGTTTGACTAGCCGGCCTGAACTCCGCAGGTTGTGACTAGTGATCTTTTTGGTATTTTATATATATATATATATATATATATATATCTTGTTAACTTGATTATTTCCTTATGTATCCTGGAGCTATCTACAAGATTGATATGTATTATGTATTATGTTTTGTCCTGTTCGTGCTTACACGTTTAGTTATCGTGTGCGAACGCTTCGCGTTTTGTATTTCCGCTTTACGCGACTTTGAGCTTTACTCCTTCATCGATATATATTTGTGGACATATATTATATATTATAAGCTTTAGAATTGCCGTAACCTTTGATTAACTTTTGCTTTACGGCTAGAGGTAAGGCTTAAGGTAATTAGGGTGTTACATTTCGCGCTCCCCTAGACGGTTATCATTCCATACTCTTTGGCCCTCTCTTCCGTAACTTCTTCACTTTCCTCACACATTCTCTCCATCTCTCTTTGCTTTCTAAACATTGCTCCTTCGAAGTTCAACATCCCTCTGCGAATCCCACCATATTCTTTCTTCGTTCATACCTTCCATTCTGCACTCACTGGTGCGCAATCTTTTCTCTTCTTCTTGGGTACTGGTTATTATACTTGCTTTTGCCATTGTCTTGCCACATGTATCTTTTATTGCTTTTGGTGTATTTGGCTTCTTTCTAGCTTTCTGTGATTGTTGCTTGCCTAGGCTAGATTCACTTTCGTTAGCTAGTTTTTTTAGGGGGGGTACCATAGACGTCTTTTTCCAGGATTTAGACCTTGAACTAGTGCAAATAGTATAGAGTATTAACATAGCAGAGTATAGTTCCATCCTTTCGCTTTATTTCGAATTTTTGACCTCCCAAGTTGACTTAAGTGGTGCCCCCACTGTAGGTATGGTGCAGCAACTTGCAACATGCAATATTGTGGATCGCTACATTTGGATAACCTCTGATGTGAAGGACACGGCTTCCCGGGTAACTTGAGAGGAGCTACAGGAGCTTCGTGATTCTGGGGCCTCGTGTGGATGGGGCCCGGAGGAGGCGAACTATCAAGTCTTCGTTTTGGGTGATCGAGAGCGCATTTGTCACTTGAACATGTCGACTCCCCGGGTAGTTGATTGGATGTGAGTGTACAAACCAATGTTCACTACATTAGGTCTCCGTCTTCCCTTCTCTCCTTTCATCATCTCTCTGTTAAACCGTTATGATGTCGCCCCATCACAACTTTACCCAAACAGCTGGGCAGCCATCCGTACCTTTGAGATGGTTTGTGAATATCTAGAAATTTTGACCTCTGTGAATGTATTTTTATACCTTTTCTTACTCACTAACCACCCCCGAGAAGGAAAGCATAAGAAAGCTACCTTTCCTTCCAGGCTGTACAAAATAGGCATATCTTTGGCCTTTTTGAAGACTCTTTTCATGGTTTCAAGACCAAATACTTTAAATTCAGACCAACTTCGGGTTGCCACCTATTTGGTTGCTCGGGTGTTTAGTAGATCTGTAAGGTAGATAACGGAGCAAGAAAATGAGAGGATCTGGACCCGAAAGTGAGTTGCTGGAGTGGCGCGTTCGGCCTATTTGTCGGCGTGTCGATGGGTGGAGCCACCTGCAAGGACACTCCAATGCTAAAGTCAGAGTCCGTACGAATAGGCGGCTAATTAGGGTTAGAAGGGTGACATACCTTTGGGAGGGGTAGGTCCCTCCCCATTTATATCCTGTACTCGGGTGAGCCCCTTGTAATAAGGCCCACCTACCTAGAAGCTTCTGCTAGCTGTCCAGGTTTCTCGTGGAATGGGAGGTGACGTATGGGTCGCCTCTTAATCTGGGCCGGTGGACCTGTTAGGTCGGTGAATTGCGACCGGACCTGGGTCGTGATTGGGCTGGGTCGGAATAGTGCCCCAACGTGTCAACTCTGAAGCCAGGAGTTCGTGGTTGGCACGTTCGAGATACTCGCGCCTTCTTTGACCAAGTCCTCCTGGGTCCGGGAGTACGTCACGGGGGTCCGTGGTTCCAACGCGCGAGGTGCCCACATCCGCTGCTTGGGCGTTGCTTTGGTTTCTGATGAGCGGATAATTTATACCCTTTTTGGTATTTTCTTACATAGTTTTTAGTATGTTTTAGTTAATTTTTATTATATTTTTATTAGTTTTTATTCAAAAATCACATTTTTGGACTTTACTATGAGTTTGTGTACTTTTCTGTGATTTTAGGTATTTTCTGGTTGAAATTGAGAGACCTAAGCAAAAATCTAATTCAGAGGCTGAAAAAGGAGTGCAGATGCTGTTGCATTTTGACTCTCCTGCACTCGAAATAGATTTTCGGGAGCTACAGAAACCCAATTGGTGCGCTCTTAATTGCATTGGAAAGTAGACATCTTGGGCTTTCCAGCAACATATAATAGTCCATACTTTGTCCGAGATTTGATGGCCCAAACTGGCGTTCAAAGTCTGCCTAAAAATTTTGGCGTAAAACGCCCAAACTGGCACTAGAATTGGAGTTAAACGCCCAAACTGGCACCAAAACTGGCGTTTAACTCCAGAAAAAGCCTAAGCACGAAAAAGCTTCAATGCTCAGCCCAAGCACACACCAAGTGGGCCCCGGAAGTGGATTTCTGCACTATCTGCACTTAGTTACTCATTTTTCTGTAACCCTAGGTTACTAGTCTAGTATAAAAACTACTTTTAGAGATTCATTTAGTACCTCATGACATTTTTCACACTTCATATTGTATTTCTGACGGCATGAGTCTCTAAACCCCATGGTTGAGAGTTAGGAGCTCTGATGTGTTTCAATGGATTAATGCAATTACTACTGTTTTCCATTCAATCACGCTTGATTCTATTCCAAGATACTCATTCGTACTTCAATCCAGAAGTGCTAAGTGCGAGACACCCCATCATGGTGAGATCTATCATTTTACCCTTTTATGTATAGTTCTTGAATTCTTCATTGTTTTGTGATTGCTTAGCTATAGTATTGTTTGATTAGATTTGATTGTGGATACCTTAGATAACTTGTTCATGAAGATTTGCATTGATTTTTCAATGGATGGATTGATTGTGTGGTAGAAGAACACCCTATCTTTGGGTATTGCATTGATTTTTGGGTGTTTTTGACATCTTTGGCTTGTTTGGCCCCTAAATTCATGATAATTAGGCATTCTTTATGTCATTCAAAAAAGGGGGGCGTGTGCGCGCACTACGCGCGTACGCGCCCATAGGCCATTCACAGCTCCTGGGTCATTTTCCAGAGAGTTATGCCAATTCTGTGCCAATTTTGAGCTCCAGGCACAACGCCACTCACGCGTGCACGCAACTAGCACGTATGCGTCCATGGCCCCATTCGCGCAAAGCGCGCATGCGCGCACTAGCCGCGTACGCGCCGATTATGCCAGCTGCAATTCTGAGCCATTTTCCCGAGAGTTGTGCTACTTTTGGACTAATATTGTGCCTTTAGCCTGACTCCACTCGCGCATATGCGCACCTGGCGCACACGCGCATCTCGGACAAAATGCATATCGATGCGCAAGCACACCGTGCGCGTCCGCGTCGATCGTGCAAATTCAACTTCTAGTACTTTTCCCGAGAGTTGAGCCAAAATTGTGCCCACATTGTGCTGAGGGCACAACCCAAACGCACGCACAAGCGCACCTGGCGCTCGCGCACACACCTGCACACCACCACTTCACACGTACGCACTGTGCGTATCCGCGCCCCTGCTGATTTTTGCCCATGCACGCGCACGCGTGCATGGCGCGCGCGCGCCGGTCTCACGACCCAAGTACATTGAGAGCGCGCCCTTTTCTTTTCAATTCTCCTTCCCTCTTCTTGCCTTCATTTCTGTTCTTCACTTCTACCCCCTACCACTTCTACCACCTCTCCTCCGACCACCACCGGCGGCAACCACCACCTCCGGCGGTCCCACACCTCTCTTTCTCCTCTCCTCTCTCATACTCCTCACTATCTCCTCTCTCACTTACATCCCCCATTTCTCTTCTTCTTCTCAAGGTACTCTCACTTTTCTTTTTTTCTATTTTCTTGTTTAGTTCTCTCTTTTCCTTCTTTCTTTCATTAGTTGCATTCCCTTACTCTTCTTCTTAGTTAGTTTCCATTCATGTTTTGTTTATTGGATTTTCTTCCTTTTTTATTTTCTTATGGGTGTTAAAAGTGGAGATTACTCTTGCATTGATGAGTTGGATTGTCTTAATTGCATTCCCTTACAATGTGTGGTATGCTATGATAATTGATGTTGCTTTGTGGGATGTTACATTGTCTCCCTTCTCTAATTTTTGTCATAAAAAGGGATGCACACCAAGTGTTTGATGAAAGGCATACATGACTTTTTGGGTTAAATTTGACTTAATGTCTCTGGTGCGTGGCAGAAGTTAGGCCAATTAAGAGATTATAATATAATAGAACAGCGTTGCGAGTATAGCTCTTAACCGGCTAAAATCCGCCTCACCAATTTAGAAAGGTGTCACAAAAATTTAGAATAGAAAAATACTGGGAGTATGAGTCCCAGGTCGTCTCCCAACGAGTTGCAAGAAAGGGTGCTATTTTATTAATTAGGAATTTCCAAGAGAGTTTGAGTTTGGATAACGAGTAATTAAATAACTGTAAATTAAAGCAATAAAAACTAAGAATGATTATTAATATTCTAGATAAAAGGCCTTGACTGTGGGAATGATTAATTGGAAGTTCTATCCTTGTTGGGGTCTCTTAAGTGTAGTATTAAAAAGGTTGTTATTTTCACTTAGTTAACCCTTACTAAATAAAGGAAAGTCAAGTGATTGAGCTAACTCTTATTCGCAAATCCTAGTCCTCTCCTTTGGGAAGGTCTAGCGTTAGTAAATACAGAACTAGCCAACAACTTCCAGTTTAATCAGCACTTAAGCCTTCCAGTAAATACAGAACTAGCTTATCAATGCACGTGGATTTATAATTTTTCTAGTTTCACATGAGTAGGTACCCAAATTTCCAATTATTTTAGAATAACACATTCCCTTATTAACCCATGTTCCCGCACTTAATTGACACACAATTTCTATCTTAAGCTAACCAAAGATTCAATTTGGGATATTACTTATTTTTCTGCTTAAGGCTAGTAATGTGGTAAAATATAGAACAAATGGGATTAAAAGGCTCAAATTGGCTAACAAAGGTGATTGAAAGGGTAGGCTATTTGGGATAAGTGAGTTAATAAAATAATGGCCTCAATCATATGCATGCATATAACACATTAAATATTGGACATTGATGAGCGGATAATTTATACGCTTTTTGGCATTGTTTTTAGTATGTTTTTAGTAGGATCTAGTTACTTTTAGGGATGTTTTCATTAGTTTTTATGTTAAATTCACATTTTCTGGACTTTACTATGAGTTTGTATGTTTTTCTGTGATTTCAGGTATTTTCTGGCTGAAATTGAGGGACTTGAGCAAAAATCAGATTCAGAGGTTGAAGAAGGACTGCTGATGCTGTTGGATTCTGACCTCCCTGCACTCAAAGTGGATTTTCTGGAGCTACAGAACTCGAAATGGCGTGCTTTTAATTGCGTTGGAAAGTAGACATCCAGGGCTTTCCAGCAATATATAATAGTCCATACTTTGGCCAAGAATAGATGACATAAACTGGCATTCAACGCCAGCTTTCTACCCCAATCTGGCGTCCAGCGCCAGAAAAGGAGCCAAAACCAGAGTTGAACGCCCAAACCGGCACAAAAACTGGCGTTCAACTCCAAGAAGGACCTCTACACGTGCAACACTCAAGCCCAGCCCAAGCACACACCAAGTGGGCCCCGGAAGTGGATTTATGCATCAATTACTTACTCATGTAAACCCTAGTGACTAGTTTATTATAAATAGGACCTTTTACTATTGTATTAGGCATCTTTGATCAGCTTTTGATCTTTGATCAGTTGTATGCTATCTTAGATCACGTTTGGGGGCTGGCCATCTCGGCCATGCCTGGACTTTCACTTATGTATTTTTAACGGTAGAGTTTCTACACTCCATAGATTAAGGTGTGGAGCTCTGCTGTTCCTCAAAGATTAATGCAAAGTACTACTGTTTTCTATTCAATTCATCTTATTTCACTTCTAAGATATCCATTCGCACCCAAGAACGTGACGAAGGTGATGATTATGTGTGACACTCATCATCCTTCTCCTTTATGAACGCGTGCCTGACAAACACTTCTGTTCTACATGAAATAAGCTAGAATGAATATCTCTTAGATCTCCTAATAAGAATCTTCGTGGCGTAAGCTAGAATGATGGCGGCATTCAAGAGAATCCGGAAAGTCTAAACCTTGTCTGTGGTATTACGAGTAGGATTCAATGATTGGATGACTGTGACGAGCTCCTAACTCGCGATTGCAGGGCGTTAGTGACAGACGCAAAAGGATAGTAAATCCTATTCCAGCATGATCGAGAACCGACAGATGAATAGCCGTACCGTGACAGGGTGCGTGAGCATATTATTCACTGAGAGGATAAGATGAAGCCATTGGCAAGGGTGATGCCTCCAGACGATTAGCCGTGCCGTGACAGGGCATTGGATCATTTTCCCGAGAGATGACCGAAAGTAGCCATTGACAGTGGTGATGTATCACATAAAGCCAGCCATGGAAAGGAGTAAGACTGATTGGATGAAGATAGCAGGAAAGCAGAGGTTCAGAGGAACGAAAAGCATCTCCATTCGCTTATCTGAAATTCCTACCAATGATTTACATAAGTACCTCTATCCCTATTCTATTATTTATTATTCGAAAACTCCATAATTATTTTATATCCGCCTGACTGAGATTTACAAGGTGACCATAGCTTGCTTCATACCAACAATCTCCGTAGGATTCGACCCTTACTCACGTAAGGTATTACTTGGACGACCCAGTGCACTTGCTGGTCAGTTGTATCGAAGTTGTGACAAATTATGAATGTGTAATCACGATTACGCGTACCAAGTTGCTCACGTGCCAGGAATAGTTTGAGCCTGGACATCACAATTTCGAGCACCAAGTTTTTGGCGCCGTTGCCGGGGATTGTTCGAGTTTGGACAACTGACGGTTCATCTTGTTGCTCAGATTAGGTAATTTTCTTTTTGTTTTGTTTTCAAAAATTTTTCAAAAATATTTCTAAAATTTTATCATCTGTTTTCGAAAATAATAAAAATGTTTTCAAAAAAAATTTTTTTATTCAAAATTTTTAAGAATGAATTCTAGTGTTTCATGAAGCATGTTGGAGCCTGGCTGGCTGTAAAGCCATGTCCTATTCCTTTGGGAATGAGTATGTCAGGCGTGTCATGTCTGAATTACATGCTGAAGCTTGGCTGGCCATTGGCCATGTCTAGTGTTTTGGACCGGAGCTTTCATTGAAAGCTTGGCTGGCTAGTGAGCCATGTCTAATTCTTGGACTGAAGCTTCGGACTAAGAATGCAAGATTCCTGGAATTCATATTAAAAATTTTGGAATCCTTATTTTTCTTTTTCATATAATTTTCGAAAAAAATCCAAAAAAATTTTGAAAATCATAAAAATCAAAAATATTTTTTGTTTCTTGTTTGAGTCTTGAGTCATATCATAAGTTTGGTGTCACTTGCATATGCATCTAGCATTTTTCGAAAATTTCATGCATTCATTGTGTTCTTCATGATCTTCAAGTTGTTCTTGGTAAGTCTTCTTGTTTGATCTTGATGATTTTTTGTTTTGTGTCTTTTCTTGTTTTTCATATGCATTCTTGAATTCTTAGTGCGTAAGCATTAAAGAATTCTAAGTTTGGTGTCTTGCATATTTTCTTTGCATTAAAAATTTTTCAAAATTGTGTCTATGATATTCATCTCGACATTTATAGTGTTCTTGGTGTTCATCTTGACATTCATAGCATTCTTGCATGCATCACATGTTTTGATCTAAAAATTTCATGCATTGCATCTTTTTAGTGTTTTTCTCTCTCATCACAAAAAAAAAATCAAAAAATATCTTTTCCTTTTTCTCTCATCAAATTCGAAAATTGAGTTGACTTTTTCAAAAATTAAAAAAAAAAAAATCAAAGTTGTTTCTTATGAGTCAAATCAAATTTTCAATTTGAAAATCTTATATTTTTCAAAATCTTTTTCAAAAATCAAATCTTTTTCAAAATTCTTAGTTATTTTCGAAAATTCCAAAAATATTTTTCAAAAAAATCTTTTTCTTATTTTTGTATTAAATTTTCGAAAATAACATAAACAATTAATATTTTGATTCAAAAATTTCAAGTTTGTTACTTACTTGTTAAGAAAGATTCAAACTTTAAGTTCTAGAATCATATCTTGTGATTTCTTGTGAATCAAGTCATTAATTGTGATTTTAAAAATCAAATCTTTTTCAAAAACAATTTCAATCATATCTTTTCAAAAATATCTTCTTATCTTTTTCAAAAAGTTGGTTTCAAAATATCTTTTCTAACCTCCTAACTTCTTATCTTTTCAAAATTTGTTTCAACTAACTAACTAACTTTTTGTTTGTTTCTTAACTTTTTCAAAACTACCTAACTAACTCTCTCTCTCTAATTTTCGAAAATATCTTCCTTCTTTTTCAAAATTTCTTAACTAATTATTTTTATTTTTTATTTTAAAAAATTTTCGAAAAATACTAACATTTTTTTTCAAAAACCATTTTCGAAAATCACTAACTCTTTTTCAAAAATATTTTCGAAAATTCTCCCTCTCCCATCTCATTCTATTTATTCATTCATATCCTAACATCTCATCTCACATATCTAGCCTCCTCACAGTTGTGTTTCTTCCATTATATTACATTCTGTCTCCCCCTCTTCTTCTACTCACACAGGGATCCCTATACTGTGGTATAAAGGATCTCTATTATTATTATTATTTTTCTGTGCCTTCTTCTTTGTCATATGAGCAGGAGCAAGGATAAGAACATTCTTGTGGAAGCAGATCCAGAACCTGAAAGGACTCTGAAGAAAAAATTAAGAGAAGCTAAATTACAACAA
Source organism: Arachis ipaensis (assembly GCF_059453495.1). Classification (NCBI taxonomy): domain Eukaryota; kingdom Viridiplantae; phylum Streptophyta; class Magnoliopsida; order Fabales; family Fabaceae; genus Arachis; species Arachis ipaensis. Next base: position 35,880,141 of record NC_142435.1, on the reverse strand, counting down.
TCCAGAAATAACCTTTCAGAAATTTTCGAACAGGAAGAGGAGATGGCAGCCGAAAATAATAATAATGTAAGGAAGATACTTGGTGACTTTACTGCACCTAATTCCAATTTACATGGAAGAAGTATCTCCATTCCTGCCATTGGAGCAAACAACTTTGAGCTGGAACCTCAATTAGTTTCTCTGATGCAGCAGAACTGTAGTTTCATGGACTTCCATCTGAAGATCCTTTTCAGTTCTTAACTGAATTCTTGCAGATATGTGATACTGTTAAGACTAATGGAGTAGATCCTGAAGTCTACAGGCTCATGCTTTTCCCTTTTGCTGTAAGAGACAGAGCTAGATTATGGTTGGATTCTCAACCCAAAGACAGCCTAAACTCTTGGGATAAGCTGGTCACGGCCTTCTTAGCCAAGTACTTTCCTCCTCAAAAGCTGAGCAAGCTTAGAGCTGATGTTCAAACTTTCAGACAGAAAGAAGGTGAATCCCTCTATGAAGCTTGGGAAAGATACAAATAGTTGACCAAAAAGTGTCCTTTTGACATGCTTTCAGAATGGACCATCCTGGATATATTCTATGATGGTTTATCTGAGCTATCAAAGATGTCACTGGACACTTCTGCAGGTGGATCCATTCACCTAAAGAAAACACCTGCAGAAGCTCAAGAACTCATTGACATGGTTGCTAATAACCAGTTCATGTACACTTCTGAAAGGAATCCTGTGAACAATGGGACGCCTATAAAGAAGGGAGTTCTTGAAGTTGATACTCTGAATGCCATATTGGCTCAGAATAAAATATTGACTCAGCAAGTCAATATGATCTCTCAGAGTCTGCATGGAATGCAAGCTGCATCCAACAGTACTCAAGAGGCTTCTTATGAAGAAGAAGCTTATGATCCTGAGAACCCTGCAATAGCATAGGTGAATTACTTAGGTGAACCTTATGGAAACACCTATAACTCATCATGGAGAAATCATCCAAATTTCTCATGGAAGGATCAAAAGCCTCAACAAGGCTTTAATAATGGTGGAAGAAACAGGTTTAACAATAATAAACCTTTTCCATCATCCACTCAGCAACAGACAGAGAACTCTGAACAAAATGCTTCTAATTTAGCAAATCTAGTCTCTGATCTATCTAAAGCCACTGTGAGCTTCATGAATGAAACAAGGTCTTCCATTAGAAATTTGGAAGCACAAGTGGGCCAGCTGAGTAAAAGGATCACTGAAATCCCTCCCAGTACTCTCCCAAGCAATACAGAAGAGAATCCAAAAGGAGAGTGCAAGGCCATTAACATAAGCAAAATGGCCGAACCCAATGAGGGAGAGGAGGACGTGAATCCCAAGAAGGAAGACCTCCTGGGACGTCCAGTGATTAATAAGGAGCTTCCCTCTGAGGAACCAAAGGACTCTGAGGCTCATCTAGAGACCATAGAGATTCTATTGAACCTCCTTATGCCCTTCATGAGCTATGATGAGTATTCCTCTTCTGAAGAGAATGAGGATGTTACTGAAGAGAAAACTGCCAAGTTTCTTGGTGCAATCATGAAGCTGAATGCCAAATTATTTGGCATTGATACTTGGGAAGTTGAACCTCCCTTGTTCATCAATGAACTAAGTGATCTGGATCAACTGACATTGCCCCAGAAGAGACAGGATCCTGGAAAGTTCATAATACCCTGTACCATAGGCACCATGATCTTTAAGGCCCTGTGTGACCTTGGTTCAGGGATAAACTTCATGCCCCTCTCTGTAATAGAGAAACTGGGAATCTATAGGGTGCAAGCTGCTAAAATCTCATTAGAGATGGCAGACAATTCAAGAAAATAGGCTTATGGACAAATAGAGGACGTGTTAGTAAAGGTTGAAGGCCTTTACATCCCTGCTGATTTCATAGTCCTGGATACTGGAAAGGAAGAGGATGAATCCATCATCCTAGGAAGACCTTTCCTGGCCACAGCAAGAGCTGTGATTGATATTGACAGAGGTGAAAAAGTCCTTCAATGGAATGAGGACTCCATTGTGTTTAAAACTCAAGGATCTCCCTCTGCAACCATGGAGAGGAAGCAGAAAAAGCTTCTCTCAAAGCAGAGTCAACCAGAGCCCCCACAGTCAAACTCTAAGTTTGGTGTTGGGAGGCCACAACCAAACTCTAAGTTTGGTGTTGGAGAGTCTCAACAAAGCTCTGCACATCTGTGAGGCTCCATGAGAGCCCACTGTCAAGCTATTAACATTAAAGAAGCGCTTGTTGGGAGGCAACCCAATTTTTATTTATTTAACTATATTTTTCTTAGTTATATTTCTTTGTAGGTTCATGATCATGTGGAGTCACAAAATAAATATAAAAATTGAAAACGGAATCAAAAACAGCAGAAGAAAAATCACACCCTGGAGGAGCATCTGTCTGGCATTCAGCGCCAGAACAGAGCATGGTTCTGGCGCTGAACGCCCAAAATGGGCAGCTTCTGGGCGCTAAACGCCAGAACAGGCATGGTTCTGGCGTTCAACGCCAGAAATGGCACACAAATGGGCGTTGAACGCCCAAAATGGCCACCAACCTGGCGCTGAACGCCCAGAGTTGGGTACAAAGGCATTTTTACATGCCTAATGGGTGCAGGGATGTAAATCCTTGAACACCTCAGGATCTGTGGACCCCACAAGATCCACTCAGGATCTGTGGACCCCACAGGATCCACTCAGGATCTGTGGACCCCACAGGATCCCCACCTACCTCCACTCACTTCTTCTCACCACTCTCTTTCACACAACCCCATAAACACTCTTCCCCATCACCTCTTCACCACTCACATCCATCCATTCTTCCTCATAAACCTACCTCATAAACTCCACCTACCTTCAAAATTCAAAACCAATTTCCCACCCAAACCCACCCATATGGCCGAACCTTAACCCCTCTCCCTTCCCTATATAAAGCCCTCTATTCTTCATCAAATTCACACAACACACCCCTCTACACCCCTCTTGGCCGAAACCACATCTCCCTCTCCCTCTCCATATTTCTTCTTCTTCTTCTTCTATTCTTTTGTTTATTGCTCGAGGGCGAGCAATATTCTAAGTTTGGTGTGGTAAAAGCATAAGATTTTTGTTTTTCCATTACCATTGATGGCACCTAAGACCGGAGAATCCTCTAGAAAGGGGAAAGGGAAGATAAAAGCTTCCACATCCGAGTCATGGGAGATGGAAGGGTTCATCTCCAAAGCCCATCAAGACCACTTCTATGATGTTGTGGCCAAGAAGAAGGTGATCCCTGAGGTCCCTTTCAAACTCAAAAGAAATGAGTATCCGGAGATCCGACATGAAATTCAAAGAAGAGGTTGGGAAGTTCTAACAAATCCCATCCAACAAGTCGGCATCCTAATGGTTCAAGAGTTCTATGCTAATGCATGGATCACCAAGAACCATGATCAAAGTAAGAACCCGGATCCAAAGAACTATGTTACAATGGTTCGGGGGAAATACTTAGATTTTAGTCCGGAAAATGTGAGGTTGGCGTTTAACTTGCCCATGATGCAAGGAGATGAACGCCCCTACACTAGAAGGGTCAACTTTAATCAAAGGTTGGACCAAGTCCTTATGGACATATGTGTAGAAGGAGCTCAATGGAAGGTTGACTCCAAAGGCAAGCCGGTTCAACTAAGAAGATTGGACCTCAAGCCTGTAGCTAGAGGATGGTTAGAGTTCATTCAATGCTCAATCATTCCCACTAGCAACCGGTCTGAAGTTACTATAGATCGGGCCATCATGATCCATAGCATCATGATTGGAGAAGAGGTGGAAGTTCATGAGATTATACCTCAAGAACTCTACAAGGTGGCTGACAAGTCCTCCACTATGGCAAGGTTAGCCTTTCCTCACCTCATTTGCCACCTATGCAATTCGGCTGGGATTGACATAGAGGGAGATATCCTCATTAAAGAGGACAAGCCCATCACTAAGAAAAAGATGGAGCAAGCAAGAGAGCCCAATCATGGAGCTCAAGAGGCGTAAGAAGCTCATTTCCATGAGATCCCGGAGATGCCTCAAATGCACTTTCCTCCACAAAATTATTGGAAGCAACTAAGGGTGGAACATCAAGAGCACTCCATCATCCTTCATGAAATCAGAGAAGATCTAAAAGCAATGAAGGAGGAGCAACAAAGACAAGGAAGAGACATAGAAGAGCTCAAGGACATCATTGGTTCCTCAAGAAGGAAACGCCACCATTACTAAGGTGGATTCATTCCTTGTTCTTATTTCTTCTGTTTTTCGTTTTCTATGTTATGTGCTTATCTGTGTTTTTGTCTTCATTACATGATCATTAGTAGTTAGTAACTATGTCTTAAAGTTATGAATGTCCTATGAATCCATCACCTCTCTTAAATGAAAAATGTTTTAATTCAAAAGAACAAGAAGTACATGAGTTTCGAATTTATCCTTGAACTTAGCTTAATTATATTGATGTGGTGACAATGTTTCTTGTTTTCTGAATGTATGCTTGAACAGTGCATATGTCTTTTGAAGTTGTTGTTCAAGAATGTTAAATATGTTGGCTTTTGAAAGAATGATGACTAGGAGACATGTTATTTGATAATCTGAAAAATCATAAAAATGATTCTTGAAGCAAGAAAAAGCAGCAAAGAACAAAGCTTGCAGAGAAAAAAAAAATATATATATAGGCGAAAAAAAAATAAAAGAAAGAAAAGCAAGCAGAAAAAGCCAAAAGCTCTTAAAACCAAGAGGCAAGAGCAAAAAGCCAATAACCCTTAAAACCAAAAGGCAAGGGCAATAAAAAGGATCCCAAGGCTTTGAGCATCAGTGGATAGGAGGGCCTAAAGGAATAAAATCCTGGTCTAAGCGGCTAAACCAAGCTGTCCCTAACCATGTGCTTGTGGCGTGAAGGTGTCAAGTGAAAACTTGAGACTGAGCGGTTAAAGTCAAGGTCCAAAGCAAAAAAAGAGTGTGCTTAAGAACCCTGGACACCTCTAATTGGGGACTTTAGCAAAGCTGAGTCATAATCTGAAAAGGTTCACCCAATTATGTGTCTGTGGCATTTATGTATCCGGTGGTAATACTGGAAAACAAAGTGCTTAGGGCCACAGCCAAGACTCATAAAAAAGCTGTGTTCAAGAATCATCATACTGAACTAGGAGAGTCAATAACACTATTCGAAATCTGAAGTTCCTATAGATGCCAATCATTCTGAACCTCAATGGATAAAGTGAGATGCCAAAACTATTCAAGAGGCAAAAAGCTATAAGTCCCGCTCATATGATTGAAGCTCTGTTTCATTGATAGTTTGGAATTTGTAGTATATTCTCTTCTTTTTATCCTATTTGATTTTCAGTTGCTTGGGGACAAGCAACAATTTAAGTTTGGTGTTGTGATGAGCGGATAATTTATACGCTTTTTGGCATTGTTTTTAGTATGTTTTTAGTAGGATCTAGTTACTTTTAGGGATGTTTTCATTAGTTTTTATGTTAAATTCACATTTCAGGACTTTACTATGAGTTTGTGTATTTTTTTGTGATTTCAGGTATTTTCTGGCTGAAATTGAGGGACTTGAGCAAAAATCAGATTCAGAGGTTGAAGAAGGACTGTTGATGCTGTTGGATTCTGACCTCCCTGCACTCAAAGTGGATTTTATGGAGCTACAGAACTTGAAATGGCGTGCTTCCAATTGCATTGGTAAGTAGACATCTAGGGCTTTCTAGCAATATATAATAGTCCATACTTTGGCCAAGAATAGATGACGTAAACTGGCGTTCAACGCCAGCTTTCTACCCAAATTTGGCGTCCAGCGCCAGAAAAGGAGCCAAAACCAGAGTTGAACGCCCAAACTGGCACAAAAACTGGCGTTCAACTCCAAGAAGGACCTCTACATGTGCAACACTCAAGCCCAGCCCAAGCACACACCAAGTGGGCCCCGGAAGTGAATTTATGCATCAATTACTTACTCATGTAAACCCTAGTGACTAGTTTATTATAAATAGGACCTTTTACTATTGTATTAGGCATCTTTGATCAGCTTTTGATCTTTGATCAGTTGTATGCTATCTTAGATCACGTTTGGGGGCTGGCCATCTCGGCCATGCCTGGACTTTCACTTATGTATTTTTAACGGTAGAGTTTCTACACTCCATAGATTAAGGTGTGGAGCTCTGCTGTTCCTCAAAGATTAATGCAAAGTACTACTGTTTTCTATTCAATTCATCTTATTTCACTTCTAAGATATCCATTCGCACCCAAGAACGTGACGAAGGTGATGATTATGTGTGACGCTCATCATCATTCTCCTTTATGAACGCGTGCCTGACAAACACTTCTGTTCTACATGAAATAAGCTAGAATGAATATCTCTTAGATCTCCTAATCAGAATCTTCGTGGCGTAAGCTAGAATGATGGCGGCATTCAAGAGAATCCGGAAAGTCTAAACCTTGTCTGTGGTATTCCGAGTAGGATTCAATGATTGGATGACTGTGACGATCTCCTAACTCGCGATTGCAGGGCGTTAGTGACAGACGCAAAAGAATAGTAAATCCTATTCCAGCATGATCGAGAACCGACAGATGAATAGCCGTACCGTGACAGGGTGCGTGAGCATATTATTCACTGAGAGGATAAGATGAAGCCATTGGCAAGGGTGATGCCTCCAGACGATTAGCTGTGCCGTGACAGGGCATTGGATCATTTTCCCGAGAGATGACCGAAAGTAGCCATTGACAGTGGTGATGTATCACATAAAGCCAGCCATGGAAAGGAGTAAGACTGATTGGATGAAGATAGCAGGAAAGCAGAGGTTCAGAGGAACGAAAAGCATCTCCATTCGCTTATCTAAAATTCCTACCAATGATTTACATAAGTACCTCTATCCCTATTCTATTATTTATTATTCGAAAACTCCATAATTATTTTATATCCGCCTGACTGAGATTTACAAGGTGACCATAGCTTGCTTCATACCAACAATCTCCGTGGGATTCGACCCTTACTCACGTAAGGTATTACTTGGACGACCCAGTGCACTTGCTGGTCAGTTGTATCGAAGTTGTGACAAATTATGAATGTGTAATCACGATTACGCGTACCAAGTTGCTCACGTGCCAGGAATAGTTTGAGCCTGGACATCACAATTTCGAGCACCAGACATATAGGATGGAATAAAATATAAATCACAATCATAGAGAAGCAAACACAAAAGAATAAAATTTTATGGTTAAATAATGTAACCATGTCATTAGGCTCAAGTCTCATAGTTTGTGTGTTCTAGCTTTTAACTATGTTCCAAATATAACTTCCAAACAAGTTTAACACAAAAGTTTTGGTTTAAATTAGTGAAAATTTTCAAAAAATAGGGTCTTATAAAGAAACTTATTATTTTCTAACCAAATAGAACATGCATGCAAATAACCTATTACTCTGCAGTTTATCCTATCCTAAACAAAAGAAAAATTAAATAAATATCATATTCTATTGGTGTTAAGAAAAGAGAAATTACCTCCGGAAGTCAGGTACTGACGGACCTCTCCACACTTAAAGCTTGGCACCGCCCTCGGTGCCCTCAGTTAGGAACAAAGGGGGCTGGTAGCAGCATCTCCACAATCGGGACCGTCATGGCTCCCTGTGCTTGTAAATGAAGTGGAGTCCAGAGTGTCTGAGTCTTCTTTAGGTGGGTGGTGACCAACAAGCAGCTCCTTGAGGTATGTAAATCGGTGCTTGTTACGGAGCTCCCTTTGCTTTCCTTTTCGGTCAAGCCGGTCTAATCTCTCAAGTATTTGATGGAGCAGTTGGTTTGTTGAAGGTGCTTGTGATGTAGAGGGAGAAGGAATATCTTCGGCCAGTTTGGCAGGCCGACTAGTAGTGGCTGCTGGAGGTCTGATATATTTCTCGTTAGGGACTATCTGATCATCTCGTGGAATCATGGCCTTGGTGTCCCCAGCTCTGTAGGAGACTCCGGCTGCTGAGACTAGATCTGAAACCAAGGCGAGAAAAGGTAGGTTGCCCGTAATCTGTACGTGTCCCATAGCATGCCGAATGTGTCTTGGTAAATTGAGGTGCTGGTCTGTAAGGATACACCAGAGTAGAACAGCCATGTCTGCAGTGAAGGAGGACTCGTGAGAGCTTAGAAAGATGTAATGGGACATAATCTGTGCCCATACTCGAGCTTCCAAGGTGAGTGCTAAAGCCAATATGCTCTTAGGTCGAAAACGATGGTATCCATAGATCCATCTGCTTCCAGGTTGTGCTATAACTCTGAGAACGACGTCCCAGTCAAATTGGTATGTCTGGCATTTGAATCAGGCTTCTTGGAATGTGTCCAATCCTTCTGGAGCAGGGGGAAGATCTAAAGCTCGTTGAATGGCCTCTTCTGTTATGGGAACTTGCTTCTGACAGACATAGACAGACTGCATCATGTGAAAATTAGAGTAGAATTCAACTACCCATGATAGATTAACCTGCCGTGGCTGTCTCCGTAGGAATTCCCATTGTCTTCGCTCAATGCGGGGATCAACAAATTCAACAATGTTGGTCGGGAGGACGAGAAGGTATTCGTTGTTCTAATTTCTCTCTGCCAGGATAGGGAACATCTGCTCACAGTAGCGGTTAGTGAACCGTGCAGTGTCTTTTGCTGGAAAAGTTTTCTCTTTTTCATCGACCTTGCTGATCCTCTTGATTCGTTTTGTTGAAGGCTTTACTGCTGTTGAAGATGGCTCTGCCACTAGTGTTCTTTTTGTTCCTTTCCTTGCTGGTGGTTTGGGAGTAGCTTTTTCTTTACCCTTCTTGGTGGCTATCCTGAAAAAGGAAAAAGAAAGTAATATGTAAAGCTAAGGGTTTGAGCAAGGAAGATGATGGTATAGGTGATAATCAATGCACGGTAAAGAAGGATGTCGTTAACACATGGTCATGACTACATGTGAAAAGTTCATCAATGAAAATATAGCAAGTGCATGTGATGGCTATTAAATGCATGTTTATTGGCATGCCGGTAAAGGCATGAGTAGCATAGATCAAGCATTAAATGTCCAAGTTAGATTATCAACTCTTTCAAACTAACAATCTGTTTGTATTGACAATTATATTTAATCAATAAAATGTGAAAAGGGGTTTTGTGAAAAATAGGCATTAGAGTAGTAGAATAGAGTAATATAAAAATAATGCACAATGCCATACGGACTTTTTCACAAACACATAGCATGCATGGTGAATATGTTATTGAAAGTAATAAATTGAACATGCAAGCAACACTTTAAGATGTAATATTAATTGTCAAACAATTCCACAATAACTCATAAGCAAAATGTAAAAGAAAATAATTACCCAATTAAATTTCTAACACCAATTAAAGGAATAAAAAGAAAAGAAAAATAAAGAAAAAGAAAATATAGATAATGAAAGTGAAAAGAAAAAGAAGAAGAAATCATTAATAAAACATAATAAAGGAAAAGTAAAAAGTAAGGAAAGAAAGAAAAGAACTTTGATAATGGATGTGAAAAATAAGGGATGAGAAAGTAAAAAGTGAGAAAGAATAAAGAAGGAAGAAGAGAGAAGAAAGAAGTAAGAAGGGAAAGAAAATATTTGGATTTGGGGAAGAAAAGATAAGATATCAGGCACTGATCTGGATAAGCTGTGCGTCGCATGTGACGCGGACGCATGGAGCATGCGATCGCGTGGTGTGTGATAAGTTTAGGCGACGCGGACGCGTGGGTCACGCGATCGCGTGGCCTGATTTCTGCTATTGGCGCGAGTGCAGCCTCGCGTACGCACAACTCTCTATTTTATACGTATTTTGCCAAAAATCTGGGTGACACGTGCGCGTGGGTAACGCGATCGCGTGAATGGCCATATTTTAAAAAACAATGCGGACGCATGGGGCAAGTGTTCGCGTGATAAGGCTTGTGCTTCCAGCATCATTCCAGTCCCACTCCATCATAACTTACTGCTATATATCCATTTACGTCGATTTCACAGGATCACGCGTGCGCATGGGCGATGCGCACGCGTGGGAGGCTATTTTTCAAAATAACGCGGACGCGTCAGCGACGCGTTTGCATGGGCATGGTTGTGCCTAAGGCACGCCTCCAGCCATGGTTCTGCATGACTTTCTATTTCTTTTCTTCCTGTTTCGAAAGCACCTATGACGCGGACGCGTCAGTGACGCTTGCGCGTTGCGTGCATTTTTTTTATATTTTTTTATACAGTATGCAAATGCAAATGCAGGCTATATACAGAGGTTATGAGAAGAGCCATTAACAAAAATAAAAATAGAATAAAATAAAATAAAACTAAGATTGAAACGGAACAATCATACCATGGTGGGTTGTCTCCCACCTAGCACTTTGCTTTTACGTCCTTAAGTTGGACGGTCTTCAGGCTCATTCTGCTTCTGTTGGTGGGTCTTCCAAGAGGAAAACCTCTAGCTCTTTGTGATCCTTCATCTTCTCTCCATGATAAAGCTTCAGTCGATGTCTATTGACCTTTAGGAATTTGGAGCTAGAAGGATGACGCAGGTAAAAAACTCCGTATGGCTCTGCCTTTTCTACTCTATAGGGACCTTCCCATCTTGATCTTAGTTTGCCTGGCATAAGCCTTAGTCTAGAGTTATAAAGAAGAACTAACTCCCCTGGTCTGAATTCTCTCCTTTTTATGTGCTTGTCATGGACAGCCTTCATCTTCTCTTTGTATCGCCTGGAATTGTCATATGCTTCTAGGCGAAGATTCTCTAATTCTGTTAGTTGCAGCTTTCTTTCAGCACCAGATTCTTCAAAGTTCATATTGCATTCCCTTACAGCTCAGAAAGCCTTGTGTTCCACCTCTACTGGAAGGTGGCAAGCCTTTCCGTATACTAAGCGGAAGGGGCTCATCCCAATGGGTGTCTTATACGCTGTTCTATATGCCCAGAGTGCATCTTGTAGCCGGGCACTCCAGTCTTTCCTATGAGGCTTTACTATCTTCTCCAGAATGTGTTTAATTTCTCTGTTAGACACTTCTACTTGTCCATTGGTCTGAGGATGATAAGCTGTTGCTACTTTGTGAACTATCCCATGCTTCTTCAGTAATCCTGTTAGTCTCCTGTTACAAAAGTGAGTGCCTTGATCGCTCATGATTGCTCGTGGTGATCCAAAGTGACAGATAATATGGTTTATAAGAAAGGAAACAATAGTGTTAGCATCATCAATATGGGTAGGAATTGCTTCCACCCATTTAGAAATGTAATCTACAGCTAACAGTATATAAAGGTAACCATTAGAGTTTGGAAATGGACCCATGAAGTTAATGCCCCAAACATCAAAAATTTCACAGAAAAGCATAATCTGTTGAGGCATCTCATCCCTCTTGGATATATTACCAAATCTTTGGCATGAGAACAAGATTTACAAAATTCAGCAGCATCTTTAAAAAGAGTAGGCCACCAGAATCCACAGTCTAAAATTTTTCTAGCTATTCTTTGAGGGCCAAAGTGTCCTCCACTCTCAGAAGAGTGGCAGGTCTCTAAAATAGACTAGAATTCTGATTGGGGCACACACTTTCTAATTACCTGGTCAACACCTCACCTCCATAAATATGGGTCATCCCATGTATAATATTTAGACTCGATTCTCATCTTGTCCCTTTGATGTTTAGTAAATTTGGGAGGGAAAGTATGGCTAACTGGATAATTAGCTACAGGTGCATACCAAGGAACTACTTCAGATACTGCATGCAAGCTATCAAATGGGAAAGCATCATTTATAGGAGTAGAGTCTTCCTTAATGTGCTCAAGGCGACTCAAGTGGTCTGCCACTAAATTCCGGTTACCACTCATATCCTTAATTTCTAAATCAAATTCTTGCAGCAGCAATATCCAACGTATCAACCTTGGTTTGGACTCTTTTTTAGCTAATAAATATTGTAGAGCTGCATGGTCTGAGTACATTACTACCTTAGTACCAAGTAAATAGGCTCGAAATTTATCCAGAGCAAAAAAAATTAGCAAGAAGCTCTTTCTCAGTAGTAGTGTAATTAGACTGAGCAGCATCTAAGGTTTTAGATGCATAAGCAATTACGGATCTTTACCTTCACGCTGGGCCAGCGCCGCTCCTACTGCATGATTGGAGGAATCACACATAATTTCAAATTGCTGGCTCCAGTCTGGTCCTCTCACAATCGGAGCTTGAGTCAGGGTGATCTTCAGCTTATCAAACGCTTTTATGCAGTCCTCACTGAACTCGAACTCAATATCTTTCTGTAGCAGTCTGGATAAAGGTAATGCTACCTTACTGAAGTCCTTAATGAATCTCCTGTAAAAACCTGCATGGCCTAGGAACGAACGGACTTCCCTCACGGAGGAGGGGTAAGGTAAACTAGAAATGACATCTACCTTTGCTGGATCTACTGAAATACCAGTTTTAAAGACAACATGTCCTAGAACAATCCCTTGTTTTACCATAAAGTGACATTTTTCAAAATTCAATACAAGGTTTGAACTAACACACCTGTCTAATACTCTAGCTAAACTATCTAAGCAGAGGTCAAATGAATCACCATATACGCTAAAATCATCCATAAATACTTCCATAGAGTTCTCAATAAGATCTGAAAAGATACTCATCATGCATCTTTGAAAAGTAGCAGGTGCATTACATAAGCCAAAAGGCATCCTTTTGTATGCATACATTCAGTGACGGATCCAGAAAATTTTGGTAGTGGGGCAAAATTTATATAACATGATAATAATTTTTATAATAAAAATAATATGTATATAAAAAATTAAATATTAAATTATCTATTAACCACTATATATCTATGTATAAATACTAAAATACATGTATTATTTAATTTATTTTCAAGGTATATTTTATATTTTAATATATATTTTATATAGATAATTATTTTTTATGTACATATAGTATGATTATTGTTATGATTATATTTTGTTATTGTAAAATATGATTAGCCTTCAAAATATCTAATATACAAATTAAAACACTAAAATAGTAATTTAAATAATAATATATAATTTAAAATTCTATTCTTTTAGGTTTTATATTTTAAAAAAATTAAGTAATTTTTCTCTTAACACTACCATCAAAATTTCTCTCTTTCCATATATATTACTAAACAATTATTTAAAAATTCACTTCCCAATATAATTAGAAGCCGACTCTTATTGATATTCATAGTTAAAAAAGTTCTTTCAATTAATATAGTTGCTATGCAAAAATTAAAGCTAATTTGAAAAGAGAATAAATAATATTCTTTTGAGTTGATTTTTAAAAAAGAATACTAATTTCGTTTAAATTTGAGAATTGATCATTCTAACGAATATCTAATATAAAATTTTTAAATTGATGATTAAGTACCAAAAGTTGAGTAAAAAATTATTGTGGGTCAAATTTAATAATCTAATGGGGGCAAATAAATATTATTATCATATACTACTCAAAAAAATTTCAAATTGTAGTGGGGCGCTTGCCCCCACACCACTGCACTTAGATCCGTCCCTGCATACATTCCAAAGGGACATGTAAAAGTTGTCTTCTCCTGATCTTCAGGAGCTATATGAATTTGAAAATATCCTGTATAACCATCTAAAAAGCAATAATGGGATTTACCTGACAGACGATCGAGCATCTGATCAATAAATGGCAAGGGGTAATGATCCTTGCGAGTAGCTTGGTTGAGACGCCTATAGTCAATGCAAACCCTCCATGAATTCTGCACTCTTGTTGTCAGGAGTTCTCCATGCTCATTCTTTACTGTTGTGACTCCAGACTTCTTGGGCACCACTTGTACTGGACTGACCCATTCACTGTCTGAGATGGGGGTAAATGATATCTGCTTCAAGTAGCCTGGTCACTTCTTTCTTGATAACTTCTAAGATGGTGGGATTTAATCTTCTTTGGGGTTGACGGACAGGTTTTGATTCCTCTTCTAAATATATTCTGTGCTCACAAACTTGAGGACTGATGCCTACTATATCCGCTAAGCTCCACCCAATTGCTTTCTTGTGCTTTCTCAGCACACTGAGCAGTTGCTCCTCCTGGTGAGAAGTGAGTTCCCTTGCAATGATAACTGGGAACTTCTGATTATCCTCAAGGTAAGCATACTTGAAGTGTGGAGGAAGGGGCTTCAATTCCAATTTCTGCTCATGGCTAGACTCTGGATTATCCGGGGTTAGTGGTAATGGTAAAGTGTCGTCATTATGTTCGGATGGTGTCCCCATACTTGGACTTTGCTCCATGTGCTTCTCTTCTATTTCTTCTTGGTGAACTTCAGCTATAGTTTCATCAATGATGTCGCACTGGAAGATAGAATGATCTTCCAGAGGGTGCTTCATAGCTTAATTTAAACTGAAACTTACTGTTCTGCCATCTATCTCAAAGGAGTAAGTTCCTGAGAATGCATCCAGCTTGAACTTTGAGGTTTTCAAAAATGGTCTTCCAAGCAGGATTGATGATGGTCTTCCTGAGTCATTAGGGGGCATTTACAGGATATAGAAGTCAATGGGAAATGTGAGCCCCTTAATGCTCACTAATACATCTTCAGCAATTCCAACTACTGTAATAATACTTTTATCTGCTAACACAAAACGAGCTACTGACCTTTTTAAGGGAAGGAGCCTTAAGGTATCATATATAGACAACGGCATTATACTAACACACGCTCCTAAGTCACACATGCAATCAGAAAATATTACACCTCCAATGGTACAGTTAACCATGCATGGACCTGAATCACTACATTTTTCAGGTATACCTCCCATTAAAGCAGATATAGAACTACCTAAAGGGATAGTTTCTAATTCATTAATTTTATCTTTGTGTATGCATAAATCCTTCAGAAACTTTGCATATTTAGGTACTTGCTGAATAACATCAAAAAGGGGAACAGTTACCTCAACCTTTTTGAAAATTTCTACCATTTTAAGATCAAGTTCCATCTGCTTTCTGGACTTTCTTGCAAGATGTGGAAATGGGATAGGGATGGCACCACTTGCAGCTTCTGTATCCTTTGGTGGTCCATTCCTTTGCTGTGCTACTTCTTCTTCAACACTGTCTTGCACTTCCTCTTCCTCTTCAGCATCTTCTACTTCTATCACATCCTCAGCTAGGACGTGTATTTGTGGGCTTGGCTCCTCTTGGTTTTTTTGCTGGCAGTGTGGTTCTGGACCTCAAAGTGATGGCATTGATGCCACCCTTGGGATTAGGTAAGGGTTGAGAAGGAATTCCATTGGAGCTTAAAGGTTGGTTAGTGGAAGTAGGTAATGAATCTATCCGGGCGACGAGAGCTTGTAAAGTGGCATTCAGACCATTTAAAGTAGAGTTCAGTGTAGTCTTCATGTCTTGTTGTCCTTGTGCAAGAGAACGAAGCATCTCGTCATTTGATGAGGAAGTGGGATAAGTGATCTGAGGTATTTGTTGTTGGTTTTGCTAGGGTCCTTGTGATTGTCTTAAGTGAGGAGCTCTGTAAGGTTGGTTCTGATTCTACTGTCTGTTGTTGTTATTCCACCTCTGGGTTCCTTGGTTGTCTCTGCTTTTTCTGTTATAGTTGTCCCTCCAGCCATGGTTGGAATTATCTCTCCAACTTTGGTTGGAGTTGTCCTGCCATCCTTGGTTATAGTTACCGCCTTGTTGATTGTATCCTTGATTTAGGCGGTCATAGAAGTTATGAGTTGCTGCCACAGTATTGTCTTCTTGTTGGAGCTATGGCCATTCATCAGTATAATGACAATAATCAGCACATATGCCGCATACTCTTTAGGGAACTAACTGTTGGCTTTGTTGTGGTGGGGAAGGTTGGGCTTGTTGTTGTTGATTCAACTGTAATTGCTTTAGTAGGTTGGTCATTTCACATATACTTTGTGTAAGAGCAATAGTCTCAGTACTAGAGAAAACTTCTGCAACAGCTTTCGAGTGGCTATTCCTATGCCTGTGATTCCTGGTGGACTTAGCTAAGTCGCTGATTAGTTGCCATGCTTCATCTGCGGTCTTGTACTTTTTCAGAGAACCATTACTAGCACCGTCCAGTGTAGTCTTATCTTGAGACTTCATGCCTTGAGTGAAATATCTGATCAACACTAGCCTATCAATCATGTGATGGGGGCATGCGTCTAGAAGGTTCTTAAAATGCTCCCAGTACTCATAGAGAGTTTCTGATTCACCTTGAACAATGCATGAGATCTCTTTCCTTAGTCTGTCTGAAACTTCAGCTGGAAAGTATTTTCCAAAAATTCTCTTCTGAGCGTATCCCAGTTGGTAACAGTCGCTTCAGGTTGGGAGTAGTACCACTCTCTTGCCTTTCCCTCAAGAGAAAACAGGAAGGCAGTTAACAGAATAGAAGTTTCATTCGCACCCTGACGCCTAAAAGTAGAACAGGCTGTCTAAAAATCCCTGAGGTGCTTGATGGGCTCCTAAGTAGGTAAGCCATGAAACTTGGGCATCAAGTTGATTAGTGCAGTCTTCAATTCAAAATCTGCAGCCAGAGTTGGATAATGCACTTGATACGGCTGCATTGTAAAATCTGGGGCTCCAGCTTCCTGGAGAGTAATCCTCCTAGGTGCTACCATTCTATCTGCACGTGAATTAACTGAATCAGTAGTAAAGGAGCTTGTTTCGCTCTCAGATGGCGGTTCAGATTCGCCCTCAGATGAGACTGGTGAATCGATAACAATCACCTTACCACCCTCAGAGGATAACCGACGTCGAGCCCGCCTAATACGTGAAATAGTTCTTTCAATTTCAGTATCAAATGCGGTTAAGCTCGGATCAGGCAGTGAACGTGTCATTCAATGAAAGAAACATATAGCTCATGGTAATAAAATAAAAATAAAAATAAAATAAAAAAATATGTACACTAATTAATAATTTAGCACACAATTGCAACTTCCCGGCAACGGCGCCAAAAACTGGTACATAGCAGAAGTTAGGCCAATTAAGATATTATAGTATAATAGAACAGCATTGCGTGTATAGCTCTTAACCGGCTAAAATCCACCTCACCAATTTAGAAAGGTGTCACAAAAATTTAGAATAGAAAAATACTGGGAGTATGAGTCCCAGGTCGTCTCCCAACGAGTTGCAAGAAAGGGTGCTATTTTATTAATTAGGAATTTCCAAAAGAGTTTGAGTTTGGATAACGAGTAATTAAATAATTGAAATTAAAGCAATAAAAACTAAGAATGATTATTAATATTCTAGATAAAAGGCCTTGATTGGGAGAATGATTAATTGGAAGTTCTATCCTTGTTGAGGTCTCTTAAGTGTAGTATTAAAAAGGTTGTTGTTTTCACTTAGTTAACCCTTACTAAATAAAGAAAAGTCAAGTGATTGAGCTAACTCTTATTCGCGAATCCTAGTCCTCTCCCTTGGGAAGGTCTAGCGTTAGTAAATACAGAACTAGCCAACAACTTCCAGTTTAATCAGCACTTAAGCCTTCCAACTCAAGTGTCTCCTTTTAATCAACCCCCATGTCAAGTATGAAGTCTACTCCATTGACATGAATATAACGCTCATAAAAATATAAGAAGAAGACATGATAATTTAAATAAAATAGGGATTCAAAATTAATTAAAAACAAAAGTAATCATTTGCATTAACAATTCATGAAAATAATCCAATTACTACTTTAAACAAGAATTAAGAATATGGAATAAATAAAAGAGTAAGTAAAGAAACAAACTAGAATAGTATCTTCAAAGGAGGTAATGACTCTTCAATATCCAAAAGCAAAAGCAATAAACTGGGAATGTAAAGAGAACCTAGAGGAAGAGCAATCCTCTCTAAATTCAGATCTAAAAACCTAAAACTATCCTAATGAGAATGTATCAATGTGTCTAAAGTTGTGTAAAAAAAGGTGTGTTGAGTCTCTGCATGTTCCCTGGTTTTATTCTGTGTTTCTGGGCCGAAAACTGGGTTAAAACGCGGCCTGAAATCGCCCCAGCATTTTCTGTTAATTGTGCAGATCGCGCAGGTCACGCGTACGTGTCAGTCACGCGTGCGCATCATTCAGTGATTTTCCTTGTCACACGTACGCGTCAGGCACGCGCACGCGTCGCTGCGATTTTCTCCATTCCGCGTGCTCACATGAGCCATGCGCGCGCGTCGGTGTTCGTTGATCATCTCCTTAGTTTCTTGTGTTCCTTCCATTTTTGCAAGCTTCCTCTTCATTCTCTAAGCCATTCCTGCCCTATAAAGCCTGAAACACTTAACACACAAATCACGGCATTGAATGGTATAAAGGAGAATTAAAATATACTAATTAAAGATCTCTAGGAAGCAAGTTTTCAACCATAAAACAACATTAGGAAGGAAAATGTAAAATCATGCAATTAGTATGAATAAGTGGGTGAAGACTTGATGAAACCACTCAATTAAACACAAGATAAACCATAAAATAGTGGTTTATCAGTCTCCCATTTAGTGTTCTTTCTCATTCACTTGCTTGTTCATATGTGCATTGAGCTTACTACTTTTCTTGCTTCATTTCTACATACTCATCCCTTAACTCTTGCCTCTTGTTATTGATGTTGAGAGTGTATGCTTCTCATGCTTGTTGTTTGCATGCCTATACCACTCATACATCCCATGCTAGTGATTGGCCATGACTTTCATTGTTGCCTTAGTTACATGTTGCAGCTGTTATGTATCTAAGTCACTTATTCTCTTATGCTTTATCACTTGCATGATTATTATTTCTTGGTTCTTCTTTGAGTTTAATTTTTCTACCTTTCCCTCTTTTCCAGGATGGTTATCAAGAAAGACAAAGGAAAGGCGTCCAAGAAGGCACCCCCACGGTCCACTAGCAAAGCACACCAAGCGCCTAGCACCAAGTCCCTCCTCAATAAGACAAGGAGCGTTGGTAACATTGATGTTTTAGAAAAGGACAACCCAGCAAGGGACCCGAACAAGTTTCCCAACTGCTATTGTGAACTTGTCTACCCCTTGATCAAAGAAAGGAACTATCATGCGGAGCCTCTTCTAGCCCTTCCGGCCTATGTCATTCCGCTTGTCATGCCCTGCATCGAGCGGCGGCAATGGGAGTTCCTACCCTTTCCCGCTCTAGTGACCGACTTAGTTGCCGCAGCCGGTGTCTCCCGAGAGACCAAGGATCGGAGGGCCATGATCCCTATAGATGGTGATGTTGTTCCAAACGGGAGATATCTCTACCCTCCGGCGGACACCGAGGATCCGAACTTAGCCATCCCCATGAGCATTCCCACCACCTCAACCGCACCACCAAAATCATCCATGCAATGCATAGAGGACCTCCACAAGAAGCTCGATCGTTATGAGCGGCACAACCAACGCCGATACACTTTTGTCAAGAAGCTTCTAAGTTGCCTAGCACCACCTATGGAAGAACTGGAAATTTCCACGTCCATCGGCACCGATAATGAAGATAGCGATAATGGAGAAGATGATGGACGCTCGGCAGCCGATCAACCACTACGTCTCACCCAAGGCACGGAGGACCGTGCCAACTTCTAAGTGTGGGGAGGTCGGTCGGCCGACCGATCTTCATAGGTAACACCCAAATAAATTTTGAATCTATTTTGTTAATTAGGATCGATTGCATGATTAGGTTTTTCACTTTTAACCCCCTTTGCATGATAGTTATCTCTTAATAAGTCCACTTGGTTAGAGTAATGACTTCTTTCCTAGGAAGCTAGAATTTTAGGGCAACCCTACCAATTTTGAAAATTTTTTATGCTAAGCTTGCTTGAAGAATGTAATTTGGAACATGGATTTTGAGCCTAGAACACAAGCAAGTGAGTTTTGAGCCTAATTGCGTGGCTACATCTTCTAGCTACCAGGGACGGACCGAGGAACAACCATGAGGGGGCAC
Source organism: Arachis ipaensis (assembly GCF_059453495.1). Classification (NCBI taxonomy): domain Eukaryota; kingdom Viridiplantae; phylum Streptophyta; class Magnoliopsida; order Fabales; family Fabaceae; genus Arachis; species Arachis ipaensis. The sequence continues at coordinate 35,860,320 of NC_142435.1, read as the reverse complement.
TTGCCCCATTGTATTTTTTTATTTTTTTTTAAATATATATATATATATATAATATGGTTCACTTTAAATTTTAAATGATCCTATTACAAATAAACTAAATTTAATTGGCCAAAGTCTTAAATTTATTTTTTTATTTCTTTATTATTTTGACTATTATTTAACCTAATCAAATTTAATTTTTGTACCGTCACTCTTTTATTCCTTTAAACCCTCTTCTTATTTTTATATTTTCAGCTTTCTTTTTCTATTTCTTATTTAGTGATCATCTTCTCTTCATCAAAAAGTAAATTTTAAATTCTCCATGTTTTTTTATATAGCTCTCCATAATTCTATGTATCTTTCAATTTCATTATTTCTCTTTTTGATATTTTCAATTACAAATTTTAATTCAAACAATTATAGTTTAGGTATTAATCTAATATTTTATTCTCTTCATGACTTTATATATTTTATTTTATTCTCAATTTATTCATCTTTATTACTTATTTTTTATTTTTTATTCTATTATATATACCTATGTTGCATATAAAATTTTAAAATAAATTAATTAATTTACTAATTTAGAATATATTTTTATTTTTAAAAATAATAATGAAAAAATATTTTAATTACAATACATAATTAAACAGATATATAAAATCTTTCTTCTAACATTATATCAAAATTAAATTAAAAAATATATAACAAATTTAATTACTTTAAAAAGAAAGAAAGAAAAAAAATTGTAAATTAAGTTTTTATTATTTTATATAAACATACTTTTTATATACAGATTTAATTTTTTTAGTATTTATATATAATTTTAGTTTCAAATTATAAATATTAGTGTATCATTAGGCGCTAATGTGCCAATTGATTCAATCTTTTATTATTAAGTGTGTATAAAAAAATTAGTTAAGATAATAAGTTATGTATAATTTAATTAAAATATTTTAAGTTTAAGTTTAAGTTTTAGAAATAAAAAATTATGTTTTTATAAATTATATATAAAGAATAGTATTTTAAGAAAGAAAGTGTTCATTAACTATTTTTAATTTTTATATCTCTATATAACTAATAATATTCAATAAAATTTATTTTAGTATATATATTTTTGCCCCCACTCCTAAAATTTTCTGGATCCGTCACTGCTAGCTACTTACTTTCCTTCTTGTGTGCATTGTTCTCTCTCTATGATTGTGATCCTTAATTTGTTTGATTCTATATGTCTATTGTTATATGTATGAATGCATGTACATGATTGAGGTCATCACTTCACTTAACTACTTACCCAAATGACCTTACCTTATAACAACCTTTGCAACCAATTTTGAGCCTACGCTTAACCCACTTATTCTTAACTTTAGCACATCACAAGCCAAAAGCGAAAAACCATGAATGTCCCTATTTGAATCCTTGAATAGCTTAGGCTAGAGTGTGTGTGCCATTCAAGTGTGGGAAAACGGGGGGGAGCATCGGTTGAGGTAAAAGCATGTTATTGTTTTTAAATATTGGGAAGTGGATACATACTCATGTGTTGATTAAATGTATAAAGACTCAGAAACAAATCAATGCATATGTATAACGATCAAAAGTAAATGCATGAGTATGTGAGAGAGTGAGGAATGGGTAGTTAGGCTAGTACATAATTGTATAGGATGTTATATAGGTTAGGAGGGGAGCTTAAGTTAATCAAAGGATTCAATTTTTAGCCCACTTAGCCAAATATATTACCCTATCTTAACCCTAACCCCATTACAACCTAAGGAAAGATCTCATGATATATGTATGCATACATAGAACAATTATTGATTGTTAGAGGAAGAACAAATTTTGGAAGAGCATGAAGTAGGGGAGGATTGAGTGATCAACCCTATGCACCAAGCGAATAGAGTGCAAACACTTCCGGTGAGAGGTTCGAAGCTCAATTCCTTGTTTCCGGCTCTCGCGAGCATTCTTCATGCAAGCTATGCATGTTTCACTTTAATGACTAAAATTGGTAGAGTTCATGTATTACCCATCATCTTGGCCTATATATATATATATATATGTTATAGGAAGATTGAATTGCTCTTGACCAAGTAGATAGTAGCATACACCCTAGTTGCATTCATGTAAATAGATTGCATCCCATGAGTCTCACTCTCTTGTGACCCTTTGATCTTTTGCTTTCCATTAGCATGAGGACATGCTATACTTTAAGTGTAGAGAAGTTGATAAACCCTGTTTTTAGGGTTTATCATGCATAGATTTTAAGGATTTTATCAATGATCTTCCACACTTATTCATATAAAACTGCATGATTTTGTGTTTCTTTCCCCATTTTGCTTCATAGATAAAAACATGCTTCTTTTGTAGCAAAATTGATATATTGTAACCCTCCTCTATTACCTTTCGATGCCGTGATCCATTTGTTAAGTGGTTTCAGAAGTTATAGGGTAAAAATGGCTAAGAGGGATGAAGGAAGCATGCATGAATGGAAGGAGCATAGAATAAATCAAGTTTTGAAACTTGGGCATGGGCGCGCACGCGCACTGTATGCACACGCGCGGATGTGCACCCTCAGAGCCAGCGCGATGGAGCTGAGACGAGAAGCCGGTGCACTTATATGGCTAGGCCATAATTCCTTAGACACGCGCGCGTACTGTACGGCTGCGCGTAGGTCGCGAAAAACCCCATGGACGCGTACGCGTACTGTGCGCGTACGCGCCGATGGGCGCACGTGATTTTTTAAGAAGAAAACGTGACCAGCGATTTCAGGCAGTTGCAAGCCCTATTTTGGGGCAGAATTCTGGAGGGAAAAGCTTAAGAAGACCAAGGATTAGGAGGGTTGGGACAATTAGTCATAATTCTAGATATTTTGGATAGTTAGGTACATTTTGTTTTTAGAGAGAGAAATTCCAACTTCTCTCTAGGATTTTACTCTCTCCATTGCAATTCTCTTTGGAATTCTTGGTGAGATCCATTGCTAATTCACTTTTACTTTGATGCAAGTTGTAGATCTACTCTTCTTCTACTCTCAATTAAGTGCTATTTTGATTCATTCATTTGGATCTAGATTTGTGGCTTTGTTACTTTGAATTTTGGTTAATGAATTGAGGAATTTCATTCAATTGCTCGATTGTTGATGATTGCTTGGATTAGATAGCTTTAATTCAATTCTTTGCTCTCAATTTCATCATGTCTTCTATAATTTCCTACCAATTGTTTGTAAAAATGACAACCCTAGCTATGGAGTAGATTTCTCTTACTTGGCTTAGCGGTTGAGTTATTGAAGACACTTGAGTAGTGGATATCAATTGTTGATTAGGAATTGAGAATTGCTAATTGACTTGGAGTGCACTAAAGCTAGACTTCCCTAGGGTGAGACTAGGACTTGTGACTCAAGTTAGTTACTCTCATTTGACTTTCCTCCATTATTAGGGGGTTAACTAAGTGAAGCAATAATCAACTCTTATCACAATTGAAGGAAACTATAATGATGGAACTTCCAATACTTACCCTTAGCCAAGGCTCTTATCTCAATTAATTGTTGTTTACTTTTGTTAGCTTGAATTCTTGCACTAACTCTCAAAACCACAAAAGACTTCCTAATCAATGATGTGCATTCTAAGGCAATTCCTAGGGAGAACGACCCGGGACTAATACTCTCGGTCATAGATTTTAGAATTGTTTGATGCGATATTTGCGTGTCGGTTAGACTATACTCATGATTGGATTCATTGCTAATTTCTAATCCGGCATAAGAATATTACGCTCATCAGACATCTTTAGCTCTCTCGGCACCTAATTTACTTTTATTTGTCCTTTTCCCCATTTATGCACTCAATGTAGACTTCAAAGTCTGCCAAATTTAGCGTTCCAAAAATTTCATCCGACACGAGCCTCTGAATTCTCTATTTAGAGATGTGGCCTAGGCGTTTGTGCCATAATGATACCGAATTCTCATTTAGTTTTCGTTTTGTACCTGTTTGTAGTATTTCATTATTACAGGAATTCAAATCAAGCCTATATAGATTATCTACCAAACGACCAGAGCAAATATTATTCGAATTATAAAAGAGACTGACTTTATTATTTTCGAACGAACAAAAATAACCTGATTTGTCCAAATGAGAAACATAAACTAAGTTTTGTCTAAATGACGGTACATAAAATGTCTCAAATATATCTAAGTAAAATCCACTCGTGGAACATAATCTAAAGGTTCCTATAGCTTCGACTACAACTATATTACTGTCTGCCACATAAATGTATCTTTCAGCATTACTTGGCACTCGGCTTCACAGGCAACCCTGCATAGTAACACTTACATGAGTAGTAGCAGCAAAATCTACCCACCAAGTATCAACAGGTGTATAACTTAAACTATTCTCAGAACAAACGAAAGTAAGAATCATACCCTTCTTTACATGCCAAGTGGCATATTTGGTACAATCCTTCTTGTGTCCCACCTTTTTATAGAAAAAACAGATTGAAGCTTGATCCTGTTTCTTAGCCTTTTTCTGCTTAGAAGGTGCATCTGCAGTAGTATCATGCTTCTTCTTATACTGAGAAGATGAAACCATGTGAGCACTTTCAGTCTTATCTTATTGCAACCTCTCTTCTTCTTGCACATAGTGACATATAAACTCATTTAGGGACCAAGTGTCCTTCAGAGTGTTTTATAACTCACTTTGAATTGCCCAAAGTGTGAAGGAAAGGATATCAAAATAAAATGCACGAGTAAATCTTCAGACAACTCTAACTTTAGTGCTTTCAATTTAGAAGCAAGATGAGAGATTTCCATAATGTACTCCCTTATGTTCCCTTTACCTTTATACCTCATGGAGATAAGTTTGCTCAAAAGGCTACTTGCCTCCGCATTTTCATTCTTAGCAAAGAATTTTTCAACATCTTTTAGGAACTGTTTGGCATCTTTATCCTCAGTAATTGAGCCTGAAACGCCTCAGGAATTGAGCGCTTCACGATCATAATGCTCATTCGAGTGGATCTCCCACTTCTTTATTTTAACCTCATTGGGATTTTTTGGAGTGGAAGTGGGTTTCTCCTCTCGAAGAGCTATATCAAGATCCATACAACCGAGGACAATCTCCACGGTATCCTTTCAAACCTTAAAGTTTAAACCATTTAGCATAGGAATACTACTAATTTGTGTAGAAACATTGGTAGCTAAAACCATAGTTTCTGGATTAGAACAAAAAAATATGCAGTAAATATTAGTTAAATAATAGAAAAAAATTATATTGAGATATCTAGAATAACATTAATTTTTAATTTTTGGATAGAAAAATTAACTGCAACTGATACTCTCATTGCAGTAATCAAATATTGTCAAAATTCATGTCACACATTAAGCCTTTCTTTGGACCGACTGAATGTACACATAGAAACTTAAATTCTGCAACCTATTTATTACCGCATATATTTTCTATTAATTGGTCAAATAATAACCTTCCTTTGGACCGATTATTGATCGCATAACTAATAGAAATAAACAAAAATGTGTAATGCTCATTATTTGGTCAAACAATAAACTTCCTTTGGGCCGATTACTGTTTGCATAAATAATGAACATTCTATTACTCAAATATTATCAATGTGTACACATAACTTGGCCAAATAATATAAATCTTCTTTTAGGTAGATTAATATTCGCATAAGTGACGTATACATAATAATTTTTATATCCCAAAAGATTAATCAATTAATTTTATACTAAATTAATAGCATACAGAATTAGATCCGAGAAGATCAAAGTTTAGCAATACTTTAATATTTTAAAATAAATCAATTTATTACTTATTATATTAAAAAAAAATTTTTTGCCAAACTAAATAAAAGAAAGACCGTCTCATATAAAATATATACATGCGTTAATGTATAACCAAATAATATATGTATACCAAAGGCAACCCAAACGACGATATATTATATACGTGGAACAATAACACACACACACGTGGAACAATACTTAGAAACACACACACACATATCTTAATGAAATAAGGAACGTATATATATCTTGATTCAGTAAAAGAAAAATAAAACTAAATATTTTTTATGACTAAATTATGGATTGCTCTTATACTATTTATTAGAATAAATTATTTCATTAATTCAGATCATCTATATTGAATCACCAAAAATATATCATAATGGAGAAACGTACTTTTACTTGTAGAAATCAGAAATTGATGGAAGGATTATCTCAGTCTTGTGGTTCTTTCGATCTTCCTCAATTAAAGCCTTTTGTATCCCTAATAGGACTGAATTATGACTCTTCTGATGGAGAAAGAGCGACAGAGCGGCTTTTGGTGTATTAGGGATCGAAACCCTAAAGGCACTATTTATATTTGAGCATGACACCCATTAAATCCTAAAGTCCAAATAAAAATAGTATCTAAAGTCTAAAAGATATATATTTAAAATTCAAAAGATAATATATCTAAAGTTCAAAAGATAATATCTGGTATTATTCTCATTTAATTTCAAATCAAAAGTAATTATGACTTATTCAATTTAGCATTTATAACAATAAATGAAATCACTATTTATGTAAGTCATTTAATTTGAAATAGCATAATTTGTGATTATAATTAATATATGTATTGTCCCCAAACAAATTAAGAAATTAAAATAATTTCCTAACATCCAGGTTCATGTTGATAAAGGTGGAACAACCCAAACCTGTGGAGGCATTTATTGCTTCATCTTGCCAGCTGGATGTCTCTTTCTTTCACTCTCTCTCTTTTCTTTTTTTTTTTTTTTGTTAATTATTGAATTTTAATTTAGTGAGAATGGAATTCATTCATATCTTAGTTCATCATTTTGGGAGATGATCTTAATATTTGAGTCAACAAAACTTCTAATCGCTAGAAATAGTGATGAACGAATTTTTGTATGGTTTAGAATTTCACAAATGAAATCTCGTTGTAAGTATAGTTTCTAAACCAACAAATTAGGGGTGTGCATGGTTCGGGTAAAACCGGGTTTGATGTGACCCAGACCCGACCCGAAATATACACCGGACCTATTTATTAGACCCGAACCCGACCCTAGACCCGATGAAACCTATACACTTTCGGGCCATGATTATACCGGGTAAAAACCGAGCCGTTAACATTACATTACCTTGATACCTTCTTATAAGCTAGCATATGAAAATATCCAAATTTCCAAGACTCCAACTATTATTTGACATGGTAAAATTCACTTAGAAAAATATAACAAGAACCAACTCTTCTCTGAAATTAAAGCATAACCATAATTAATACTAAAATTGTCTAATAACACCAAATATTTAAATCAATACAAATAACACAATATTATGCATTAGTCTAAAATCTTATGCATTTTAAACATAAAACATTAACTTATAGTCTTATAATAACTAATAATACAAAATATTAAGGTTTACAATACTTAAATTCCACATAAGAATAGCCATCATCCATCACTAATAACACAAAATATTAATTGTGTATAATGACTGGGCCACTGGGCCGAGTTCGGGTGACCCGAGCTATAGCCCGGACCCGACCCGAAATAGTGACCGGGTCTATTTTTTAGATCCTTACCCGACCCTAGACCCGGTGAAATCACACCAAATTAGCCCCTAAAGTGTTCAGGACCGGGTCGGGCCGGGTCATGCACACCCCTACAACAAACAATCCTCTCATGCAAAAAAAATTGTTGTCACAAGTACAAACCCCAATAAAAATAACCGAAGTATTCAAATCTCGGGTCATCTCTCAAAGGAATTGCAAGAAAGTATTCTTGTTATTGGTTATGAGACAAGTATATTTTTGGGGTTTTGTGAAAAGAGACATGAAAGATAAATGACAAGAAAGTAAAGGAAACTCAAATAATAAAACGTCTTGGTAAGGGTTGATGGTTAAAGATCTTTATCCTTGTTACTAACCACAACATGATAATTGTAAGGATCAATCTCATTAAGTCATCCTCTAACAAGTGAAGGAAAGTCAAATGAGCTACACCAATTCTAATCCATAAGTCCTAGCCACTCACTAATTAACTTAGTGGAAGCTAGTGTCAATAGACACCAATTATTAAGACTTGGACATTAGCAACTCAATTTCACCTAAGTTACCATCCCAAGCCAAGAACACAAAAAATCTACTCTAACATCCTTCCAATCATTTTGTCAAACACTTGGAAGGCATAAAAGGAAAGCAAAATAAAATTGCAAGAAATATAGATCTACACTACCAATTGCAAGGAAATTGACAACAACAACTCAAATCAACAATAAAGGAACATGAAACATAAATTGCATTAAAGAAAAATGGAAGAAACAAGAGTGCATTAACAACAAAGTAAACAAATACAAGAAGTAAACTACTAAACTAAGAAAGCAAAGGTAGAGGAACAAGAATTTGTAAAGGAAAGTGAATCAAAGCATGAATTAAACCTAGATCTAAGAAATCCTAATCTACATCTAACCTGATTCTAGAGAGAAGAGAGAGCTTCTCTCCCTGGAAACTAACTAAAGCATCATGAAAACTCTACTATGTGATCCCCCCCCCCCTTTGACTCCTCTTGATCTCTGCATGTAATAGGCTCAGAAAATGAGTTGGATTTGGGTCTGGGAAGCTCAGAAATCACCCCAGCATTTTCACTTTAATGAGGTCACGGGCGAGCTGCGACGCATACGCGTCGCCATGTGACTTCAAATTCACGCGTGCGCGTCGATGAATGCATCCTAAATCCTTGATTTTCTATCATTTCTCCACTTTGCATGCCTTTCTCTTCATTCCTTTGATCCATTCCTAACTTTTTCAACCTGAATTCACTAACAAACACATCAAGGCATCTAGTGGAATCAAAGGTGAATTAAATTAATCAATTAAGGGCCTAAAAAGTATGTTTCCACTCTTAAGCATAAATTAGGAGAAAATCATGAAACTATACTATTTCATTGAATAAGTGTGAAAAAAGGTGATAAAATTCCCTCAATTCAGCATAAAATACACCACGAAATAGTGGTGCATCAAATAGTTGCTACTTGTTTTATTGCTGCTCTACTTATTATCCTCTCTGTAGCAAAAAATGTATGTCAATGCAATTCATTTTATTATTATTCTTGATATGATATGATATGACAAATTAAACCAAACCTTTTTTTGTTCTTTATGTTTCTTCCTTTATTCTATTTATGGTATGTGCTTGGGAAAGGAACTCTGGAGAAGGGAGAAAAAAAAGGGAACAAAAAGAGCCTCAGATTAAGGAAGGAGAAGGGGAAAGGAAAGGGAATTGAGGATGGGTTGGGGAAGGAAAAGGGGAGCGTGGAAGGGAAAGGAAAAAGGGAATTGGGAAAGGGGTTGGGGAAGGGGAGCGTGTTTTTTTTTTAATAAATACAAAATGACATCGTTTCAGTCGTCTCCAATGGCAAGGATGGACATAAATTATTTTAGGGATTACTATGTGTCCCAGAGGACAATTTCGAAGACGAATTTGAGTAATTATTAATTTTAGGGATCACTTTGAGACTCGAGTGTAAGTTTAGGGACTACTTTAAAATTTAACTCCACATAATTTATCTTAGATTTCATTCTTCTCACATATTAATCATAGTATATCCCTAATTATTAAGATGTAACGTATCACATATTAATAATACCTAATATAATTTAATTTTATATATATTATTGCAATAAAGATTAATCATAGCTAATAAATTATAACTCAAATGGCATAGTCTCTCTATACTTATTTAAGAGGTCGCAGATTCGAGTCTTCCTATCTTTGGTAAAAAAAAATAAAGACTAATCATAATAATACTCTTTAATTGACATTAATTTTAATTTATTTTCTTTTGTAACTACTCACCCTTTCATTGATTCATCTCACTCCACCTCATTCACAAGAAAGAAACTCAACTTTAAATTTTTATCATTGACATAACAAAGCATGGATGAAACAATCGGAAGCTTGATGATTAATTAGTTGGAGAGGCTGAGATATAGAATTTGCAATTCAGGGCATTTTATAAATTGAACCAATACATGTATGTTACACTCTTGAAACATTTTTAGTCTTATTTCAGGTGGATTAGTGGTGTGTGGCAGAAGTTAGACTAATTAAGAGATTGTAATATAAGAACAGCGTTACGAGTATAGCTCTTAACCAGCAAAAATCTGCCGCATCAATTTAGAAAGGTTGTCACAAAAGTTTAAAATAAAAATACTAGGAGTATGAGTCCCAGGTCGTCTCCCAACGAGTTGCTAGAAAGGGTGCTAATTTATTAATCAGGAGTTTTCCGAGAATTTTGAGAGTTGATTAACAGAAAATAAACAATTGTAATTTAGTGCAATGAAAATTAAAAGAAATTTATATTATTCCAATTAAAAAGCCTTGACTGGGGAATGATTAATTGGAAGTTCTGTCCTTGTTGGAATTCTCTCAAGTGTAGTATAAAGAGATTGTTATTTTCACTTAGTTAACCCTTACTAAATAAAGGAAAGTCAAGTGATTGAGCTAACTCTTATTCGCAAATCCTAGTCCTCTCCCTTGGGAAGGTCTAGCGTTAGTAAATACAGAATTAGCCAACAACTGCTAATTTAACTAACCACTTGAGCATTCCAACTCAAGTGTCTCCTCTTAATCAACCCCCATGTCAAGTAGGTATGACGTTCATAGAAATATAAGAAGAAGACATAATAATTTAAATAAAATAGGGATTCAAAATTAATTAAAAGTAAAAGTAATCCTTTGCATTAACAATCCATGAAAATAATCCAATTACCACTTTAAACAAAAATTAAGAATATGGAATAAATAAAAGAGCAAGTAAGGAAACAAACTAGAATAGTATCTTCAACGGAGGTGATGACTCTTCAATATCCAAAAGCAAAGCAAAAAACTAATAAACTATGAATGTAAAGAGAACCTAGAGGAAGAGTAAATTCTCTCTAGATTCAGATCTAATAACTAAAAACTACCCTAATGAGAATGTGTGTATGTGTGTGTTGAGTCTCTGCATGTTCCCTGGCTTTATTCTGTGTTTCTGGGCCGAAAATTGGGTCAAAACGCGGCCCGAAATCACCCCCAGCATTTTCTATTATTTTTACAGATCACGCAGGTCACGCGTACGCGTCATCCACGCGTGCGCGTCATTTGGCGAATTTCCTTATCACGCGTACGCGTTGTCCACGCGTGCGCGTCTTTTGTGCAGACTCCAATCCACGCGTACGCGTCAGGCACGCGCACGCATCGCTGTAATTTTCTCCATGTCGCGTGCACGCGTGAGCCATGCGTGCGCGTCGATGCTCGCTGGTCATCTCCTTAGTTTCTTGTGTTCCTTCCATTTTTGCAAGCTTTCTCTCCAATTTCTAAGCCATTCCTGTCCTATAAAGCCTGAAACACTTAACATACGGATCATGGCATCGAATGGTATAAAGGGGATTTAAAATATACAAATTAAATATCTCTGGGAAGCAAGTTTTCAACCATAGAACGAAACTAGAAAGGAATTGTAAAAATCATGCAATTCATATGAATAAGTGGGTAAAGACTTGATGAAACCACTCAATTAAACACAAGATAAACCATAAAATAGTGGTTTATCAACCTCCCCACACTTAAACATTAGCATGTCCTCATGCTTAGCTTAAGGAGATAAAATAAATGAGTAGGGAAAAGTAAGACTCATGCAATGCAATGCAACCTATGTATATGGATGTAACTATATGCTAAGATGGTTTTGCCTACTTGGTTAAAAACAATTAAGTTCTTCAAGACAAAAATAACTCAAATTCCACTAATTCAAACTATACAGTAAAAATAAGTAAACTTGTAGGAAGACAGCTCATGAAAGCAGGGAACACAGAATTAAGCATTGAACCCTCACTGATGGTGTATGTTCACTCGAATCACTCAAGTGTATAGGGTAATCACTCTACTCTTCTCTAATCATGCTTTCTAAATCTTGTTCTTCACCAAACCAATCAACAAGTATTTAATGTACCAATGCAAACATCATGAGGTCTTTTCAAGGTTGTAATGGGGCCAAGGTAAAGGTGAGGGGGTATATATGTGGCTAAGTGAGCTATAAATTGAATCTTTGATTAACCTAAGCTCTTACCTATACATACACTCTTTATACTTTTAAAATCATGCCTAGCTACCCAAATTTTTTCCACTTTTGTATTACATACTCATGCATCAACTTTTCTCTTTAACTTGTATCACATATGCATTGATTTTTCATTAAACTTAACATTGGGGTAATTTTTTCCCCTTATTCATTAATTTAATTACTTAATTACTTGAATATTTTGGATTTTTTTTTAAAAGTAAGAGTAACTTTATCAATGCACCTGAATTTTTAATTTTTCTAGTTTCACATGAGTAGGTACCCAAATTCTCAATATTATATCAATTGAAAAAACATAACACATTCCCTTGTTAACCCATGTTCCCACAGTTTTCCCACACTTAATTGACACACAATCTCTATCTTAAGCTAACCAAAGATTTAAATTGGGGTATTACTTGTTTTTCTGCTTAAGGCTAGTGATATGGTAAAATATAGAACAAATGGGATAAAAAGGCTTAAAGTGGCTAACAAAGGTAAATGGAAGGGTAGGCTTATTTGGGATAAGTGAGTTAATAAAATAATAGCCTCAATCATATGTATGCATATAACACATTAAATATTGGACATATAGGATGGAACAAAATATAGATTACAATCATAGAGAAGCAAACACACAAGAATAAAAAATTTTATGGTTAAATAGTGTAACCATGTAATTAGGCTCAAATCTCACAGGTTGTGTGTTCTTTAGCTTTTAAACTATATTCCAAATACAACTTCCAAACAAATTTAACACAAAAGTTTTGATTTAAATTAGTGAAATTTTTCAAAAATAGGGTCTTAAAAAGAAACTTATTATTTTTCAACCAATTAGAACATGCATACAAATAACCTATTACTATGCAATTTTATCCTATCCTAACAAAAGAAAAATAAATAAATATCCTATTCTATTGGTGTTAAGAAAGAGAAATTACCTCCGGAAGTCAGGTACTGACCGACCTCCCACACTTAAAGCTTGGCACCGTCCTCGGTGCCATCAGTCAGGAACAAAGGGGGGCTGGTAGCAGATTCTCCACAATCGGGACCGTCATGGCTCCCTGTGCTGGTAAATAAAGTGGAGTCCGGGGTGTCTGGTTCTTCTTCAGGTGGGTGTTTACTAACAAGTAGCTCTTTGAGGTATGTAAATCGGCGCTTGTTACGGCGCTCCCTTTGCTTTCCTTTCCGGTCAAGCCAGTCCAACTTCGCAAGTATCTAATGGAGCAATTGGTTTGTTGAAGGTGCTTGTGATGTGAAAGGAGAAGGAATATCTTCAGCCGGTTCTGCAGTCCGGCTAGTACTGGCTGCTGGAGGTCTGATATACTTTCCGTTAGGGATGATTTGATCATCCTGCGGAATCATGGCCTTGGTGTTCCCAGCTCTATAGGAGACTCCAGTTGCTGAGACTAGATCTGAAACTAAGGCGGGAAAAAGTTAGTTGCCCGCAATCTGTATGTGTCCCATAGCATGCCGAATGTGTCTTGGTAAATTGAGGTGCTGGTCTGTAAGGATACACCAGAGTAGAACAACCGTGTCTGCAGTGAAGGAGGACTCGTGAGTGCTCGAAAAGACGTAATGGGACATGATCTGTGCCCATACTCGAGCCTCCAAGGTGAGTGCTAAAGCCAATATGCTCTTAGGTCAAGATCGATGGTATCCATAGATCCATCTGCTGCCAGGTTGTGCTATAACTCTGAGAACGGCATCCCAGTCAATTTGGTATCTCTGGCACTTGAATGAGGCTTCTTGGAATGCATCCAATCCTTCTGGAGCAGGGGGAAGATCTAAAGCTCGCTGAATAGCCTCTTTACTTATGGGGACTTGCTTCTGACGGACATAGACAGACTGCATGGTTGGCATGTGAAAATTGGAGTAGAATTCAACTACCCATGAAAGATTAACCTGCCGTGGCTGTCTTCGTAGGAATCCCCATTGTCTTTGCTCAATGCGGGGCTCAACAAATTCAACAATGTGGGTCGGGAGGATTAGTAGATACTCATTGTTATAGTTTCTCTCAGCCAAGATGGGGAACATCTGCTCACAGTAGCGGTTGGTGAACCGCGCAGTGTCCTTTGCTGGAAAAGCTTTCTCTTTTTCATTGACCTTGATGATCCTCTTAATTCGCTTTGTTGGGGGCTTTACTGCTGTTGAAGATGGCTCTGCCACTAGTGCTCTTTTTATTCCTTTCCTTGCTGGTAGTTTGGGAGTAGCTTTCTCTTTACCCTTCTTGGTGACCATCCTGAAAAGGGAAGAAGAAAGTAATATGTAAAGCTAAGGGTTCGAGTAAGGAAGAGGATGGTACAAGTGATAATCAATGCACGGTAAAGAAGGATGTCGTTAACACATGGTCGCGAATCCATGTGAAAAGTTCATCAATGGAAATACAGCAAGTGCATGTTATGGCAATAAGATGCAAGATATTTATTGGCATGCTGGCAAAGGTATGAGTAGCATAGATCAAGCATTAATTGTCCAATTTGATTATCAAGTCTTTCAAACTAACAACCTGTTTGTATTGACAATTATATTTAATAAATAAAATATAAAAAGGGGTTTTGTGAAAAACAGAAATTTAGAGTAGTAGAATAGAATAATTAAAAAATTGATGCACAATGCTAAACGGACTTTTTCACAAACACATAGTGTGCATGATAAAGATGTTGAAAGTAGTAAATTGAACATGCAAGCAACCCTTAAGAAGTAATATTAATTGTCAAACAATTCTAAATAATCCACAAGCAATTATAGAAGAAAATAATCACCCAATTAAATTTCTAACACCAATCAAAAGAATAAAAAAAAGAAAGAAAAAGAAAACATAGATAATGAAGGTAAAAAGAAAAAGAAAAAGAAGAAGAAAACATAAATAAAAATAATAATAGAAAAGTAAAAAGTGAAGAAAGAAAGAAAAGAACCTTTGATAATGGATGTGAAAAATAAGGAGGGAAGGTAAAAAAAAATAAGAAGGAATAAAGAAGAAAGAATGTAGAAGAAAGAAATAAGAAGGGGGGGGAGAAAATATTAGGATTGGAGAAGAAAAGATAAGATATCTGGCGCTGATCTGGATAAGCTGTGCGGCGCAGGCGACGCGGACGCGTGGTTAGCGCTATTTTCAGGTGACACGGACGCGTGGATCACGCGTTCGCGTGAAATGAACTATGCCATTGGCGCGAGAGCAGCCTCGCGTACGCACAACTTTCTGTTTCGTTCACACATTGACAAATTTTTGGGTGACACGTGCGCGTGGGTCTCGCGCACGCGTGAATGGCCTATTTTTGAAAAATGACGCGGACGCGTGGGGCACGCATTCGCGTGATAGGGATTGTGCCTCCAGCATCATTCCAGCCCTACTCCATCATAACTCTCTGCCATATACCTCTTTACGTCGATTTTGCAGGGTCACGCGTGCGCATGGGTGACGCGCACGCGTGGGAGGCTGATTTTTCAAATGACGCAGACGCGTCAGGGACGCGTTTGTGTGGGCATGTTTGTGCCTTAGGCATGCCTCCAGCCATGCTCCCACGTAACTCTTTGCTTCTTTTCTTCTTGTTTCGAAAGCACCTATGACGCGGACGCATTAGTGACGCTTGCGCGTCGCGTGCATTTTTTTTTATGCAGTGTGCAAATGCAAATGCAGACTATATGCAGAGATTATGAGAAGAGTCATTATCAAAATGAAATAGAATAAAGTAAAATAAAACTAAGACTGAAACAGAACGATCATACCATGGTGGGTTGTCTTCCACCTAGCACTTTACTTTTACGTCCTTAAGTTGGACGATCTTCAGGCTCATTCTGCTTCTGTTGGTGGGTCTTCCAAGAGGAAAACCTCTAGCTCTTTGTGATCCTTCATCTTTTCTCCATAATAAAGCTTTAGGCGATGTCCATTGACCTTCATGTATTTGGAGCTAGAAGGATGACGCAGGTGAAAAACTCCGTATGGCTCTGCCTTCTCTACTCTGTAGGGACCTTCCCATATTGATCTCAATTTACCTGGCATGAGCCTCAGTCTGGAGTTATAAAGAAGAACTAACTCCCCTGGTCTGAATTCTCTCCTTTTTATGTGCTTATCATGGACAGCCTTCATCTTCTCTTTGTATCGCCTGGAGTTGTCATATGCTTCTAGGCGAAGATTCTCCAATTCTGCTAATTGCAGCTTCCTTTCAGCACCAACTTCTTTAAAATTCATATTGCATTCCCTTATAGCCTAGAAAGCCTTGTGTTCCACCTCTACTGGAAGGTGGCAAGCCTTTCCATATACTAAGCGGAAGGGGTTCATCCCAATGGGTGTCTTGTACACTGTTCTATATGCTCAGAGTGCATCTTGTAGCCTGGCACTCCAGTCTTTCCTATGAGGCTTTACGATCTTCTCCAGAATGCATTTGATCTCTCTGTTAGACACTTCTGCTTGTCCATTGGTCTGGGAATGATAAGCTGTTGCTACTTTATGAACAATCCCATTCTTTTTCAGTAATCCTGTTACTCTCCTGTTACAAAAGTGAGTGCCTTGATCACTCACGATTGCTCGTGGTGATCCAAAGCGACAAAATAATATGGTTTCTAACAAAGGAAACAACATTGTTAGTATCATCAGTACGGGTAGGAATTGCTTCCACCCATTTAGAAACATAATCTACAGCTAACAGTATATAAAAATAACCATTAGAGTTTGGAAATGGATCCATGAAGTCAATGCCCCAAACATCAAAAATTTCACAGAAAAGCATAATGTGTTGAGGCATCTCATCCCTTCTGGATATGTTACCAAACCTTTGGCATGGGGAACAAGATTTATAAATTTCAGCAGCATCTTTAAAAAGAGTATGCCACCAGAATCCACAGTCTAAAATTTTTCTAGCTGTTCTTTGAGGGCCAAAGTGTCCTCCACTCTCAGAAGAGTGGCAGGCCTCTAAAATGGACTGGAATTCTGTTTGGGACACACACTTTCTAATTATCTGGTCAGCACCATACCTCCATAAGTATGGATCATCCCATATATAATATTTAGACTCGCTTTTCAGCTTGTCCCTTTGATGCTTAGTAAAATTGGGAGGAAAAGTATGGCTACCTAGATAATTAGCTACAGGTGCATACCAAGGAACTACTTCAGATACTGCATGCAAGCTATCAAATGGAAAAGCATCATTTATAGGAGTGGAGTCATCCTTAATGTGCTCAAGGCGACTCAAGTGGTCTGCCACTAAATTCTGGTTACCACTCCTATCTTCAATTTCTAAATCAAATTCTTACAGCAGCAGTATCCAACGTATCAACCTTGGTTTTGACTCTTTTTTAGCAAATAAATATTTTTGAGCTGCGTGGTCTGAGTACACTACTACCTTAGTACCAAGTAAATAGGCTCGGAATTTATCCAAAGCAAAAACAATAGCAAGAAGCTATTTTTCAGTAGTAGTGTAATTAGACTGAGCAGCGTCTAAGGTCTTAGACGCATAAGCAATTACGAAGGGGTCCTTACCTTCGCACTGAGCCAGCGCCGCTCCTACTGCGTGGTTGGAGGCATCGCACATAATCTCAAATGGCTGGCTCCAGTCTGGTCTTCTTACAATCGGAGCTTGAGTCAGGGCGATCTTCAACCGATCAAATGCTTGCATGCAATCCTCACTGAACTCAAACTCAATATCTTTCTGCAGCAGTCTGAATAAAGGTAATACAACCTTACTGAAGTCCTTAATGAATCTCCTGTAGAAACCTGCATGGCCTAGGAATGAACAGACTTCCCTCATGGAGGAGGGGTAAGGTAAACTAGAAATGACATCTACCTTTGCTGGATCGACAGCAATACCCATATTAGACACAACATGTCCTAGTACAATACCTTGTTTTACCATAAAGTGACATTTTTCAAAATTCAATACAAGGTTTGAACTAACACACCTGTCTAATACTCTAGCTAAACTATTCAAGCAAAGGTTAAATGAATCACCATAAACGCTAAAATCATCCATAAATACTTCCATACAGTTCTCAAAAAGATCTGAGAAGATACTCATCATGCATCTTTGGAAAGTAGCAGGTGCATTACATAAGCAAAAAGGCATTCTCTTATATGCATACGTTCCAAAGGGACATGTAAAAGTAGTCTTCTCCTGATCTTCAGGAGCTATATGAATTTGAAAATATCCTGTATAACCATCCAATAAGCAATAATGGGATTTACCTGATAGGCGATCAAGCATCTGATCAATAAATGGCAAGGGATAGTGATCCTTGCGAGTAGCTTGGTTGAGACGCCTATAGTCAATGCAAACCCTCCATGAATTCTGCACTCTAGTTATCAGGAGCTCTCCATGCTCATTCTTTATTGTTGTGACTCCAGACTTCTTGGGCACCACTTGTACTGGACTAACGCATTCATTGTCTGAGATGGGGTAAATGATATCTGCTTCAAGTAGCCTGGTCACTTCTTTCTTGACAACTTCTAAGATGGTGGGATTCAATCTTCTTTGGGGTTGACGGATGGGCTTTGATTCCTCTTCTAGGTATATTCTGTGCTCACAGACTTGAAGGCTGATGCCTACTATATCCGCCAAGCTCCACCCAATTGCTTTCTTATGTTTTCTCAGCACACTGAGCAGTTGCTCTTCCTGTTGTGGAGTGAGTTCCCTTGCAATGATAACTGGGAACTTCTGATTATCCTCAAGGTAAGCATACTTGAGGTGTGGAGGAAGGGGCTTCAATTCTAATTTCTACTCATGGCTAGGCTCTGGATCATCCGGGGCTAGTGATAATGGTAAGGTGTCTTCATTACGTTCAGAGGGTGTCCCCACACTTGGACCTTGCTCCATGTGCTTCTCTTCTATTTCTTCTTGGTGAACTTCAGCTACAGTTTCATCAATGATGTCGCATTGGAAGATAGAATGATCTTCCGGAGGGTGCTTTATAGCTTCATTTAAACTGAAACTCATATTTCTGCCATCTATCTCAAAGGAGTAAGTTTCTGAGAATGCATCCAGCTTGAACTTCGAAGTCTTCAGGAATGATCTTCCAAGCAGGATTGATGATGGTCTTCCTGAGTCATTAGGGGGGGCATTTCCAAGATATAGAAGTCAATGGGAAATGTGAGCCCCTTAATGCTCACTAATACATCTTCAGCAATTCCGACTACTGTAATAATGCTTTTATCTGCTAACACAAAACGAGCTGTCGACCTTTTTAAAGGAGGGAGCCTTAAGGTATCATATATAGACAATGGCATTATACTAACACACGCTCCTAAGTCACACATGCAATCAGAAAATATTACACCTCCAATGGTACAGTTAACCATGCATGGACCTGGATCACTATATTTTTCAGGTATACCTCCCATTAAAGCAGATATAGAACTACCTAAAGGAATAGTTTCTAATTCATTAATTTTATCTTTATGCATGCATAAATCTTTCAGAAACTTTGCATATTTAGGTACTTGCTGAATAACATCAAAAAGGGGAACAATTACCTCAACCTTTTTGAAAATTTCTACCATTTTGGGATCAAGTTCATCTACTTTCTGGTCTTCCTTGCAAGATGCGAAAATGGGATAGGAATGGTGCCATTTACAGCTTCTGCATCCTTTGGTGGTCCATTCCCTTGCTGAGCTAGTTCTTCTTCAACCTTGTCTTGTACTTCGTCTTCCTCTTCAGCATCTTCCACTTTTACAATGTCTTCATCTTGGGTGTGTACTTGTGGGCTTGGCTCCTCTTGGTTCCTCTCTTGCAGTGTGGTTCCGGATCTCAAAGTGATGGAATTGATGCCACCCTTGGGATTAGGTAAGGGTTGAGAAGGAATCCACTGGAGCTTAAAGGTTGGTTGGTGGAAGTAGGTAATGAATCTATCCGGGCGGCGAGAGCTTGTAAAGTGGCATTTAGACTATTTAGAGTAGAGTTCAATGTAGTCTGCATGTCTTGTTGTCCTTGTGCAAGAGAATGAAGCATCTCGTCATTTGATGAGGAAGTAGGATAAGTGATCTGAGGGACTTGTTGTTGGTTGTGCTGGGGTCCTTGTGACTGTCTCAGGTGAGGTGCCCTGTAGGGCTTGTTCTGATTCTGCTATCTGTTGTTGTTATTCTACCTCTGATTTCTATTGTTGTCTCTGCCTCCTCTTTTGTAGTTGTCCCTCCAGCCATGGTTGGAATTATCTCTCCAACCTTGGTTGGAGTTTTCCTGCCATCCTTGATTACAGTTCCCACCTTGGTTGTAGTTGCCGCTTTGTTAATTGTATCCTTGATTCGGGTGGTCATAGAAATTATGAGTAGCTGCCACAGTGTTGTCTTCTTGTTGGAGCTGTGGGCATTCATCAGTATAATAACTATAATCAACACAGATTCCGCATACTCTTTGGAAAACTAACTGTTGGCTTTGTTGTGGTGGGGAAGGCTGAGCTTGTTGTTGCTGGTTCAACTGCATTTGCTTCAATAGGTTGGTCATTTCACATATACTCTGTGTAAGAGCAGACGTCTCAGTGCTAGAGAAAACTTCTACAATAGCTTTTGAGTGGCTGCTTCTGTGCCTGTGATTCCTGGTGGACCCAGCTAAGTCACTGATCAGTTGCCATGCTTCATCTACGGTCTTGTACTTCTTCAGAGAACCATTACTGGCACCATCTAATGTAGTTTTATCCTGAGGCTTCATGCCTTGAGTGAAATAGCTAATCAATACTAGCCTGTCAATCATGTGATGGGGGCATGCATCTAGAAGGTTCTTAAAATGCTCCCAATACTCATAGAGAGTTTCTGATTCACATTGGACAATGCAGGAGATCTCTTTCTTCAGTCTGTCTGTAACTTCAGCTGGAAAGTATTTTTCCAAAAATTCTCTCCTAAGAGTATCCTAGTTGGTAACAGTTGCTTCAGGTTGGGAGTAGTACCACTCCCTTGTCTTTCTCTCAAGAGAAAACGGGAAGGCGGTTAACAGAATAGAAGTTTCATTTGCACCATGACGCCTAACAGTAGAACAGGCAGTCTGAAAATTCCTGAGGTCCTTGATGGGCTCCTGAGCAGGTAAGCCATGAAACTTGGGCATCAAGTTGATTAGTGCAGTCTTCAGTTCAAAATCTGCAGTCAAAGTTGGATGATGCACTTGATATGGCTGCAGTGTAAAATCAGGGGCTCCAGCTTCCTGGAGAGTAATCCTCCTAGGTGCTGCCATGTTATCTGTACATGAATCAAATGAATTAGTAGTAAAGGAGCTTGTTTCACTCTCAGATGGCGGATCAGATTTGCCCTCAGATGAGACTGGTGAATCGATAACAATCACTTCACCACCCTCAGAGGCTAACCGACGTTGAGCTCGCCTAATACGTGAAATAGTTCTTTCAATTTCAGGATCAAATGCGGCTAAGCTCGAATCAGACAATGAACGAGTCATTCAATGAGAGAAACATATAGCTCATGGTAACAAAAATAAAATAAAATATGCAAATAAAATAAAAATATGTACACTAATTAATAATTTAGCATACAATTGCAACTCCCCAGTAACAGCGCCAAAAATTGGTGCGTGGCAGAAGTTAGACCAATTAAGAGATTGTAATATAAGAACAGCATTGCGAATATAGCTCTTAACCAGCAAAAATCCGCCGCATCAATTTAGAAAGGTTGTCATAAAAGTTTAAAATAAAAATACTGGGAGTATGAGTCCCAAGTCGTCTCCCAACGAGTTGCTAGAAAGGGTGCTAATTTATTAATCAGGAGTTTTCCGAGAATTTTGTGAGTTGATTAACAGAAAATAAACAATTGTAATTTAGTGCAATGAAAATTAAACAAAATTTATATTATTCAAATTAAAAAGTCTTGACTGGGGGAATGATTATTTGGAAGTTCTGTCCTTGTTAGAATTCTCTCAAGTGTAGTATAAAGAGATTGTTATTTTCACTTAGTTAACCCTTACTAAATAAAGGAAAGTCAAGTGATTGAGCTAACTCTTATTCGCAAATCCTAGTCCTCTCCATTGGGAAGGTCTAGCGTTAGTAAATACAGAATTAGCCAACAACTTCCAATTTAACTAACCACTTGAGTATTCCAACTCAAGTGTCTCCTCTTAATCAACCCCATGTCAAGTAGGGAATCTACTCTATTGACATGGGTATGACGTTCATAGAAATATAAGACATTCCTGCCCTATAAAGCCTGAAATACTTAACACACGGATCATGGTATCGAATGGTATAAAGGGGATTTAAAATATACAAATTAAAGATCTCTAGGAAGCAAGTTTTCAACCATAGAACGAAACTAGGAAGGAATTGTAAAAATCATGCAATTCATATGAATAAGTGGGTAAAGACTTGATGAAACCACTCAATTAAACACAAGATAAACCATAAAATAATGGTTTATCAACCTCCCCACACTTAAACATTAGCATGTCCTCATGCTTAACTTAAGGAGATAAAATAAATGAGTAGGGAAAAGTAAGACTCATGCAATATAATGCAACCTATGTATATGGATGCAACTATATGCTAAGATGGTTTTGCCTACTTGGTTAAAAACAATTAAGTTCTTCAAGCCAAAAATAACTCAAATTCCACTAATTCAAACTATATAGTAAAAATAAGTAAACTTGTAGGAAGACAGCTCATGAAAGCAGGGAACACAGAATTAAGCATTGAACCCTCACTGATGGTGTATGTTTACTTTAATCACTAATTTTAGAAGTTTTTAATTTTTAATAAATAGAGACTAATCAAATTTAAAATGTTTTTATTTTTTTATAAAATGTTTGACGCGATTTGAGATTTTTTTAAGATTAAAAATATTATAATTTAAAATTTTTATTTGAGAAAAAAATTATAGAATTATGAATCTAATAACGAAAGAGAATTTTTTAAAATTTGGTTTAAATTAAATTTGGAATCAATTTTTGGTGTAATTAAACGAGAGAAAATAGTTATAGAAAGAAATTAATTATGTCAATTAAATTAAGAGAGTGATTTACACTATCTTATTAGTATAAATATTATTGATCATGTATTTTCATTTATTATCTATAATATTTTGGCTGCATAGGATTATTCTACTTTTAAATAGTTCTTAAATAATTTTTGTATCTAATTAATAATCGGTTCTTAAAGGAAAGATGAAATAAACTAGTCTCTAATTTTTTAAAACATTAGATAAATTAAGGTTTAATTACTATGTTGATCCTATAGTTTTGCAAAATTTTTAATTAGGTTCCTATATTTTTTTTCTTTTAATTTGATCCCTGCACTAATTTTTTTTAATTAGGTCCCTCTTGGCAGTAATTGGCTTAAATTTATAGGGACCCAACTAAAAATAAAAAAATTAGTGCAGGAACCCAAATAAAAGAAAAAAAAAAGTGTAGGGTCCCAATTAAAAAAAATTTAGTGCAAGGACTTAATTAAAAGAAAAAAAAAGTACAGGGACCTAATTAAAAATTTCGCGAAACTATAGGACCAATAGAGTAATTAAACCATAAATTAATCTCTTATAAATTAAAACAATAAATTATTTTCTAATATTTTTAAAAATGATAAAGTAATCATTACTTTTTCTAAAAATTAATATGATTAAGGGACTACATTACCTAAAATTAAAAAAAAAATAGTTTATTTAATATTCTAAAAGATTATTACACCAATTTATCAAATTCTTTTGTTAAAATATTACTCCTCAAATTATTATATTCAAAACGTTAAATCCCTGTTGAAAGTGAAGACATTGATTAGTGATTACAAACTACAAAGAGGTGCTGAACCAGTCATCATCCCACTTGTTAAATGGTAGCCATTCTTTCTTTAAAATAAATGCAAGTCAATTTATTCAGAACCAATAATTCTTTAGACTTGTCACGAAAAGCTTCAACAATCTTAAGCATCTACTATTTGTTAGAGTAACTTAAAGCATCCACATCAATTGGTAATTTCTTAATCATTTATTGAAGAATATAATATATCAAACAAATTGTGAGGTTGGAGACTGATGTTAAGTGTTATCCACATAAATGTATTTTCAAGTATGCATCGTACAGTAATGTGATTGAACGTACCAACTATAGTTTAATTCTTCCCAAAAAGAAAAAAAAAATATAAAGTTAAAAAAGAGGCCAGGTTTTACTTCAATTCAGGATCCAAAGAGTGATTAAAAGTTAATGTAAGTATGTAACACTTATATAAATGAAACATGTATATAGGGGTGAATCATATGAGGTGACCTGGCAAGAGCTTTGGGTTTGTCCTGCAGCTGCAATTGCCTTAATTTGATTAAAAAAAAATGAGGGTGAGGCTACCGTTAAACTCTTAAGCATGCAAAATCTGTTAAGCTGACCTAGGCTTATTTAAAATATTATAAATAATATTTGAATTTTAAATTTTATTAAAAATGTTATTATTTATCACTTATTTATCAATGTTTTTAGTAAATAAGTAAAGTATACTTTTTGTCTCTTAAATTTATCAAAAGTTTTAAAAATATTTTTAGATTTTATTTTTATTTTAATTTTATTCTAAAATTTTTTTATTTACATTAAATATATTCCTGACAACTAAATTTTCAACAAATTTAAAGACCAATTTAGCAATAATACTTAACAATTAAGAGCTAATTGTTTGTGTTGATGGTTGTCTTGTGAAGTTATTGTTAAATTAATCTTAAATTTTTTTAAAAATTAGTTTTTAAGAATATATTTAATAAAAATAAAAAAATTTTGGGATAAAATTAAAATAAAATAATTTTTTTTAAGAGTATTTTAAAATTTTTGAGAAATTTTAGAGACAAAAAACATATTTTATTCTTAGTAAATATATGAAAAAAATTTATTTATACATTATTATCTACCACTTATTAACAAATTTTACACTAATCTAGGCTTTTTAACAAGTCAGTATCAGACCTCTAAATAAACCATAGACCATACTCATTCTGAATAACTACAATAAAAGTCTAGCATTTTAAAAATAATGTCCATTTGACATATTTTTATCCCTACATTATGTACAGATACAGAGTATATATAACACCTGTTTCAATATTTTTTTTTATTTCTTCCCTCTCTCTTTGAACAAAAGAAACGATTTGAAAACATCCTTTAATCGCTCTTAATTCTCAGGCACACATGGTGTCATTTCAAGTGTAAGAATCCACTGCAAGCATGTCAATCTAATTAGCTAGTAATTCGTTATTATGATGCTTTCGACCACAGAGAAAATATTTATGAGACTTTTTTTTCCCTACTTGTTTAAGAAAATAAAACTCCGCCTACGTTACACTTGCGGTACATAGCCGGTCCCAAGCCCGGATAAAGGAGGAGGGTTGTGTTAGGTCTTCGGCAACCAACATAAAAATATAGCCGAACCCCCATGACATGAATCAAAGACATTATTGCGCTAAAGCTAGGTCGTTGCCCGGAAGCAACGCGCCGTATGGCTCGAGTACGGTGTCGAAGCAAGAGCCGCTGCATCGGTGCCCGGATGTAGTGTTAAATGAGCAAGGGTTCTCGCGTTTTCGTGAACGGACGAGGGTAAATAAGCTAGTTCACAAAGGAAAAGGTAAAGGTCGAAGCGACAGAAGGTTGAGATTTGGGACATGGAACATAGGCACTTTAACAGGAAAGTCCATGGAGGTGGTGGACACCATGACAAGGAGGAAGATTAACATTATGTGCCTACAAGAAACGAAATGGGTTGGTGCAAAGGCTAAGGAGTTGGATACTTCTGGTTTCAAACTTTGGTATACAGGAAAGGTGAAGAATAGGAATGGGGTTGGAATAATTGTGGATAAGCAGTGGAAGAAAGACGTAGTGGATGTCAAGAGGGTGGGAGATCGGATCATCTCTATCAAACTGGTGGTGGAGGGAGGTGCTTTCCATGTGATTAGCGCCTATGCACCGCAAGTGGGTTCGGACGAACAACACAAGATAAGGTTTTGGGAGGATCTAGAGAGTTTGGTTCAAGGCATACCTTTGGGAGATAAGATTTTCTTAGGAGGAGATTTAAATGGCCATGTTGGGAGAGAAGTGACTAGATATGGGAGTATTCACGGAGGCCATGGTTTCGGGGTGATCAATGCCGAGGGTAAAACTATTTTGGACTTTTCCTCAACTTTTGATATTCTCATCGCAAATACATGTTTTAAAAAGAGAGACGAACATCTTATAACCTATAAGAGTGGCATGACAAGCTCTCAAATCGACTTCTTCTTGTTGAGGAGAGTCGACCGGAAATTTTGCATTAACTGTAAAATTATCCCGAGAGAGAGTTTGACAACACAACATAGGGTGCTCGTCATGGATTTTCGCGTTGAGCAAAAGTTGAGGAAAAGACATCATACGAAGAACCCAAGGACGAGGTGGTGGCGGATGAAAGGGGAGGAACAAAGAAGCTTCCTAAGACGGGTAGGAGAAGAGACAAAGTGGGATGGGAATGGAAGCGCGGAAGAAATGTGGAGGGAGATGGCAGAAGTTATTAGAAAAACAGCAAAAGAAAGTTTTGGTGAATCTAAAGGAATAGGACCAAGAGACAAGGAGTCCTGGTAGTGGAATGCGAGTATACAAGAAAAGATAAAGATAAAAAGGGAATGCTTTAAAGAGTGGTCTTTATGCCGCAATGTAGATAACTGGGAAAAATATAAGGCGGCTAAGAAAGAGACAAAAGTGGCTGTAAGTGAAGCAAGAACAAGAGCATATGAGGGTCTCTACCAGTCTTTGGGCACGAAAGAAGGAGAAAAAGGTATATATAGAATCGCAAAGAGTCGGGAAAGAAGAACGAGAGATTTGGATCAGGTTAAGTGCATAAAGGATAAGGATGGAGAGGTGTTGGCTCAAGAGGAGAAGATTAATGAAAGGTGGAAGAGCTACTTCTACGAGTTATTTAATGAGGGACAGAAGACTCTTCCGAGCCTTGGTCGATTATGCACAAGGAAAGAAGATCAAAACTTTAACTACTATCGAAGGATTCGAGACTTCGAGGTAAAAGAGGCTCTAAAGCAGATGAAAAATGGCAGGGCAGTAGGACCTGATAATATCCCGATTGAGGTTTGGAAGGGTCTTGGAGGAAAAGGCATCAACTGGTTAACCAAGCTTTTTAATGAGATTTTAAGGTCAAAGAAGATGCCTGATGAGTGGAGAAAGAGCACCTTGGTACCTATCTACAAGAATAAGGGGGATATACAAAGTTGCGGAAACTATAGAGGGATTAAGCTTATGAGTCATACTATGAAGTTATGGGAAAGGGTGATAGAACGGAGGTTGAGAAAAGAGACACAAGTAACAGAGAACCAATTTGGATTTATGCCAGGCAGATCTACCACTGAAGCGATATACCTATTAAGAATGATGATGGAGAGGTATCGTAGTAATAAAAGGGATCTACACATGGTGTTTATTGATTTGGAAAAAGCGTATGATAGGGTACCAAGGGAGGTCTTATGGAAGGTTTTAGAAAAGAGGAGAGTAAGGATCGTATATATTCGGGCAATTAAAGACATGTATGATGGGGCCACAACTAGTGTGAAGACTCAAGGTGGTGTGACAGAGGAATTCCCTATTGGTATAGGATTACACCAGGGATCATCCTTAAGTCCATACCTTTTCACATTAGTCTTGGAAGTACTCACAGAGCACATCCAAGAGCCTGTGCCATGGTGCATGCTTTTTGCCGATGATATCGTCCTTATGGGAGAGTCAAGGGAAGACCTAAATAAGAAGTTGGAGTTATGGAGAGAAGCTCTAGAAGTGTATGGTCTGCGCATAAGCCGTAGCAAGACGGAATATATGGAATGTAAGTTCAGTCTGAGAAGGGAAAACTCCAATATAGAGGTGAAGATTGGAGAAAACATCCTGCGAAAAGTTAAAAGTTTTAAGTATCTTGGGTGCATCATACAGGATAATGGAGAGATTGAACAGGATGTAAATCATAGGATCCAAACAGGTTGGTCAAAATGGCGGAGTGCATCTGGTTTTATATGCGACAAAAAAGTGCCTTTAAAACTTAAAGGTAAATTCTATCGCACCGCTATAAGACCGGCTATGCTGTATGGTACGGAGTGTTGGGCGGCTAAAGGGGAGCACGAACATAAGTTGAGTGTGGCAGAGATGAAGATGTTGAGATGGATGAGTGGTCATACACGATTGGATAAAATAAGGAATGAAGATATAAGGGAGAGAGTTGGAGTAGCACCCATTGTGGAAAAGATGGTTGAATCGCGTCTCAGGTGGTTTGGACATGTGGGAAGAAGACCGATAGAACATCCAGTCAGGAAGGTGGATGAGATGGAAGATGGACAAAGGGCGAAAGGCAGAGGAAGACCTAAAAAGACCATCCATGAGGTGGTCAAACGAGATCTACATGTAAACGGTCTCTCTGTAGACATGATACATGACAGAGCACAATGGCGTCGTTTGATTCATGTAGCCGACCCCACTTAGTGGGACAAGGCTTTGTTGTTGTTGTTGTTTGTTGTTTAAGAAAATAAAGTGATGAATTTTAGACAAGTATCAAATACAAATACAATTGAACACCAAAATCATGTATATCAAATAAATGTAATTAAATATAGGTGTCTACTTTAATATGTCCTGTCACAAACAGAATTTGTAGTAGTGATCATAGAATCATTAGGCTTGCACTGTGAATTATCACAAACAACAGTTTTATTCACAAATTCATCAGCAGTAATGACATGTTTCTTGGCAATAGATTTTGAATTACTAACATGACTAGAAGCAATAATTTTATCTTCTGCAACAGACTCTTTATTGACTACATTACTAACATTTGTAATTTTATTTTCAACGATTTCTGCTTTTGCACATTCTACATGCATTAAGCAGTTTCTGTCTACATCTGATTCACTATTACAATTTGACTCACTACTACAATGTTTTATTATAGAACAAGTCTCATTTTCTATGTTTCTTGAAGCTGTAGCAAAAGCAACATTTGTAACTTTGTTTGCAGCTGTGAAATTCTTTTCGTTTCTATCTTTTCAATTTTGTCTTTGAATGTGAACTCCTTCAAATCTTCAAGTCGTTTATTGAATTTACCTTGAAACAGAATCTTCTTGGATTCCTGGCATTTTACAATGCTCAAATAAGGCCAAAACTCAAAGAATACATCATTATCTAGTGCAAACTTTGACATGCTAATTAGATTTTTAGAGATGGCTGGGACATGTAGCAAGTTCTGGAGTTTGAATATATGGTTTGATATAGATGAATACTAAGAGATTTTCCAACATTAGCAATGCGCATACCTTTTCCATTACCTCCATACACTTATTCTGGCCCTTCATACTGGTCGAACGCCTATGTGGTGAGAGGCACCTGAATCTGGATACCACCCTGAATCTGAGGCAGTGTTTGGGAATGTGAATAAGCTTAAGGCCCTAAGTTTGACCTTTGATGCTGATTTTGTTGTTGGCTGCCACTACGAAAAGCTGCATTTGATGGTCCATTGTGAAAGGAAGCATTTGGTGGTGGGGGTCAATTTGTGTGTAGCAATTGGAAATTCTGAAAATTCTGATTGAATCCATGAAAATATTGCTACACCGTGTGTCCTATTCACCACCATGCTAATCTTTGGTAAGTACTCTAAGGCTGTTAAACCAAGCTTCTTGATTGATTTTAGTTGAGTCTTCAGCATTCTGATGATCGATTTAGCCTTGCGGCGAAATGTTCTTCAGGTGCTTTCCAAATCTCATACACGTAGTTAAATTCCATTACTTTGTTGACAAACATCGCTTCCATTGACGAGAGCATTCATCATGCTGTTCCCACATTTCAAATTCTTCAGACACTTTTCCGATCACTTGATCTTCAACTGAATTGAACTTATATATATATATATATATATATATATATATAGAGAGAGAGAGAGAGAGAGAGAGAGATTTGTGAATTGATGTATGAATTCTATTATTTTACTTGGAGTTTCTATCAAATTAAACTGATTGCTGACTGTGCAGCCACTCTAACTAACTAATAACTAATTAGGTGCTAACTGATAACTAACTGAATACAAGCTATATCTTAATATGTCCAACATATAAATCCAACGACTTAATTATCATTATAAAAAAAATTTTACACGATGATCCAATCAAATTCATATATTCAAATAATTATTCAAGCAGTTAATTAATAAGTTTAAAATATAGTTACTTTTAATAACATAATAATATGCTATTAATATCTAGGTAAAACTCTTATAAACTTCTCCCGAGAGTATATTAAAATTAAATCTATATAGTATTAATACAAAAGTCAACAAAGTACATAGATACATACATCATCATTAACACAAAGTTTTAAAGTTATACATAGCAGTAGTTCTCATTTCTTGGTGTACAGAAAAGAAATCAACAAAAAATTGTACAATAAGGTTGAATAATGAGGAGCTAAAGTTACGTGTGATTTGTTTCTCACTTGTTGAAGGTAGCAATGAAACTGATGGGTCCTTTCCCTGTTGTGGCAGCTTGAATTGCAAAGATGAGAAAGACAACCATGGCCAAACGAGAGTGCTTGATTTCAGCAAGTTGAAGCCTTGCCTTCTCTTCAGGGTCATTTGCCAATCCAAGTGGGTCAAAGAACTTGCCTCCAGGGTATAGCCTTTTCTCTGGGTCAAGCTCTGCATTTCTTTGGAACTCAATGTATCCAATCACTAACACTTCAATCCATATCAGTGTTGTTAGTGAGAATGGAAGTGGTAGTCCCAAGTATGATGATCCTTCCACTAGCTCTACCTGATTATAATAAGAGAAAATTGCATTTTGGAATTGAAAACACAAGATTGTGAGCTTGAATAATCTTCAATATTCTGTTAGGTTAACTCATTAATATATATATAAGGTTAAGACTTACATGTAGTTGTTTTCTTATGAAATTGATAGCTGAAAATCGCTAAATAATTTGATATGTTTAACTAAATTGTTATCTAACGATTCTCAACTATCGACTTTACGTAAAGACAACTGTCCATAAATTTCTACCTATATATAACATAATCGGTAAGTATCTTGAAACAGAGAATAGAGAGGAATTTATATTTGTTTTACTAGTTTATTAAGTCTTTGATGTATAGAAATTCAAATTTTTGTCTGTTTGTCTATTTGTACAGATAGATTTGTATTTCACAATATTTATGTTCCTTTGTTTTGGCAAATATGAATTTTCAGAAACATATCATTTTTACTTCTATTATCTTAGCATAATAAGAACATTAGGATGGAATACAAAATCATATGAGATGTGTCTTGTATTCTTGTGTTCCATCTAATATTAAAACACTTTTCCAAATTCAAGGATATAATAATTTGATAAATTTTCTTTTTGAATTAGATGGAATATTGTTTTGTCTATGAAGATAATGCAAAAATCATGAGACCTACCTTTGAGTGTCATCTTTTGCTAATCTCATGCTTAATTAATGCAATAATCCATTCCACTGGAAATTAAAAGCTTCCTTGAACTAAACTTCTAGCACAATAGCACTTGTGTAGGACTAAGATAATGCAGGGTATTACTATTTTGTTCGTGTATGAAAATGGGATCCAATCAAACATGTTCAAACAAATCAAATAATAATGAAAACTTTTGTCTTCATCGTTGTTAGCTAGGCAAGTCATCATCATTATAGCAATTAGTACTCCATTACCACACCAATGCTTTACTGGATAACAATAAGACACACTCCACAAAACTCTGTGTCAAAGGTATATTACACTAATACAGACACATACACAGACACAATGGGACCATGTTATACTTGTCAATAACAATAGTGATAAACTAATAATAATAATAATAATTAAAAATCAACTTCTACATGCAAATCGTATTGTCCTATCACGAACTTTCAGCACTCTTTCCTCAGGTTGTTTCCGATTCTTATGTCATTGATAAAATTAAAAACACTAATTTAAAAGCTTTAAAAGGACAAAAAAGCATGTTTAACAAAAGATACATAGAAAGATTAACCATTAACTGCCCCACCGAAAATAGGTTAGAAACTGTTTTACAAATGAATCTAATTATACAAGATTATAATATCATCAAAATTAGATTTATATTTATTAAATGAAAATTTATATATAGTTATTTTTAAATTAAGTAATGGTTAAAAATTATTAAATAATAATTTAATCAAACATATTAAATTATCTCTTCTTAACTATCAACTTTCGTCTAAAATTTTTTACTATTTTTGACCCAACTAATGCAGATGTATTCTCAAAAAAAAAAAAAAAAAAGTTACCAACAATATCATCAGTGAGAAAACAAAAATTATTACCTTCCCAGCATCTTGCCACGCAACACCGGTCAAAGCTTCAACGGCCAAAGCACCAAGAGCACCAAGCATGGCCCACCTTCCATGAATAAGTTCACACTCACGGAACCTCTGAATTCCAAAAACCTCCGAGTACGGTTGAAATGGCGTCGGTTTCACGTCTGAGGTCTCAATCCTTGTTCCGATGATTTGGCCATACTCGTTCTTCGCCAGGTTTTGGTCCAGCGAGTCCAAATCGAACTGAAGGTACTCTGCGGGTTTCGCGAACCCAAAGGGATCAAATCCGCGGTCTCCGATCATTGATCCATCGAGCCATTCTGGTGGCTGTGCGCCCGGGAACCACACGAGACGGTCACCGGAGGAGAATGGCTTCGCCGCCTTTGCCGGCTTCGCAGGCTCCTTCTTCTTCTGTGGTGGAGATGGTGGTGCCTTCTTGGTGCCGAGGTTGAAGAGGGCGTGGAACCTTCCCGAAGATGGGGTTGAGGTTGTGAGGCGTGTGCCGAAGAAGTATGACGTGGCGGCGGCGCCGGCGGTGGCCATTATTAATTTGTGGTGTTAAGGTGTCTATGTCTCTGTGAATCAATGGACAAAGTGGGAATAGAAGGATATATAACTGTATATTTATATTTTTTAATTTATATATAATGTGTTATTATTATTATTATTATATGATATTTTTTTCACAAGTTTGTGATGGAAGTGTGGAGAGGAGTGTGTGTGTGTGAGGAGAAGAAGAAGTGGCTTATCTCTCTGCCTTATCTTCCATGGGTGTGCTTGGATGACTGGTTGATGGCTGCTTCACATTTATTTTGTGGACCTCAGAGAAAAAACTACTCTTCATTTTAGGCCTTTTTATTATTTACATTTTGACATTTGTCTTTTTTTTATTTATTTTCCCCTTTCTTTTGGAAGCTTTGTAAAAGTAAACAAAAAAGTTGTGTAGAGATAAATATCTTTTATTATGAGACTCGTCTATTAAAATTTGGGGAAAATTTGCATGTAGGAGAGTACTTGATGAAAAGAAAGGATTAAATATACTTCAATGATTAAGAAGACTATATTTGTCATTAACTAATTAAAGAGAAGGATCATACAATATTTTCAAGTAGACAATAATGATTTATCTCCTTCGTTATAAATTATTTATCCTTAATGCCGTATTTCTAATTTGAGATAACTATATTGTGTCATTCCTTTTTAAATTGATGATTTTGGAAATTCTTTGTCTATCCGATAAATTTGTAAATAATTTAGAGGGCTTTTTTTTGTCATTATCTATTCATCTTTAATACTAATACTATGGGTTTAATTTTGGAAATTATAATCCACCCATTTGGAAGAAAGAAAGAAATTTTTGTGTCATTTAAATTTTTATGTATATTTTCTAAAATTTTATTGAAAAAACAAGAATATAGTATTTTGAAGTTTTTTCATAACGAAAATATTGTTGCATAAATATAATATTTGTTGTCTTCTCTTTAATTATCATATATATTTAATTTATCGGTTTTTATTACTTAAAAAAAATCTTTTTAGTGATTCTTAATTTTTTTTATTTAATATGGCCAAATTACATTAAAATAACCCACAGTCATTGTACATTACATAGCATCACTCATAGAATGGTCATGCTACATATCTATGTAATTTTTTATCTAAGTTCATTCAAGCTGACCGAACACAAAAAAAAATCCAATTCCATTAAATGAGTGTGTATTCACGCACCCAAACTCCCCAAAACATTTAATATTCATTCGCACCTTCATTATGAAACAACGTTCTTTCTTCAACCTCGAAACCGTCACTGGAGAAGTTCAAATCTCTCTCAAAGTCTCTCAAGCCTCCATCGTGTTCTCTGCGAAAACTGCTCCTACTCCAGAATCGCGTCAAGCTTTCAAAAGGAACAAGAAAAAACAACCAAAAACAAGAACAGATACTCCGCAAGGTACGAGAAAAATTGTCGTTATTATATTCATTTAATTTCTCTCAAAACTCGCGTTTCTCCTAGTTCGATTTAAGGTTTAGTGGATTGAGTTGTTTCGTTTAGTACAACGGCTTATTCTAAATCCATTTTTATTGTGTAACTAGGGCATACAAATAGAAAATATGTTGTTATTTTCTTTCTGTGATATATTGATCGGTTCATTGGTGTTGGTCATTTTGATTCACTTGATTGTTAGTGTGTTCAGTTGAGTCATTGTGCATGCAGAAATATTTTTCTTGATGATTAAATGTTTATCACGTTTTATTCAGCACATGTGTAACACCCTAATTACCCCAAGCCTTACCCCATGCCGTAAGGCAAAGGTTAATCAAGGGTTACCACAATTCTACGGCTCATACTTAAAATATATATATATATATATATATATATAAAGAATAATAATTCGAGAAGCCCGATGAAAAAAATAAGCTCAAACGTAATTACAAAGCGCGAACGTTCATATGAAGCTACAAGTGTAAAAGCTAAGATCTACTATGTAAGGTAACAAGGTATATGTAGTTTTATAAGAGTATACTATTCATGAGATACAAGTCTAAGCCTGCAGAGTTTAGGCCAACTAAGTAAATACAGACATACAGAGTTTTGAAAGTAAAACAGCTTATACAGAATACCACTCTCAAAGTAAGCCTCTAAGGCAAAAGTAAATACAAAAGTGAGAGTACTAATCAAAATAACCAAAATGACAACAAAATAGAATATGATCCTCTGCTCTGCTACCATCAAGCAACTCATTGAGGTGGGTTGCGACCTGCATATGAAAAACAACAACAACGTATGGAATGAGAACCGGAGATTCTCATTATGGTAACAGTACCCAGTAATGTAAGATGTAAGACCCTGGGACGCCAGATGCAATCCTAGAGATTCATACCAAACAGATATCCAAACTTAACGAAATAAATAACTTAAACCGTGAATAATAAACAAGGTATCTAATCTTAGGGGTTTTCTGACTAAAACTAGTCACCGCTGTCCCACAACCTTCACCAACCTACCCTCCGTGCGATCCCATCGCCACCGCCTACCTAACCTCCTCAGCACCAAACAAACACAGATAATGCAAGCAAGAAAAATACAAGTAGTATTCATATATATACATATATATATATATATATATATATATATATATATATATAACATGTAATTCAAGAAGCAAGTAGGCATATTATACAATTAGGCAAACTCAAGTAATCAAAGCAAGCAAGCATATAAAAGATGCATATGATGAATGTCTGTCATATTGGCTGTGATATCACATGTCGGTTATTGTGCCAAACTCGACAGAAAATCCAGATGGCAACTCCCAGATTAGTCTCTCTGTTGCGCATACTCAGGAGGAAGAATTCCGAGGGATATGTACCCTACCACCTTCTCCTTTCAGAGGGAAACGTTCCGAGGGAGAGTGCCCTACCACCTTCCTCTGGATGCCGCATGATTCCGAGGGATAGTGCCCTACCACCTTGCAACCAGAGAGAAAACACACGCTCAGGAGGAATAATTCCAAGGGATGAGTGCCCTACCACCTTCTCCTTTCAGAGGGAAACGTTCTGAGGGAGAGTGCCCTACCACCGTCCTCTTGAGCAATAAATATGAGTGAGAAACCCAGCTTCAAGCCTCACATCCAAATGTAGGCGGGAGACTGCCACAGCCCCTACGACGGATAACAATACATACCATAATCACGTATTCAATCTCAGAGGCCACTCCTCATAGCACACTTCCACTCATACTCATTCCATCAACCATAATCATTCAATTCCAAGTTTTCAACTCATCACAACCATCATCAATTCATAACTTTCTATTCTAAACTCACTAGTTCGTCAATTTTCTCAATTCATATACCATTCTTCTTTCGCACTCCACCAAACCCATCCTCAGTACACCAGAAACCTAAACCTCCGTTCTCTAACTTTTCAAAATAATACCAAACCAAATCTCTTAAGACCTTACCCTTGTTTTAATGCCCAATAATAAGCTCAAGAGTCTTAAAATGGTGTCACAGAAGCTCACAATCTTGTTGAGAAGGTGAAATAGTTGAAAACAAAGCTTAAGTTTGAAAAACAGGACGTGTGCGTACGCACAGGGGTGTGCGCGTGCACGCCCAGAAGATTTTAGAAAGTGTGCGTACGCATAGAGGTGTGCGTACGCACAAGTGCAAAATTTTCCAAACTCTGTTCACTCACACAAGGCATGCGAACGCCCTCAACAGAGTGCACCTTCCAACGTGTGTGTGCGCACAGGGCTGTGGGTGTGCACAGGTTGTAAACCTTCGTTGGTTGTGTACGCGCACAGGTTGTGCTAGCGCTCTAAACAGAAAGCCTTCCCCTGTGTGTGCGTACGCACAAGGCTGTGCATGCGTACAAGTTCGAAAAATCACAGGGGTGTGCGTGCGCACACAAACCAGAAATCACAAAATTCTGCAACATTGTAGAATTTCAAATTTTAACACCAAATTTTGAATGATCATAACTTTCTCTAAAAAAATCCAAATTTTACAAACTTTATATCAATTTGAAGACTTTTCAATGAACTTTAGTTCTAAATAAGTTTCAACAAAGTTTGAAAATTGAGGCACAAGTTATGACCCGTCAAAGTTCACTAAAAACTAGTTTTTACCAAAAACCTCAAAACCTCCAATTCAACCAACTCTAAAATCAAAACCAAATCCAAACCTATTCAATCATCATAAACCACTACCACATATAACATCTTACCATTTCATATCATTCTCCTCGACTTCACACCTAAATTACTCAACCATTATGCCATATCTCACTACCAATCCATAATTTCCCATTTAATCATAAATCCACACTCATAATCATCATCAATCAACAACAACCTCAACTACCAAAACAAATCCTCCTAAACTCTAATAGTCATTATCAAACAATATCTATCATTAACCAAACCCATCATAAAACTCATCAACACCAATAATACTCAACAATCCTCATCAACCACAATAACCAACAATTAAAAATCATCATCAATATCCATCTTCAAATCTCAACACCCACCAATACAACTCATCAATAATTATCATCTAACAATATATATATATCATCACATTTAAACTCATTCATGCTACATCCAATCCATCATCAAGCATTAGGTTTCCTCCTCGGGATAGCGTCATTTAAAGAACGAGGGTCAGCATAACGTAAAAAAAAAGGAAAA
Organism: Arachis ipaensis; assembly: GCF_059453495.1. Classification (NCBI taxonomy): domain Eukaryota; kingdom Viridiplantae; phylum Streptophyta; class Magnoliopsida; order Fabales; family Fabaceae; genus Arachis; species Arachis ipaensis. The sequence continues at coordinate 35,822,809 of NC_142435.1, read as the reverse complement.
AAAAACGGAGGAGCCTGCCGAAGATGAGGCCATTATGGCTCGCCTTTAGGTGTCCTCCTCGGGATAGCGTCATTTAAAGAACGAGGATCAGCAAAAAAAAAAAAAAAAAAGAAAAAAAAATCGGAGGAGCCTGCCGAAGATGACCTTACCTTACCCAACGAGATTAGGGGTAAAATCCAACAATTATTTGCTATTAGAGATCACCTAAACAAGCAAAACTACAAAATCTACTCAAAACCATAACCTCAAAAATACAAAAATCTAGGACTGGAAACTGGAGCTTGAGCTTCAAGTTCTTACCAGATTTTCTTAGATAGAATCGAAGAGCTCGATAAGAGCTTTGCGTGGCCACAAACAGCTCGTCAATCGGAGCTCCGTAGCTCAAGTTATGGTCACCGGAAGATAGATGTGAATAGTAACCAAACTTTCACCTCTCCTCTCTTCTCAAGCTGCGCCCCCTTCTTCAAAATGAAGTGGAATGGGCTGAAATGCTCATTAAATGAGCATATATATGTTGTGCCTTGGATCCGGTCCAACCCGTTAGCATTTTTGGTCCATTTGGCCCACTTTGGGCCAAAACATTTAAGATTAGTGTTCGGTTTTCAATTCCAAATTACTATTACCTTTTTAAAACAATAAATCAATTTTTCTAAAATACGCGGTACTGGACAGACTAGAGCCGGTTCATACCGACTTAAGCGATAGTACGCATTTCTACAAAAAATTTTCGAAAAAGATACATTTCCAACTCAGAAAAATTCACTGAAATCAAATTTCACCTTTAAATTTTCAAATTAAAACTACTAAATTTTGAATCTATTCTGGGCACTAAAATTGTTTTATTAAAATGATTTTACGTGAAAAACTCCGGTTCTTACAACATGAATGTTGTTTGGTTCAGTGGAGTTGCTCATTTTGATTCACTTGATTGTTAGTGTGTTCATTTGAGTCCTTGTGCATGCAGAAATATTTTTCTTGATGATTGAATATTTATCACATTTTATTCAGCACGTGAATATTGTTCGATTAAGTAGAGTTGCTCATTTTGTTTCACTTGATTGTTAGTGTGTTCAGTTGAGTCCTTGTGCATGCAGAAATGTTCTTTCTTGATGATTAAATGTTTGTCACGTTTTATTCAGCACATGAATGTTGTTCGGTTCAGTGGAATTGCTCATTTTGATTCACTTGATTGTTAGTGCATTCAGTTGAGTCCTTGTGCATGCAGAAATATTTTATTGATGAATGAATGTTTATCATGTTTTATTCAGCACATGGATGTTATTTTGTTCACTGGAGTTGTTCATTTTGATTCACTTGATTAAAATGTGCATGTTTGTGCTTGTCAGTGTATTGAGTGAATTATTGACCAAATTTTTTTGTCCTTACAACAAAAATGAAGAAGATAATGGTGACAAAGAACGAGAAGCCGCGTTATAACATAAGTATATGTACAAAATTAGAGACCAAGTGATTCGGGCATCTGAAGCAATAAGACTCCCGAAGCCATCTGCTACCCTCTCCAGCCTTATTGTAAATTCACATCTAGGGATTTAGATAGTAAATAGGATATACTTTGTTTGACTGGTTGTAATTAACACTATTTTGTTTAACTTGTTTAAAAAAAGCAAACACTGTTTCTTGCAATGTATATATGTGAATATGAATGTAAATGTTATTGGAAATCTAATGTTAATGTATATATCTGTTGGAATTGTTTGGCTGTTGTTTTGTTCCGGGTTCACAGTGAATGGAAATCAAGGTATTTATCAAACATTAATAGCCTTAAAAATCCAAATGAACCGAAATTAATACAATGGATGGACCAAAAAAGTGCATATATCACTATTAAAAAAATGTTTCTATCAGTATTTAGTTTCAAAACAGCTTTCTGCATAATGAACCGAACACGTTATTAAGGTGAATCAACTGTATAGTGCTAAATGAACAGAACATTATCCATTATATAAAATCAAATTCAAAACTTCTTTCTGCATAATGAACTGAATACGTTATTAAGGTGAATCAATTGTATAGTACTAAATGAACAGAACATTATCCATTATATAAAATCAAATTCAAAACAGCTTTCTGCATAATGAACCGAAGACGTTATTAAGTTGAATCAACTGTATAGTACTAAATGAATGGAACATTATCCATTATATAAAATCAAGTTCAAAACACATGTATCTACAATTTAGAGATTATCAATTCAATTCAATTCATTTCAGAACACCTGCGTACATTCAATTCAATTCAATTCAATTCAATTCAATTCAATTTAGCAATTGCATTCCATTCAATTTGATTCAAAAAATAATCTAAAAGAGTGCTTGGATGGACTTTGAGAGAAATAAATTTATGAATCTAATGCAAATCAAATCAAATCAACTCGGCCTTCGGTCCAATTCAAAACAAATCACCATCAAAATTCAATTCCAAAATAGAATGAATCACAGGTACCAATAATACAAGACAAACACAATCAGAGAACAATTACAGCAAGTATAACAAATAACAATTAGACAGAAATCATTAGATAGGTAAACCAAAACACTTAAGCAAACCCAGACAAAGAAAATAAATACAGTATGCTGCATGCCTGTCCTACTGGGTTGTGAACTCACGTGTCAGTTACTTTGCCAGAACCTGATACATCCAGTAGCTAACCCAGATATCATCCTCTTGAAAACTGGTAGGCGGTACACCACCACAATCCCCACCATTGCGAGCAGTACACCACCACGATCCTCGCAAGATTTTCAATTGGAAAACACACACCCGTGGGTGGTAGACCACCATGATCCTCACACACATTGCAACAATGGACAAGCAATACACCACCACGATCCCTGCCAGGTCAAAGCTCACATTCAAAACTACAATCTTTTAAAATCTTGACTCGGAGCAAGTGGGACAAACCACAACCCTTACGTACTGTCCAGGTAATTCAAATCTCAAATCTCTTTTTCCTTTAAACCAATACCACCTCTTTGTAACATTCTTCAAAACCTTCAAAACAATTTCACTTAAAACCAATTCTTTCTTCAAAAGACAAAAGAAAATCATATATTAGTTAAACCCCTCGGCAAGGCCTTTAGACTTTAGGGGAACGATCATCAATCTCATTTCCTTAAATCCATTAAAAATCCTTAAAATCATAGCTTCTGAATTTGAATCGATCAAAATAAAATTTAAACCAAAACCAAATTATTTAAACCAAAACTAAATTATTTAAACCAATTTCAAAACCAAATTATTTAAAGCAAAACCAATTTCAGTTTCATTCTTAAATTTAAAACATTCCCAAAGGCTCAGAGATCGTCCCATTTTGCTAAAACGAAATTCGAATTCTTCAACTTTTCCAAAACGTCACAAAATGGAATTATTCAATAAAAAACCAATTACTTTTAAAATTCACTAAAATTTTTCAAATGTAATTTCTTAATGAAACTCAAAACATAATTCTTTTCTCAATAGTTTAAACTCAAACATAATTCATTCTTTTCTTAAATAAATCAAAATCAAATAAAATAATTCTTCAATCCAAATTAACCAAAATAAAACTTTCCAAAATTTTTATAAAAATTTTAGCAGTATCTCTCCTAAAACTCAAACATTGCCATCCTTCTTGGGTCCCATCAAGACCATTTCTCTGACTCTTTTCAAATCATTTCTAAATCTTAATTCATTACCAGCAAATTAAACCAGTTCTAGTAAATCACAATTTAAATCAACTTCAACATAATCAATTAAAAATGATAATTTCTAGCCACTATAACTAATCAATACTTCAATCAAACAGACTATTAGAGTCATCCAAAATAATTCAATTCAGTCCATAAGACTTACGAAAATCATAAAAATATATTTTTCACATTAATATCGACTTGTAACAATTGATAGTAAATTGAGTTTAAGAAATCGTGCCTACCTCGATTGTTGAAACTCGGAAACTCCAAAACACATCAAGACTCATTTTTCTCCCGGCCTGCAACAGCGGCAGCCGTAACCACAGCCCCACTATATCCGCAGCCACGGCAGCACTTAAATTCACCAACACGCAATAATTGAAACTCGATCATACGGTACCAAAACCTCAGATCCTTTAACAACTTAGAACAGAATACCGATTTCAAGGGATTCGGAAATGAAAACGATTATAAAAAAGACAGGGGTCCAGTGGCGGTTTTCGACGACCAGAGGTGTGACAACCACCATGGCAGCGGCGACTGACACAAACAGCAACTGGAAGCAACGGATGATGGCACAAGCAGCAACAAACGGTGCGGCTTCCTTCCCTCCATCGCCTTCTGCTTCTCTAGAGATGGCGACCTCTCTCCCTCTTGGCATTGCTTTCTCTCGACGTAACCTCTCTCTCGCACGTCCTCCCCTCCTGGCAAAGTTGACGACGATGACAACCCAACAGTAGCGTGACGGCTCAGCGGCGCTTCTCGGACGGCGATGCATGCGATGACTGCAGCAGAACGCGACGATCAACGATGGAGTAGGCTCGGCGGCAGCAGCCAGTGACACGTCCCTCCTCTCTTCTCTTCTCCTGGCATATCTCTCCCTCTCTTCTTTCCAATTTCTATCTTCTCCCTTCCCTTTTTATTTTCTCCGTGTGGGTGTGTTTGGTGCTGAGGGGGAAAAAGGGGTGTGTGGCTAGGGTTTTGGGGAGTAAAGAAGTATGTGTTGTGTTAAGGTTAAATTAGGGTTAGGGTTTTAATTTGGGAATTTTTGGGTAGTTTGGTAATTAATTTTAATAAAAATTAGGGATATATAGTAATTAAAAACTAATTTTAATCCAACAAAATTATATTTAAAAGAAAGCATTATTTATTCATAAACTTACAAATTTTTTTTCAAATAATTACTCTATTTCAAGAATTAGAGATAATAAAATCAATTTCTTTTAAAATTATAAAATAAAGCTCAAAATCTAAATATTCAAAATTAAGCATATAAAACTCTCATTATTTTTCAATTTCTAAAGTTATAAATCATAAATAAGAAAATGCCGGTTTAATATAAAATCCTCTGAAAATATAATTACGAATAAATATAATAAATTATAAATAATTTATTATTTAATTTTTCTAAAAATCTGGAGTATTATATTACTATTGCTTAAGTATTTGATGCAAGTTATTTGTTAGAATTTTGATTTTTAGTGGCCTTAATATTAGTTTTATGTTGTGGTTAGTTCACACTATGTTTGTGGTTTACCGTGCTGTTTTTTTGGTTTGTCCATGGAATATATTCTAGTATTACAATTGATTTGAGATGCATTGCAAATTATATATGTATGTGGAACATCTTTCTAAGTCTAGACCAACATTTTGTTGTTGCATTAAATTAAGTATTGTTTGGTATAAAATAGTAATCATAGATTTGTTGGCACATCTTATTTTTTGCCATGATTAGAATGATTTATAATGGACTCGAAAAGCTAGAAGATGTGAAGGCAGAAGTTAATAATAAAAAATGAGTATATATAGTAATTTATTCTCTTTCAAGTAACTCATACATAGGTTTCACATTATTTAATATACTGCTTATTATTGATTATTAATTTAGTGTCCCTGTAGTTTTTTTTATCTTTTCTATTCTTTGTTATTTTTTTATTGGACTCTTTTTGGCTGTTGCTGATTTCTACAAAACAACATCAAACTTAATTGAAGAACCAGGATTGAATCTTGATAACTAAAAAAACTTATTTACTTTTCAACTTTTAGAATTATCTCATATCATTAATATTAATGATAATTGACAATAAAATTTTTATTGGTTATGAATTAATGTTTGATTTAACTATTGTATTGGTTTAATTTATGACAATGTATGATTGATGTTGTGGACGATAAATTAGTTAATTGTTAGTATCATTAATAGTTTGGTATAGTTGATTCTTTATGTAATGTGTTAGTATAAGTATAACATAATCTCTAATACTCATCAGTATTGCTCTTTTGATTTCTGATTTACTTTCGTTCAACTTTTGTACTTGAGAGTTTGGTGCATTTTAAATCTGATTTTCCTACTTAATTGAATTCTCTCCTCTTTTTTAATAATAAACAAGTGTAATTACTCTATGCCATGCACGTGATAAAATTGAAATTATAATTTTAAGTTGTTTTGTTAAAATTAATTTGAATTATAATAATTTAACTAATAAAAACATAATGAGCGATGCATTATTTGTTTTTTCTTAATTTAGTGTTAATTGTACTAACTCTAAAATAGTTATTAACCGGTTTTAGTAATCTACTTTCTTCAATAAATCAAACATATATACTGAATGTGACCATGAATAATCTAGTAATACCTAAATCCACTAACAAATTGTTATATATGTAAGATCATATCAAAATTAGCTGAAAATGAACAATAAATTATTAGAGAATTTTAATGCAAAAAGTTCTCCAATAAACAATAAATAATGTAAACCCACTAAGTAACAACTCAACACTATCATTTGATGACTGCAAAATATATACCTGAAACAATACTATATCAATGTTAGTATACAAAATCATATGATTAATAATGTAATTATAAAATTGTTTATCAGGAGAATAAAATAATACAAATTTTTATGATAATTCTAATATTCTCAAGCTATATATGTCCAATAAGAATACATTATCCATTAGCACTTATAATTTGTTAATTTTTTAAATTGACAGTAATAAATTTTAATATATTAATAAATTTAATTAAGAGATTTTGTTATTACCTTTTCATTATAAGCTCTCAAAAACTTCTCTATATACCACATTCATCGTGCAATTATCTTCCAAATGTCTGTGATTTTGTAACAGCACTCGCAGACCATCTTAATCGTTACTCTCGCCTTTATTTTCCAACTTTTTCATTACATAATCTATTATAGGTAATACTGTTGATAAAATCGTAGGCCATTAGGTATGAAAAATAATAAACAGAAAAAGAACTATGTACGAATTTTTTAGATGATAAATAATTTTTACAATTCACACACACACATTAATGGAGATACTTGATTTGCTATAATTAGGTAAAAATTATGTAATTATCTTTTATTAACCTTTATGATTAATTCAATGGAGATACTTGCTCAGTATATATGTTATCTATATTAATTATGTGCCAATATTTTTAGGAAAAAACTAAAAGAAGATATATATATATAATATTGTTGTTCTATAGAAATCAGATATAAATTACTGCGTTCTTTTTTATTATATTATACAACTTAAAATTATAGTATAATGTTATTATTAATTATAGATACTTGCTAAAATTATATCAAATTTAATTATGACTCTAAATAAATAAAATAGATAACAATCAATATTTTTTTTCTTTTTTACATTCAATATATTTACTGTAAATATAAAAAATAAAATAAATAATGACTAAAAATATGAGTAAAACATAAAACATAATAATTAAAATTCAATTTGTTAACTAATTAATCTTGTGTTCATACAATATTATTATTATTATTATTATTATTATTATTATTGTTGTTGTTGTTGTTGTTGTTATTGTTGTTGTTGTTGTTGTCCACTAATTAAAGCAGAAGATAAAGAACTATATAATTAACGAACCATTATTAGAATGAGTGAGAATTATAGCATGAATTATTGTGGATACAACTATCTACTAATAAAATTATTGCACATGAATGAGAATTAGAACTATATCAATTAATATAATTAGAATGAATAAAAATATCGATGATTGATAATTAGTTTAATAATGCATTGAATATTGATTTGATATAATTATAATAAAGATATTTTTATAAAATAATATAATTATACATTATTCATGAGGTAATTGTAATATAATTAAAATAAATTCATTTAAAAAAAATTCATGTGTAATCTTCATAAATTATAGTAATTTCTTTATTTATGTATACATATGTATTAATTTTGTTAAATAATTCTAAATATTTTCTTATTTATACATACATATATATTAGTTATATATAAAAATATTTAAATCACATATATTAAATACTTTTTTATTATAATTATTTTCTTTTATATATATATATATATATATTTTATTCCACAATGCGTGCAATAAGCTTTTATGTTTGATATCGATATGTAGTCTCCAATTCCAGTCCCATTCATATGCAAACTGTATACAATTTTTTTAATAAAGCAATTTTAATTTTTAATGAAGATAATTGCTACAATTAAGTAAAAATTATGTTATTATCTTTTATTAACTTTTATGATTAATTCAATAGAGATAATTGCGCAGTATATATGTTATATATCTACATTAATTATGTGCCAATATTTTTAGGAAATAGCTACCTAAAAGAAGATATATATAAATATATATAATATTATTGTTATATAGGAAGCAAATATAAATTGCTATATTCTTTTTTATTATATTATACAACTTAAAGTTATAGTATCATGTTACTATTAATTATAGATACTTGCTACAATTATATCAAATTTAATTATAACTCTAAATAAATAAAATAGATAACAATCAATATTATTTTTTTCTTTTTTACATTCAATATTTACTATAAATATAAAAATTAAAATAATTAATAAATAAAAATATGAGTAAAAAACAAAACATAATAATTAAATTTTAATTTGTTAACTAATTAATCTTGTATCTATACAATATTATTGTTATTATTATTATTATTATTATTATTATTATTATTATTATTATTATTATTATTCACTAATTAAAGTAGAAGATAAAGAACCATATAATTAACGAACCATTAATAGGATGTGTGAGAATTATAGCATGAATTATTGTGAATATAATTATCTACTAATAAAATTATTGTACATGAATCAGAATTAGAACTATATCAATTAATATAATTATAATGAATAAAAATATTGATAATTGATAATTAGTTTAATAATGCATTAAATATTGATTTAATATAATTATAATAAAGATATTTTTTTAAAATAATATAATTATGCATTATTCATGAGCTAATTGTAATACAATTAGAATAAATTTATTTGAAAGAAAAAAAAGTCATGTGTAATCTTCATAAATTACAATAGTTTCTTTATTTATGTATACGTATATATTAATTTTGTTAAATAATTTTAAATATTTCTTTATTTATATATACATATATATTAATTATACATAAAAATATTTAAATCATATATATTAAATATTTTTTGTTTTATATATATATATATATATATATTCTACAATGCGTGCAATAAGCTTCAGCCCCATTCATACGCAAACTGTATACAATTTTTTTTAATAGAATAATTTTAATTTTTCTTTTTATTTTCTTTCATGTACATTTTCTTTTTCTTTTAAATAGTGATATTTTTTTTCTTTTTTGTTTTAAGTACACTTTTATTAAGAATTGCATTACTAATCTAGAATACAAAAAGAGAAAAAAAAAAGGTGATACATATATCCCAAAAAAAATAAACTTAAATATCAGAAAAAAATCTTACATTAAAACATTTAAAAATAACATATCCAATAAAAATAGTCGTAATATATAAATCGAGGCAACAATTTAAATTTAAATTAATGTAAAATGAATTTAATTAAATACCAATATTAGAACTGTAACACCCTAACTATCAAAATGTCACGCTTCCGGCTGCGCCACTCTGATAGTTCGGGTATTACGACGACTCTTATAATATTTAATACTAAAATATGAGTCTGTTTAAAACTTAAATCATATTACCGCTCAAGAGACTTTTTAATAGATAACATACATCCATACAAATATTAATACTTACAAATAGGGGTGGCAAGCGGGAAAGCCCGCCCCGCCCCGCCCCGCCCCGCCTAGTGAGGCGGTCCCAAAATCCCAGCCCGCCAAATATCTTTTTTTTTTAACTTTTAACTATTAAATAATATATATAAAAGCATAAAAAAATCTCTTCTATTTTTTACTTTTAACTATTATAATTTCTAAAAGTATAAACAAATTATAATTTTTATATTCACAAACATTAAAGTCTTTGTAATTATAAATATCTAATAAACATAATTATAAACCAAGTTTTCATCCAAAACATAATTATAAATATTGTTCCCAAAGCAAAATAAATATAATCCAAAACATAATTATAAATAGTCTCTAAAACAAAATAAACATAATCCAAAACACTCAATTTTCATCTTTATTCTCTTGTAAGTTGGGTTGGGGGAAGTTGGATTTTGGCAAAAAAAAAATTATAAAAATACCCCTTGATAAAAAAATACTAAGCCCGGCGGGGAAGTCCGCCCCGCCCCGCCAAAGCCCGCCAAAACCCGCGGTTTAAGCGGTGTGGGTTAGGCGGGCTTTTGCTATTTGGCGGTCCTAATTTTCCAGCCCAGCCTGCCTTTTTTAACGGGTTACGTGGGCCGGCCCGGTGGGTTTAGGCCCGTTTGCCACCCCTACTTACAAAGAATACCTATATATATACATAGTAATAATTTTACAAGCATTACCTAATACAATTTCCTATCATTCTTACAGAATGTATAAAGATAATGGCGAGGAAAAACATAATATCTAAAACAATACAATACATCATATAAACGGAAAACAGAATAAACTCTTCGTGACTTCCTCATCCATATCCTGAAAAGAGAAATCTGTAGGGGGTGAGAACATCATCCTCGAAAGGGTTCTCAGTAGAGGGTTTTTGAGAATTACTATAACAGTATACGTGAAGATAAATCCGTTACCGTGATTAATAACCGTCTTATGCATCTTTTTAAAACCAAAGGTTTAATATCAGAAATTCAAAATCCTTTCTGAAAGAGAAAACTATTAATTCCTCAATAAAATGAACCAAAAGCCTTTTTGAAAGTTTTTCTTAGGCAGTATGAATGACCAAGCTGTTCCAAACATAGGTTCATTAAGTCTATGCTGAACCAGTTTAGTTTTTCATACTTTTCTAAACCAAAAACACAACCAAACACAACCCTCGGCCCATCTCATAATCAACCACAGCCCTAGGCCCAAACAATCCAAACAGCAGCCAATCCACCACAATACAACCAACTTTTCAGTCTCAAACACAAGTAAAAGGTTCAAGTACAATTAAGCAGTTACTTCAAGTAGAGCAATTAGTAATTAAACACAATTAATCACATAGGCAAACCAAGTACAATATGCACACTCAAACAATGTCACATAGATGCATATGATGAATGCCTGTCCTAGTGGCTGATGAGTCTCATCTGTTAGTTATAAAACTAACACGACAAGTCCTGGTAGCTAACCATTGGACTGTCCCTCTGTCGTGCATCCCCAACTCGAGTTATTCTCAATCATAATCATCAATACATATACATAACACCCACACTGGTGTTTATCCACGGGGGTGAGCTCATCCGGAACTTTCACAGTGTCTGGCCACAATTACGACATAGGGTCAGCAGAGTATCAAGTCTCCACCTGGAGCACGTGGTGGCTAGCCACTGCCTTCACCCAGGGAAACTTGTATCTCAAATAATTGGAAGTGCAACAATCACTTTATCAACTCAATAATCATCCATATTCATACTCAGCCATCCGGCTCATAACATATTCCACAATCAGCTATAATTCATTATCATATACAACCATTTCATATCATAACATATTTCACAATCAGCCATAATTCATTATCATATACATCCATTTCATATCATAACATATTTCACAATCAGCCATAATTCATTATCATATACAGCCATTCCGGCTCAACATAATAGCACTTCCACCATCCAACATCATAAAACTCATAAAATCATCATTCAAGCTATAAATCACTTTTCTCAAATCACTTTTCTTTGAAATTAAATTCAATTCATCTCAGTTTTAACTTCAAAAATCCACATTTCTCAAATCACTTCTAGCTTATAAGCCATCTTTCTTAAAAGAAATTTCCTCTTTCAAAATAACCCACATTTCCACAACATCCTTCTAAAACTTCCAAACGATTCAGCAACTAGGCCAAATTAAAAATCTCTTTTGAAAGATCCAAAAATCAATCATCCTAAAACAAAATTTGATAATAAAAATTTCTCAGCAGAGTCTCAAGACTTTAGGAAAGGGCAACCTATCTCAAATTCTTAAAAATTTATTGAAACTCTTGAAGTCATAGATTCTTGGTTTAAGTAAATAGAACTAGAATTTATTATAAAATCGAATCATATAAAGTCACAAGTCCCAACCCAATCTAAAACCAATTCGCTTGAAACGGAGCCAATCCATTTAAATCAAAACCACTTTCAGGTTCCTTCTTAAAACCAATTCTCTGACTTCTTCCGAAATGTCACAAATGCAATTATTCAATCAAAAGTTCAATTTTCTTTAAAATCACTAACAGCTCATCTGAACGAAATCCTTAAATCTAACTAAAAGCATAAGCCATTTTTATATTTAAAATCAATATTAAAACATAATACTTTTCTTTAGTGATTCAAAATGGTAAAGTAATTCCTTTCTAAATAAATCGAACTCAAGACATATAGCTTTCTTAAATAAATTAAACTCGAAAACATAACTATTTTCTTAATAAATCAAATAATATAATTTCTCAAATCCAAACCTTTCTAAACAACTTTTCAAACAAAGTCTAAGATTTTTATAGAAATTTCGGTAACACCTCCCCTAAAACTTGGACTTTGCCACCCTTTTCGGGTTCCAACCAAACCATTCTACAATCCTTTTCAACGGTTTAAAACCCAAAATCAGTTCAAAAGCAAACTGAATCCAACATTCACCTCATTTTCATATCTCAAGGAAACCGTCTCAAGATCAAATCACTATCAACTGATTAAACTCATTTCCAAAATTTTAAAGAAATAGTTCAGCAACAATCCATTTATCAAAACCAAACAATAATTCAATCAAACATATAATCATATTCATCCAAAATAGCCAGACAATACATACGACTTGTACAACCACTAAAAAGTATATAATTCCCACATCAATATCCATTTATAACAATTCCAAATATAAAATAGCTTTTTAGAAAAGGCCCTACCTCGATGTCAAAATTACGAAGAAATCGAAGACAGAATTGTGGTGAGATAGCTAGCTAGACCTCTACTAGTCATGCAACCATTTCAGCCAAGAAAGCAGTGGCACTACATCTCAACACATCCAGGACAGCGGTGGCATTAGCTCCCACAATAGAGATCATGGTTGCAGCGAAATGAAGATTTCGAACTCAATAGAATCGAAAAGCAGAAATAGCTCTGGTAATTTAAAACAGAGCACAGGCCAAAGTTGAATTAAAATAAGAACAAGCAGTTTAATAAGAGATTGGCAGAATAGGGCGTGCAATTGGAGCAGAAATAAGGGGAAAAGGCTAACCCAGACCAATGAATGTCGAACCTAATTAGAACGGGAACAGGACAGCAGCGATTTCTAGCAATCCTCCGTGGTGGTTCTGGCAGCAGCAACACCCTTCCAGTAGCCCCATTCCGCAGCAACTCCAACAATTAGAAGAATGAATACTAGCAGTAGAAACAACCGCGTTTATGGCAACTCCAAATCGACGGCAATAGTGGCACCAGCTCCTTCTTTTTCTTGCGTGCAAAGGCGATAGTGACGACTAGGGTTCGATGGACGTGGCTCTCCCTGATGGCGAGTTGAACAGTGGCGACGGCGATGGAAGTTTGACGACGGCGGTGAAACGTGGCGGTGACAGCACACGGCGGCGCAGCTTCACGCAGCGGCGGCAGGAGTGGCTTCAACAGCAGTACCCAGGCCCGGCAACGGTGCGGTGGCAACGCAGCAGAGGCTCCCTCCTCCACTGACTGTCGTGCGGCTCTTCCTTCTTCCCTGAACGGCGTTGATGGCGTCCTTCTTCCTTGGCGACAAGGACGGCGGCGGTGGCGAGGCAGGCTAGATGGCGATATGGCGCGACTTCCTCTCTCTTCCCGGTCTCTCTTCTCCCTCCCTCTGCTTCCTCTGTTCCCTTTCTTTCATGGGTGAAGGGAAACTATGATGTGTTGTTTGATGAGAGTGTGCGGCGCTAAGAAGAGTGGGGGAGGGTTAGGGTTTAAGTAAAATTAGGTTTAGGGGTAGTTTTGTAATTTCAAATAAAAATGGGGATAATATAATAATTAAAAATAAATTTTAATCCAGCAATAATAATGTATAAAAATACTATTTGTTCATCAATTTTACAAATTATTTTCAATAAAATGTTCAAATTCAAGAGTTAGAGATAATATAATTAATTTTTTTATTTTTCAAAACATCAGTATTAATATTTTAAAATATTAATTATTTAGTCCAAATCATATAAAATTATTATTAATTATTTCATAACTACTAACGTTATAATTTAAATATAGAAAATAACTCAATAATTATGAAATTAAATAAAATCTTCATTTTAATTATTAAAACTTGATTTAATTATTCTCAAAGAAATAATTTCTGAAAATAAAATCTCTAATAATAAATAAATTTGAAATCAGCTCATAATAAGATTTTTCAAAAGTTCTGGGTCTTACAAGAACTAAATTACTTAAATAATATTTAATCTATTCTAGTCCTTAGACACGTATAGATTAGAGTCATTCTTGTAACGACAACCAACTGAAACATCATAAGTTTGGGCATTTAGAATTCGTTCAAATTCAGACCATCATTTTGTTAAATAAGTTTCATCATCTGCTATCCATGCAATACGGTAAGGTATAGAATTGCTACATCGAAAAACTAAACTGACCCTTATTCTCCTCCATGGCATTGCATTGATGCAAAAGAGGGCCGGTAATTTCTGAAAAAAATCACAATATGTTATAAAATTATTTTAATATAAAAAAACTTAAGATAAGAAAATTTAAATATATTGCCAATCGTTGAAATTGCATATCCAAGTTTGACACAAATTTAGTAAAAATGAACTTAAATTGAGCGAATTCAATCTCATTATGTGCTCCACTTCGAAGATCTCCGGACAGGCGTAGAAAGTATGGAGGGGATGAAACTTGAACTTGGCCTACAAAGCTCCATGAAAACAGTTCCTCAATAAAAAATTGAGCTCCTCCTAAGAAAAATAATTTTACCCACATTCCATTAGGTTGGTCATAATATGTGAGTAGATCAAACCATCCTTCGGTAAAATAGAGTTTACTGCCTCTTATTTGGACGCTTACATCCATGTAGTTAGAACCCGAATCAGTGAATACAACTCAATGAGGTATTTCATGGATGTGATGCATTATAAACTATTGAGGCAAAAGACAATCGCACTGGAACATTAGACAAAAAGAATACGTTGGAGTAAAAACAATCATTAAATTATGAAAAGAATAATATAATAAAATGAGTATATAAAAAATACTATACAAAATTATAAATTGTACCTTAAAAAGATCAACTTCGATGAAAAACAAAGAATACATTCTATGAAGTAGTAAAAGAAGAATAATAAATTTAAAGAAAATGAGTTGACTCTCAGATCTAGGCTCATGTACCACAAAAAAACTCTATATATAGGCTTTATTAAAAAATAAATATGTAAATTAGTTATTATTAAAGTAATTTTTGATTATTTACGTTAGTTATGCATCATATATTTGTTTTGTTAAAATTATATGATTTTATCATATCATATCATGATTAGAATCATTATTTTTTAGGTTTAATTATTCTATTGGTCCCTATAGTTTCGTAAAATTTTCAATTAGATCTATACTTTTTTTCCTTTTAATTGGGTCCCTACACAATTTTTTTTTCAATTAGATCCCTACCATAACAAAACCGTTTGATTTAACAGAATATTCCATTCCTAAATTGAATATTCTCTCAAATTTTTTAAATTCATAAATTATGTCTCCCTTTTTATTTTGAAAAAGACAAAATTAACCATTTACTCTTCCTCCACCTTTCTGTCTCCCTCCTCTACTCCAGCCTCTCTCTCTCACCTTCATTCTCACCATTTTCGTTCTATCAGAAAAGAAACCAAAACAACCAGCTCCTTCTCTACCCTTCCCTCTTCTTCTTCTTTGTCTTATGTGTCTTTCTCATTTTAGGACGATCGTGGCCGACTGGATTTTACAGCCATAGTCGGAGACAGAAGCTCTGAAATGTCGCCATTATTTGGATTTTAGACAGATTCGCATTTCTGCAGAGTCTAGGAACTGAAATCGAGAAGCTTTCTCTGTCTCATGCGACAGAGAAACCAGATTTAGGTGAGAAACTAAACAAAGTTAATCAGAGCTGGAACTGGGTACTTTGTAGCTCTAATTGCATGTAACATATCTGCTTAAAAGGGCTAATAGTTAGATTAATTTCTGCTTTATAAATTTAGTTTCTTGACGTTTTTGGTGCTTAGAAGAATCTGTTTATACACGAGAAGTGGCAACTGAAGCCTAAGAATTTTGCATTCTTAGGTGGTAAGGTCCTAAACCTTTAGATAACCATTGAACAAAATTGTGGCTAGCCATTGATTTGAAGCCCTATCTCTAGTCTTATGCTTCTGTTTGGGAGATTGATAAACTTAGAAAGGTATTGATTTCAAGCTTTGCTCTGCCTCTGACATAATCTGTAGTTGTGAACGTGCAAATTACCTTAAAAATTTAATACTAGAGTATGTTTGGTTGGAGGATAAAAATGGGTTAGAAATTCCTAGGATGATCTGAAGAACTATAATTATTTTTATCCTAAATGTGGCATGAATACACTGTTTTCAATTAAGATTTAAATGTTTCTTGTTTAGTTCAAAAATCTGTTCTCTGCCTTTGTTTCAAAATGCTTTGGTGTTGGTTTGTGATTGTAGGTGGTCCAAAAGCAACATGTATTGGTTGTGCTGGCTTTGCGGTATTCTCAGTCGTTATAGAGAAGTTCTTAGACAGGCATGAGTAGCTACCTATTAAATTGAAGTCACCCAATTTTGCATTCATTAGGCATAGTATGGATTTTCATAGTGATAATCTTTTGCTTATTTGCTAAAGGGCGCACATAAAATTGTAGTATTTTATTTTACATCGATTATTGCTTATTTGTATACAATATCAATTGGTGGATGCATTCCTCCAATTCCAAACTAGATGTAAGTATGCTCTTAAGTATTAATGTAAAGTTTATTATGCTGTCATTACTTTTGTGTGCATTCTTCTTTTGGTAGCTCCAATTCCAATTCCATTCTTTTTTTTTAGGTTCTTAAGATAAGGTATTTTAAAAGTAAAAAAAAAAAAATATACTTTTGGTACAATTTGTATATAAATAAGTAAAAGAGTTATAGTGATAAAATAAAAGGGTTATAGGAATATTTTTCATGTCTTAGAATCATTGAATAGAGATTATAGGAATATCTTTTATTGAATATTTATAGTTTCACCAAATTTTCAATTAAGTCCTTATATTTTTTTCTTTTCAAATAGGTCCCTAAGGGTATAAAAGTAATTTCACAATTCACTAACATTTTTTTGACGTTTAACGTTAATAGGGACTAAATTGAAAAAAAAATTAACGTATAGGGACCCAATTAAAAGGAAAAAAAGTATAGGGACCTAATTGAAAATTTCGCAAAACTATAAGGACCAACAGAGTAATTAAACCTATTTTTTATCATGAATAGAGTAAACGAGGCCAACTTCATATCATTATCATATCATATTATTATTATTATTATTATTATTATTATTATTATTATTATTATTATTATTAAAAATATTTTTGATTGATAATTGATAAGTAGTTTAATAATGCATTAAATATTAATTTTATATAACTATAATAAAGATACTTTTTTAAATTAGTATAATTATGCATTATTACTTAAATGCTAATTATGGTATAATTATAATAAAAATATTTTTATAAAATAAACTTAGAAGAGAAAATGGTACGTTCATTTTGGCAGAAAAATGGATTCATGAGGAATCGACACATCACTTCCATTAGTCGGGGGAAAACCCAATTTTAGTATATTAAGTAGACTTTGCGATTCAAACTTATTTGTGAACTTTCAACTAAAAATTATAGACAAATTATTATAAGAAATCGTAAAACTTTGAATTTTGTTAGTTTAAAAATTATTAAATTTAAATGTTTAAAAATATATATTGAAATTTCTAACAATTTTTAAAAAAAATTAAAATTTAAGTTTACTGCGGATTTAACAATAATATATTACCGTCGGATTTACCGAGGTAAAAATCCGACGATAACAAACTCCAGAATTTCGCAATTAAAAGTTTATATCCACCGCTAAATCTGCCAGTAATTAGTGACGGACGAAAAATTTGCCAATGAGCAATTACCAGTGAGGTTTATACCGTCAAATTTATTTTGCAACTAAATCCGACAATAAATAAGTTATTGGCAAATTTTTTTGGTGAATTCATCGATAAATTTAATGATATCCGATGACTTTTTTGTAAACCAAATGAGAGAAAGACGAAAAGAGAAAAATGACTGCTCGACTGTTCTGTTTTTTTTTTTTTTTGTCGGATAGTAGAGTTAAGAAAGAGAAAAAAGAAGTGATTTTTTAGTTTTGATTTAATCTGAAAATTATAAACGTGTACATTAGAAACTACATATGACTTATTAGGCTTTTTTTTTCTTATGATAATAATTAGCCATGGCCTAAACTGGCAAGTCCATAGAGTCTAGGGAGTGGAAAAGGCATAAATTTTTAAAGCGAGAGAGTATTCTTAAGTTTTTTTTTATAAAGAAATTTTTTTGGGGTTCACTGCCTCCCCTCCTGTCTATGAAACTTCGCCTCTAATGGTATGAATAGTAATTTGTATCAATATTTAACATGGTTCTGAAAATCGGATCGGATCGGCCAGTTCGACCGGATTAACCGGGAACCGATCTTATGGCCGGTCCGGTTGATACGCAAAATCGCCTTGCAAAAAATTGGTTTAAAAACCGGACGAACTGGTGGTTAACCGGTGAACTGGCTGAACCGGTCGGGTCAAAAGACCGGTTCTCTCTCAAAAAAAAAAAAAACGTAAAAATCCCACCTCCCAAAATACGCGACCTTCCCTTCTGTCTCACTCTCACATTCTAACCAAATCCCTAATTTGTCTAACCTTTGAGAGAAAACACCGCCGCCACCATCAGCTCCCAGCCACCGCCCCACTAGCCACCGTCAGTCCCCCCAGCCACCGTCAGCCCCTCCAGCTGCCGCTACTCTTCTCTTCCTCACTGTCTCTGCTCGTCGCGAAGCCCCACCAGCCATCGTCACCCCCAGCCGCCGCCACTCTTGTGTTCACCGTCTCTGTGCTCGTCGTAAAGCCCGCGTCTGTGATCGTTGTCATTGGCAGTGACAGAGGGTGCCGTCGTTGTCCTCGTCGTCGATCTTCTTCTCCTCTATGTCACTGATAAACCACTATTTCATGGTTTATCTTATGCTTAATTGAGTGGTTTTTATCAACTCTTTACCCACTTATTCATACTATTTGCATGGTTTTACATTTGCCTTCCTAATTATGTGCTTTGATTGAAAACATGCTTCTTTGGCCTTAAGTTCCCTATGTTTAATCCTCTCTTATTACCATTAGATGCCTTGATATGTGTGTTAAGTGTTTTCAGAGATTACAGGACAGGAATGGCTCAGAGGATAGAAAGGAAGCATGCAAAAGTGGAAGGAATACAAGAAGTTGGAGAAACTGCTAAGCTGTCCATCCTGACCTCTTCGCACTCAAACGACTATAACTTTAGCTACAGAGATCCAAACGACGCGGTTATAGTTGCGTTGGAAAGCTAACATCCGGGGCTTCGATTTGATATATAATATGCCATAGTTGCCCTGACGCTAGACGACGCAAACGCGTCCTCCACGCGGCCGCATCGCAGTGACGAAAAATCAACGTGTTTGAATTCGCAACCAGCGAATTCTGGGCTATTTTTGACCCAGTTTGCGGCCCAAAAAACACAGATTAGAGGCTATAAAGTCAGAGAATCCATTCATTCAAATAAGCTTTCACATTCACAATTTTAGGAGTAGATATAGTTTTTAGAGAGAGAGGTTCTCTTCTCTCTCTTAGGATTAGGATTTAGGATTTCTCTTAATTTTAGGAGTGCCTCTCAATCCCAGGTTCAATGTTCTTTTTATTTATTTTCCTAATTTAATTTATGAACTATTCCATGTTACATTTGATATCTTTATTAGTGCTAATTGAGGTATTTCAGAATTACGATTGCTCTCTTTAATTTATGTATTCAAATTACTTTCATTCAAGTAGATTCTCTTCCCTTTTAGCTTTGGTTGAGTCATTGGAGACACTTGAGTTATCAAACTCATTGTTGATTGAAAATTGGATTTCTTCATTTCATTAATTCAAGTTCCAATAACTCTAGCCTTTTCCAAGGAAAGACTAGGACCTGAGGAATCAAAATTAATTCATCCACTTAACTTACCTTCATAGTTAGAGGTTAACAAAGTGGAAGAAAAATCCATTCTCATCACAATTGATAAGGATAACTAGGATAGGACTTCCAGTTCTTATACCTTTCCAAGAGCTTTGTTATTTATTATTTTAACGACTTGTTATCTTACATTACTTGCTCCTTCTTTCCAAAACCCCCAATTTACAAGACTCATAACCAATAATAAGAACATATCTCCCTGCAATTCCTTGAGAAGACGACCCGAGGTTTAAATACTCGGTTATCAATTTTAAAAAGGAGTTTGTTACTTGTGACAACCAAAAATGTTTGTACGAAGGGATTTTTGTTGGTTTAGAAACTATATCTACAACGCGACGGTTTTATTAAAATTCTTTACTGACAAAAATCCTAACGTCAGTCACGCAAATGGTTACTCAATCCTCTTCAAGCGCATCTCTCCTCCGTGAATCTCTACCCAGAGCCTCGCCGTGAAATCACTGCTCGGGGACTCGCCGTCGCAAAATGATCCTCTTCCGAGCTTACTTTACTCTGTCACCGCCGTTCCTCCTTTGCCCTGTCTCTGGTAATAATTAAGTCACTGCTTCTTCAGTTTCAATTTCTAAGATTCTGGCTTCTAAATTGGGATTGTGTTCTGAGTTGGATTGCTGCTCATGTGGTTTTGAATTTAGTTTGGAGGTTAAGTTTGGATTGTTTTGGTTAGGTTTTCTGTTTCTAGATTCTCTGGATTTGGATTTGGATTTGGATTTTGAATTTAGTCATTTATTGAATGTCTGAGTTGTGAGTTGCTGAATGATTCTGTTCAATATTTTTTCCTGAGTTAATTTTGTTCATGATTTTTTTTGTTGTATGTTAAAGATGGAACAATCACAAAGTGGTCAACAGCCACCAGATGATTATTGATAATTGATAACTTACACTTACATAATGCACTGAAGGTGTTTGAACCTTTGCTCATCTGAATGATACATATCTTTTGTGCACTTGATTATGCCACTGATTCTTGTTAGTGAAAAAAAATCTTTTCTCTTCCTAGTAGGAAAACACAGCCTATTGCCCACTAGAATAAGAGGCCAGTTTTCCATTCTGTCGAAATCTAAGAAAGAATCAACTTGGTGGTGTCATATTTGGTTGCAAGAACAGTACATTGAAAGAATGCTAATCTAAACAATTCTTTGGTTAGCCTTTTTTGCAACTGTTTAATTTTTATTATATTCTTTGTAATAGATATTAATAACAATTGAGATGTGATATTTATCCTTACCCTTGTATACTAATAATCTGATGTTTGTGAACTTCTAATATTAAATTATGAATAATTTATCATCTAAAATTATAAAATTTTTAATTTTATTAAGTTAGAAATTATTGAATTTATATATTTAAAATTATATATAAGTTTTTTAATAATTTTAATTAATATTTAATTAAATCGGTTGAACTCCGATCGAACCAGTAAACTATTAAACCAGTGATCTTACTGTAAGACCCAGAATCTTTGAAAAGTCTTATTATGATCAAGTCTCAAATCATACGGTTATTTATAGCCTTAATTTCGGAAATCACTTTATTAAAGATAATTAAGGCAAATTTTGATTTATGGGATTTGAGATAAGTTATGATTATTATCCAATTTCACAATTATTAGATTATTTTCTATATTCAGAGTATAAAGTTGGTAGTTGTGAAATAATAAAGATTTCTATATGGTTTGGATTAAATAATTAATATTTAAAATATTAATACTGCTGCTTTGAAAAATAAACGATTTAATTATATTATTTCTAGTTATTGGATTTGGGCATTTTATTGAAAATAATTTGTAAAATTGATGAGCAAATAGTATTTTCTATGTACAAATAGTGTTGGATTTAATTTGGGTTTCAATTACTATATTATCCCTACGCTTACATGAAATTACAAAAATGCCCTTAACCCTAGTTTTCAAAAATGAATGAAACCCTGAGGCCTCCATCCTAGCAGCCGAAACCCCACCTGTCTTCCCTTTCACCCACGGAGCAACACCCATGGTTTCCCTTTTTCCTCAAACCAACACATTCAACAGCAGCAGCAGATCTTTCTCCCTTCCCCCAACAGAACGCAACACGCACGGCTTCCCATTCCCATGAAAGAAAGAAATTGAAGCAGAGAGGGAGAGGGAGCTTGAGAAGGGAGATCGGGCAGAGAGGGAAGGGCTGCGCTGTGATCGCCGCCCAGCCGTCGCGCCGTCTTGGGGTCCGCCGTCAGGTCCGAGTTGAAGGAAGGGAGAAGCCGCTCTGTCAGTGTCGCGCAGAGAGGGACTCGCCGCCAGCTCCGTCGTCCTCACTGCTGCGCCATCGTCGGGTCCGCAATCGTGGAGGAAGCACAGCGCCGCCGTGGGTCCCTTTTCGTCGAACTCGAAGGAGGAGGAAGGCCGAGAATGGGCGACGCTGGGAGAGAAGGAGACGCGAGCTGGAGGAGCTGCGTCCAGTCGCCGCCAACGTGCCACTGACCGCCGCCGTTCCACCACGCCGAGGGTCCCTTTCCTGCTAGATCTACCGCCATGAAACCCCGCAGTGCCTCTGGTTGCCAGAAAACGGTGGTGGATGTTGGTGCTGGGTTAGCGCCGCCACTGCTGCTGGCCGTTTCGAGCTGCTCCGCCATCTCTGCCGCCGGAGAACGCAGCTTAGTCACCGGAAAACCACTGCCGGTAAGGGTCCTTGCATTTGGTCTTCATTCCTTTCTATTCTTGGGTTTTATCGCCATGACGTTGTTGTGTGTAACACCCTAATATTCAAATCCTTATGCTCGAGTCATAAGTCAATGATATTACGGTGGTACGACTCTCAGGTGGATTTTTAATAAATAAATATAGGTAATTTAGAAAGGAGTATTAATCGAGAAGCCTGAAAAGAGTAGAAATAAAATCGCGAAGACGTATCTTTCACGTTTCGACAACAAAAGATAAACCGTGAAGCCGAAAACGATATACGGACAAGGCGTAGAGGAGATTAAGAGATAGATAACAGATAGATATATATAACATAAGTAAATAGCCACTAGTCGCGACCCGCGAAGTTTAGGTCGGCTAGGGTACATTATGAAATTAGTTGACAACAGTATATCCTAATCTCTCCCGAAGGAAACATGAGAGCCTCTATAGGCAAATTCAAAGAGTTCAATACATAATATAAACTTTCCAAAACAAAGGTGGAGAGATTCTAATCAAACACAAAGTAGAGGAAATAAAGATCTTCGCCGTCTCTCAGACGACCCACAAACTCACTTCTGAGCACCTGGACCTGTATCTGAAAAACAAGAGATATATACGGAATGAGAACCCCGGGCCCATGGGTTCCCAGTACGGTAAAAGTGCCAAATAAATACAATGCACTGCAATAAAAACTCACCAAGCATCCTAAACTCCTTTTCACCAAGTATCCAGCCTAGATTCTCACTAATCTATAAATAGGCATCTGTCGTAAGGGAATACTAAATCTAGATCACATCTCATATGACTCCCAACTCGCTGACTCTCCCACGAATCAGATTTCAGAATCATAAACAAAGCCATCATCAGTCGTGCTGTCTCAGCAATTCTATATCAATATATCATGCCCTCCCTGGAACTAGTGAAACCACATCACTGCGTCTACCCAGGGAGCTCAAATCATCTCAACTAATGATCACCATCATCATGCAATCGCATCATCAATTCATCTCATCAAGAACAGCCCTCAACCTCCACCGACACCAACATGAGGGGCCTCTCAGTTGTACAAACACAAGCAATACAGGCAAGTAATACACAATTAGGGTACAAGTAGAACAAGTAGCACATAATCAGGTAACTTAGCATATATAATGTAGAAATCCAAAACAAATAGGCAAACCCAAACAATTCAAACATATGCAAATGATGAATGCCTGCCCTATGGCTGATGATATCATCTGTCGGTTATCAAGCCAACCCGACATGTCCGGTAGCTAACCCGGGCACAGTCTCTCTGTTGCGTATTAATATCATTAGAGGGAATATGCGCCCTGTCGCCATTAGAGGGTATCTGCGCCCTGTCGCCATTAGAGGGTATCTGCGCCCTGTCGCCATTAGAGGGTATCGGTGCCCTGTCACCCTTACAACCAGAGAGAAAACACAAGCATGCTTACATTCAACATTTTTCATCATTATTCATTTATCATATTCGTTAATTTATCATATATGCCTTTATACTCAACCATAATCCATAATGGCTTTGCCGTAACTCGGCAATAACTCAGCCATCCGGCTCATGGTCCAATCAAGAACGGGTTATTTATCAATAAATATAGCCCTCCGGCTCATGGCATACACAGTACTTCCACCGTCATCCTCCATATCTCATATAATCATCTTTGATCATAACTTTTCCCCTTGCTTCACTCGCAAGTTACCACATCCCCTAGCTCCTTTCTCATTGGTAGGCATATCATAATGATTTAATACATAAGAGGTGAGATCGGAGGCTTAGAAGTATGAGATTTGGCTTTAAAAACTCAAAAATCAACTTTGGCATGAAAATAGGGCCACGCGTACGCGCACTCCACGCGCACGCGTGGATGGCCAAAAACTCATCGACGCGCAAGAGTCATACGCGCGAACGCGCGGGTTGAAAAATATCCAAACGGCGCGCAAGCATCAGCCACGCGTACGCGTGGGTGCTCTTGCGCCCAGCCACAAAACTGGCACGACCCTGGCACAACTCTCTGGAAAATAGCTGGGCATTTGGTACAGCGCATCGACGCGCCCGCGCACACCACGCGCACGTGTGGATGGTGCTTTCTGGAAGAACGGCGCGCACGCGCCAGGTGTGCCTACGCGCGTAGGGTCGTTCTGCTAAAAATTTTCTAAGTTAAAAGTTGCAGAATTTACAGATTCAACCCCCAATCTTCCGACGGACATAACTTTCTCATTTTAAATTGTTTTTCACCCGTCCTTCGAACGACATGGACATCCCGGATCCAATTTCATTTCTAAACAGATTTGGCAGAAAACAGAGATCCGTAGTCCAGGTTATGTCCCGTCAAAGTATGCCCCAAAACCATGTTTCCATACAAAACCACAAAGTGCCATTTTCAAAACAAGTCATTTTCAACTCTTTTCAAAATCAATCAAAACATGCCAATTTCAGCCTTTTCTTTGAAATCAATCAAAATATACCAAAATTAACATCAAGCCTCCTCAACTCGCACGTTGACACTTTCTCAAACTCAAACACATTTACATATCATATACTCTTCCTCATGCCAAATTTCAACAACACTATTTCCAATCAACCATCATTATACACAATCAATATCATACTCACTATCACGTGGTTTCACCCACAAATCAACCTTAATCACTCCTCAAGTATATATCACAACATACATATCTCTAATGTATCATAATACCACCAAGGCATCAATAATCATAATCACATATATGACCACATAATATATCTCAACCAAAACCAAACATGCCTCATCTATATAATTTCACCCAAATTTACCAAATTCCACACTTCAACTCCTCAAACCTTATTGTTCAATAACCAACCCAATCATTTATATATTCATTATCTGAAATTCATCCAATCACTTGTGTCATCATACAATGCACACATCAACTTACCTTTCTTACCTTTCCCCGGCCTCCGGCCCAAAATTCACGGCCTCCGGCCCAATTTCACAATTTAAATGGATAAACCACAAATCAATACTCATTACCCAGTACATCAAATTCTCAATACACCAAGCATACAAGGCTACACAATCCTCAACCCAATCATTAATTCACATTACATACCAACTATGCATATTAGCACCAACCATTTACGCAATCCAATCTTAATCCTAGGGGCATCTAGCCTAGGAATTCTCATCACAATACACGGTACTTAAATGAAACTTAAACCGTACCTCTTGTAGCCAAACCAATTGATCCTCTTCTTTGGAAGTCTTTACCAACCTTAGCTCCAAGCCTCACCAAAGCTCCTCAAGCAATACCAATCTCCCAATTGTGCACCAACATCACCAAATACACTAACATAACCAATATCACATACATACATCAACCTAGGGCTCATAAAAATGACAAGTCACAAGGGTTTGAGCACTTCTTACCTCAGCCCATATGAAGTAGGGATAGAACCCACTTAGAATCCATGTTGGAGTATCCCTAAACACCCAAAATCACAAGATTTCAACACTAACTACCCAAAAACGTGTAACAGTGGGGAATTTCGAAAAATGGACAGAGATGAACGAAATACTCACCACCAAACTTAGATAGAATTGTAGAGGATGAGAAGAGCAACGCGTGGCCGCAAACGGCTCGTCAATCGGAGTTCCGTAGCTCAAGTTATGGTGGTTTGAAGATCAAAGAGAGTTAGGTTTTCTCTCTTCTCTTCTCTCTTCTCAAATCAGCGCCCCAACCCTTCTTTTTAGGGTAAAATGAGCTGAAATGCTCACAACTAATGTTTATATATGTTGGGTCTTGGGCCCACTTAGGCCCGGTTCACTTATTTTTGCCCATTGGCCCAATTTTGGGCCAAAACCTTTAAGATTAGCGCTCTAAATTGCACTTTAAATATTTCTACCTTCCCTAATTATAATTTCTCATTTCTTAATCTTATTTACCCATAATCAATTTCCTCAGTTGTAGTATCAGACAGATCTCAGCCGGTACTGCCGGTCAAAATTTTACTGCGCGCTTTTACGCAGAAAACTATATTTTCCGACTCGAAAAAATTCACTGAATCCAAATATCATATTTAAATTATCAAATTCCAATTGCCAAATCTTCCAACCATATTCGCTCCTATTTAACTTATTATTTAATTAATTTCGGTTAGACCGGGTATTACATTGTGCAGTCGCGGTTGTCGGAGTCTTTCATCGCCGCTGCCGCTTGAGGTGGCTGACGGAGTCGCTGCCGGGTTGATATGGAGCTGCGGCTGCTTCGTTTTGCTAGCTCAGTAAGTAAATTATGTTTCGAAAAGCCTCGCGTTAGTATTCGGTTGTGTTTGGTTAATGAATATGAGTTTTGGTAATGTGGGGTCGAGTCCTGATTATTGTATGTTGCGATTAGTGTTGTTATGGTTATTGCGAAAGTGGCTGGGAGCTGAGGTTTTGGTTGCCGTCAGTTCGGGTTGAGGCGGAAATGGACTTGATGAGGCGTTTGGATTATGGAATTGCATTTTGAGGTAGGGGCGCTTTCCAAAAACTATAGTTTATTATTGGAATTATTACATATGGGTACTGATGTGAGATATTGTGTATTTGGTGATTGTATCTGCCTTATGTATCAATTGATTGACTCGAATGACTATGGATGTTGGTTTGGCTGAATTGTTGTGTGGCTTGTGAAATGTAATGTTTGAAGTTGATTCTTTAAATATTTGAAATGAGTTTAATCCGTTGAGGATTGGTTTGAATTGAGTCAATTATTTTGATGATGTGAAAGATAGAATGCTCTTGAAATTCAGCCTGGGTTGCTTTAATTGCTCTGGTTTTGATAAATGATTTATTGTTGAACCGATTCTTTAAAGCTTTATAAATGAGTTAAATCGGTTGATATTGAGTTGATTTTTGAAATGGTTTCTTTGAAGTATGCCATTGAGGCGACTGTTGGATTTAGCTTGCTTTTGAATTGATTTCTGGTCTTGAGCTGTTGAAAAGGAATGAGAAACGGTTTAGTTGGGACCCGAACCGGGTGGCAAAAGTCCAAGTTTTAGGGGAGATGCTGCCGAAATTTCTATAAAATCCGAGTCTTTATTGAAATGTTGTCTGGAAAATGATGAGTTAAAGACTTCTACTATTTTATTTGAATTATCGAGAAAAGGATGATTCATGCTTTCGAAATGAACTAATAAAGAGGAAATTGTGATTTAGTCTTGCTTCTTAAGAAAGGCATTGTATCTCTTTCAGGAGAAGGTTATTTAGATGAAACTTGTGTTTTAAAGCTGTTTGGATGTGAAAAGGGTTTATGCCTTTGAATTTGATTTGGGGGTTTCAATTAAAGAAGTTTCAAGGACTTTGAAAGAACCTGAATGTCTATTGACAAGTTTCATTTTGAAAAGTTTTGAAAAAGGTTTTAAGTACTCTTTGAATTCTGAATTCTTGCAAGACTAAAACAATTTTGAACAGTTGAAACGTTCTAGAATTTATCATGGGGGTCGAAGTTGGTTTTGTCTAAGTAAAGGAAACGGCTTTGAAAGAAGTAAATGATTACATGACTCGGTTTGGCTTAGATCTTATTTTATTACTCAATTCGGAAAGCCAAGGTTTTAATGATTTTAAATGAATTTGGCGAAATGAGTTATGCTATTCTCCCCTAAGGACTTGGGACTCTGCCGAGGAACTTTTGTTACAAAAATCCCATTGTTGGATGGGTGATTTTGAATGATTCAAAAGGAATCTTTAACTTTCCATGATTTTGGAAGTTTTGGAAAGAGGAAGCCGAGAGTGGCTTATTTTAAAAAGGGAATTTTTCTTGAGTAAAAAATTGGCTTATGAGCCTGAGATAATTTGAGAAATGAGATCTTTAAAGCCAAGGCTGAAAAGAGTTGAAACTTGATTTCAAAGTGAAATGAATTGAGAAAGTGATTTATGGCTTAAATGCCGATTTCATGAATTTGATGATTTTGAATGTGGAAGTGCTGTTTTATAGTGAGCCGGAATAGCTGTGTATGATTTATGAATATTGGCTGGTTCTGGATTGAACCGTGAGTCGGAATGGCTGTGTATGATTTATCAATATTGGCTGGTTCTGGATTGAACCGTGAGCTGGATGGCTAAGATGGATGTTGATCCATGGCTGAGAATGAATGCATATATGCTGAGATATTGATAATTATGATTTTGCACTTCCACTATCTGAGATACGAGTTTCCTTGGGTAGTAGCAGTGGCTAGCCACCACGTGCTCTAGGTTGAGACTTGATACTCTGTTGACCCTATGTCGTAAGTATGGCTGGGCACCGTGAAATCCCCGGATGAGCTCGCCCCCGTAAATATTCACCAGTGAGGGTGATGGATATGGATCATGATTATGATCAAGTTTATGATGAGTATAACTCGAGTTGGGGATGCGCGACAGAGGGACAGTCCAATGGTTAGCTACCAGGACTTGTCGGGTTGGCTCTATAACCGACAGATGATATCATCAGCCACTAGGAACAGGCATGCATCATATGCATCTATGTGACATTGTTTGGGTGTGCATATTATACTTGGTTTGCCTATGTGATTAATTGCTAATTGTTCTACTTGCAATAACTGTTTGTTTGTGCTTGCATCTTCCTATTTGTGTTTGCTACTGGGACTCTGTTGGACTGTGGTGATTGGTTGATGGTTGGATTGTTTGGGCGTAGGGCCGTGGTTGGAATGAGATGAACCGATGGTTGATTTCGGTTTTGTGTTTTTTGTTTGGAATAAAATATGAAAGGCTATTTTGTTTCAGCATAGGTAAACCTTTTTGAAAGGCTTTTGAGTTTTTGAGAATTGAATGGTTCCTCTTTCAGAAAAGATTTCCGACTTTATTTTTATTGTAAACCGTTGTTTTTGAAAAAAGGCATAAGATGGTTATTAATCACTGGTACGGTTTATCTTCATGTATCCTATTACAGTAATTCCTAAAAACCCTCTACTGAGAACCCTTTCGAGGATGATGTTCTCACCCCCCTACATTTTTTTCCTTTCAGGATATGGGCGCAGAAGTCAACAGAGTTTATTTAGTTGTTGATATGCTCTGTATTGCTTTAGATCATTATTTGTTGTACCCTCGCCTTTATCTTGATATATTCTGTAAGAGGGATAGGAATTGTATTGGATAATGCTTGTAATGTTATATATATATATATATATATATATATATATATATATATATATATATATATATATATATATATATATATATATATATATGGATGTACTCTTTATGAGTTTTGTAAGTTGTATGGTATCTATGGATGTACGTTACCGAACGAAAGTATTTTTTTGGGAGCGGTTTAATGTTTAAACAGGCTCATATTTTAGTATTAAATAGTATAAGTGTCGTCGTAATATCCGAGCTATCAGAGTCGCGCAGCCGAAAGCATGAGTTTTGGTAGTTAGGGTGTTACGTTATGGTATCAGAGCAGTTCTTCCTGTAGAGCCTGAGGAGTGGACTGACTATGCTTCAAATGCATACTCTGATTGTTTGTCATGTATTAGGTCTTGTCTGATGACGAGAATTAGAGCTTTATGCACATGACGGTCTATTGATTAACGCTGTTAGTCTTGCATTGCATAATTCTTGGTATTAAGTTTGGCCGGCTTAATACTAGTGAATTATGTACATGAAGGTATTGATGGGTTATCATAGATGTTATACGAGTTTTGAGTAAAGTGAATCGCGGGTTTTGGGAACGTTAGAAACTATTTCTCGAGGCGATTCAGTTGTGTGTCTTGAATCCTGTTCGAGTTGACCTGTTCTTTTATATCCTAACATGAAGTTCTTGTTTGCTAGTCCTCTTGAAAAGTAGTCTGATACTTCAACTCTATTCCTCTATTCATATGCATTCTTGTTTGATCCTAATTGTATATGCTTATTTGAAATCCTTGTTGTATCTATCTTTCTCTGTTTGAGTTCTTCTTGGTTCATGTATTCTTTGATATAGCCTTGAACTTGTCTTAATGTGCTGTGACTTTTAACTCCGGGTTCCGTGTTCATTCTTAGAGAACTTGTTGATTCAGTTTTTCTCTTACTTGACAGTGATCACAGCCAATTTTGAGATTTTTATAAAGTTGCTGTTGATTAGATATGTACTTATCTATATATGAATCTTTGAAGATTTCTTATACAGTTTAACAACTATTTATTTCTAATACCTCACCTGTAATTTTATTGGTTTGCGGAACCGCATTTACTTCAAATATTTGGCTTTCTAGTAATTTTACTATAGTTCCAATGCACATCTTCATTTAATTATGTATTTGGGGTATTTTTCAAAATTCTAGAAAGAAAGGAAATTTTTCACTTTTATCCCGGTTGAGTTTCATTCGATAAACTTTACTTAATTCATTTTGATTTGAGTTTGATTTAGCATACTACATGGTTTATACTATTGTTGTTCTTTTGAAAATATTGAACTCATAGCTTTCTTCTTATGATCAGACTCGCTCCTTCTTAAGCTTTTCACCTCTATGAATGTCATACATGATTCTGTTTTTAACTAATCTTTTACATCTTGTGAAATTACCATTGATCTTGGTTTGTCCTCTCTTGTGAATCTCATCCGTATGTGAGTTAGCTTGATTCGTTTCAAATTAATGCATTGTTTATTCTCTCATTTTCTCTACAAGAGTTTTTAGTTAAAGATTTACCTTTGAGAAATTACTAATGATTGAGCTGTCTTTTCCTATGACTTTTGTATTCTTTTGGATCAATCAAAAGCTTGTTTGATGACTCATGCCTAGTGAATCTTGTTTGGACTACTTTAGTTTAAGATCCTTTCTTGCAAGGCTTGACTCCTTTTTAGTGCATCTTAAACTTCTTGAATGTTCTTCTGAGATGGTGATTTTAAGAACACTTTTGGGAGTCTTGTTATGAACTTTTTAAAGAAGTTTTGAATTCTCTTGTAAGAAGTTTTAAACAGAATTTATTTTCTGTTGTTTGATTGAGATTGAAACCATTGTTCAATTTTGGCGAAGTTAATTTAAAGTTGGCATACACTATTTTAAATGAAGTTTTGAAAAGCTTCATTGTTTAATGGGAACCGATTCGTTGTAACGCACCACTTATTATCTTTACTAAATTGTAAGCAAATTTCTACCTCGGAATTTCTTTTCTAAAGGAGTTTAACTTCCTCTTTCGCCCTTGCTATGAATGTTATACACGCTTGTTTGAATATGAACTTTGAAAATTTTTGAACAAGCATTTGATTTTCTTCCGAGTCTTCTGAACTACTTTTGGTTAAGATTGTGCACCTAACTATCTTTCTAAAATAGTTGAGGAAATATTTTTGCTCTTAGCCAAACCTGTGTACAGTTTGTTTTTAAAACTCTACATAATCTACTTCGATGTGAAATTGAACTAGAGCAAAGCCATGTTATTGCTTTTGTTGCCCTTTTGAGGAATGTTTGCTATTGAGCTTTCTTCTAAATTGCGAAGTGATTTTTCGCAAGTTTTCGATTCTCTTATGAACAATGTATTTGGAAGTAATTTTAATCATGCTCTTAAGTTCTGTGAGTTTTGTCTTGGGTTTGAGATATTCTTTTCTGTAAGTCTCATACTTCTTCGACTCAGCTTGAAATTGTTTTAAACTAATGCGTTGGTTTTCTTCTTATTGATCCTATTGAATTTCCTTGATCCAAGGGTTATCTTTGAAGTTGTCAATTGAATTGTGTCTAGCAAACTTCATTGTTTGAACATCCTTGTTTATCTGGAATTGTATATATTCTTTCAAATCTATGAGTATTGTCCTTGACAATTGTCTCTCCGTTCTAAATCTGGTATCCGTCTGAGTAGACTCGAGAATTGTTTTGATATCACGTGCGACTTGTAGACGTATACGTAACGCGATACGTTAGTTCTTTAAGACGTGATATGTGTATATGAAAGGTGAAGCGGTAGGTGTGTAATGTTATGATGAGTTGTGGGTGTTTTGTCCCTTGCAAACGAGCTTGCGGGTGTTAGGCTTATGATTGGCTATGAGGTTGAAAAGTGCCTGATGAGGTTAGAAAGTTGAAGCCTTGAGGTTAATATGAGATTAGTGTGCGGATGATAAGCACGTCGTTTTAACCCCATCATGTTTTATAGCCTTCGATGCCTTGCTTTACTATCACCTGCTTGAACCATGTCACCTTTTGCATTGAGCCTATCTTGTAATGTTTGCTTGGCGACCATGCTCCTACCTTTGCCTCCTTATGCTTCTAACAATCAAAGTATTTGAAAAAGTGTATATATGATTATATTATGAGATATTTTTGCTTATTCCTTAAATGTGTTCAAGGGTGAACTGTTATGGAATTTCTTTCATTTTGTATCAATTTTCGAGGGTGAAAATTTTTATAAGGTGGGTAGAATGTAAGACCCAGAATCTTTGAAAAGTCTTATTATGATCAAGTCTCAAATCATACGGTTATTTATAGCCTTAATTTCGGAAATCACTTTATTAAAGATAATTAAGGCAAGTTTTGATTTATGGGATTTGAGATAAGTTATGATTATTATCCAATTTCACAATTATTGGATTATTTTCTATATTTGGAGTATAAAGTTGGTAGTTGTGAAATAATAAAGATTTGGGTAAAGTACTAAATTGGTCCCCTAGGTTTGGGCGTAATTCTGTTTTGGTCCTTAAGGTTTAAAGTGTTCTATTTGAATCCAAAACGTTTTCATTTAGCATCAATTTAGTCCCACAGTGAGGTCAAAATTAAATAATTAACAAAATGTCCTACATAACAACAGTTCAAGAACAAAATCGATAATTTGGAGAACAAGTACAAGCTCCAGAGGCATAAAATCAACCATTGATACATCAATACATTTATTTATTATTTTTTATAATATAAATAAAATATTTTCTATAAAACTAAATAAAATGATAAATAAATGTATTGATGCATCAATGGTTGATTTTGTGCCTCTAGAGCTTGTACTTGTTCTCCAGATTATCGATTTTGTTCTTGAACTGTTGTTATGTAGGACATTTTGTTAATTATTTAATTTTGACCTCACTGTGGGACTAAATTGATGCTAAATGAAAACATTTTGGATTCAAATAGAACACTTTAAACCTTAAGGACCAAAACAGAATTACGCCCAAACCTAGGGGACCAATTTAGTACTTTACCCTAAAGATTTCTATATGGTTTGGATTAAATAATTAATATTTAAAATATTAATACTGCTGTTTTGGAAAATAAACGATTTAATTATATTATTTCTAGTTATTGGATTTGGGCATTTTATTGGAAATAATTTGTAAAATTGATGAGCAAATAGTATTTTCTATGTACAAATAGTGTTGGATTTAATTTGGATTTCAATTACTATATTATCCCTACTCTTACATGAAATTGCAACAATGCCCTTAACCCTAGTTTTCAAAAATGAATGAAACCCTGAGGCCTCCATCCCAGCAGCCGAAACCCCACCTGTCTTCCCTTTCACCCACAGAGCAACACCCATGGTTTCCCTTCTTCCTCAAACCAACACATTCAACAGCAGCAGCAGATCTTTCTCCCTTCCCCCAATAGAACGCAACACGCACGGCTTCCCATTCCCATGAAAGAAAGAAATTGAAGCAGAGAGGGAAAGGGAGCTTGAGAAGGGAGATCGGGCAGAGAGGGAAGGGCTGCACTGTGATCGCCGCCCAGCCGTCGCACCGTCTTGGGGTCCGCCGTCAGGTCCGAGTTGAAGGAAAGGAGAAGCCGCTCTATCAGTGTCGCGCAGAGAGGGACTGGCCGCCAGCTCCGTCGTCCTCACTGCTGCGCCATCGTCGGGTCCGCAATCGTGGAGGAAGCACAGCGCCGCCGTGGGTCCCTTTTCGTCGAACTCGAAGGAGGAGCAAGGCCGAGAATGGGCGACGCTGGGAGAGAAGGAGACGCGAGCTGGAGGAGCTACGTCCAGTCGCCGCCGACGCGCCACTGACCGCCGCCGTTCCACCGCGCCGAGGGTCCCTTTCCTGCTAGATCTGCCGCCATGAAACCCCTGGTGCACGAAATTGTGATCTCCAGGCTCGAACAAATCCTGGTAATGGCTCCAAAGCTTGGTGCTCTGATCTTAATTCATAATTGTCACAACTTCGATACAACTAACCAGCAAGTGCACTGGGTCGTCCAAGTAATACCTTACGTGAGTAAGGGTCGAATCCCACGGAGATTGTTGGTATGAAGCAAGCTATGGTCACCTTGTAAATCTCAGTCAGGCAGATATAAAGTGATAATGGTGTTTTCGAATATTATATAATAAAATAGGGATAGAGATACTTATGTAATTCATTGGTAGGAATTTCAGATAAGTGAATGGAGATGCTTTTCGTTCCTCTGAACCTCTGCTTTCCTGCTATCTTCATCCAATCAGTCTTACTCCTTTCCATGGCTGGCTTTATGTGATACATCACCACTGTCAATGGCTACTTTCGGTCATCTCTCGGGAAAATGATCCAATGCCCTGTCACGGCACGGCTAATCGTCTGGAGGCATCACCCTTGTCAATGGCTTCATCTTATCCTCTCAGTGAATAATATGCTCACGCACCCTGTCACGGCACGGCTATTCATCTGTCGGTTCTCGATCATGCTGGAATAGGATTTACTATCCTTTTGCGTCTGTCACTAACGCCCTGCAATCGCGAGTTAGGAGCTCGTCACAGTCATTCAATCATTGAATCCTACTCGGAATACCACAGACAAGGTTTAGACTTTCCGGATTCTCTTGAATGCCGCTATCATTCTAGCTTACGCCACGAAGATTCTGGTTAGGAGATCTAAGAGATACTCATTCTAGCTTATTTCATGTAGAACAGAAGTGTTTGTCAGGCACGCGTTCATAAGGGAGAAGGATGATGAGCGTCACACATAATCATCACCTTCATCACGTTCTTGGGTGCGAATGGATATCTTAGAAGCGAAATAAGAAGAATTGAATAGAAAACAGTAGTACTTTGCATTAATCTTTGAGGAACAGCAGAGCTCCACACCTTAATCTATGGAGTGTAGAAACTCTACCGTTGAAAATACATAAGTGAAAGGTCCAGGCATGGCCGAGATGGCCAGCCCCCTAAAACATGATCAAAGGATCATAAGGTAATCCAAAGATCCAAAGATGATCCTAAGATCCTAAGATGATCAAAAGATACCTAATACAATAGTAAAAGGTCCTATTTATAATAAACTAGTCACTAGGGTTTACATGAGTAAGTAATTGATGCATAAATCCACTTCCGGGGCCCACTTGGTGTGTGTTTGGGCTGAGCTTAAGTGTATCACGTGCAGAGGCCATTTGTGGAGTTGAACGCCAGTTTCTATGCCAGTTTGGGCGTTCAACTCTGGTTTTGGATCCTTTTCTGGCGCTGGACTCCAGATTTGGGCAGAAGGCTGGCGTTGAACGCCAGTTTACGTCATCAATTCTTGGCCAAAGTATGGACTATTATATATTGCTGGAAATCCCTGGATGTCTACTTTCCAACGCAATTGGAAGCGCGCCATTTCGAGTTCTGTAGCTCCAGAAAATCCACTTTGAGTGCAGGGAGGTCAGAATCCAACAGCATCAGCAGTCCTTTTTCAACCTCTGAATCTGATTTCTGCTCAAGTCCCTCAATTTCAGCCAGAAAATACCTGAAATCACAGAAAAACACACAAACTCATAGTAAAGTCTAGAAATGTGAATTTAACATAAAAACTAATGAAAACATCCCTAAAAGTAACTAGATCCTACTAAAAACATACTAAAAACAATGCCAAAAAGCGTATAAATTATCCGCTCATCACAACACCAAACTTAAATTGTTGCTTGTCCCCAAGCAACTGAAAATCAAATAGGATAAAAAGAAGAGAATATACTATAAATTCCAAACTATCAATGAAACATAGCTCCAATCATATGAGCGGGACTTATAGCTTTTTGCCTCTTGAATAGTTTTGGCATCTCACTTTATCCATTGAGGTTCAGAATGATTGGCATCTATAGGAACTTCAGATTTCGAATAGTGCTATTGACTCTCCTAGTTCAGTATGATGATTCTTGAACACAGCTTCTTTATGAGTCTTGGCCGTGGCCCTAAGCACTTTGTTTTCCAGTATTACCACCGGATACATAAATGCCACAGACACATAATTGGGTGAACCTTTTCAGATTGTGACTCAGCTTTGCTAAAGTCCCCAATTAGAGGTGTCCAGGGTTCTTAAGCACACTCTTCTTTTGCTTTGGACCTTGACTTTAACCGCTCAGTCTCAAGTTTTCACTTGACACCTACACGCCACAAGCACATGGTTAGGGACAGCTTGGTTTAGCCGCTTAGACCAGGATTTTATTCCTTTAGGCCCTCCTATCCACTGATGCTCAAAGCCTTGGGATCCTTTTTATTTGCCCTTGCCTTTTGGTTTTAAGGGTTATTGGCTTTTTCTGCTTGCTTTTTCTTTTTCTTTCTATTTTTTTTCGCCTTTTTTTTTTCTGCAAGCTTTGTTCTTTGCTGCTTTTTCTTGCTTCAAGAATCATTTTTATGATTTTTCAGATTATCAAATAACATGTCTCCTAGTCATCATTCTTTCAAGAGCCAACATATTTAACATTCTTAAACAACAACTTCAAAAGACATATGCACTGTTCAAGCATACATTCAGAAAACAAGAAGCATTGTCACCACATCAATATAATTAAACTAAGTTCAAGGATAAATTCGAAACTCATGTACTTCTTGTTCTTTTAAATTAAAACAGTTTTTATTTAAGAGAGGTGATGGATTCATAGGACATTCATATCTTTAAGACAGAGTTACTAACTACTAATGATCATGTAATGAAGGCACAAACATAGATAAGCACATAACATAGAAAACGAAAAACAGAGAAAGCAAGAACAAGGAATGAATCCACCTTAGTGATGGTGGCGTTTCCTTCTTGAGGAACCAATGATGTCCTTGAGCTCTTCTATGTCTCTTCCTTGTCTTTGTTGCTCCTCCCTCATTGCTTTTTGATCTTCTCTTATTTCATGAAGCATGATGGCGTGCTCTTGATGTTCCACCCTTAGTTGTCCCATATTGGAACTCAATTCTCCTAGGGAGGTGTTGATTTGCTCCCAATAGTTTTGTGGAGGAAAGTGCATTTGAGGCATCTCAGGGATCTCATGGAAGTGAGCTTCTTGCGCCTCTTGAGCTCCATGACTGGGCTCTCTTGCTTGCTCCATCTTTTTCTGAGTGATGGGCTTTTCCTCTTTAATGAGGATATCTCCCTCTATGTCAATCCCAGCTGAATTGCATAGGTGGCAAATGAGGTGAGGAAAAGCTAACCTTGCCATGGTGGAGGACTTGTCAGCCACCTTGTAGAGTTCTTGAGGTATAATCTCATGAACTTCCACCTCTTCTCCAATCATGATGCTATGGATCATGATGGCCCGGTCTATAGTAACTTCAGACCGGTTGCTAGTGGGAATGATTGAGCATTGAATAAACTCCAACCATCCTCTAGCTATAGGCTTGAGGTCCAATCTTCTTAGTTGAACCGGCTTGCCTTTGGAGTCAATCTTCCATTGAGCTCCTTCTACACATATGTCCATAAGGACTTGGTCCAACCTTTGATCAAAGTTGACTCTCCTTGTGTAGGGGCGTGCGTTCTCTTCCATGTATGGCAAGTTGAACACCAACCTCACATTTTCCGGACTAAAATCTAAGTATTTCCCTCGAACCATTGTAACATAGTTCTTTGGATCCGGGTTCTTACTTTGATCATGGTTCTTGGTGATCCATGCATTGGCATAGAACTCTTGAACCATTAGGATGCCGACTTGTTGGATGGGATTTGTTAGAACTTCCCAACCTCTTCTTTGAATTTCATGTCGGATCTCCGAATACTCATTTCTTTTGAGTTTAAAAGGGACCTCAGGGATCACCTTTTTCTTGGCCACAACATCATAGAAGTGGTCTTGATGGGCTTTGGAGATGAACCTTTCCATCTCCCATGACTCGGATGTGGAAGCTTTTATCTTCCCTTTCCCTCTTCTAGAGGATTCTCCGGTCTTAGGTGCCATCAATGGTAATGGAAAAACAAAAAAGCAAAAAAAGCTATGCTTTTACCACACCAAACTTAGAATATTGCTCGCCCTCGAGCAATAAACAAAAGAATAGAAGAAGAAGAAGAAGAAATATGGAGAGGGAGAGGGAGATGTGGTTTCGGCCATATGGGTGGGTTTGGGTGGGAAATTGGTTTTGAATTTTGAAGGTAGGTGGAGTTTATGAGGTAGGTTTATGGGGAAGAGAGATTGATGTGAGTGGTGAAGGTTTTTAGGGAAGAGTGTTTGTGGGGTTGTGTGAAAGAGAGTGGTGAGAAGAAGTGAGTGGAGGTAGGTGGGGATCCTGTGGGGTCCACAGATCCTGAGTGGATCCTGTGGGGTCCACAGATCCTGAGGTGTCAAGGCATTTACATCCCTGCACCATTAGGCATGTAAAAATGCCTTTGTACCCAACTCTGGGCGTTCAGCGCCAGGTTGGTGGCCATTTTGGGCGTTCAACACCCATTTGTGTGCCATTTCTGGCGTTGAACGCCAGAACCATGCCTGTTCTGGCGTTCAGCGCCCAGAAGTTGCCCATTTTGGGCGTTCAGCGCCAGAACCATGCTCTGTTCTGGCGCTGAACGCCAGACAGATGCTCCTCCAAGGTGTGATTTTTCTTCTGCTGTTTTTGATTCCGTTTTCAATTTTTCTATTTATTTTGTGACTTCACATGATCATGAACCTAAGAAAACATGAAAAACAATAAAAATAAGAATTAGATAAACATTGGGTTTCCTCCCAACAAGCGCTTCTTTAATGTCAATAGCTTGACAGTGGGCTCTCATGGAGCCTCACAGATGTGCAGAGCTTTGTTGAGACTCTCCAACACCAAACTTAGAGTTTGGATATGGGAGTTCAACACCAAACTTAGAGTTTGGTTGTGGCCTCCCAACACCAAACTTAGAGTTTGACTGTGGGGGCTCTGGTTGTCTCTGCTTGGAGAGAAGCTTTTCCTGCTTCCTCTTCATGGTTGCAGAGGGAGATCCTTGAGTTTTGAATACAAGGGAGTTCTCATTCCATTGAAGGACTATTTCACCTCTGTCAAC
This sequence comes from Arachis ipaensis, assembly GCF_059453495.1. Lineage (NCBI taxonomy): Eukaryota > Viridiplantae > Streptophyta > Magnoliopsida > Fabales > Fabaceae > Arachis > Arachis ipaensis. Next base: position 35,782,673 of record NC_142435.1, on the reverse strand, counting down.
ATCAATCACAGCTCTTGCTGTGGCCAGGAAAGGTCTTCCTAGGATGATGGATTCATCCTCTTCCTTTCCAGTATCCAGGACTATGAAATCAGTAGGTATGTAAAGGCCCTCAACCTTTACTAATACATCTTCTACTTGTCCATAAGCCTGTCTTCTTGAGCTGTCTGCCATCTCTAGTGAGATTTTAGCAGCTTGCACCCCATAGATTCCCAGTTTCTCTATTACAGAGAGGGGCATGAGGTTTATTCCTGAACCAAGGTCACACAGAGCCTTAAAGATCATGGTGCCTATGGTACAGGGTATTATGAACTTTCCAGGATCCTGTCTCTTCTGAGGCAATGTCAGTTGATCCAGATCACTTAGTTCATTGATGAACAAGGGAGGTTCAACTTCCCAAGCATCAATGCCAAACAATTTGGCATTCAGCTTCATGATTGCACCAAGAAACTTGGCAGTTTGCTCTTCAGTGACATCCTCATTCTCTTCAGAAGAAGAATATTCATCAGAGCTCATGAAGGGCATAAGGAGGTTCAATGGAATCTCTATGGTATCTAGATGAGCCTCAGAGTCCTTTGGTTCCTCAGAGGGAAGCTCCTTATTGATCACTGGACGTCCCAGGAGGTCTTACTCCTTGGGATTTACGTCCTCTCCTCTCCTCACAGGTTCGGCCATGGCGCTTATGTCAATGGCCTTGCACTCTCCTTTTGGGTTCTCTTCTGTATTGCTTGGGAGAGTACTAGGAGGGATTTCAGTGATCCTTTTACTCAGCTGGCCCACTTGTACTTACAGATTTCTAATGGAAGACCTTGTTTCATTCATGAAACTTACAGTGGCCTTAGATAGATCAGAGACTAGATTTGCTAAATTAGAAGCATTTTGTTCAGAGTTCTCTGTCTGTTGCTGAGTTGATGATGGAAAAGGTTTGCTATTGCTAAACCTATTTCTTCCACCATTATTAAAGCCTTGTTGGGGCTTTTGATCCTTCCATGAGAAATTTGGATGATTTCTCCATGTTGAGTTATAGGTGTTTCCATAAGGTTCACCTAAGTAGTTCACCTCTGCTATTGCAGGGTTCTCAGGATCATAGGCTTCTTCTTCAGAAGATGCCTCTTGAGTACTGTTGGATGCAGCTTGCATTCCATGCAGACTCTGAGAAATCATATTGACTTGCTGAGTCAATATTTTATTCTGAGCCAATATGGCATTCAGAGTATCAACCTCAAGAACTCCCTTCTTCATAGGCGTCCCATTACTCACAGGATTCCTTTCAGAAGTGTACATGAACTGGTTATTAGCAACCATGTCAATGAGTTCTTGAGCTTCTGCAGGCGTTTTCTTTAGGTGAATGGATCCACCTGCAGAAGTGTCCAGTGACATCTTTGATAGCTCAGATAAACCATCATAGAATATATCCAGGATGGTCCATTCTGAAAGCATGTCAGAAGGACACTTTTTGGTCAACTGTTTGTATCTTTTCCAAGCTTCATAGAGAGATTCACCTTCTTTCTGTCTGAAGGTTTGAACATCAGCTCTAAGCTTGCTCAGCTTTTGAGGAGGAAAGTACTTGGCTAAGAAAGCCGTGACCAGCTTATCCCAAGAGTTCAGGCTGTCTTTGGGTTGAGAATCCAACCATAATCTAGCTCTGTCTCTTACAGCAAAAGGGAAAAGCATGAGCCTGTAGACTTCAGGATCTATTCCATTAGTCTTAACAGTATCACATATCTGCAAGAATTCAGTTAAGAACTGAAAAGGATCTTCAGATGGAAGTCCATGAAACTTGCAGTTCTGCTGCATCAGAGAAACTAATTGAGGTTTCAGCTCAAAGTTGTTTGCTCCAATGGCAGGAATGGAGATGCTTCTTCCATGTAAATTGGAATTAGGTGCAGTAAAGTCACCAAGCATCTTCCTTGCATTATTATTATTTTCGGCTGCCATCTCCTCTGCCTGTTTGAAAATTTCTGAAAGGTTATCTCTGGATTGTTGTATTTTAGCTTCTCTTAATTTTCTCTTCAGAGTCCTTTCAGGTTCTGGATCTGCTTCCACAAGAATGTTCTTATCCTTGCTCCTGCTCATATGACAAAGAAGAAGGCACAGAAAAATAATAATAATAATAGAGATCCTTTATACCACAGTATAGGGATCCCTGTGTGAGTGGAAGAAGAGGGGGAGACAAAGAATGTAATATAATGGAAGAAACACAACTGTGAGGAGGCTAGAGATGTGAGATGAGATGTTAGGATATGAATGAATAAATAGAATAAGATAGGGGAGGGAAAATTTTCGAAAATTATTTTGAAAAAGAGTTAGTGATTTTTGAAAATAGTTTTTGAAAAATGTTTAGTATATTTTTTTTTTTTCGAAAATTTTTGAAATCAAAAATAAAAATAAAAATAATTAGTTAATTAAAAAGAAATTTTTGAAAAAGGGGGAGATATTTTCGAAAATTTAGAAAGAGAGAATTAGTTAGGTGGTTTTGAGAAAGTTAAGAAACAAACAAAAAGTTAGTTAGTTAGTTGAAACAAATTTTGAAAACCAATTTTGAAAAGATAAGTAGTTAGGAGGTTAGGAAAGATATTTTGAAAAGATATTTTTGAAAAAGATAAGATAAGAAGATATTTTTGAAAAGATATGATAAAATTAGTTTTGAAAAAGATTTGATTTTTTTAAAATCACAATTAATGACTTGATTCATAAGAAATCACAAGATATGATTCTAGAACTTAAAGTTTGAATCTTTCTTAACAAGCAAGTAACAAACTTCAAATTTTTGAATCAAAACATTAATTGATTATGTTATTTTCGAAAATTTGGTATAAAAATAAGAAAAAGATTTTTGAAAAATATTTTTAGAATTTTCAAAAATAACTAAGAATTTTGAAAAAGATTTGATTTTTGAAAAAGATTTTGAAAAAGATAAGATTTTCAAATTGAAAATTTGATTTGACTCATGAGAAACAATTTGATTTAAAAATTTTTGAAAAAGTCAATCCAAATTTTCGAATTTGATGAGAGAAAAAAGGGAAAGATATTTTTTTTTATTTTTGAATTTTTATGATGAGAGAGAAAAACACAAAAAAAATGCAATGCATGAAATTTTTAGATCAAAACATGTGATGCATGCAAGAATGCTATGAATGTCAAGATGAACACCAAGAACACTTTGAATGTCATGATGAACATCAAGAACATACTTTTGGAAAATTTTTAATGCAAAGAAAACATGCAAGACACCAAACTTAGAATTCTTTAATGCTTACGCACTAAGAATTCAAGAATGCATATGATAAACATGAAAAGACACAAAACAAAAAATCATCAAGATCAAACAAGAAGACTTACCAAGAACAACTTGAAGATCATGAAGAACACTATGAATGCATGATATTTTCGAAAAAAAATGCAAGATGCATATGCAAGTGACACCAAACTTATAATGTGACTCAAGACTCAAACAAGAAACACAAAATATTTTTGATTTTTATGATTTTCTAATTTTTTTGGATTTTTTTGAAAATTAAAAGAAAAATAAGGATTCCAAAATTTTTAACATGAATTCCAGGAATCTTGCCATGTTAGTCTAAAGCTTCGGTCTAGGAATTAGACATGGCTCACTAGCCAGCCAAGCTTTCAATGAAAGCTCCGGTCCAAAACACTAGACATGGCCAATGGCCAGCCAAGCTTCAGCATGTAATTCTGACATGACACGCCTGACATACTCATTCCCAAAGGAATAGGACATGGCTTTACAGCCAGCCAGGCTTCAACATGCTTCATGAAACACTAGAATTCATTCTTAAAAATTTTGAATAAAAATTTTTGAAAACATTTTTATTTTTTTATTTTTTTTTTTCGAAAACATATGAGAGATTTTTGAAAATATTTTTGAAAGATTTTTTTTTTTTGAAAACAAAACGAAAAGAAAATTACCTAATCTGAGCAACAAGATGAGCCGTCAGTTGTCCATACACAAACAATCCCCGGCAACGGCGCCAAAAACTTGGTGCACGAAATTGTGATCTCCAGGCTCGAACAAATCCTGGTAATGGCTCCAAAGCTTGGTGCTCTGATCTTAATTCATAATTGTCACAACTTCGATACAACTAACCAGCAAGTGCACTGGGTCGTCCAAGTAATACCTTACGTGAGTAAGGGTCGAATCCCACGGAGATTGTTGGTATGAAGCAAGCTATGGTCACCTTGTAAATCTCAGTCAGGCAGATATAAAGTGATAATGGTGTTTTCGAATATTATATAATAAAATAGGGATAGAGATACTTATGTAATTCATTGGTAGGAATTTCAGATAAGCGAATGGAGATGCTTTTCGTTCCTCTGAACCTCTGCTTTCCTGCTATCTTCATCCAATCAGTCTTACTCCTTTCCATGGCTGGCTTTATGTGATACATCACCACTGTCAATGGCTACTTTCGGTCATCTCTCGGGAAAATGATCCAATGCCCTGTCACGGCACGGCTAATCGTCTGGAGGCATCACCCTTGTCAATGGCTTCATCTTATCCTCTCAGTGAATAATATGCTCACGCACCCTGTCACGGCACGGCTATTCATCTGTCGGTTCTCGATCATGCTGGAATAGGATTTACTATCCTTTTGCGTCTGTCACTAACGCCCTGCAATCGCGAGTTAGGAGCTCGTCACAGTCATTCAATCATTGAATCCTACTCGGAATACCACAGACAAGGTTTAGACTTTCCGGATTCTCTTGAATGCCGCCATCATTCTAGCTTACGCCACGAAGATTCTGGTTAGGAGATCTAAGAGATACTCATTCTAGCTTATTTCATGTAGAACAGAAGTGTTTGTCAGGCACGCGTTCATAAGGGAGAAGGATGATGAGCATCACACATAATCATCACCTTCATCACGTTCTTGGGTGCGAATGGATATCTTAGAAGCGAAATAAGAAGAATTGAATAGAAAACAGTAGTACTTTGCATTAATCTTTGAGGAACAGCAGAGCTCCACACCTTAATCTATGGAGTGTAGAAACTCTACCGTTGAAAATACATAAGTGAAAGGTCCAGGCATGGCCGAGATGGCCAGCCCCCTAAAACGTGATCAAAGGATCATAAGGTAATCCAAAGATCCAAAGATGATCCTAAGATCCTAAGATGATCAAAAGATACCTAATACAATAGTAAAAGGTCCTATTTATAATAAACTAGTCACTAGGGTTTACATGAGTAAGTAATTGATGCATAAATCCACTTCCGGGGCCCACTTGGTGTGTGTTTGGGCTGAGCTTAAGTGTAGCACGTGCAGAGGCCATTTGTGGAGTTGAACGCCAGTTTCTATGCCAGTTTGGGCGTTCAACTCTGGTTTTGGATCCTTTTCTGGCGCTGGACTCCAGATTTGGGCAGAAGGCTGGCGTTGAACGCCAGTTTACGTCGTCAATTCTTGGCCAAATTATAGACTATTATATATTTATGGAAAGCCCTGGATGTCTACTTTCCAACGCAATTGGAAGCGCGCCATTTCGAGTTCTGTAGCTCCAGAAAAGCCACTTTGAGTGCAGGGAGGTCAGAATCCAACAGCATCAGCAGTCCTTTTTCAACCTCTGAATCTGATTTCTGCTCAAGTCCCTCAATTTCAGCCAGAAAATACCTGAAATCACAGAAAAACACACAAACTCATAGTAAAGTCCAGAAATGTGAATTTAACATAAAAACTAATGAAAACATCCCTAAAAGTAACTAGATCCTACTAAAAACATATTAAAAACAATGCCAAAAAGCGTATAAATTATCCGCTCATCAACCCCGCAGTGCCTCTGGTTGCCAGAAAACGGTGGTGGATGTTGGTGCTGGGTTAGCGCCGCCACTGCTGCTGGCCGTTTCGAGCTGCTCCGCCATCTCTGCCGCCGGAGAACGCAGCTTAGTCACCGGAAAACCACTGTCGGTAAGGGTCCTTGCATTTGGTCTTCATTTCTTTCTATTCCTGGGTTTTATCGCCATGACGTTGTTGTGCTGTCGCGGTTGTCGGAGTCTTTCATCACCGCTGCCGCTTGAGGTGGCTGACGGAGTCGCTGCCGGGTTGATATGGAGCTGCGGCTGCTTCGTTTCGCTAGCTCAGTAAGTAAATTATGTTTCGAAAAGCCTCGCGTTAGTATTCGGTTGTGTTTGGTTAATGAATATGAGTTTTGGTAATGTGGGGTCGAGTCCTGATTATTGTATGTTGTGATTAGTGTTGCTATGGTTATTGGGAAAGTAGCTGGGAGCTGAGGTTTTGGTTGCCGTCAGTTCGAGTTGAGGCGGAAATGGACTTGATGAGGCGTTTGGATTATGGAATTGCGTTTTGAGGTAGGGGCGCTTTCCAAAAACTATAGTTTATTATTGGAATTATTACATATGGGTACTGATGTGAGATATTGTGTATTTGGTGATTGTATCTGCCTTATGTATCAATTGATTGACTCGAATGACTATGGATGTTGGTTTGGCTGAATTGTTGTGTGGCTTGTGAAATGTAATGTTTGAAGTTGATTCTTTAAATATTTGAAATGAGTTTAATCCGTTGAGGATTGGTTTGAATTGAGTCAATTATTTTGATGATGTGAAAGATAGAATGCTCTTGAAATTCAGCCTGGGTTGCTTTAATTGCTCTGGTTTTGATAAATGATTTATTGCTGAACCGATTCTTTAAAGCTTTATAAATGAGTTAAATCGGTTGATATTGAGTTGATTTTTGAAATGGTTTCTTTGAGGTATGCCATTGAGACGACTGTTGGATTTAGCTTGCTTTTGAATTGATTTCTGGTCTTGAGCTGTTGAAAAGGAATGAGAAACGGTTTAGTTGGGACCCGAACCGGGTGGCAAAAGTCCAAGTTTTAGGGGAGATGCTGCCGAAATTTCTATAAAATCCAAGTCTTTATTGAAATGTTGTCTGGAAAATGATGAGTTAAAGACTTCTACTATTTTATTTGAATTATCGAGAAAAGGATGATTCATGCTTTCGAAATGAACTAATAAAGAGGAAATTGTGATTTAGTCTTGCTTCTTAAGAAAGGCATTGTATCTCTTTCAGGAGAAGGTTATTTAGATGAAACTTGTGTTTTAAAGCTGTTTGGATGTGAAAAGGGTTTATGCCTTTGAATTTGACTTGGGGGTTTCAATTAAAGAAGTTTTAATGACTTTGAAAGAACCTGAATGTCTATTGACAAGTTTCATTTTGAAATGTTTTGAGAAAGGTTTTAAGTACTCTTTGAATTCTGAATTCTTGCAAGACTAAAACAATTTTGAACAGTTGAAACGTTCTAGAATTTATCATGGGGGTCGAAGTTGGTTTTGTCTAAGTAAAGGAAACGGCTTTGAAAGAAGTAAATGATTACATGACTCGGTTTGGCTTAGATCTTATTTTATTACTCAATTCGGAAAGCCAAGGTTTTAATGATTTTAAATGAATTTGGCGAAATGAGTTATGCTATTCTCCCCTAAGGACTTGGGACTCTGCCGAGGAACTTTTGTTACAAAAATCCCATTGTTGGATGGGTGATTTTGAATGATTCAAAAGGAATCTTTAACTTTCCATGGTTTTGGAAGTTTTGGAAAGAGGAAGCCGAGAGTGGCTTATTTTTAAAAGGGAATTTTCCTTGAGTAAAAAATTGGCTTATGAGCCTGAGATAATTTGAGAAATGAGATCTTTAAAGCCAAGGCTGAAAAGAGTTGAAACTTGATTTCAAAGTGAAATGAATTGAGAAAGTGATTTATGGCTTAAATGCCGATTTCATGAATTTGATGATTTTGAATGTGGAAGTGCTGTTTTATAGTGAGCCAGAATGGCTGTGTATGATTTATGAATATTGGCTGGTTCTGGATTGAACCGTGAGCCGGAATGGCTGTGTATGATTTATCAATATTGGCTGGTTCTGGATTGAACCGTGAGCCGGATGGCTAAGATGGATGTTGATCCATGGCTGAGAATGAATGCATATATGCTGAGATATTGATAATTGTAATTTTGCACTTCCACTATCTGAGATACGAGTTTTCCTGGGCAGTAGCAGTGGCTAGCCACCACGTGCTTCAGGTTGAGACTTGATACTCTGTTGACCCTATGTCGTAAGTGTGGCCGGGCACTGTGAAATCCCCGGATGAGCTCGCCCCTGTAAATATTCATCAGTGAGGGTGATGGATATGGATCATGATTATGATCAAGTTTATGATGAGTATAACTCGAGTTGGGGATGCGCGACAGAGGGACAGTCCAATGGTTAGCTACCAGGACTTGTCGGGTTGGCTCTATAACCGACAGATGATATCATTAGCCACTAGGAACAGGGATGCATCATATGCATCTATGTGACATTGTTTGGGTGTGCATATTATACTTGGTTTGCCTATGTGATTAATTGCTAATTGTTCTACTTGCAATAACTGTTTGTTTGTGCTTGCATCTTCCTATTTGTGTTTGCTACTGGGACTCTGTTGGACTGTGGTGATTGGTTGATGGTTGGATTGTTTGGGCCTAGGGCCGTGGTTGGAATGAGATGAACCGATTGTTGATTTCGGTTTTGCATTTTTTGTTTGGAATAAAATATGAAAGGCTATTTTGTTTCAGCATAGGTAAACCTTTTTGAAAGGCTTTTGAGTTTTTGAGAATTGAATGGTTCCTCTTTCAGAAAAGATTTCCGACTTCATTTTTATTGTAAACCGTTGTTTTTGAAAAGAGGCATAAGACGGTTATTAATCACTGGTACGGTTTATCTTCATGTATCCTATTACAGTAATTCCTAAAAACCCTCTACTGAGAACCCTTTCGAGGATGATGTTCTCACCCCCCTACATTTTTTCCCTTTCAGGATATGGGCGCAGAAGTCAACAGAGTTTATTTAGTTGTTGATATGCTCTGTATTGCTTTAGATCATTATTTGTTGTACCCTCGCCTTTATCTTGATATATTCTGTAAGAGGGATAGGAATTGTATTGGATAATGTTTGTAATGTTATATATATATACATATGGATGTACTCTTTATGAGTTTTGTAAGTTGTATGGTATCTATGGATGTACGTTACCGAACGAAAGTATTTTTTTTGGAGCGGTTTTGTGGTTTAATGTTTAAACAGGCTCATATTTTAGTATTAAATAGTATAAGCGTCGTCGTAATATCCGAGCTATCAGAGTTGCGCAGCCGGAAGCGTGAGTTTTAGTAGTTAGGGTGTTACACTTACCGATTTATTGACCGGTCCAATTCTTGCAACCTTGATAATTGATATTTAACGATGTTTCATAGTTAAATTAAAGGGTTACACTGCCGCGTTTTGACTATCTTGCTGCACTTTCTTTTTGGAGACCCGACTAGAAAACATACTGTTTCCAATATTTTTTGCATTAACAATGGGCCTAAGAGACCCATTTCTTTGTGACAACAATTGAAGGCCCATTTCAGCATATATGTAATAGTGAATGCCCACTATCAAAAGGACAAACAATCTCTTAATTAAAGGGCAAACTCAAATCAAAAAAAAAAAAAAAAGATAAATCACAAAAAATATACTTAAATTATCTTGACGCTAATAAAAATATTTTTGAAATACTTTTAAATAATTTAAAAATATGTTAAAAATGTGGCATTGTATAATTAAAGATTTGCTCTATTAATAGAAAAGCGTGACCTGACTTATTTATTAATGTTAGAATCTTAATTAGTTGCTGTATAAAAAATTTGTTTACCACATCATTCTTTTTCGTTAACTTTGAATGTTTCCATTCAAGAATATGCATTTTTGTCACACTTTAAAATAATTTAATTTAGGAAGAAGAAAAAAAAAGTTACGAGGTCAACTTTTGACTATTGTTGTCACATAGCTATTGCAAAAGGAATGGTCATGCTTAAAAGTTAAAACAGGAAATCTCAGCCATCATGGCATGCAAATGAAGCGTTCTTTTTTTCTAATACTCACATGCACCTTAAACTGTTGAAGACTTATCAGTTCATCAATAAGATATGACTGAAATCGTGGGTTTAACAAAGAAATTACTACTATAAATTGTGAATGTCAAGAGAACATGAAGGAGAATTAGATCAAAGAAAGCTTGAATTGCATCTCATCAACATGTTAAATTGAATATTTATCAGAATTGGATCTGAAAAATCATGTCATATTCACAGGATCGTGTGAAAAAAATTAAAATTCTCCTAACGACCAGCAGACACAAATTCACCACCACGCCTTAGATAATATTGATACAATTCTACTAGGAAAACGAATATTTTCCACTAGAAAAACAATATTTCATCCACCATAATTTGAAACTTTTTTTATTTTTTATATTTATATTTACGATATCTTTTTTCACTTTTTTTTTTCTTTTCTTCCTTCCAACATCACTCTTAACACGAAGCTACTCTAAATTTTAAGTTTTAAATTCTAAATTTGTATCTTAAACCATAAACTCTAATAAATTCTAAATCTTAAACTCTAAATCATTTAAAAAGATAAATATTAAAAAATAATTTTAATAATAAAAGAAAAACTTACCTAATATTAATTAATACATTAGTTAATTTCTTATAAAATTTCTTGGTAATTACATATTTTTATGGATAATCTTTAACAAAAAAAGAGTTTAAATTTTTGTTTTTATTTTATGCATATTTTTGTTATCCGAAATATAATCTTTCGTAAACAATTTTAATTTGTTTCACTAAAAATGGCCCATCATTGACACGTGTTTGATGTCAGAATGTGTCACCTCGTGAAAGTCAAAAATGTCAATGGCAGGTTTGCAAAGGGACATGGGCCATCCCCATAATGCAAAAAGCAAAAAAGCAAATAGGAAAAATCCTCCCACAATGGCTACAAATTTACCACCCTAATCAGTAATATTCCAGGTGGTGTTTGTGTGTTGCTTAATCATCATGATATTTTTTCCCTCCTTATAATGTGTCAAATCCTAGCATAGTACACCGACATTATTATATCTAATGTCAGTTTCTAATAAAGTGAAAATGTTAATAGTAGTAACCTCCTTGATCATCATTAGTAGTGTTCATCTTTCTGAGCACTCGCCAATGTCGGAGTTTTTGTTGTCATTTGCTCGTGTGATGGGGTCAAGAATTATTCTTCATTTTTTACCATTGCTTACTTAGTTCACAATGAAGTCATTGATCTCATCATGCTGTTATTATGGTATAGGTAACCATTAAATCTCCTACTATATTGTAGCAATACTCTAACCAATTGAAAATATAGGAGAATTTCACATAATGGAAACTTCCCTTCTCTCTGTCTTTATAAAGGGAAAAAGGCTTAAAGTTAAAACTTCAAAAAGGAACCATCTATCGAGGTTTAATAATGTTCGATGAACACAAATTTTGTTAAACGTTTTTAGAGGAAAATCTTAGGAAATAAAATTCCAAAATTAAAAAAACTAATATTCTTTTATTAGATTAAGTTATTCTGTTTCTTCCCATAATTTTACTAAATTCATTTAAGTTTTTATAGTTTAAAAATTTTCAATTGAATATTTACATCGTTTTGAAATAAATTTTTATCGTGTAAAAAATACCAATATTAACAGAATATTATGAAAATGAGAAGACGGTTAGGTTTAGGGATATTTAGCCTTTACGTATGTGTATGTTCAATTTGATTAGGAATATTATGTTAACTATAATATTTGTTTCATAACAATGAGTTAATAATTACAAATTTACAAAATTTAAAACAGTACAGTATAGAGATCCAATCGAAAATTTTTAAACTATACGCACTTAATTGCAAATTTCATAAAATTTAACCTTCTTAATTACTATTACTATGTAGAAGAAAAATGAATCATCATTTGAGTATAATTAGATTTATTCTTTCATTAATACGCTTTTTTTTTTGTTTTCCTTAATAACCCCTAGCTACTTCGACAAATAAAAAATTAATCCATCTTAAATCTAAACCGATGTATTTAAAGATTTATTGTTGATTAACGAATTATTGTATCGATATTTTTTAAGACTAAATAAAATAGAAATCTCCATGTGATATATTTTTCAAAATATATATATTTATGATATATATATTTTCTATTAAAATAATCAACTACTAAAATAATTAAATTTATCATATTAGGATAGCCAAAATGTTTGAAATAGACTAATCAAATATTTTCACAATATAATAATCAAACTTTTTGTATGTAAAAACAAAATATTAGCCACCATTATGTTTTGTGCTTTATTTATATTTTAACTATAAATGTAAATCTAATTTGATTATATATATGAATTTTGAATATAATATCATAAAGTTAAACTATAAATATAACTATGAGAGCTAGTTTTCCATATTTTTAAAAATAGATAGTTAATTGTATGTTGACTAATTTTTTTGTGTCTATTAATATGGTGGTATATTTTTATACTTGACAACACCTATATATGGATCGGATCTTTTATCTCAAGATTTTCTTACAACAATGAAAGTATTATGAGAAAACAATACAAACTAATGGGAAAGTAAAAAGTGCATTAAAAAAGTCTTCTAGAAAAATTGAGAGTACTATGAGAAAGATATACCATGGCCATGGAGATATATGAATGGCATAATAGGATCATATATTACATGATAACTTAGGGTGGAAAAAGAGACACAGGGAAAAGAGCATGCCGACCATGAATGATTATATCCCTTAGAAACATTAGCATTGTGTTGATACTTTTTCTGCTTATGTCTCCCCAAATATATGTTAGACAATCTCAAAAGTCAGAAGATCACTAGTTAGTAAAACAAAACAAAAAAATGTGCTTTATTTTATATTTCACAGCCTTTTCCAATAACTTTAATTATTTCAAAATCACCGTCTCAGATTAAAGAAGGGCATATCAAGTGCATAATAGCGAAAAAGAAAATTGATAACAATCTGATTGGTTCAGCCTTGAGAATAGTAGGGAGTGGATAAAAAATAGTTAGTTCATGAGAAGAAATTAATTTTTGTTACTATATGGATGTCCATATCCATCTATTCAGCATGATTTATTCTTTCTTTGAAGTTTTATTGGGAAGCACAAATATTAAAGAATATGCGATGCATGCTTTCCTAATATTTGTAAAGTGAAACTTTTCACTAATATAAATAGGGGAATAAGGCTGAGGCTTTAACACACAATTACAAATATTTCCATTCTCTCTCTCTTTACAGTGATAAAACAAATGCAATTCTCTCTCTCTTTACTTTTAATACTTCTTTCTATCTTTACATATATATACATATTACAACATATACTATTAATGTATATATATAAATTATTATTGAGCTAATTATATTAATGCTAGAGTCTTCTATTTACATATTTTATTTTATATCTTCCTTATTTATTTAGTTGTTTTACAACACGTTATCAGCACGAGACTCTGATCAAATTTTAGGAAGACTCCATGTAACAAATTTTTATTATATCGAAACTCTTTCATCTTGAATATAATGCTATTGATATATTTGGAAATAATTATTTATCATGAATATAGATGTTGAAATCCATCTTGATTCAATGGATCTCGAAAATACCATTGAGGCTGAAAATAATACATCCCAGAAGGATAAAGCCAAAGTCATGATTTTTCTTCGTCGTCATTTTGACATAGGATTGAAAAATGAATATTTCACATTAAAAGATCTTGCAGATCTGTGGAAATTAAAGACCTTGAAGAAAGATACAATCATATGATACTTCCTCAAACCTGATATGTTAGAAAAAACTTTCTTGACCTTCCATACCTCGAATGTGCTCCTGCAGTAGTAATCGAGAAAAAGAATTTAAAAATATTCTGAGTTAATTTCTTGCTTTCTTGTTGCTGAACGCAACAATGAGTTGTTCTTAAGAAATCATGAAGCGCGCCCAGCTGGCGCCGTCCCATTTCCTGAAGCAAATGCGGCAAATCATAACCCCAGAAGAGGTAAATGGCAAGGCTTTGGTAGCAAGAAAAATTATGGAAGGAAAATGAATTATGTTCACAAAAGAGAGGATCTCACCAGAAGTGGGATAAAGAAAGAAATAACGGACAAAGTAAATCAATTGAGGATAAATGCTTTCGTTATGGTAGAAAGGGCCATTGGTCACGTACCTGCGTACCCCAAGGCACCTAGTTGATCTTTATCAAGTATCCTTGAAAAAGGATGACAAAGGAAAGGAAACAAATTTTGTTTCAAATTATGAAAATTCCACCATTCATTATGATGTATCTAATTTCTTTGAGGATCCTGAAGGAAATATTGGCTATTTGATCAATGATGGAATAGTTTGATATATGTATGTGTTTGTTAAGTATTCATGTGAATAATTTTACTGTGCATGTACTTCTACTCATTTTATTATTATTATCATTTGTTTTTTTTTTTTTTGAAAAAAAAATGGTAAGGACATATTTTGAAGATATTTGCCTTGCAGATAGTGCGAGTTCACACACTATTCTTAAAAGTAATATATATTTTACCCATCTTGTGCCAAAAGATGAATATGTTAATACTATTATTGGCTCGGGCAATGTGATAGAAGGCTCCGGAAGAGCTATAATTTTGTTTCCTGGAGGAACAAAATTTATAATAAATAATGCACTATTATCTACCAAGTCCCTGAGAAACTTGTTGAGTTTTAAAGATATTCGCCGAAATGGATATCATATTGAAACAATGAATGAGGAAAATCATGAGTATTTATGTATCACAACTCATGATTCAAATAAGAAGGTTATATTAGAAAAGTTACTCTCACTTTCATCTGGATTGTATTATACCAAGATTAGTGCAATTGAATCACATGCCATTGTAAACTAGAAGTTTACTAGCCCAAATGAATTCATATCTTGGCATGATAGATTGGGTCATCCGGGAACAACCATGATGAGGAGAATTATTGAAAACTCTCATGGACATTCACTAAAGAACCAGAAGATTCTTAAAACTAGTGAATTTTGTTGTGCTGCATGTTCTCAGTGAAAGTTGATTTTAAGGCCATCACCAGTAAATATTGGATTTGAGTCTCCTGAATTCCTAGAAAGGATTCAAGGTGATATATGTGGACCTATTCATCCACCATGTGGATCTTTTAGATATTTTATGGTCCTGATAGACGCATCTTCGAGATGGTTACATGTGTGCTTATTATCTTCTTGCAACCTGGCGTTTGCGAGATTACTGGCTCAAATTATTTGATTAAAAGCACAATTTCCAGAAAATTCAATCAAAGCAATTCGTCTTGATAATGCTGGTGAATTTACTTCCCAAGCTTTTGATGCTTATTGTATGGCTAATGGAATAAGTGTTGAACATCCAGTAGCTTATGTTCACACACAAAATAGGTTAGCAAAATCACTTATTAAGCGCCTCCAATTAATTGCTAGACCCTTAATTATGAGAACAAATCTCCCAACCTCGGTTTGGGGCATGCTATTTTACATGCCGCAACACTTATTCGTTTGAGGCCAACGAGTTACCATCAGTTCTCTCCTATGCAATTAGCTTTTGGCCAGCAGCCAAATATCTCCCATTTAAGAATATTTGGGTGTGCGATATATGTTCCCATTGCACCACCTAATCGTACCAAAATGGGACCCCAAAGAAAATTGGGCATATATGTTGGATATGATTCTCCCTCTATAGTGAGGTATCTTGAGATACAAACGGAAGATGTATTTAAAGCCCGGTTTGTGGATTGTCATTTTGATGAATCAAAATTTCCAACATTAGGGGGAGAGAATAAGCTTCCTGAAAAGGAACTTAATTGGAATGCATCATCGTTGATGCATTTAGATCCTCGATCAGGGCAATGTGAACTAGAAGTTCAAAAGATTATACATTTACAGAGAATAGCAAATAAATTGCCTGATGCATTTTCCGATACAAAGAGGATAACCAAATCTTATATACCAGCAGAAAATGCCTCAATTCGAATTGATGTCCCAGTAGGACAAGTAGCCACTAAAGCAAATTCACGCCAGAAGCGTGGCAGGGCGGAAAATGCCCCAATTCGAATTGATGTCCCAATAGGACAAATAGCCACTGAAGCAAATACACGCCAGAAGCGTGACAGGCCTGTCGGTTCCAAAGATAAAAATCCTCGAAAGAGAAAACAGGTAAATACGATTCCTGTTGAAAAAGACATAGTAAAGACACCTGCAGTTGTCCAAAATTTTGATATAGTGTTAACGCCAGAAGACGTTCAGGTACCTGAAAATTGTGAAAATGATGAGATCTCGATAAATTATGTCTTTACAGGAGAGAAATGGGACCGAAATAAGACAATTGTCAATGAAATATTTGCATATAATGTGGCATTAAATATCATGTATGAAAGTAAGGATCTTGAGCCAAGATCAGTCGAAGAATGTCGACAAAGGAATGATTGGCCAAAATGGAAAGAAGCCATGAAGGCTGAATTAGACTCACTTGCAAAACGTGAAGTCTTCGGACCTGTAGTCCGTACACCAGAAGATGTAAAACCTGTTGGATACAGATGGGTATTTGTGAGAAAACGAAATGAGAAAAATGAAGTTGTGCGCTATAAAGCCCGACTTGTGGCACAAGGTTTTTCACAAAGGCCCGGTATAGATTATGAAGAAACGTATTCCCCTGTAGTGGATGCGATAACATTGCGTTATTTGGTCAGTTTATCTGCATATAATAAACTGAATATGCATTTAATGGATGTGGTAACAGCCTATTTATACGACTTATTAGATCGAGATATCTATATGAAAGTCCCTGAAGGACTAAAGATATCTAAACCATCCAATGAATATTCGCAAGGGTTATACTCAGTTAAATTGCAAAGATCTTTATATGGTCTAAAGCAATCTGGACGAATGTGGTATAATCGTCTTACTGAGTATCTGGCCAAAAATGGATTCAAGAATGATGATATCTGCCCATGTGTTTTCATAAAGAAAACTACATCTGGGTTCATTATAATTGCTGTGTACGTTGATGATTTAAATATCATTGGGACTCCTGAAGAGATTCCAACAATTATAAAAACTCTAAAAGAAGAGTTTGAGATGAAAGATCTTGGAAGAACTAAATTTTGTCTCGGCCTGCAGATCGAGCATATAAAAAGTGGGATCTTTATTCATCAAACAACATACACAGAAAAGATCTTGAAGAGATTTTATATGGATAAGTCACATCCATTAAGTACCCCAATGATCGTAAGATCTTTGGATGTGGAAAATGATCAATTCCGTCCTAAAGAAGAGAATGAAGATATCCTTGGTTCTGAAGTACCATATCTTAGTGCCATTGGAGCGCTAATGTATCTTGCTAATAATACGCGACCTGACATATCATTCGCGGTGAATTTACTAGCAAGATATAGTGCCTCTCCAACCAGAAGACATTGGAGTGGAATCAAACAAATTTTTCGATATCTTCATGGAACGGTTGATATGGGATTGTTTTATCCCTATGGATCCAAGTCACAACTAGTTGGCTATGCAGATGTTGGATACTTATCTGATCCATACAAAGGGAGATCTCAAACAGGATATATGTTCACATATGGTGGTACAGCTATATCATGGAGGTCCACGAAATAGACGATAGCAGCAACCTCCTCGAATCATGCTGAAATACTGGCGATTCATGAAGCTAGTCGCGAGTGTTTTTGGCTGAGGAGTCTGATTCAATATATTCTGTCATCATGTGGACTGATTGATCATAAGATAGCTCCAACTGTCCTGTTAGAAGATAATACAGCATGCATTGCTCAACTTAAAGGCGGATACATCAAAGGTGATAGAACAAAGCATATTTCTCCCAAATTTTTCTTCATCATGATCTTCAAAATCAAGGGACAATTGATGTCCAACAGATCCGCTCAAGTGATAATCTGGCAGATTTATTCACAAAGTCACTCCCAAAATCCTCCTTTGAAAGATTGGTACATGAGATTGGAATGCGCCAATTTCGAGACATTAAATGATGTCGGCAAGAGGGGGAGACTGTACTCTTTTTTCCTTGGTCAGGTTTTTCCCATTGGGTTTTTCTTGACAAGGTTTTTAATGAGGCAGTCCCTATCACTAAAGGATTTTGTACTCTTTTCCTTCACTAAGGTTTTTTTCCCACTAGGTTTTTCTTTAGTAAGGTTTTAACGAGGCATAATCCTAAATGGACATCCAAGGGGGAGTGTTACGATATGGATGTCCATATCCATCTACTCAGCATGATTTATTCTTCCTTTGAAGTTCTATTGGGAAGCACAAATATTAAAGGATATGCGGTGCATGCTTTCCTAATATTTGTAAAGTGGAACTTTTCACTAGTATAAATAGGGGAATAAGGCTGAGGCTTTAACACAATTACAAATATTTTCCATTCTCTCTCTCTTTACAGTAATAAAACAAATGCAATTCTTTCTCTCTTTACTTTTAATACTTCTTTCTATCTTTACATATATATATACATATTACAACATATAATATTAATGTATATATATAAAGAGAAAAATCCAAATCAGCCCCTGACAATTACCTCGAAAGATAATGAGGCTCCTGACAAAAAAAAAAAAACTCCAACCCGGCCCTTGACAAAAAAAAAAAAAAACCCAACCCGGCCCCTGATAATTACTTCGAAAGGACAACGAGGCCCCTGTGCCAAAAAAAATCAATGTTATTTTTTTTGGCACAGGAGCTAATCAGTCCCAAAAATAAATTATCAAAGGCCGGATTGGATGTTTTTTTTTCTTGGGGGCCTCGTTGTCCTTTCGAGATAATTGTTAAGGACCGGATGGGATATTCACTCTATATTATTATTAAACTAATTATATTAATGCTAGAATCTTCTATTTACATATTTTATTTTATATCTTCTTTATTTATTTAGTTGTTTTACAACAATTTTCAGTTTATGCTTTGTTATATGATGTTGGATCAAAGGCAATTTCCAACATGATTAATTGGAGACAAAAAGCAAAATTTACTATAGCGATTTGGCCCGCATATAATGTCAATCAGAGTAATTGAATTAACACAAGCAACTTTAAATAAATAGGTCTAAGAATAATTATTGCATTCGTAATTAAGTGCTCAACAAGAGGTGATATTTTATTTTTCCAATTCGTCAAATCAGAATTATTCCTCCATTAATTAATGGAATTTGGTGTATATCTAACGACTAAAATGTAATTGAGAGTGTTGCCAAGAGGGAATGTATGTTTCTCATTCACTCTTTCTTTTCTATACTTGCTTTACGTATACTCTCAACGTTTCTTACTTACAATAATACCAAATTGCTTTTTCAACATGAGTAGATGAAAAAAACAAAAAGAGTGTGTGAAAAAAAGTTCATTCAATTCAATTCAAAATAATTTTCGGTTTAAATAAAACTGTATATTGATTATTGAACATGAATGTATTCAGGCATTTAAATATTTAGTTTTAATATATTATTTTATCTAAATAGAGGACTATTTTAAAATGTAGAGATTTTTCGTTTTCTATTTTGCACTGGTATATACTAGTCAAAGCCTCTGCACGGAATCATATGTGATATATATTTTTAACAAATAAGTTAAAAAAATCTCTAATATTCACATCCGATAATGTTAAATTAAAATACACGTTTATATACGAAAGAAATTGTATGTGTAGGTAATTTTGATGTTATTTTCTTCCTTACGAAATATCAGTCGATAATAATATGAACAATACAATTAATCCTAATAATAATTAAAAGAATATATAAAAAAAAAAACCGAACATAAACTCAGCTGTTTAAGATAATTCTAATTTTTTTTCACCACATAATTATATAGATATTGCAAAAAATTTTTGTTAGATTTGTGAAAATAGAACAATTTTATACAAAATTTTTAGTTAAATCAGTTGATCAACTCAAATGATAATCAAAATTTTAATAATACAAATAGTAAAAGAGAACAATTTTCACAATACTAATAAAAATATCCTAAATTTTAATAAGAGTAAACTACCATTTTTATTCACGAAAGTTAAAAATGCTGACATATTTATCCATACAAAAAAGAAATTACCATTTGTACCCATGAAATATAGATTCCAACAAAATTATCCAAACACTAAAAAATTACCTAAAAATCCTAAATTACCCTTATCTTCACCACCACTTTTTTAATCTCAAATCCTACCACCACCCAAATTCTTCTTCACCACCACTCTCATCCCTAACTAGGCGCCATTCAAAATCCGCAAGCTTCCTGGACCAATTAGCGCAAAACGACACTGTGACGGAGAGGTGCGGCTTCACCGCCGCCAAACCTCAATAGCCATTGCCATCTCTAAAGACAAGCCTTTATGATTTTGAACTCCAGGTATTCTACAATTGTACCATAGTAAGAATTTGTTCTGCATCATAGACATTTGGAATTCAATCAAGAATGCAAACTAAATTAAATAGATCAATGAAAATGTGAAATTGGATCAGTAGAACGAGATAGAGGAAGCGTGAGTAGGTGAAAAACAGCATAGCATTGTTGGTGGTGTCCAATTCCTTCTTCTCCATTCCCAAATCCAAAACCTTAGCTTTCACCATTGTCGTTAGTTTCTTTCCCTATCGCACTACTCCACTATTGCACTCAAATCCCCAAATTCTCCGCTCTGCAACCACCAATCCAAAATTTCTGCAAAATTTTATTCTGATTCTAACAATACCCTAGTCCTAAGCAACATCAACAAACACCATGGACGTGAAAGGATTATCACTAATTTGCGCCCCTAGGCACCGTCGATAAATTCCAGAACTTGTTCAATCACTTCTTGGACGGCCTTGGTCCGCCTTCGAACTCGGAATTCCTAGCATAGGTTGGACCAAACTGAGGCGTGCTATAAAAGAGTCGGTCATGGGCGTCACTGGAGGAGTTTCACGCAGCGGGGTAATCAGATTTCCGACAAGAAACGTGGGGAGATACGGAGCGAGGGAATACTAGAGGCGGCGGATTTGCGTGGTTGTTTCTGGAACATTCATGAGAGGCACGGAAGGCGTTTGGAGTGAAGGTGGTAGTTGGAGATGAAAGTGGTGGTGAAGCAGAGTTTGGGTGGTGGTAGGGTTTGGGATTAGAAAAGTGGTGGTATGGAGTAAGAGGAGAAGTTAGAGATGGTTTATATTAGAGGGTAATTTGGGAATTTTAAATAATCTTTTTGGATTTGGATAGTTTTGTTAGCAAAAGTTCATGTTTATCATAGGTACAAATGGTAATTTCGTTCTTCTATAGGTAGATATGTCAGCATTTTAAACTTTCGTAGATAGAAATGGTAGTTTGCTCTTTTAATAAATATAAATATTGTTTGAAAATAATAAAGATATCCACTGAAACCATTTTAATCTTTTCCAAACATACTAAGTTTAATAATAACATAATTTTATTAAGGATTAAGTACTTTTTTCGTCTCTAAGGTCTGAGACCAAAATCAAAATCGTCCTCAACCTTTTTTTTGTTATTAAAATCATCATCAACGTTACAAAACGTTATAAAATTATCCTTTTGTCTCATAAACAATATTTTTTTTGGATAATTTTACTCTTAAACAAAAATGATAAAAAAAATCTCCACACCCTCACCATTAACTTCACATCATCATCATCGCTTCGCATCTCCTCCCTCTCCCTTTCCTCACCACCATCACCACTGTCACCATAACTATCACCACTGCCATCATAACTAACACACCTTCTTTTTCTCTATTATCCGTTCATCTTCCTAAATTATTATTACCCACACATTACTCCCAACACTTTTCTTTTAGCAACAACAACAGCCCCAAAAAAAATCAACAGTAACATCCACAAAATAAACCAACAAAAATTTCAGATTAAACAATAATTCAATAATCATTAATCACAATTTCAGATCCAAAATCAGCAACAACAGAAATTAAAAAAAAATAAAAAAAGAAATGATGTTTATGTTCTTCAAAAATAAAAAAATAAAAAGAAAGGAATAACGAAGATAGAAATAGAGAACTCAAAAGAGGGGTGGTGTTGCTGCCATCCATTAACGACGTGTGGGAAGCTACTGCTGCTGGCACTGTCGCAGTTGTAGCTGAGGATAGGAATGACAGTGATGGAGAACGACGTGATGGCGTCGGCCAGAGCTGAAACCACTGGAGTAAAAGACCCAAATCAGTGGCCAGAGCTGAAACGACGCTGTTGAGGCTGATGCTGACATGGTTGTCATTGAGGGCTAAGGAGGGGGCCGAGATCGCCGAGAAAGTGGTCGTCGTGGGTGGCTGAGGAAGGTGAGGCCAATGCCAATAGAGGAAGGGTTGAGGTTGGTGATGGAGAGGGAGAAGAAGGTGGAGAAGGAGGCGGGGGCGGAGATAGTAGGGCGGCGGAAAGGGAGAGAAGAAGAATCGGGGTTGGGATTGGAGTTGGGGGTTCGAATAAAGGGGTATGAGGAAGGGGATGGGGAGGGAAGAAAGTGAAGAGATACGGGGGTGGGGTTTTGTGATGTGTTAACTGAATTAATGAGGCATTGGTGATGTTGAATAAGAAGTAAATAATGAAGATAATGATAAGTAATGAAATGTGGCTGAGTTGAGAGGTGTTTGACGATGAGGTTGGTTATGAGAAAGAAGAATAAGGAGAACTAAGTTAATTATGAACTTTGAATGAGATATGATGAGATTGATTGATATATATGAGACCAGGTAAGATGTAGTGGTGTTATCCACTTGCTCCAGGTGTGAGTTGTGATTCTAGGTAAGATGCAGTGGCATTGTCCACTTGCTCCGGGTAAGAAATGATGAAGAAGAATGATTGAAAGTGATTATGAAGACACTGAGAGATCCCTCGTTTGGCAGAAGTGTGACGAGGGTAGTTCCACCGGCGTTTTTAGAGGGTTGGAGGAGACGAAAAGTAAAGTGTAAATTTAGAGTTAGGATTAGAACTTGGATACCTTAGATAACCTCCCAAATTTCTAATTTAGTTTACCTTTTAAATTTTAATTTTAAGTGTTGGAGTTCTAGGATTGCCTCTTGCTTTTCCGGTATCTTATATATTATTTATGCCGGCACCATTACCATGCTGAGAACCTCTGATTCTCATTCCATACATATATTGTTGTTTTCAGATGCAGGACACGAGGATCGCACTGAGCATTCTGGAGACTCTTTGGAAGCGAAGAACTCTTGGGACTTAGTGTTTGTGTTTTGTTTATATTTATATATGTGTATAAATTCTCCACCTTGTATTTTGTATTTTGTCCCTCCTAGAGGTTGACTTGGAGAAAAAGGATTTATTTTTATCTTTTGGTTTTTTTTTTTTGGGTTCTATATACATATATTCTAGCTGGCCTTTGCTTTGTAGGTCGAGTTTAGAGCTTGCTTATGTATTTATCTTTTGAAACTCTGTTTATATACTTGTCTCTTTGGTTTCCTATATAAGCCTTCTATCCAATTGCCTTTTCGAGGGTGACACGTTTTCAGTCTTGATTTGGTCATCCTTTCTTCCAAGGCTCTGAGTTAAACTATTCTTCATGTATATCTATTTACGCATTTTTGTTTTAGAGGTCGTAGTGCCTTACCACATTTGATTTACGTACTAGGCGTAAAGCTCTGTGTGGTAGGGTGTTATAGGGGTATCGGCGGTGAGCTTGAGAGCTCGGTTGAAGACAAAGTATTTTGAGAATGAGGGGTGATCCTCTAATCCTGAGAAGATGGACGGAGAGGGGGAGGTTAATGATGAACGGATTTTTGCTGGTAAAGAATTTCACAATAAACTCTCGTTGCTAGTATAGTTTCTAAACCAACAAAGAATCCTTTCGTACAAAAGAAATTATTTGTCACTAAAGCAAACCCAATAAAATCAATAACCGAAGTATTTAAACCTCGGGTCGTCTCTCAAGGAATTGCAGGGAGGTGTAGTTATTATTGGTTATGAGATTGTAACTTTTTGGGTTTTTGAAATAAGGAGCAAGAAAAGTAAATTGCAAGAAATTAAATTAATAACTAAGAAAACTCTTGGCAAGGTATGAAAATTAGACGTCCTATCCTAGTTATCCTTATCAATTGTGAAGAGATTGTTCATTGCTCCCACTTAGTTAACCCTAAAACCTAGAGAGAGGAGAGAGGCTTTCTCTCTAGAAACTACATCTAAAACCTAAAATTATGTGAATAAAAGTTGTGTTTGAATGTATGTTGAGTCTCTGCTTGTCCCCTGGCTTTAGTCTACGTTTCTGGGCCAAAAACTGGGTCCAAACTCAGCCCAAAATTGCCCCCAGCATTTTCTGCGATTTCTGCAGGTAGCGCATGTCACGCGTACGCGTCAGTCATGCGTACGCGTCGCTGGTCATTCTTGCGTGTCACGCATACACGTCAGGCACGCGCACGCGTCGTCGTGCGAACTCCAATTCACGCGCACGCGTCAGGTACGCGCACGCGTCGCTATGAAAATTTCCAAATCACGCGCACGCGTGAGCCATGCGTACGCGTCGATGCTCGCTGGTTGTCTCCTTTATTTCTTGTGTTCCTTCCATTTTTGCAAGCTTCCTCTCCATCCTCTAAGTCATTCCTGCCCTATAAAGCCTGAAAACACTTAACGCACATATCACGGCATCGAATGGTATAAATGGAAATTAAAAATACACATTTTAAAGGCTTAGGAAGCAAGTTTTCAATCATAGAACAAAATTGGGAAGGAATTGTAAAATCATGCAAATCATATGAATAAGTGTGCGTTTAGTGGATAAAATCCACTCAATTAAGCACAAAATGTACCATGAAATAGTGGTGCATCAAATATCCCCACACTTAAACATTAGCATGTCCTCATGCTAAGCTCAAGGAGATAGAAAGAATGAATAGGGACAACAGGACTCATGCAATGCAACCTATGAATGCAACTATATGCTAAGATGATTCTGTCTACTTGGTTAAAAGTAAATAAGCTCTTCAAGACAGAAATAAATCAGATTCCACTAATTTAAATCACATAATAAAAGACAAGTAAGCTTGTAGGAAGACAACTTATGAAAGCAGGGAACATAGAATCAAGCATTGAACCCTCACTAGTAGTGTATACGCACTCAAATCTCTCAAGTGTCTAGGGTTAATCACTCTTCTCTTCTCTAGTCATGCTTTCTAGACTTTGTTCTTCATCTAACCAATCAACAAAAATTTAGTATACCAATGCACACATCATGAGGTCTTTTTAAGGTTGTAATGGGGCTAAGGTAAGGGTGAAGATATATGTATGGCCAAGTGAGCTAAAATATGAATCTTTGACTAACCTAAACTCTCACGTAACAAACATACACACACACACACACACACACACACACACACACTATGTAACTATAAATTCATGCCTAGCTACCCATAATTCCCACTTTTACATCACATACTCATGTACCAAATTATCTTTTATTTTATCACATATGCATTGATCTTTTATTAAATTTAACATTGGGGTAATTTTTGTCCCCTTATTTATTTATTTATTATTATTATTATTTTTGGTTTTTTTTTTATTTTATCACATATCAATGCACATGGATTTTTAATTTTTCTGGTATCACATGAATAGGTACCCAAATTCCTAATATTTTGTCAATGAAACACTGTACACTCTCATCAACCCAAGTTTCCACAGTTTCCCACACTTAATTAATACACAACCTCTAACTTAAGCTAACCAAAGATTCAATCGAGGTAATTAATTGTTTTTCCGCTTTATGCTAGTGATGTGGTAAAATATAGAACAAATGGGGATTAAAAGGCTCAAGGTGGCAAACAAAGGTGATTAAAAGGGTAGGCTATTTGGGATAAGTGAGCTAATAACAAATGATGACCTCAATCATATGCAAGCATGTAAATACACTAAACAATGGACATATAGAATGGAACAAAATATAGATTACAATCATAGGGAAGAAAACACACAAGAATAAAAATTCATGGTTAAATAATGTAACCATATAATTAAGCTCAAAATCTCGCGGGTTGTGTGTTCTTAGCTATAATTCATGTTCCAAATTACAGTCTTCAATAAGTTTAACACAAATTTTTAATTTAATTTAGTGAAATGCTATAAGAAGGGTGTTGAAAAGGAACTCATTATTTTAACCAAGCAAAACATACATGCAAACAATTATTATTATACAATCTATCATATCTAACAAAAGAAAAAAAGTCAAATGTTGGTGTTTAAGAGAGAGAAGTTACCTCCAGAAGTCAAGGACTGACCTCCCCGCACTTAAGGATTGCACTGTCCTCAGTGCATGCTAAGATGTGCAAGTGGACGGGTGGCGCCAACTGATGCTTTTCTCAAAAGATTGTGCAGGTGGACTTGTCTGTCGTCCCTTTAAGAAGCTTTTCCTCTCCCTTCTCGGTGGCCATCCTGAAAGAAGAGAAAAATGAAGAAAAGTAACCCAAAAACAAGGACAGAAAATAGATAATATATGGTTGGGTTACTGCCAGATAATGAGGGTCTCAATTACATGGTAACTACAACATGCAAGTGAGAAAACAGTAGAAGCAAATTGCATATGAATAGGGCATAAATTGCACAATGGGGAGAGAGTGTGGGTAATGAAAGACAATATAAGTGCATATCAATGCAATTGGAATACCAGTATCATAAAAATTATCATTGACTTATAATTAATAATACCCAATAGTTTAGAACAAGTCACAAAGCACCAAAATAATACCAGAAAAGATACAACAGTTGAATAAGAATGTCTAACACCAGCAGAAAAATAATAAACTTAGAAAAAAATAAAAATATGCACAAAATTGAAAATACAATGAATAAAGTATGCAAATAAATTAAATAAAATAGACTGTAAGTGAAGAAGGATGAGATGTTAGAGATGAAGAAGAAGGAAGTAAGAAAGGAGGAGGAAAGAAGGAAAAAGGAGTGAAGAAAGAACCAAGAATTCAAAAACAGGGCGTGACACGCACGCGGGCATCATGCGTACGCGTGAAAACAGAGACAGCCATACGACGCGTAAGCGTCTCCCATGCGGACGCGTGGGTGGCCAAATGTGCAAACTGACGCGTGCGCGTCGGTCATGCGTACGCGTGCCTTCTCGCGCAACTCCATCACCATGGCCACACAACTCTCTGTTCAATGTGCTCTTTACGCCGATTTTTATCCCCACGCGTACGCGTCACTGACGCTTACGCGTGGGTTGAACTTTCTGCAGGGGACGCGTACGCATGAGGTACGCGTACGCAGGGGTGGCATGTACGCCATGCACCCATCCCGCGCGTCTCTTGCGCAACTCTCTGTTCAGTTGCGCATACACAAACGACGCGTGCGCGTTGTAGATCCTTGCGCGTCGATCCATCTTTTTTTTAATGTAGAATGCAGAATGCAGAATGCAGAATGCAGATGATGATGCAGAATGTACAAATTAAAACTGATAAAATTAAAATAAAATAAAACTAAGAATAAAAAGAGACGATCATACCATGGTGGGTTATCTCCCACCTAGCACTTTTAGTTAAAATCCTTAAGTTGGACATTTGGTGAGCTCCTTGTCATGGTGGCTTGTGCTTGAACTCCTCTCTGAACATCCACCAATGCTTGGACTTCCATAAAGCTTCAACTTCTCCAAATAAATTCACCAAGCCTTGATAAAGTTCTCCACAAGCCTTGAGCTCCCGAAGTCGATCCTCATGTATGCCCGGATCCCAAATCTTGTTTCTACACCCGTCTGTAAGTTGATAATCATGATTCTATCCGGGTGGTTCAGCCTTTGAATTCTCATTTAAGCACCCATACAGCTTCTGAGACCCATTCAATTGAGCTCTACACCAATCCTTGCACTTCAACTTTGAGTATGCAACCGTATTGAACCTTGCATTACAACTCTTACCACTAACCATCTTTCTCTTACTCTTATAGCCACAAAGAGCTCTAAGTTGCCCATCCGTCTCAAGCAAAGCATATTCAACTGGGCTAATTAAGCTTAGAGATGAAAGATTTACCCACTTGAATGAAGGAATAGATGGTAATGGCTTTGGGAGAGAGGTCTCCAACAACTCTGGCAAGGTAATTTCCAGCTCCATTCCCTTGAGCTCTTCCTTGACAACTTCCACCTCTTTGCAAGCCTCTTCAACTTCAACCGCTTCCTCTTGGTAGCTTTCTTCCAATTCAATCTCTTCTTCATTGCCTACCAAGGGTATAGGAGGCTGTGCTTCTTCTTCTTTAATCTCCATCTCTTGATCAACCTCTGCAAAGTCTTCAACCATGATATGCCTTGGAGATTGTACACCCTCCTCAATATCAACATCAAACACCTTGGAAGGAGGCTCTATAAATGGAATTTCCCATGGAGGTTTCGCATCTCTCACGTCTTCAACCACTTCCTCTTCTGTGATAATTTTGGCTTTCTCCACTTGCTCTAATACAAAATCAGACTCCTCCTTGATGTCTTCTTCTTCATGACAACTTTCCTCAAGGGTCTCTACTACCTAAATCAGACTCCTCTAGCTTCTTTTGAAGTATTAATTCGCGAAACCGATCCATTTCGTCCCTACGACGATCCCTTCTCTCTTGTTCTATGTCACTAGCATAATTGGAATCGTGTTGCTCTTGGATTGCTGGATGTGGGTGCTCTTCCATGGAGGCCGGTGGTGCACTAAAGCTTGAGGGTTGAATATTGGGGGTAGAGGGTTGGTTCCCGCGGGATATAAGGTATTGGAGTTTAGAGGTGAGACCAATGAGATTAGAGATAAGTGTGTTGTTATCCAACGGATGTTGGGGTGGATAGGAGGGTTCATTTATTGGGAGAAAGGGCTCATGATAGGAAGGTGGTTCATCTTGATAAGGATATGAAGATGGTGTATATTGAGGTGGTGGTTCTTGGAAGTATGGCTCGTAAGGCTCTTGGTATGGTGGGTAAGGATTAGGGTCATATGGGGGTGAATGGTGGAAAGGGGCTTGTGAGTGTAGTGGTTCAAAGTTATGTTGAGGAGGTGGTTCATAAGCATATGGTGGGGCTTGTTAGTAACTACAAGGTGGTCCAACATATCCATCATCTTGGTACGCATCCTGGAATGGCTCTTGACCATAGTAATTTGGTGGAGGTTGGTTGTCACGAAGAGATCCACCATAACTATTGTCTTGGTATGCATTATAGAATGGTTGTTGGTTATAGCGCATTGGAGGGGGTTGTTGCCAAGAGGGTTGATCAAATCCTTGTGGTTTCTCCCATCTTTGATTGTTCCAACCTTGATGCATGTTCTCATTATAGCATCCATTTTCTGCAACATAATTTGAACTAGACTCATAGCCAAAGGGGGGTGAGAATTCATAGTAGCAAGTAAAAATAAAAACTAATAAAAATTAAAGAAAATAGACTCCTAAAACTAGAAACACTAACAAGAAACAAAAAAGCAAATATTTACAATAACCAATAATAAGGCACACGTTTGCAATTTTCTGGCAACGGCGCCATTTTGACGAACGAATTTTTGCTGGTAAAGAATTTCACAATAAACTCTCGTTGCTAGTATAGTTTCTAAACCAACAAAGAATCCTTTCGTACAAAAAAAATTATTTGTCACTAAAGTAAACCCAATAAAATCAATAACCGAAGTATTTAAATCTCGGGTCGTCTTTCAAGGAATTGCAGGGAGGTGTAGTTATTATTGGTTATGAGATTGTATCTTTTTGGGTTTTTGAAATAAGGAGCAAGAAAACTAAATTGCAAGAAATTAAATTAATAACTAAGAAAACTCTTGGCAAGGTATGAAAATTAGACGTCCTATCCTAGTTATCCTTATCAATTGTGATGAGAATTGTTCATTGATCCCACTTAGTTAACCCTTACCGAATAAAGGAAAGTCAAGTGGACTAATCAATTTGATTCCTCAAGTCCTAGTCAACTCCTAAGGAAATACTAGCTTTAGAGGGATCCAAATCAACCAGTAACTTTCAATTAACAATCAACAAAGGAGTTTGATAACTCAAGAGTCTCCAATTAATCAAACCAAAGCTAAGAATGTAAAAAGCTAAATTAAAATCACAAATATGAAATACCTCAAATTGCATTAAATAGAAAATCAAGTCTAACATTGGAAAATTCATAAACCAAATTGGAAAAGAAGAGAATCAACAAGAAAAATAATTAAACCAAAGTACTAGAACAAATAAAAGTAGAAGAGAAACTAAATTAAAGGAACATTGAACCTGGAATTGAGAAGAAATAAACCTAAACCTAAGAGAAATCCTAAAACCTAGAGAGAGGAGAGAGACTCTCTCTCTAGAAACTACATCTAAAACCTAAAATTATCTGAATGAAAGTTGTGTCTGAATGTATGTTGAGTCTCTGCTTGTCCCCTGGCTTTAGTCTGCGTTTCTGGGCCGAAAATTGGGTCCAAACTCAGCCCAAAATTGCCCCCAGCATTTTCTGCGATTTCTGCAGGTAGCGCATGTTACGCGTACGCGTCAGTCACGCGTACGCATCGCTGGTCATTCTTGCGTGTCACGCGTACACGTCAGGCACACGCACGTGTC
The DNA here is from genome assembly GCF_059453495.1 of Arachis ipaensis. Lineage (NCBI taxonomy): Eukaryota > Viridiplantae > Streptophyta > Magnoliopsida > Fabales > Fabaceae > Arachis > Arachis ipaensis. The sequence goes on along the minus strand of NC_142435.1, from coordinate 35,752,225 downwards.
ATCGTGCAAACTCCAATTCACGCACACGTGTCAGGTACGCGCACGCGTCACTGTGCAAATTTCCAAATCACGCGCACGCGTGAGCCATGCGTGCGCGTCGATGCTCGCTGGTTGTCTCCTTTATTTCTTGTGTTCCTTCTATTTTTGCAAGCTTTCTCTCCATCCTCTAAGTCATTCCTGCCCTATAAAGCCTGAAAACACTTAACGCATAGATCACGGCATCAAATGGTATAAAGGGGAATTAAAAATACACAATTTAAAGGCTTAGGAAGCAAGTTTTCAATCATAGAACAAAATTAGAAAGGAATTGTAAAATCATACAAATCATATGAATAAGTGTGCGTTTAGTGGATAAAATCCACTCAATTAAGCACAAAATGTACCACGAAATAGTGGTGCATCAATTAACCAGCCAGCTTCGAAAAATAAAAATTTTGTTTTTAAGAAGAGGAAAACCAATGTTCTTAATTTAGGTGATGATATTACTGAGAAGAAAAAAGATATCCCACTGGAGGAGCTGTCGACATTTATGAATAAGCAAGAGAAGCTTCGTGGTTTTGCCGAGAACTGGGATAGTTCCTCGGTATGAGATAAGAGGTTTCCTTTTATGGTTGTAGCTAATGAAGTAGTGCAAGCATCGTCCGACGTTGCATTGATTGATAAGGTCGGGGATATTGGTATCAACCAATATCTTCAGGTAAGAAAAACCAATTGTTGTCTCTAAACTGTTATAATGATGAGTTGTATGTATTTTAACTTTTGGGTTGCTTTAGGTTTTGGGTTTTCGCTTGACAAGTATAGGTCGGAGCCAAGAGGAAAGGCATAAGAAGTTGTTGTTGAAAAATGATGAATCTGTAAGTCTGAAAGAGAAGTTGGACCTGAAAGAGATTATTATTTTGGATCTGAAAAAGAAATTGGCTGAAAAAGATGAAGAGTTAAAATTGGAGAAGAGTAGCCATGACAGAGATGTAGAGTTGTTGAAGAAAAAGGAAAATGATCTTTCCAATTTGAATAACCAAGTTATTGAAGTTATGATGAAGCTGAAAAATATAGAGAGCGGTTGTGAGACCGAGAATTTGGACGCGTTTGCTAAAGAATTTGAACATGCTATGACTCAAGCCAAGTTATTAGCCTCTGAGGGTGATTTCTCGGTAATGGATCCGAGCAAAGTGGTTTGTGATGGACTTTTGGTGGATGACGAGGATGCTGCCGCGGATGGGGATGACAACCTAGCATACTAATGTGTTGTAGTTTGTTTTAGAAACTTGTGGGTAGTTTGAAATATTTAAATCTTGCAAAATTTTTTTGGCTTTGTTTTGGAATTTGTAATCGGTAGCCTTTAAAGTGACTTTATTTTGGTAATACTTAATCATTTGATGAGATGATCGTCGTTTGATGAGCTTGGATTTGTCTTTTTCCAAGTTTGTTTTGGCTTATTTGAAATGGGTGGTGGGTTGAGACGGATCTGTTTGGATAATGTTTTGGATGACTGTTTGAATTCTGCTTAAAAGATAGATATCTGATTAATTGATATATTGATACTTGATTGAATAATTTTGGCAATAGTTGCCACTGATATATTGGTCCCTTATGTTTGATAAGGATTTGGTAGTAGAGCGAGAACATCTCGTCTTTGTTTGATAATTGATGTGATGATTGAATTTGAGTACGCATGTTGAAAACGATGCAAATTTGAATTGAACAATTTATTGCAAGTGGATAAACTTTGTAATTATTCAATTTGATTAAGTTTGTTGACTGTTGATGGTCATAGTTTGGATTGATATAGATTGGAAGATAGTTGATATAGATCTGATAATGATTGTATATATCTATAATGATAGATAAGATAATGATTGATATAGATCCAATCATGATTGATATATATCAGAAAAAGGAGACAGTAGATATATATTGACCTTTCTCTGGCCATAATGATTTATGATATGACCTTTGTTTACAAGGGCACAGGTAGGCTTGCCTCATTAAAACCTCTCCGAGCAAAAGCCTTTTCAGAAAAAATCTTGTGAGTAGAAAAAAGAGTACAAGCCTATCCCTGTCTTTTTAGCTATAATATTGCTTTAAAAAAAATATTCCAAGAGTTAGGTAACATTGTACCATCTAGAGATTCAAGTTTATAAGCTCATTTTTCGAGGACTTCAAGGATTCTGAGTAGACCTTTCCATTTGGTGGCAAGTTTCCCATAGGATGGAAGTCATCTAGCTTGCTCTATTTTTCTGAGTACTAAGTCACCAACTTGAAATGAGCGAGGATGGACCTTCTTATTGTACCACCGAGCTATATTTTGTTGCATTGCTCGATGGTGGACAGAGGCTATGTCTTGAATTGCTTCAATTAAATCGAGTTTGATTCATTGAGCTTCATCATGATCGGTTGCTTGTGTTCTTAATGAGGATTGAGAGATCTCTAAAGGAATCATGGTATCAGACCTGTAGAATAATCGAAACGGGGCTTCCTTAATAGTAAAATGCGTGGTTGTGTTATAGCCCAAAGGATTTCTGGAATTAGTTCGGCCCAAAGCCCTTTTGCATCATCTAGTTTCTTTCTCAAATCATGTAGAACAACTTTGTTGGTGGCTTCAGCTAATCCATTAGTCTGTGGATGTTCAACTGAAGAGAAATGTTGTTTGATTTTAAAGTTCTGTAAAAAAGATGTGAAATTATGGTCGACAAACTGGCGACCATTGTCGATAATAATATGATGGGGTATACCAAATCTGCATATAATGTCCTGCCAAACAAAGGAAATCATTTGTTGTGATGTGATTTTAGCCAATGGTTGTGCCTCAATCCATTTGGAAAAGTAGTCAATTACTACAACTAAAAATTTTACCTATCCTTGTGCGATAGGAAAAGGCCGAGGATGTCAATCCCCCATTGATAGAATGGCCAGCTTACCCTGGAGTGATGCAATAGCTCGATTGGCATATGTATTATTGGAGCGTATTTTTGATAATTTGTGTAAACCCACAAAATTAGCGAATAATTAGTCAATAAATTAATTTTAAAAAAAAAATTAGAAATGTGAATATTATATTGAATTAGGATAGAGCTCATTAAAACAAGAATTTTGACACTAATATCAAAGAATTTGGCCCAAGATTGGGCCGAACGGGCCGAACCAGTCGAATCGGGCCCGAATCGGACCCGTGGGAGCAACCAAGACCTCATTAATTAGAGACTCAGCGTCTCCTGCTTCCCCAAAAGGAGATTCACGCTGCAACTTTGAAGGGGAAAAGGAAGAGGTTCCAAACCCTAACCTCCAACCCAATCCACCGTAACTTCTTGCTTCAAGCTCCGATTGCCGCACCGTTTGTGGCCATGCAACCACTGCGTCAAGCTCCACGAATCTATCGGAACAATTTTATGGGTAAGGCACTCTATCACTCTCAGCCTCTCCTTCCCCTAATTTTTTGAAATTATGTAAGTGGTGGTGAGATTTTACTTTTTTGATGTTATAGGGCCCAATTAGCTAGAGAAAAACATTCACTCTTACTTGTGTAACGCTTTGGTAAGGTCAGAATTTGAGAAACCTATCTAATCCTTTGATTTTATATGTTGGATATTGAATTTTGTATATGGTTGTGTGAAACATGTATTAGGTATGTATATATATGTGATATGGAGCTAGTGGAAGCTTGATTGGAACTTGGTTGGTGCTAGAATTGGATTTTGGTGTTGAGGGATTGCTCTCCGCTTAAGTGGGTGTCTCAGAAAATACGTGGAAATTCGCCAAGGTATGGTTTAGGTTTCATGTATTTAATATATAATATTTTGTGAAAACTTAGGCTAGATGACCATAGGTTAGGTTAGAACGTATGAGTATATTTAATGCTTAGTAACCTTGGTAAGAATTGTGATATAAATTTGGTGCTTGTTGGATGAACAATGAATGATGAATTGATGATGATATGTGTATGCATATATATAAGTTGAATAGGTAAAATGATATCCTTTTGATGTATTGAGAGGTTGATGTATGATGTTGTTGAGTTGAAAAATGGTAGGATGTGAAGATTGTTGTGGTATTGATAAAGATATGTGTATTGTTGATTATAAGTATGATGAGTTGAGTTTGATTTGTATGGAAAATGGAGGTTTTGAAGTTTTGTGAAAATTTGGTTTTGGTCGAACTTTGACAAGCCATAACTTGGCTTCTGGACCTCCAAATGGTTTCAAACTTATTTTACACAAAAATTGGGTCTGTGAAGTTTATGCCATTTAAAGAACGGAAGGAAAATGATTGAAAATGGAAAAATTATGCGTGTCAAAACTTTGGGATTGAAATTGGAAATTCTGCAATTTTTCAAACTTAGCAAAATTTTCGGAAAAACGTACGCTCATGCGTTCGCGTGGCCCACGCGTACGCGTGACCCAGCATTTGCGTACGCGTCCAGCTGCTCGCGATGCGACCAACCCTTTCGGGTTGGAATCCATGCGTATGCGAGCAGGGAGCTGCATACGCTAGTAAGGACTTTTCCATGCCCACGCGTACAAGTGGCTCACGCGTACGCATGACCTGGGATTTGCGTACGCGTCCAGTCGCTCACGAAGTGACCAACCCTTTCGGGCTGGGATCCATGCGTACGAGAGTAGGGAGTATGCGTACGCGAGCAAGCCTTTTCACACGCCCACGCATACGCGTGGCCCACGCATACACGTGGCTCCTGTTTCAGCAATAATGGATTTTGTATTTTAAAGCTTAATTTCAAACCTCTAAACCTCTAGTTTCATTCTTTTGGCCATAGAATCTGTTAGTAAGCCTAATAATAGGAGGAAGTTAGAGAATTGTGGTAACTTGGAGATGAAGTAAGATTTTTAAGAGGTAATGAATGGTTGAGAAAGATGTGATGAGCTATGAATTATTATTGAGAGTGAAAATGATATTTATGAGAAATGATTGGTTAATATTGAGCTTCGGACAAGTGCACCGGGTCATCCAAGTAATATCTCAGGTGAGTGAGGGTCAATCACACGGATGTTGTTGATTTGAGCAAGCAATGGTTACCTTGCAGATCATAGTTAGGCGGATAGAAAATATAGTTGTCACGAGAAAACGCATAAAATAGATAATTAAATAAAACGTTACTAGATAGATGTGAAATTAATGGTATGAAAATGGTTGAGGCTTCGTAGATGCTTCTTCCTTCCTTCTAGATCAACTTTTCTCACTATCTACTCCAACTTCTGTTGATTCATTCCATGGCAGGCTATAAATGATTAACGCCGGGTCAGCGGTCATTAATCTCCTCTGCTTCAGATCAAATGACGGGTCAGGGATCATCCAATCTAAACGGGGGTGAAGCTGTAGTAGTCCATTTCCTTGGTGATCCTACTCAAAATACCACGGACAAGGTCGGATCTTTTGGATCAGAGAATACTGCTTCTTTGGTTCTAGCCTATACCACAAAGGCCCTAATCGCCCTGTACCTCGGCTGAACTGATGTCTCGAGAAGTCGCCAACGAAGTCGTGGATTAGTCATCTAAGAGATGTATAGTCAAGCTTGTGGTTCAATACTATCCCGTCAAGGACTCGCAAGAACCCATGTGAATAGGGATGACGGTCAATTTTGTTCTGGAGGGCTAGACTCAGTAGATATTGCCTTAACCTCTCCTTTTATGGAAGTCTCATCAGCCGAGTACAGATGCTGATTTATGGCAACTGTCTCAATAAGTTCGTGAGCTTCTTCAATTGTTTTCCTCATATGTATAGAACCACCAGCAGAGTGGTCTAGAGACATCCTAGCCATGTCTGTTAGGCCGTAATATAAGATGTCTAATTGCACCTATTCTGAAAACATTTCAGTGAGACATTTCCGTAGCATTCTTCTATACCTCCCCCAAGCATCATGAAGAGATTCATTATTCTCTTGCTTGAGGCCTTGGATGTCCAGCCTTAACTGGGTTAACTTTCTTGGGGGAAAGTATTGATTCAGAAACTTGTCTATTAGCTGCTTTCATGTTTTCAAGCTAGATTTGTGTTGGTTATCTAACCATCACTTTGCTTGATCTCTTACAGCAAAGGGAAAGAGTAGCAGTCTGTAGACATCCTGATCCACTCCCTCAGTGTGTACTGTTCAGCAATTTGTAAGAAATTTGCTAAGAACTCAGTAGGCTCTTCCTATGGAAGTCCAGACTACTAGCAGATTTGCTTCCCAGAATAATGAGCTAAGGATTTAGTTCAAAATTACTTGTTCCAATGGAGGGGGGAGTATACTGATACTTCTCCCACAGAAGTCAGGAGTGGGGGGACATATAGGACCCTAAAGTTCTTCTGAACTGTTCATTCCCATTTGGGTTCATGGTGAAGAAAGGTAGGAGAGATTGGATATTAAGAAGTAAAAAAGGAAACTAGAATTAAACTATTTTTTTATTTTTTTTATTAATTAAATTCAAAAAGAAGAAGAAAATTAAAGACTAAGATAACTAATTGATTAAAAAGATTTGAAAATTAAATAGATGATTTTTGAAAAAGAGGAAAGAGAAAGAGGTAAGAAGTTTCGAAAATAGAAAAGAGAGGAATTAGTTAGGAAGTTTTGAAAAAGAGAGAAAGATAAAAGAGAGTATTAATGAGATACCAAACTTTTAAAATTAAAATAAGATAAAGCAAGTAACTAATTAAGAAAGATTTGAAAATAAGATAAGATAGGAGATTTGAAAAAGATTTGAAAAGATAGTAAGATTTAAAAAGATTTTAAATTTAATTTTTAAAAAAGATTTAATTTTAAAATTTGAAATAAGATAAGATAGGAAAGAAAGATATGAAAAGATAAGATTCAAAATTTAAAATTCAAACTTTACTAACAAGAAAATACTAAACTTAAAAATTTTTAAATCAGGATAAGAGAGGAAAACTTTTTATTTTTTGAATTTAATGAAGAAAGAGAAAAACAACCAAAAGGCACCAAACTTAAAATTTTTACATCAAAGACACTGTTTTTTTTTTTTTTGAAAATTAAAAAGAAACACACCAAAAGACACCAAACTTAAAAATTTTAAGATCAAAACAAGAAAAGAAACAAGAATAACTTGAATACCAAGAAAGAACACTAAGAGTAATTTGAAAATTTTAAAGAAAATAAAGAACACACAAAGGACACCAAACTTAAGAACTCACACTAGACTCAAACAAAAGACAAAGAAAAGATGGATTTTTGAAAAAGTTTTTGAAAAAGAATACAAAAGACACGAAACAAAATAATAAAAAGTACCTAATCTAAGCAACAAAATAATCCGGTAGTTTGTCAAATCCGAACAATTCCCGACAACGGTGCCAAAAACTTGGTGCATGAAACTGACTACGCAAGTTTCACACAGATAGATCGGCAAGTGCACCGGTTCGTCCAAGTAATACCTCAGGTGAGTGAGGGTTGATCCCAAAAAGATTGTTGGTTTGAGCAAGCAATGGTTACCTTGCAGATCTTAGTCAGGCAGATAGAAAATATAGTTGTCACGAGAAAACGCATAAAATAGATAATTAAATAAAACATTACTAGATAGGAGTGAAATCAATGGTATGAGAATGGTTGAGGCTTCAGAGATGCTTCTTCCTTCTGGATCAAATTTTCTCACCGTCTACTCCAACTTCTGTTGATTCATTCCATGGCAGGCTGTAAATGATTAACGTCGGGTCATCGGTCATTAATCTCCTTTGCTTCAGATCAAACATCGGGTCAGCGTCATCCAATCTGAATGGGGGTGAAGCTCTAGCAGTCCATTCCCTTGGTGATCCTACTCAAAATGCCACAGACAAGGTCGGATCTTCCGGATCAGAGAATGTTGCTTCTTTGGTTTTAGCCTATACCACAAAGGGCCTAATTGCCCCGTACCTCAGCTGAACTGATGTCTCGAGAAGTCCCCAACGAAGTCATGGATTAGCCGTCTCAGAGAAGTATAATCAAGCTTGTGGTTCAATACTATCCCATCAAGGACTCGCTAGAACCCATGTGAATAGGGATGAAGGTCAAGTTACACTCCTAATGCATTAGGATGAAGAACGAAGATACATCTTAGAATAGAATCAATCATAGATTGAAATAGAATAGTGATATTATTAATCCATAAGAATTAGCAGAGCTCCTAACCTTAACCTAACAGATTAGTGACTCTTACTTACTGTACAGAAAGGTAATGTAAAACATGTAGAGTGGGCAAGGATCCCTAACAAGGGTGATCTTTGTTCTATATATACTAGTCTAGCAACTAAGAATTACAGAAAATAAGATAAACTAGTCTTGCAGTGCAAAAATCCAATTTCTGGGCCCACTTGGTGAGTGTTTGGGCTGAACTTGAGTGAAGCCATGAGCTAATTCTCCCTTTTGGGTGTCCAACGCCAGCTACTCCCTTCTGGGCGTTGGATGCCAGGAATGGGGATGGTGGCTAGCGTTGAATGCTAGTTTTGGGCCTTCATTTCCAAAGCAAAGTATAGACTATTATATATTTCTGGAAAGCCCTGGATGTTAGCTTTCCATAGCCATTGAGAGCGCGCCATTTGAACTTCTTTAACTCCAGAAATGATTCTTCGAGTGCATGGAGGTCAGATCCTGATAGCATCTGTAGTCCTTTCTCTGTCTCTGAATCAGACTTTGCCAAAACTCCTCAATTTCAGCCAGAAAATACTTAAAATCATCATAATACACACAAACTCAAAGTAGAATCCAAAAATATAAAATTTTCACTAAAACTTGTGAAAATATAATAAAACTTAAACAAAATATAACAAAAGCTATATGAAAATGATGCTAAAAAGCGTATAAAATATCCGCTCATCAGAACATCAAACTTAAACGGTTGCTTGTCCCCAAGCAACCAAAAATAAAGTAGAATTAAAAAGAAGAGAAGGATGCAATAAGTCTCAGAGTTCTCAATGAAGCTCAGTTTCAATTAGATAAGCGGGACTAGTAGCTTTTTGCTTCTAAATAGTTTTGGCATCTCACTTTCCTTTGAAGCTTAGAATAATTGGCATCTTTTGGAACTCAGAATCCAGATGATATTATTGATTCTCTTAGTTTAGTTCTTCTTGATTCTTGAATACAGGTTCTTTTGAGTCTTGGCCGTGACCCTAAGCGCTTTGTTTTCCAGTATTACCACCAGATACATAAACGCCATAGACACTTAACTAGGTGAACCCTTTCGGATTGTGATTCAGCTTTGCTAGAATCCCCAGCTAGTGATGTCCAAAGTTCCTAAGCACACTCTTTTTGCTTTGGATCACGACTTTAACTGCTCAGTCTCAAGCTTTTCACTTGACACTTTCACACCACAAGCATATAGTTAGGGAGGCAGCTCATTTGAACTGTTTAGGCCAAGATTTTACTTCTTTTAGGCCCTCCTAACCATTAATGCTCAAAGCCTTGGATCCTTGCTCTTGCCTTTTAGTTTAAAGAGCTATTGGCTTTTTCTTTTTCTTTCTTTTTCTGCTCTCTTTTTTTTTTTCTATTTTCTTTCTCTTTTTCTTTCTTTTTGCTGCTTTTTTCTTGCTTCAAGAATCAATTTTTGGATTTTTTAGATTACCAATAATACTTCTTTTTTTCATCATTCTTTCAAGAGCCAACATTCTTAACTCCAACATCAAATATGCACTATTCATTCATGCATTCAAAAAGTAAAGCACTGCCACCACATCAAATAATTGAACTATTCTTAATATATAACTCAAAATTCATGCATCTTTACTGCTTCTTAAAAAAATCAAAATTTTATTCAAGTTTAATAGGATGATAAGAGGAACATTTTATAGCTAATTGGAAAAAGAAATATAAACTTAAATCCTAATAATGCTCATGCAATTCTGAAATTTAAAAGACAGAAACTTAAATAGAAACTTAAATACTACTAGTGATCATGCAAATATAAATATAAGAAACAGGAATTAGAATAGGCACAAGAGTAGGGAGGTGGAACTCAACCACCTTAATCATGGGAGGCGTTAAGCTCTTCAGGGGATAATTTCTAACACTTTGGTTCTTCTAGCTCATACCCCTGCTTCTCTTGTTCCTTGACCAGTTTGCAAAGCATGCTAGTCTGGTCTTTTTGCTCCTCTCTTAATTGATCTAAGGTAGTTTGCAATTGTGCAACAGATGCTTTCAGATGGGTCCAGTATTCAATTGGAGGGATCTTTTATGTCTGAAGAGGCTCAGGTGTCTTCCTTTTGGGATGATCATCTGGTATTTTGGAGCTTTCCATCACTTGCTTGGTGATTGGGCTTTCTGCTGGGATAAACGAGTCTCTGTTAATCATGACTCCAGCCTCTTTACAGCGAAAGATAAGGTTTGGATAGGCCAATCTGGCTTAAGTTGACATCCTGTTTGCAACCTTGTACAGCTCAAAGGGGATCAGTTGGTGGACTTTCACCTCATTCCCCATACAAAATAAACCATAAAGTTGTGGTTTATCACCACTCTTTGTAACAAATTAGTACTTGTTGGGACTACTGGCATCCCTGGAGCCACTACAAAGCAAAGAAGTTATTTTCGAAATTAGGGTTAAGTTCGGTAAAAATTGATTATTATTTGAATAGTTGTATGTTATATTACAAGGCAGACAACGACCTAACTGCTTGTAGATTTTGTGATGCACCAAGATTTCAAGTCAAAAGAGAATGGATTGGTAAATGGCGGGGAAAGAGAATTCCAAACAAACGGATATAGTACTTGTCCCTAATCCCTAGGCTAAAACGATTGTATGCATCAATGAATTTCATCCCTCACATGACTTGGCATATTAACAACAAGAGAGATGATGGTTTTATGACCCACCTATCACACAGAGATGCTTGGAAGCACTTTGATCGGGTACACCCTATATTTGCGAGCAAGCGTAGAAATATTAGATTAGTTTTGTGTTCTGAGAGGTTTGCACCAAACACTAACTTCGATAACGCGTACTCTTGTTGACCTGTTGTGGTGACTCCTTATAACCTACCTCTTGAAATGTGCATGAAGGACTCGTATATATTTCTAACTTGTATCATACCTGGTCCAAGCAATCCAAAGACCAAAATAGATGTCTTCTTGCAACCTCTGGTAGATGAATTGATTGAGTTGTGGATTGATGATATAGAAACACATGATATTTCTACGAAGACAAACTTTTAATTGCATGTTACACTGATATGTACCATTAATGACTTTCCTGTATATGGGATGTTGTCGGGTTGGTCCACTCAGGACATAATGTCTTGTCTCATTTATATGGAGGATACAAAGGCATTTTGATTGACGAATGTGGGGGGGGGGTAAAAATTTGTGGTTTGATTGTCATCGAAGGTTCCTTAATATTGATCATCCTTTTTGGTGTAACAAGGACACGTTTAGGAAGAACAAAACTGAACAAGGAGAGGCATCCATCAGGTTGAGTGGTTTGAAAGTTTGGCATCGTGTTAGTAGAATCCCAAGGATTGTGGATAACGGGGAAAGGTTGAGACATCTACAATATAGTAGGGAGCATAATTGGGCGAAATAGAGTATATTATGAGAGTTTCCCTATTAGAAAGACAACTTGGTTCATCTTGACATGATGAACATTGAAAAAAACGTGTTTGATAATATCATGTACACGGTAATGGACAATGAGCGTACAAAGGATAATGATAAGGCAAGGTTAGACTTGGTGGATGGTGCGCGTGTACGCAAAACCCATACTATTTCGTACAGCAGCAGTACCAGCAAGTGCACTGGGTCGTCCAAGTAATACCTGAGTGAGTTAGGGTCGATCCCACGAGAATTGTGGCTTGAAGCAAGCAATGGTTGTCTTGCAGGTTTTAGTCAGGCAGAATCAGAAGGTTGTTGGATTAAGTATATAGAATTAGATAAATTATCATAAAACTATGAAAGGAATACTATTAGGAATTATATGCTGGGAATAGTAAATAATAGGAATAGAGTTGAGAGTCAGAGTTGCTTTGTCTTTCTGAATGAACTCTGGTATTACTATCTTCCTTGCTTGTGAATGATCTTTTTCAATGGCAGGCTGTAAGTGATTAACACTGGTTTGAGCAGCTGCCAATACTCCTCCGGATCTGAACTTCATGTTTAGTGTGGATCCATCTCTACTTGAGGGTGAAGCGCGTACAGTCCATTCTCTTGGCGATCCTACTCAAAACGCCACAGATAAGGTCGAATCTTCTAGATCAGAGAACACTGCTTCTTTGGGTTCTAGCCTCTACCACAGAGACCCTAATTTCCCCAGAAATCAGCTGAACTGGTGTCTTGAGAAGTCCCCAATGAAGTTGTGGATTAGCCATTTGAGAGATGTATAAATATAGCTGTTGGTTCGTACTTTTCGGCCAAGTATTCACACGAACCCAAGTAGATGCAGGTGTTTGTCAGGCACATTCGTCTTAATGTGATGAACAGAACTAATTGGTTAGATCATTCTATTCACCACGATGAAGATTGGATATACATCTTAGAGATAGATCAAACACAGATCGAAGAAGAAACAGTAATACTTTTATTAATTCATAGGACTCAGCAAGGCTCCTCCCCTCAACCTAGGAGGTTTAAAAACTCATACTAAAGTAAAACAATGGCAAACGTGAATGGTGCTCTCCTCAATCAAAGAGTCTGAAAAAAGGTGATGTTGTCTTTGAAAATTATGTAAAATACACTTTAAATACTAAACAGATGACTAGTAAGGGTAAAATAGTCTATCTAGTGCTAAAATCCAATTCTGGGCCCACTTTATGAGTGTTTGGACTGAACTTTGATGAGATCCACATTCTTAGGCTTCCTTGGGTGTTGAACTCCAGTCCTGGCACCTTTTTTGGCGTTGGACTCCAGCTTGGAATCCTTTTCTGGCGCTGGACGCCAGAACTGGTCAGATGGCTGGCGTTGAATGCCAGTTTTGGGCCTTCTAATCCGAAGTAAGGTATAGACTATTATATATTTCTAGAAAGCTCTGGAAGTTAGATTTTCATAGCCGTTAAGAATGCTCCATTTGGACTTTTGTAGCTCCAGAAAAGCTTTTTCGAATGCAGGTAGGTCATATCTGGACAACATCTGCAGTGCTTCCTCTGTCTCTGAATCAGACTTCTACTCCAACTCCTCAATTTCTGCCAGAAAATACCTAAAATTGCCTAAAAACACAAAACTCATAGTAGAATCCAAAAATATGAATTTAACACTAAAACCTATAAAAACTTAATGAAAACTAAATAAAAACTACTAAAAACTATATGAAAATGATGCCAAAAAGCGTATAAAATATCCGCTCATCACAACACCAAAATTAAACTATTGCTTGTCCCCAAGAAACTAAAAACATAGTAGGATAAAACGAAAATTAAGATACAATAAATTTCTAAGTTTCAAATGAAGCTTAGTTAAAATCAGATGAGCGGGACTTAGTATCTTTTTGCTTCTGAATAGTTTTGGCATCTCACTATTCATTGAAACTCAGAGATGTTGGCATCCTTAGGAATTTTGAATCTAGATGATATTATTAACTCTCTTAGTTAAGCTTATTTTGATTCTTGAACACAGCTTTCTGAGTTTTGGCCGTGACCCTAAGCACTCTGTTTTCCAGTATTACCACCGGATACATTCATGCCACAGACACTTTGCCTGGGTGAACCCTTTTGGATTGTGACTCAGCTTTGATAGAGTCCCCAGATAGAGGTGTCCAGAGTTCTTAAGCACACTCTTTTTGCTTTGGACCACGACTTTAACCGCTCAGTCTCAAGCTTTTCACTTGACACCTTCACGCCACAAGCACATGGTTATGGACAGCTTGGTTTAGCCACTTAGGCTAGGATTTTATTCCTTTGGGCCCTCCTATCCATTAATGCTCAAATCCTTGGGTCCTTTTACCCTTACCTTTTGGTTTAAAGGGTTACTGGCTTTTTCAATATGCCCTCCTTTTTTCTACATTTTTGGGCAGTAATGGATCTTTCTTTTTCTTTTTTGCCATTTTTTTTCTTGCATGCATATAATTTTTTTTCTTTTACAACATGCTTTTTCTTTTGCTTTTTGTTGCTTTTTCTTCCTTCAAGAATCAATTTTCAGATTTTTTAGATTATCAAAAATCTTTTTCCTTTTTCCTTATTCTTTCAAGAGCCAACATTCATAGATTTCAACTTCAAACATGCACTGTTTATTTCATACATTCAGAAAATAAAAGCAAATGACACCACATCAAACTAATTAAACTAATCTTATTTTAAACTTGAAATTCATGCATCTCTCAATTCTTTTCAGATAAAAAAATTTTATTTAAGCAAGAAGAGAGATATATGGAGTATTTTACATCTTTAAGACATCAATACAAATGATCATGCAACTAGAACAAGAGAACAGATAAACAGACAGAAAACAAAAAAAATAATAGGAAAGGAATAAAAGAGAACGAATCCACCTGAATGATGGTGGCCAGTGCTCCTCTTTGAGGATCCCATGTAGTGTTGATCTCTTCTATGTCACTCCTTTGTCTTTGTTGAGGCGGCTGCACAGGCTCATGTGCATGCTCTCTAGTTTGCTCCATCCTCTTCTTCTATACTTGAGAGTGGTAGAAGTCACAAAGCAGAGCTTTTGCAACACCAAACTTAAGAGTTTTGCTCGCCCTCGAGCAAATATGATCAATGGGGAGGAAGAAGGTGGGGTAGTGGAGCTTCTGTGGGACCTCTTAGTCCTGAGAGGCTAGGGAATTCCAGATTCCCTGCTTCTCTGCATTGGCGTTTGAACGCCCAAGGGCTGCTCCCTGGCTGGCATGCAACGCCAGCAATGCTCCCCTCTTGGGGGCGTTGAACGCTCAGTGAGGACTTCCTCACTGGCGTTCAACTTTGACACTCTTTCCGGAGTGTTCTGTTTTCACTGCTGTGAATTCTGTCTCTTGACTGATACACATGATCATGAATCTGAAAGAAAAATAAAACAAAACAAAAATAAATAAAGTTGAGTAAAGTTGGGTTGCCTCCCAACAAGCGCTCTTTTAAAGTCATTAGCTTGACCTTTAGCTCCTTAAGGAGGTGAGTAAGGGCTCAGATTTTTGCCCCTTACAGTGAATTTTCTTCCTGTCCTCTCATGAATGAGCTCTACATGCTCTAGAGATAGGACTTGCTGCATGTGGTAGGACTGGATTCTTAGTGAAGACAACTCTCATGCCAGGTGAGAGGCCTTCAGTTGGGACTTTCTTGTCCCTCCAGCCTTTAGGTACTTTCTTTTTAGTACCTTTATGTTTAGAGCTTGTTGAGGGCTGCCCAACACCAAACTTAGAATTGATGTCTGGGGGCTTTGCAGAGCTCTGCATAGAAAGAGAGGGTTGGCACACTAGGTGTTGCACTATTATCTCTCTTTTAAAGGGAGAATTAGGATGAGGCATCTTGAATAAGATGTGATCCTCCTCTAACTTTAGGGTTAGTTCACCCTTAGCCACATCAATGATAGCATTAGCTGTGGCTAGTGATGCGTGAGCATCTTTCCTATCTTTTCCTAGTGAATTTGCATTTAATTTGTTGAGTTTAATCAAGAATTAATTATCTTTTAGCCACTATGGATGCTACTTTGAGTCTTGTTCAATTCTGTTTATTTTAGGTAGCATTCAGATGGATTTGATGGAGTTTCTGCAGAGAAAGAGAAGAAACCAAGGAGCTGACCAGTGAGGAACGACGCGTACGCGTGCCTGACACGTACGCGTGAAAAGCGAAACTGCACAACGACGCGTGCGCATACCTGACGCATACACGTGACACACGAAGAAGACCAACGACACGTACGCATGACTGACGCGTACGCATGACATGCGCGACATGCAGAATTTGCAGAAAACGCTGGGGAAGATTTCAGGCCATGTTTCGACCCAGTTTTCAGCCCAGAAAGCACAGATCAGAGGCTGCAGAGTGAAGGAATCAAGTGGTCCCCATCCATCAATTGAAGACTTGCTGATTGCCATAATTAATTTTGATTTAAATTTAAATATTATTTTAAAATAGGAAAAGATATTATTTTAGTTTTAGAAGATAGATTTTAAATTAATTAGGATTAGATATAAAAAGGGATTCCAACAGGGGGTTCCAACACAACATTATTCCATTCCAAACTACCAAAATATATTTCATCAGAATCCTTATTTTTCTTTTACCATGAGCAACTAAACCTCTACTGTTAAGGTTAGGAGCTCTGTCTATTGTATGGATTGATTTTATTGTTTTTCTATTTTAATTCATGTCTTGATTTATATTTAAGAACTGTTTTTGTTCTTTATTTTATGAATTTGGGCGGAACAGAAGTATGACCCTCTTTCTAGTTGAGTTCTTGTATAACTTGGAAAAGCTCTTTACTTGAACAACAGCTTGAAAACATATTCTCCTAAATTTCTAATTTATCTAAATTTAATGGGATACGTGACATATAATCCTTTTATATTTGGGTAATTAGGATTTCTGTGGCATATAACTAGAATTGAACTTCACCCCCTAATTGGAATTAATTGACCAAGGAATTGGTTGTTGATGAATTTTAGAGGAGACTAGAAAGGTCTAAGGAATTAGGGTCTAGTCATATATAGTTGCCATGAATTAAATCTTACATGATTAAAATAAATTAATAAGAAAAGTCAATCCGAAAAATAGATAACTCTGAAGCCTTAATGACCTTCTCTATATTTCATTCCCAACTTATTTACTTGCTCTTTTAATATTCTTTATATTGTTTAATGTCTTTTGAACACCCAAACACTATTTTATGTTTGCCTAACTAAGTAAATTAATCAATCATTGTTGCTTAGTCCTTCAATCCTCGTGGGATCGACCCTCACTCACCTGAGGTATTACTTGGTACGATCCGGTGCACTTGCCGGTTAGTTTGTGGTTAGAAATTACCGCACCAGCTAGGAAAGGTCTTCTAAGGATGACACAATCATCCTCATCCTCTCCTATGTCCAAGACAATGAAGTTTGCAAGGATGTAGTGGTTTTCAACTTTAACCAAGACATCCTCCACTAAGCCATATGACTTCTTCATGGTCTTGTCTGCCATCTCTAAAGAGACATGTGCAGCTTGTACCTCATGAATTCCTAGCTTCTCCATTACAGAGAGTGGTATGAGGTTAATACTTGACCCTAGGTCGCACAGAGCCTTTTTAAAGGTCATAGTACCTATGGTGCAAGGAATCAGAAAACATCAAGGGTCTGGAAGCTTCTAAGGTAGCTCTTGCTGAACCAAAGCATGGAGTTCTTTGGTGAGCAGTGGAGGTTCTTCCTCCAGAGGCTTTGTACCAAATAACTTGGTATTTAGCTTTATAAGAGCTCCTAAAAAATGAGCAACTTGCTCTTTCCTAGTGTCTTCATCCTCACTTGAGGATGAGTAGTCATCAGAACTTATGCACTGCAGAAGTGCATTCAAAGGAACCTCAATTGTCTTTATGGTTTCCTTTGGTTCTGGGTTAGAGGGTTCTTGAGTGGGATTCAGGCACTCAAAGGGTGTGCTATGACTGGCGTTCAATGACAACTCTATTAGCTTATTGGGCATTGAACACCCTTGCTGTCTACCTGACTAGAGTTAAACGCCAGTCCCTCTAGTATTCTGGGCGTTGAACGCCCAGCAGGGATGTCCTTACTGGTGTTCAACGCCATTTTTCCTGGGGTGGTGGGCGTTGAACACCCAGTGAGGGGTTCCTCACTGGCGTTCGGCGCCAGAATGGCTGCCTAGTTGGGCGTTGAACGCCCAGTGAGGGGCCTTCCTGTTTGGGCGTTGAATGCACAGCCAGTGCCCCCTGGATGGCATTCAACGCCAACTTTTCTGCCAGGATGGACGTTAAACTCCCATTGAGGACTTCCTCACTGGCATTTAACGCCAAGCTTGCTGCCATTATGGGCGTTGAATGCCTAGTGAAAGCTTCTTCACTGGCATTCAACACCTTCACATTCTCCTTCAATTCAGCCTCATCCTCCATGGTTATGGCATTGCACTCTTCTCTAGGATTAACCTCAGTATTACTGGGAAGAGTGTCAGAAGGGATCTTAGGGATCCTCTTGCTCAGTTGACCAACTTGTACCTCCAAGTTCCTAATAGAGGACCTTGTTTCATTAATGAAACTGTGGGTGGTCTTAATAAGGCTGGAGACTAGAGTGGCTTAGAGGTCTCTATATTCCCTTGAGAAGATGGGAATGGTGGTCTGTTATTGAACCTATTTTGGTTCCTACCACCTTAGTTGTTATTGAAACCTTGCTGAGATTTCTGTTGGTCCTTCCATGAAAGGTTAGGATGATTCCTCCATGAAGGATTGTAAGTGTTTCCATAGGGTTCTCCCATGTAATTCACCTCCTCCATGGTGGGTTGATCAGAATCATAAGTTTTTTCTTTAAGAAAAGCTTCCTGATTACTGCCAGGTGCAGTTTGCATCCCAGTGAGATGTTGAGAGATCATGTTGACCTGTTGGGTCAAGATCTTATTCTGAGCCAGGATGGCATTCAGAGTCTCAACTTCATGAACTCCTTTCTTTTGAGAGGTTCCATGGTTTACAGGATTCCTCTCAGAGGTGTACATGAATTGGTTGTTTGTAGCCATCTCAATGATCTCTCTTGCTTCTACAGGCATTTTCTTCAAGTGGAGAGATCCACCTACAGAGCTATCCAAGAAAATTTTGGATATCTCAGACAAACCATCATAGAACACGCCTATGAGGGACCATTCTGAGAGCATGTCAGGAGGACATCTCATGATCAGTTGCTTGTATCTTTTTCAAGCTTCATAGAGGGATTCACCTTCTCTTTGTCTGAAGGTTTGAACTTCCACTCTAATCTTGCTCATCCTTTGAGGAAGAAAGAACTTAGCCAGAAAAGTATTAACTAGCTTTTCCCAAGAGTCAAGACTCTCTCTAGGATGGGCATCCAACCAGAACTTAGCTCTGTCTCTTAAAGCAAAGGAAAAAAGCATCAGCTTAAAGACTTCAGGATCAACTCCATTAGTCTCTACAGTATCACAGATCGGTAAAAATTCTGCTAAGAACTAATGTGGATCTTCCAGTGAAAGTCCATGGATTTTGCAGTTCTGCTGCAGAAGAGAGACTAACTGAGGCTTAAGCTCAAAATTGTTAGCTCCAATGGCAGGTACAACAATGCTTCTGCCATAAAAGTCAGAGGTAGGCATGGTGAAGTCACCAAGAACCTTTCTAGGCTCCTCTTGTGGTTCGGCTATATCCTCCTTTTCTTGTTCAAAACTTTCTGAAAGGTCTCTTTCGAAGTGTTGTACTTTAGCTAGTTGCAAACGCCTCCTTAGAGTCTTCTCAGGTTCAGGATCAGGAGTCAAAAGGGGTTCTTTATTCCTGTTCCTGGTCATAAATAAGAAGAAAAGAAAAGAAGAAGTGAGACTATGCCAATAAACAAGAAGCTCTTCCTTAAAGTCAGAAGTAGAGAAGAAAGAAGAAGATAAAAAATAAAAATAAAAAAAATAAAAGAAGATAGAAGAAAAGAAAGAAGAAGAAAAGAAATCACAAGAAAGCTTTTTGTACCACTTGGATCAAAGAGCTTCAAGTGAGATGTGAAGAAGAAAGGAAAGAAGATAAAGAAGTTGAAGTAGATCAAGAGTAGAAGGAAGTAGAGTTGAATGAATAGAGATGAGAAGTGAAGAGGTATAAATAGAAAAAGTAAATAACAATTAAAATATTTTTGTTTTTATTTAATTTATTAATTAAATAAAGTTTTCGAAAATTATGGTTAATAATTTAAAAAGAATTTAAAATTTAAATGTTAAATTTTCGAAAGTAGAAGAGAGAGAAGGATAAGAAGTTTTCGAAGATTAAGAGATAAGAGAGTTAGTTAGGTGGTTTTGAAAAAGAGGAGAGAGAAGAAGAGATATTGTTTTCAAAAATTAAGAAAAGAAGAGTTAGTTAGGAGGTTTTGAAAAAGATGAGAGATATTTTCGAAAATTAAGGAGGGAAAAGTTAGTTAGGAAGTTTTGAAATAGAAGAGAGAGAAGATAAGATATTAATTAAGAAAAGATAAAAATAAAGATAAAAATAAAAGATAAGATGAGAAAATATTTGAATTTTAAAAATAAGATAAGATAAGAAATTAAAAATTTTTTTGAAAAATATACGATTTGAATTTTGAAAAAAAGATAAGATAAGATTTTTAAATTTTGAAAAAGAAATGATAAGTTTTGAAAAAGATATGATTTTTAATTTTGAAAAAAATTTGATTTTTGAAAACTTGACAACTAAGATATGATAAGATAAAATTTTGAAATTAAAATCTGAATTTTTAATAAAAAATTTCGAAAATTAAGTGAAAGATAAGATAGAAAAGATATTTTTTTTATTTTTTTGAAATTTATAATGAAAGAGAAAAACACAAAAAAGACACAAGACTTAAAATTCTTAGATCTAGCACCCTTGTTTTTCGAAAATTTTTTGATGGAAACACCAAAGGATACCAAACTTAAAAATTTTAAGATCAAGACACATACAAGACTCAAGAACACCTTGAAGACTCACAAGAACACAAAGAACAAAATTTAAAGACTCAAACAACACAAGAATATAAAAAGAACACCAAACTTAAAATTTTTAGAAAACCAAAAGCAAATTTTTGAAAATTGAAATAAAAATAACAAGAAAACACCAAAATTAAAGACTTGACACAAGATTAAACAAAGAAAAATTAGTTTTGAAGAGTTTTTAGAAAATAGGACTCAAAGAGAATGCAAGACTTAACAAGAACATTAACACTGTGACTCAAAGAAAACAATTCAGAGGATGCCAAAAATAAACTATATGAAAAAAAAATTTCGAAAGAGTTTTAAAATTTTTGTAATTGAAAAGCATGAACATGCAGGACTCAAAACAAGAACACTAACAAAGACTCAAACAGAGAAAAGACAAATAGCTTAAAAAAGAGTGTAGGAAGAAGTTTAAAAATTTTTGGAATTGAAAAACAGGAAACAAGAACATTGAAGACTCGATACCAAGAACAAAAATTGAAAAAAAGAAAAGAAAAATATTTTTAAAAAAGATTTATAAAATTTTCAAAAATTAATAAAAAGAAAAGAAAAACAAAAGACTCAAACTAAAATAAAAATTACCTGATCTAGGGAGCAAGACAATCCAGCAGTTTGTCCAAACTCAACAATTCCTGGCAACGGCGCCAAAAACTTGGTGCGCGTGTATGCAAAACCCACACTATTTCGTACAGCAGCAGTACCAGCAAGTGCACTAGGTCGTCCAAGTAATACCTGAGCGAGTTAAGGTCGATTCCACGACGATTGTGGCTTGAAGCAAGCAATGGTTGTCTTGCAGGTCTTAGTCAGGCAGAATCAGAAGGTTGTTGGATTAAGTATATAGAGTTGGATAAAGTATCATGAAACTATGAAAGGAATACTGTTAGGAATTATATGTTGGGAATAGTAAATAATAGGAATAGAGTTGAGAGTCGGAGTTGCTTTGTCTTTCTGAATGAACTCTGGTATTACCGTCTTTCTTGCTTGTGAATGATCTTCTTCTATGGCAGGCTGTAAGTGATTGACACTGGTTTGAGCAGCTGCCAATACTTCTCTGGATCTAAACCCCAGGTTTAGTGTGGATCCATCTCTACTTGAGGGTGAAGCACGTACAGTCTATTCTCTTGGCGATCCTACTCAAAACGCCACAGATAAGGTCAAATCTTCTATATCAGAGAACACTGCTTCTTTGGGTTCTAGCCTCTATCACAGAGACCCTAATCTCCCCAGAAATTAGCTCAACTGGTGTCTCGAGAAGTCCCCAACGAAGTTGTGGATTAGCCATTTGAGAGATGTATAAACATAGCTGTTGGTTCGTACTTTCCGGCCAAGTATTCACACGAACCCAAGTAGATGCGGGTGTTTGTCAGGCACGTTCTTCTTAATGTGATGAACAGAGCTAATTGGCTAGATCATCCTATTCACCACGATGAGGATCGGATATACATCTTAGAGATAGATCAAACACAGATCGAAGAAGAAACAGTAATACTTTTATTAATTCATAGGACTCAGCAAGGCTCCTCACCTCAACCTAGGAGGTTTAAAAACTCATACTAAAGTAAAACAATGGTAAACGTGAATGGTGCTCTCCTCAATTGAAGAGTCTAAAAAAAGGTGATGTTGTCTTTGAAAATTATGTAAAATACACTTTAAATACTAAACAGATGACTAGTAAGGGTAAAACAGTCTATCTAGTGCTAAAATCCAATTCTGGGCCCACTTTGTGAGTGTTTGGGATGAACTTTGATGAGATCTACATGCTTAGGCTTCCTTGGGCATTGAACTCCAGTCCTAGCACCTTTTTAGGCGTTGGACTCCAGCTTGGAATCCTTTTCTGGCGCTGGACGCCAGAACTAGTCAGATAGCTGGCGTTAAACGCCAGTTTTGGGCCTTCTAATCCAAAGCAAGGTATAGACTATTATATATTGTTGGAAAGCTCTATAAGTGAAATTTTCATAGCCGTTGAGAAGGCTTCATTTGGACTTCTGTAGCTCCAGAAAAGTGCTTCCGAATGCAGGCAGGTCAGATCTAGACAGCATCTGTAGTGCTTCCTCTGTCTCTGAATCAGACTTCTGCTCCAGCTCCTCAATTTCAGCCAAAAAATACCTAAAATTGCCCAAAAATACAAAAACTCATAGTAGAATCCAAAAATATGAATTTAACACTAAAACCTATAAAAACTTAATGAAAACTAAATAAAAACTTCTAAAAACTATATGAAAATGATGCCAAAAAGCGTATAAAATATCCACTCATCAGTGGACATTTGCTAGTGGCCAGATTTGAGCTTAAAGTGACTTGAGAATGGTCGGTGGGCTAAACCAAATGCCATGTTCGCTCTAACGAAAGACCAGAGATAAAATATTTGTAGGTGGATTAAGGGATTGAGATTCCCGATGGTTATGCCTCTAACCTGGGTAAGTGTGCAAACATCTCACAGGGTAGGCTTGGTGGATTGAAGAGTCATAATTGTCATGTCTTTATGGAGTCATTGAATCCTGTCGCATTCAGAGAATTTCCTACTATATCCAGAAACCTCTCACAGAAATAAGTGAGTTCTTTAGGGAGTTATGTGTAACGAAACTTAGCATTAATGATCTCACAATAATGGAGAAGAACATTACCATCATACTTTGTAAGTTGGAGAGGATATTCCCGCCAGGATTTTTTGATGTTATGGAACACTTAGCAATCCACCTCTCATACGAAGCAAGAGTGTGTAGACCGGTCCAATTTAGGTGGATGTACTCTTTTGAGAAGATGATTAGGTCATTCAAGCGTACCGTGAAGAACAAAGCTTGGATCGAGGGTAGCATCTATGAAGCATTCTTAGTTAAAAAAATATCCGCATTTTGCTCCTTCTATTTTTAGCCTCATTTCAAGTCACGTAGAACAAGAGTTGAAAGGAACGATAAGAAGGCAAAACCTTCATCATGTGTACCACCCTATCCAATATTTGTTCCAGAAGAAATTGCAATGGGCGTGAGTAGTGAATATTGGTTAGAAAAAAAGAAAATCGATGCCTGACATCTGCATGCGTTGCTTAACTATGACCAGGTTTCACCCTATTTGAGGTGAGTTTTTAAATTCTTCGTAAATATTTCAATTAGTGATTAAGATAATAACTTTTTTATCTAATCAAACTTTGGTGCACCGAAATTTTCTTATTTATCCTATTGTATCATAGGTTATTCCAAGAAACAAATCCTCATACATCACTGAACAAGTTTTCACATTAATTCAGAGAATATGTTAGAGTGCATCTAACTGACACAACAGATTGGAAACTAGTTGCACTTAGTTGGGCCCAATGAATAAGGACACAAGCTATCTGATATACAATGTTAATGGATATCGGTTCCATTTTTTACAATGGTCGGTGGGAAAGAAAACCGATAACACCAAAGTCTGGGTTCATGTAGTGGTCATTCTTATGGGTATGGTGTGTTGCACCATATAATTTAGTTACAGTATTTTTGTCGTACTACGTGCAAGGTGTGCGTGTTTAAATGTGAATGGTATGATCCAAGTTCGCGACAAGGAACACGAAAGCACAAGGAATATAATATCACTAAAGTAAATGTAACCAGAAAATATAGGCACTGTAATCCTTTTATTCTAACTCAAAATGCACAACAGGTATACTATTTGCCTTATCCCGGGTTCATGTAAGTCTAGTTGGGTAGTTGTGGTAAAGACTAAGCCAAAATAACCTTACCAAGTTGATGATCCAACTCCTTAGAAAATGGTGGTTAATACCGGTGATCTGATCACCCTTAGGTCAGATGTTATGGATGATAACATCATTGACCTTAGGGTATATGACGTCATACTACCACTAAAGGATGACAATCTTCAAGAAGAAGAGGGGGTCGATGGAGACGAAGAAGAAGAAGAAGAGTTGATGACCAGGAAATTACCTCGGAAGAGGAGGATAATGAACCAGAGGAGGAAGATGATGAATTTGAATAAGGTTAACTACAGCACATGCTAGCCTTAGTTCTATCTTATGTATTTCTTAATTAGGTTTACATGTCACTACGAGTAGGCCTTGTTTTAATTATTTTAGCATCATTTTATTCTTTTTGTGTTTTTATTCTCTATATTTGATATTTCACATCATATATAAATTACTATTTTCAGATAAATTAGTTTAATAGTATTTTATTCCTTCACTATTTTTATTCGTATTAATTATTATCTATTGGGGTCCATTATAAATTGATGGAAAAAATTATATTTTTTGCAGTTACCGTCGGATTTATCGGCGGAATACTCCAACGATAACGAATCATCCAAGTTATTTCTTAAAATTAAAAAAAAAATTGTCAAATTTACCGTTGGACAATTCGACAGTAAATAGGTGCGAACTCTGAATGTCTGGCGCAAATGTTATCATAGGAAAAAATCCGCTGGTAACTGACAGCAGATATTATAGCCTAAAAATTAATTTTCCACCGCTAAACTGCCACAAGTTACTAGCGAACAGCAAAATCCGACGGTAAATATTTATCAGCGAAGTTTATACCATTGGATTTAATCCGACAAAAAATCTGACATACCGTCATATTATTTTTGTTTTTCACCGATAAATTCGATGGTATTCAACTTTTTTCTTATAGTATTATAATATTCTTAATCTTATGTATCACTACCACAAAAACGGAAGATAGCAGCGGATAATTAGTAACTGTTTCATTCGGTGATACTTCAACCTCCTTTTCTCTTGATCTTGTTTTTCTTTTATTATCGCTTACAAGAGCCATAGCCCAATGTCTCTCCTCATCCCTCGGGTTCTCTTGCCACAACATCCTGCCACCATCAAACTTGACCTTTGATGCTGCCAATCCCATTAGACGCACCCTTTTTTCTCTTTCCTCTCTTTGAATAAATATCCTCAAACCTTACTAACCCTGAACCTTCTTTCCCAAGGTACCATCGATGCTATTTTTGCTCGTTCAGACGAAGACAATGACACCGGGCTCTTTGTTTTGTCCTGTTTTTCAGATTTGATTGCCATCTTCTCCTACTCCTACGTGGTTCAAATCTATTGTAGCTATATAGATTTCTAATGAAGATATTGGACTTTATAAGGTTAGTTTATAGTGTCTTCTTTATTGGATTTTCTCAAGCAAGGGATCGATAGCGGACTTACTGGCCACCTCGAGGATCCTCTTGCTCCTCCTTGCTCTTCTCCTTCTTAGCCTCAACCTTGGTATGCAGGTACATAAACATGATGAATTTTTATTCTTTTTCATTTGGGTGTGCTAATATGTGCCTAATTTGATTTGGAATTCAGTTTTACGAATTAGGTATTGTTTGAAATTTCTTGAAATGTTAAGAAGCAAGCTGTAACTTAGCTAACTCTACTGTTGGCTGTTTTTAATTTAATTCCTTAATTATTATGGTTATTAATATCAAAAGGTTTAATTTAACTTGAATTAGTTCTTGAGCTTGAGCTGCACCTGAATTTCTAATGATATGAGCTCAATCATGGAATTAAGTTCACTTTTCATTGAGCCCAAGATTGAGCTGAGCATATCGCTCCTAGTTAGGAGCTATGTTTTTAGAGCTAAATGTGGTTTTATTCTATAAATAACGTATTAATTTTTTATCTTATTTTTTGTTTTCCAGGACTGACTATAGTGGATTTGCTAATGGCTGATGTCAAGGTCTTGGAGGCATATGCAGGTTACTTCTATTATTTGTCTAAGATGTGGTATAGGCCCTTTCTTAAAGTTTATGACCCTCAGGATGTTGCTCACTACTTCAGTTCCAAGGCCCATGTCGTGGGGCTTCAGATTCTTGAGGTAGTTCTCTTGACAGTTTGAATAAATAAACATAAATCCATATCATTTGGCTAGGTGTGCTATGTGCTAAGTTATATTAGGTGAATTTGACATTAAATGATATTTTTTGGCTCTTTGTTGAAGTGATTCCATATTGATTTATATTTTATACTGGAAGGTACCCTCCTTTGCCGCTACTGTGATCAATATTTGAACTTCGGGGATTAGAAAGTTTCTACAACTAAGTTCAAAAGAGGAGTTGGATGATAAAACTTCCGATTATAATTTTGGACTGAAGCTAAAGGAAACAGTGCTTAATCTTGGCCCATCCTTTATAAAAGGTGTGGAATTTGATCTGTTTAATATCTTACTATAATTTTTGAGTTGAGTTTCCATCATGATTTCATTATCATGCTTTACATGATTCTGTTAGTGCATATTGCATAAAAATTGGTTTCTTCATTTATGTCATACATTCATAAGGTTAACAATATCCTTATTACATTCATTTGATTGGTGATGCAGTTGGTTAGTCCCTTTTCTACAAGACTAAATATCATTGGTGTTGAGATGTCCAAGGTTAGATTAAAAACTATATCTCTATTACTATTTTTTTTATTGGTGGACATTTCTTTCTAGCAATGAATTCCAAAGGAAAGACCAATGAATTCCAAAGGAAGGGCTTATTATTGGTTATGAGCAGTCATAATCTCTTGTTGGATGAAGATAATACATGGTTATAAGTCAAATTATTAGTGACTTAGTGTTAAGTACGTTCTTTAGTAGTGATAATAATTTAAGTGTAAAAAGGTATTTTTGTTTTCTATCTTAGACTCATATGGCATCTACCTCTGACTCTGTGCTGAACTCTTTTTCTTAGGCCATGTACAAGTACACCATAATTCCATTTCAATGTGTTTGTAATGCTATTTACATTTTGAGATTTTAAAGTTTGGATAACTTTCTTGGCAATTTATCCTTATACTTTCTTCTTGTAGGCATTGTCTCAGAATTATACTTTTTCTCAGAATTGTCACTCATTCTAATACCATGTTTATTTTTAAAGAATAATTTTGCTCACAATTGTTAGTGCCACCAATGGTCACAATAGCAACACAACTGTATCTTTTAAGATAATTACAAGATGTTTGTGAAAGTAACCCTTTGCTGACTCCAACATTGCTACTGTCACCCTAAACCTCGTCCCAACCGCAAAGAAGAGGAGCAGGGGTGCTATTTGCACCTTCACCGCTGCCCCGCATTGTCACTGTCGAGAAGTAGAACAAGATAGAGAGAGACACGAAGAAGAATGACAAAGGCCACCACCGCTGCTACTGTCGTCGCTGGGCTCGCCGGAAGCTGCCGTGACCACTACTAAGCTCCGCGCTGTCATTGGAGTCACTGAAGAAGGTGTCTTTGCTGCCTCTTCGGTTTAAGTCCTTCGCTCAACTTGTTTTACTTCCACTTTTACTCTACTGTTATCCTATTTCTTCTACCTTGTTTCCATTCCGTTCTTTGTCAGTTATCGAAACTGCAATTATTGTTGTTTCCTGCCAGGGTTGCTATTCAGGTTCTGTACAACTCGCCCTGTCTCCATTTATTTTCGGCCGTTGCTCAGCCATCACCAAAGCCCTCTGCCGCCGAGAGCAAATACTAGAGCTATTGATAATAATTTTGGTCTGATCTTTTCTTTGATTCTAGTCCATTTACATGTTTTTATTGTCTTTGCCATGCTTGTTCTGAAATTTTTGTATGTGCCCTTGTATTGGGTTTCTTTAAACTATTTCAGCCACTGTAATTGTAATTTGTAAATGACGCGGTTGCTATAAGAGGCGTCGGAGCTGTTGTTGTTTCCATGGGGATTAATGCTATCGCTGCTGCCATGAATTAAAAAGAAAGGAAATTGTCATGATAAGTCTATGCGAACTCGGCTAATCAAGGTATGGGGTTTAATTTAAATAATTTTAATTTAAGAATGCCCACAAAGTTTACTGAATAACTGTAAATAGATTTAATTATTGTGGTAATTAATTGGTAATATGAATGTTGAATTGTGGCTGCGAATGTTATTGGAATGGTTGAGATTTGTGATTGGGATTGTGATTGAATTTGTGATTGAATTAATTGTAGTTATGTGTAATGTTCTTTCTATTAGAAATACCATGAATTAAGCAAGGTATTTTGCTAGAAGGGACATCACAGTAACTAGTGTCTTTAATGATAGCATGAAGTGTTTGTATATATCCTTTTCAATAGTGCCTGATTTTGGGGCAAATCACTTGATTATGGTGTTAAGATCTGAACTTTTGATTCTAAAGTTAATTCAGTTTGTGTTTATGATTTTAGTCCTTGAATTAATTTAATGTTATCATTCTTTCAATTGGTGTAATATGTTTCTGGAAATGACATAAATACCTTTCGAATAGTTACTTGTGTTTACAGTGATTGCATTGTGTGTGCATTTGTTGTTGAATATTTGAAGCTCTCTTTGCTTTTTGCCCGGTTTTGTGACTTTTCAAGTTCAAATTTCTAATCAGGAAAATGGAGATATATTGTTTTTCCCTTGTTACCTTTTCACTTTGAAGTCTTGTTCCCCTTTGTTCAAACTTTATAATGCAACTGAGAAGTTGCGGTGTGTTGTCCCTCAACAGCATTTGCTTTTGCTGACTATCATCTATTCTTTCAAAATAGAGGGATACAGTTCAACAGTTGTAATGATAATGGAGGAGAATAAATGACATATCATAAACAGGAAAGTGGCTAAAGGAAAGGGACAATAACAAAATTATCAATCCATACTAGTGTTTGTAATTCTTTTTTCATTCTACAAAATTTCAAGGTTGCTCACCTAGCCATGGCTAGTTTATATCAGCTGCCTGTGTCTAATCTGTGAACTAGTATTTTCTTAGTCATACTTTTTTTAATAATGTGTTATAACTTTGTGTGGCTTTTGCAGTGTTGAATGTTGGAGAACTTAGTTTATGCATTATCCATGGAGGGACTGATTTTTAGCTATTTTTTTCTTTCTCGCTTTGCCTTAATATGTTTGCCTTTCTGTGAGAAAATATAGCTTAAATTTATCAAATATCTTATTTATGTAAAATTTTGGGCAGTCTAGTAGTTGGCCCAGTTGGCAACAAAAACTGAGAGGAGAGAAATGAATGAAAAGATATGATGAGCCATCACACAAGATTGATTCAATCAGGTGTGTCAAGTTCAATTCTACTTAGCATGGGGACTTATCCATGCTTACTGTGTAGAACAGTACTTGTATTTCTCTTTTTGGTAATCACTTTATCTCCTTTCAATTTTGCGTTGTTAATGTTTACTACCCCATCTCAATGTAACTGGTTAATAAATGGAATGGAATCTCTATTCACTCTTTTAATTTTGTCAACAGGTTGTGTTTTATGGTGCATCAGTTTCTTTGTATATTTCAACAACCAAGTAATAAGTCCATCCTTAATTTGTAGTATTTGCTTTGATGTTGTCAGATGATATATGTTTTTAGTCCAATTATGTAGTTACTCTTTTTTTTTTCAAATTAACATAGGCACATCTGCAAGCTGAGAATAAAAAGTCTAAAGAATCAGCAATTAGAGCTTTCTAATCCATATTTGAGAAAGAGAAGGCAGGGCGAGTGCGATATTACAAAAGAGTTACCACATATAGTTCGAGGTTATTATAACTTAGGCTAGTATTATGGTATTTTGAAAAACGATGATGATATCATTAAAAGTACTTATGACTTAGACTAGTATTATAGTATTTTACAATGATGATATAATGTGATTGAGGATCTTACATAATACTTTATAAATCAAATTTGATGGTAAATGTTCAGTTAGTTTTATTTAGTAATTTGATTCAAATAGCTAAGGTTATTTATTGACACTAAATTAAAAAATAGGTGAAATTAATTTCAATGCAACATGAGAAAAAATTGTAAATAAAGAATTGTATAATTACAAAAAATTGTTGTCAAAAGTTACAGAAGGCTATAGTGTTAAAACCATTGCCAAAGGCAGCTACAAAATGACAATGGTATTAAAACCATTGCCAAAAAAAAAAGACATTACCAAAGGCAACGCTTTTAAACCGTTGTCTTTATGAATAACAAAACTACAACTGCTTAAAACCGTTGCCTATTCAGTTATGGTTTTAAACCATTACGTCATGCAAGAGACCGGTTCTAAACCGTTGCCTAACCAGTAACGGTTCTAAACCGATCTTTAAAAATTGTTGTCAAAACTGTTGTCTATACCAGTAACTATGGCAACAGTTTTTTTGGTTGCCGTTGCCTTAGGTAAAAAACCATTGCCTATGAGCATTGGTAATGGTCACATATACCACAGGTCAAAACTCGTTGCGAAAGCATTGCCTAAAGTTTTAAGAATGGTTTTTCAATCTATAGCAACAGTTTTCGATCATTGCGAAAAATCCTTATTTGTTGTAGTGCAAATTATTTTCTTCTATTGGTGTTATCAATTTTTTTTCAATTATACAAAATTATGATTTTATATATTTAGTGCTCTTTTATACATGTATCTTAAGTTTAATCAATTATGATGTAAAGAAAATAAGTTATAGTAAAGAAAAATGATACAACATATAGTAGTTTAGCAATTATTTTCAAAATATAATGTAAAAAATTGCGATAGATTAAAAATTGCTGCATTTTTTTTAAAAAGCACCCATTATAATTGTGGCAGTTTAGAACCATCGCAAATTTTTTTAAAACTAGTAAAGAAAATAGTGGCGGTTTTAGAACCGCTACAAAATCAATTATCTTATTAGTGACGGTTATATCAACGGTTTCTAAAAACTACTACAAAATCTACTGTCTGCGCTACAAATCAGAACGGTTAACGAAAAGCTAGAATTGGGTTTTAGAACAGTTTAAAACCGCTGCAAATATCGAAAAAACCACCACTAAAATTATTTTTTATTTTGCGGCGGTTATTCCAGTGGTTAACTTAAACCGCCGTTATCCATTTGCTTGCGGCCTATTTTTCGGCGAATATTTAACCGCCACAATATGTTTAGCGACGGTCGAAAACTACCGCAATATTACCCTAGAACCAACGCAATCTGCCGATAGTGTTTTAGTGCTTACCTAATTTTTTATTTATATATATAACTTAAATCAACATATATATAGAACATGATGCAAGATAATTCATATCGACCATATGCCTTTATATTACACTGGAAGAATAGCATGCAATTCATCAAACTTTAGAAATTTATAATAAACCCAAATGAAATATATGTCCACTTATTACTGGATCCATAAAAACATATATACATTAAGATAAAACAAAACATGAACCCAAGAATGAATAATAATAATAATAATAATAATAATAATAATAATAATAATAATAATAATAATAATAATAATAATAATAATAATAGTCGAAAGACCCCCTTTCTTTTTCTTTTGTATAAAAAAAATTCCACATTCGCAAGTTGAATCACAATGCATACAAAATCCTTATGAAGTTATGATGAGTATGCCAAATTCATATGCGTATGTGCAACGTCAATTATCAAGCAATTAAATTCTTTTGATTTTACGAATCATTACTAGTGCAATATTTAGCATCAAATCCCAAATCAAGAAAGAAAATCGGTATAGATTTAAATCAAAATTTAAATCAAGATTCAAGCACGAATAAAATAAATTTATTTATTATTTGTCGATACTTCAATCGTGAACAGTTTTGATATCACTTCTTGAAATTCTTGAATTCTTTAATCCTAGAATAATATGTTAAATTATTTAAAAAAAATAATAAAAGCAAAAACGTACTTGAATTCTTGTAGTTATTTAATTTTGCTCAATCAAATCTATTAAACCTTTATTTTAGGTTGAATAATAACTCTTTTATAGGATAATGGTTACAATATGATTTTGATGTATTGAAGTCTAAATTTCTGGAATTTTATTTATATTTCGTTATTGATTTTCAATAAATCCTGAAAGGTATAAATAAAATAAAATATTTTATTTTATTTTTATTTAAATCTAAATCAAAAATAATAATGAGTTATTCTATTTAGTATTTATAATAACAAATAAAATTATCTATATAAAAATTACATAATACAAAATAACTAATGTAATTATAATTAATTATATGTATTATCAATAAATAAATTAAGAAATAATCATTTTCTAACACTAGTCTCTAAATAGCTACCTAAATGAGTCAATAAGAAGTTTATATATAGGGTTAGGAGAATGACAATTTTTTATAGAAATGTTATAACGCCTAAAGAATAGGCAGCTGCCTATAATCAATGGAAGTGTACAAGTCATACAACGTAGCTCGTTATTGCAGGTCAAAGGAAATTACAGTAAAACTCATCAGTTCAACAGTGTTTTAGCATTCATAGGATGCAATAAGCCCAATAACAACATCATTTATATTAGAAAGAATTACAAGAAAATAACTAATTTTTTATTCTAATTTTTTTAACTTTTATTTTTGAAAAATTTTAGGTTTAGAATTAAAATTTAGGATATAAACTTAAGATTCATGTTTTTTAGTGAGTTAAATCTGAAAGTGGTCCCTAAACTTGCAATCGAGCCTCACAGTAGTCCCTAAACATACAATGGCCTCAATATTGTCCCTGAATTTAACAAAGGTGACTCACGGTCGTCCCTAAAGCATTTTTTGAGGAATATTCCTTAACGGCGTGATGACGTGTACTGAAAGACGCCATGGTGAATAGGTGACGTGGATGTTATCGTTATTTGACTCAATTTAGTCCTTGAAGTGGTTTATAACCCTAGTCCCCAATTTGAGTTCTATCTGTATCCACTATTAGAAGTCACTTTCTTTCTTCTTCTCTGCTCTCCTTCTTCTTCTTCTTCTTCTCCGCCACATCTCCTTCAACCAAAGCAGCATAATCAAATAGGTTGAACCCAAATGACATCCATGCAAATTCAATTTAGCCTCCGATGATCCCACACCATTAGTCATCACACAAGAATCCAGTAACTCTTAAGTCCGGAAACCATTTTCACTATCGATTACCTCCTGAATGAGTTGCCATTGTCGATTGAGGAGTTGAATGAGATGTCTAAGCTTCTTATCTTCTTAAGTTAGGAAACTATTTCCATGTTCTCACCATGGGTGCCAAAAGTTGAAAGAACTATATTGGTGCAAACAGTGTCAATCTCGAAGCCACCTCACTTCATTTGATCCACAACTCTCTGCAAATCATTGAACAACTCCAGCCTCCTATAACCATACATAATGGACTTTAACTCAAAAGCTGAAGAGTCAATCGCTCTACCATTGCTTCTCAAATCCTCGGCTTCACGAGGCCTATTCATTGCACACAAACCACTAACCATATACTCAAAAGCCCTACATTTTATGTAAACAGAGAAAGAACTACGAAAAAGCTGGTTCATGTAACAATAAGCAACATCAAAACCTATCGGTGAGCCTCGCTTGGACCGTGACTTAAGTAATTTACAGTAGAAAAGAGCAAGCTCTCTGTTTCGAGATTCAAGCTCGGAAGTGGCCTCAAAGACTAGAGCTTCAGCTTCCTCAGAACGACCCAATTGATCAAGAAGCGCTGCAGAGTCAGAAACAATGGTAGGGTTTCAAGTGAACTAGGGAGTTTGGGCGATACATGAATAAAACTGCAAAATTTTGGGGAATTAGAAAATGGGAAAAGAAGAAAAGCGTTTAGGGTTTACCGCACTTACAGAGAGAGCGAGAAAAGAAAGGTGAAAAAAGGGGGAGGAAGGAGATAGAAGATGACAAAATAGTGTCTTCTAATAGTGGAAGAAGAAGAAGGAGATGTGGTTGAAGGAGATGTGGCGGAAAAGAAGAAGAAGGAGAGCAGAGAAGAAGAAAGAGAGTGACTTCTAATAGTGGACACAGATGGAACTCAAATTAGGGACTAGGGTTATAAACAACTTCAGGGACTAAATTGAGTCAAATAATGATAATAGTCACGTCACTTATCCACCGTGGCGTCTCTCAGTACACGTCATCACGTTGTTAAGGAATATTCCCTGGAAAATACTTCAGGGACGACCGTGAGTCACCTTTATTAAATTCAGGGACAATATTGAGGCCATTGCAAGTTTAGTGATGACCGTGAGATTCGATTGCAAGTTCAAGGACCACTTTAAAATTTAGCTTTTTTATAGTTTAATATTTAGAATTAAAAAAAATAATTGATGTTGACCGAATTCTTACATTAAATGAAAAAAATCGTCTTTAATCAATGTTAACGTCTAATTTACACGAATTTAAATTTAAGTCTGAATTATGACACATAAAAGAAATGGATCAATATTATTTTTATTACCAAATAATTAAAACCATAAGAATAATGCGAACAAATATAATTTAGAGAGCTCAATTAGCTGGAATTGCCATTTTAATTTCTTCATGCTAAGATGACAATTAGGACTGAAAGTGAGTCAAGCCAACTCATGAGCCAGTTCGAACTCGACTCATTAATAGCTTTATAAGCTGAGCTCGGGAGTTTGTGAGCTGAGCTTAAACTTAAAATTAAGCTTATAAATTAAATGAGTCGAACTTGAGTTTTGATAAGCTTAGCTAGCTCATTAGCTCATGAACTAGCTCGATATATATATTAAATTATTAATACACATATCTTATATGTATTTAATCTATATTTTTAATATTATATATACACATATAAAATGATAATATATAATTTTACATATATATCTAGATTTGTGCGTTAGTCAACAGAAAAAAATTGTGCATTTTCAACGTGAATCCTTGTCAAGTTTCAATCTTAATTCCTATTTTCTAGTCAATAAAAAATATAATTACTTAATGTTTTTTACTCATTTTGGTTTTTAATATATAAAATTAATTTTTTTAATATTTTTTAATATATATAAGTTATAATTTATTGATATAGAACTATAGATTATGTTCCTGTTATTTGAGTTAGGCCAACTCATGAGCTCGAGCCAGCTCGTAAGTTTTCAGTGAACTGAACTTGAACTTAAAAAATATGTTCAATTATTAATGAATCGAATCATAAACCAAACTCAATTTTTATAAATCGAACTTGAATTTGGTCTAATTCGACTCAATTCGCCTCGCTTTCCACCTTAATGTCAACTAATCATGCATTTATATGTATATGTAGCTTTTCAATAGCAATTATAGACAATACAGTGTATTCTATGTTATGCCGTTAATGTATTTATGGACTTTCGGTTTCATGTCCCTAATAATGTTGAATAACACTACACCAGGTCACAATGTCAAAGGCTTGCCTCATTTTGGATCAAATTGGATTTTTGAAAATGATGCATTTACAGCTTATTGTGATCCTGATCCACATGACAACTTTTATTTTTAAAATACTTTATAATTTTTAAATAAATAATAAAATAAAATAAAATAAAAAGACAGAAAAGATATATATAACACCCACACTTTTGTTATTTTCAATAAAAATTGTTCAAACAATTGTTAAAGTAATAAGTACGATTTTAGTCCTTAACGTAGAGGTCGAAAATTTATTTTGTCTTCGGTCTTT
The DNA here is from genome assembly GCF_059453495.1 of Arachis ipaensis. NCBI lineage: Eukaryota > Viridiplantae > Streptophyta > Magnoliopsida > Fabales > Fabaceae > Arachis > Arachis ipaensis. Next base: position 35,716,424 of record NC_142435.1, on the reverse strand, counting down.
TTTTTTGCTACAAAATGGTCCCCAAAGTTTAAATTTGTTTTAAAATCGTCCTTTTTACCAATTTTATTTTTATTATCAAATTACCCCTCATTAAAAAATTTTAAAATAAAATAAATATAAAATAAAAAAAGGGGATACAGAGAAGCGGGGTAGGTGGGGAGAGAAAGAAAGAAAAGGGGGCGGGGGGACCGAGAAAGGGGGAGAGGGTGGAGGGGGGAGAGAAGAGGGAAGCCATGCCGCCGCACCGCCGCCCGCCGCTTCTTCTTCCCTGTCTCAGACTCCTCGAACCAGAGCTCACTACTGGCGAGTCTCCCCTGCTTCACCATCGCGCAGCAACATAGAGCTTCCTCTGCTTCACCACCGCCAGCGAGCCTCCCTGCTTCCCTTCCCTCAATCCCTGTCACAGAAGGAATTAGAGCTCACCGCCGCCCGTTACCTTCCCTCCAGCCCCTTCCTGTCATAATCCAGTTATCATTTTGCTTTCAATTTCTGTTTTTGGTTAGTGTTAGATGCTTGATTTGATTCTGGATTAGTTTAGCTAGATTTTAATTTTCTATTAGTTGATTTTAGGGTATTGAATTGCTGAAAATTGCTGCTGAATTGTTGTTGTTGTTGTTGAGCTTCTGTTATTGAATTGCTGAAAATTGCTTCTGCTGTTCTTCAGCTTCTGCTTGATGTTCTGTTTTTGGTTGATGGTTCTTTTGATTTTCAATTTTGTTGATGATTCTGATGATGATGATGATGATGACCATGATGATAATTGTTGTTGTTTTGCTGATTGTTATCCATTGTTGCCTGTTTTTTTTTTTTTTTTTTCTGCGTTTGTGCATCTGCCTCTGCTTCCATTAATGTTGAGGAAGAAGAGGGATGTTGAGGAAGAAGATGGGAGGGGAGGGTATTTTCGTCCGAAGGACGATTTTAAACCTTAAGGACCATTTTTTAGCGAAAAAAGGGTTGGGGACGAAATAAATTTTCAGCCTCTACGTTGGAGACCAAAATCGCACTTATCCCTAACAATAATGTTAAATTTAGAGAGATTCAAATTTCTATATTTTTATGTACGGATTTAAGTTTACCTACTGAATCATATTTCAACTTTGTATTTTAAGAAGATTAATATCTCACATTTAAATATTTTTGTTAATTAAGTGAAATCAAATTGGTCTAATATAATAGAAATTAATTTTAACTAGTATTATTTAAGTTTTATTCTTGAACTTAGTTAAACTTGATTTATAAAAAAACTTAAATATATAGCATTATTTTTTAAAAAATAGATGTTAGCTGAATCTTTTTTATTTTTTTTAAGATTAAAAAAAAGGCACAAATCCAACTAGTGGGCAGGCAAATTTGTCTCAACCCAAAATGGGTATGTTTCTTTCAAATTGTATATTTGTATTGGAGAAAATCTAGAGACAATTATGCTTTCTTCTTTGCGAGATATTTAATTGACATTCTTCTTTTCTTTATTTATCCAAAATATCTTTTAATAATTATTGTCATTTATATATATACATATATAAATTATAATAATTATTTGATTGATTGATTCAAATAATTACAAAAAATTAATTTAAGTTTTTTATATATTTAATAATTAATTATAAAATATTAAAAATAAATAAAATTTATTATAATAACAAATATATTATCATTGTTGTTTTTATTAAAAGATATTGTTCATACTCTAATTAAAATAGTTCAAGTCTAAAGACTCAACAAAATTGGATCATCCTAAAAAAGCTAATTAAACCTGTAGATTCAATCTAGATCTGTCAACCCGACTTTGTTTGGAGCATCAGATTCCATTGTCCGTGTTCGATGGTACCTGACTTGTGCAGCAAGTAGTGCCTTATCACCCAACTACTTCATATGCAATTTACAAGATCATTATCTATTACAATGTGAGATAACTTCTCTAAAAATTAAGAAAAATCACTCATTACTACAAGTATAGAAATACAAAAATATGGTCAAATCATCACTCTTTCTATAAATATTCTATCAATTTCAAGTATTTTTTAATCTCAATTCACTTAAATTTATCTAAAATTCTTGCTAAGTTAAGTATTGAAATTTTTTACAGAAATTCTCTACCATCATCCATTCAAAGACGTCAGACAGCTTCGTCTTTTTGGTGAGCAAATTGGAACTTTCATTTATAACAGTCTGAACTTTAAGTCTAGATTCAAATTACTTTGGTTTTAGGTATTATCTTGAAACAGATATTTTAGTAAAAAAAAAAAACTAATACATTGTTATTTTAGTATTATAAAAAAAGGTACACATTTTATAAGGGGCACTCTACTATACAGATTGAAGTGGTATAGAAAGAGAGTATAAATTCTTTTTATAGTTATTTTTTATTATTTTATTGTTATTTAAAATGTGGGTCCTATCTTTATCAATATCTCTTTCATTATATTAAAAGAAAAATCTGTAAACTTACCACTTTTTTATTTTGTTATGGAGCTAGGATTGGTGTAGAACGGGGATATAGGGTCTATGGGTGCTGTACAGGAGTAGTATGGTGTCAGGAGAACTGAAATCGGACGGTCTGAGTTCAGAGTTGGTAATCGGATGGTCCGATTAGAGGGGCACAAATCGGACTGTCCGATTTGAGTCTTCCAGGCCACGTGTCAAGCATGCATTCTCTCCCCCCAGCAGCGGTGCCCCTCCATAGTATCAATGTCCCCTTCAATCCCCACCCTCCTTCGGAAGTCACTATCTGCAACTCACAATAACCTACTTTCTCTCTTCTTCTTCATCTTCACTACTATAATTTCATCTTCTTCTACTGTAAAAAAAAAATTACAATGCCCAAAAAACGAAAATGTAAAGATGTTGATCGTCCTGAACTGTATATTATCAATTATCTCTGCCATTCTGATTATGAAGATAACTCTGTTAATTATGAACTTCGAATTACTAGATGTTACCTATATTGACGACAAGTTTCTGCAGGTACGGTGCCTTAAACTTTCTCAAAAAATTCGACTCTATATGCCTGATGCAAAACATGTGGAAGGCGCTCTAGGAGGCGACCAAGCTCCGTTACTGCGGGCCACAACTGCATTGATGGATTCGTGTCGGTCAGAGATCAGTCCCACACCATCTCGAGTCACCATATACTGTCGCAGGTTACTAAGGAAAAAGTGCAATGCATCAGAAGTCTCTCCCTCTACAATAGCAAATGGAATTGGGACGATCTTGTTGTTACCATCCTGTGAAACTGCAACCAACAAACAACCCTTATACTTTCCGTACAAGTGGGTCCCATCTACCTGGATAACTGGTTTACAATGTCTGAATAATCTAATACATGGGTAATAACTCCAGAAGACTCGTTGCAACACCTGGATATCAGTAACTAAGTCATCGCCTTGATAGGGAGGCATAGTCTCAAAATGGACGGCCGCTGATGGCTCCTTATGACACATGGCCTCAAGCCATATGGGTAAAGCTTCATACGATGCTTCCCAACCTCCAAAAATTTTTTTCACTAACTTTTGCTTAGCCAACCATGCTTTCTGATAGCTGATGGTGTAATTAAACTTTGACTGCACTTCCGCAATAACTGATTTCACCTTAATCGAGGGGTCAGCTTCAACCAACGGCTTTATCGCTTTTGCAATTGTGTTCGAATCCAGCTTCAAATGATCCTGAGAAATGGTTGCTCGGGTACAAATGTGACTACCATTATACCTCCTTATAACCCAACAGTACTTTCTGCTGATCATGTTAACCCTGATAAGCCAATCACAACCTGATCCATACTGCGTACACTTGGCATAAAAGGTCAGCGGCTCTGACTCATACACCCTGTAGTGTACACCTCTTTAGATAGTATAATCTTTCATTGCCATAATAACAGCTTCCCTGGAACTGAATTCCATTCCCACGGCAAATTCACCATTTGCGACAATAGGAATTTCTACCACGATGATAACCGTACCATAAATGTTTAATAAACAAATATTTAATAACTGAAATTAAAAGTAAAATCTATCTAACATAAATAACTTTCATATGTCAAAGCAATATCTACCGTATTAATTTCTACTTTAATATTAATATAAAAAATCAATCCTCACTACAATTATATTAATATAAATAGATTTTACATCAAGTAATTATCTCAATTTTACAACACGTACTTGCATTCATATATTCAGAAAACTCCGGAGCATGCATGGCTTCCAAATCCAAAGCTCGCATGAAAGATGGCTCCTCAAACGGATGGTCGTTTGCCAATGCATTTGCCACGTCTGCCACATTTGCTTCCATAGTGCCGTCACCTTGAACTTCGTCTCCCTCTGGACCAACAACTTCGTAATTACTTTCAAACTCCTCTTCACTGTCACTATTGTAATCTTCCCGTTCGATATTTCGGTTGGTCTCAGATTGCTCAAACTCAATATACAACTCAATGAATGGCATCTAAGCACGACTTTCAATATACACTGAAAATATCTCTTGCATGCTCGCCTCATCAGTTATATATTTGGTTTGAAATTGAACGAATCCGCCAAATACTGGTATAGGATACCTGTATAAAATGCATGATATTTTTCTTAACACCTCAGAATCTATCTTCTCACAAATACACCTTTTAGTTCCTCAAATGAGATTGTGAATGGAATAACAATATCTAACAGATTTTTACAGACAAATTTCACTCCTTCAGATGTTTGTAACAAAATCTGACCAAAATAATATATTTTTAACAGCACTCTATCATCCATATTTCTCATTCACATAAATATAAACTCCACTCTCAATTTTTTCTTGCTCAACCGAAATAATGGAGATACAGCTGAGGGAAGAAGAAGAACAGCTCGAAGGAGAAGAGATTCAGAATCTCGTAAGGCACACGGATATATATATATATATATATATATATATATATATATATATATATACACTTATAAACATAAGGAATCATACCACCCGATTTCTATTTGTCCGTTGAAATAATATATATTATACTAAAATCGGACGGACCGATTTGTATTTCTGAAAATAAAAAAATTAATCCTACTGAAATCGGACGGTCCGATTACAATGTCCAAAATTCAAAATTTTCCCTTCCCACAAATCGGACCGTCCGATTTGTGACCCTAAAATTTCATAGCAAAGAAATCGGACGGTCTGATTTCTCTCTTATAGGGTTCAGATAAAGCTGCCCCACCTTCTTGTATTGCACCCCCCATGTCCATAACCAAGCATATCACACACACGGCTTCAATATAAAAAAAATGAGCCATTATTACATTTTTACCATATAATTCACCTTTTTTTTCTCAAACATAGATATTATTTTATTATTATAAAATAATAATGCTTCCATAAGGAAGAACAAACGAAGTTGGGTATTCCCAATTATCACCAAATGTGATTGGAAGACAAATAACTTAAGAAAGAGTAAAGAAAGAATAAAGAGAAATTATTAGCATTCATCAGGTATGGCTATTGAGTTCACGCACTAGACTGCTGGCTTCTTGTACTATATCCGGCGCTGGGCTTATTAGCTTCTCAAAGACACACTTATTCCTCGCTTTCCAAGTGCTCCAACACAGCGCCACGATGAAGAGGATTTATTGTCTACATTCGATTTGAGCCGCTGCCCAAGATAAGGCTCGTTGCCACCAATTGATGAAGGTCTCCTCTTTTCTCTGCCATAAGTCAGGGGTTATTAAGCTTAGACTCCAGATTATTGAAGATAGAGGGCATTGAAACAAGACATGAGAAATTGATTCATCTTTCAGCATGCATCTTGGGCAAGTGGCAGGGGTGGATGCAAATCGGCTATGGATTTATTGCAAAATCAAAAGCTTTTCATGAAGACTCTTCCATAAAAAATCTTAATTTTATGAGGTAATTTTAATTCCCAAATGCTATTTCATACTCTGTGGTTCTGTATGTTCTGAGGCATCAATGAAGTAGGAGAATCAAAGAACCCATAAGCAACTTTATATCCTGACCCAACTTCGTATATACTAGATTTTGTCCAGCACCAATTAACTTCATCCTCCTCCTCTGTTGGTTTGATGGAAAAAATTTTATATCAACTAGAAAAATTGACTCAATCGGGTTTCTGTTCCAGCTTCTATTAGGATTTGGTAGCGCACTAACATAATACACTTGCAGATTCGGTGGGATTGTCACTGCAGCTTAAGGGACATTAAAGGGCAATGGTGGTGGGAGCCAGGGATCATGGAAGATGCGGACTGGTGCACGAAATCACAATCACACTTTTGCAATTCCGCACAACTAACAAGCAAGTGCACTGAGTCGTCCAAGTAATACCTTACGTGAGTAAGGATCGATCCCACGGAGATTGTCGGCTTGAAGCAAGCTATGGTTATCTTGTAACTCTTAGTCAGGATATCAATAATAATTCTCAGTTTTAATTGGAATGAGTAAAAGAACATGGATTAAATAATACTTGTTATGCAGTAATTGATAACAGGTTGAGGTTTTGGAGATGCTCTGTCTTCTGAATTTCTGCTTTCTTATTGTCTTCTTCTTCACGCACGCAGGTCTCCTTCCATGGCAAACTGTATGTTGGTGGATCACCATTGTCAATGGCTACCATCCGTCCTCTCAGTGAAAAGGATCCATGTACATAGATAATCATCTATCAGTTCTCACTAATGTTGGACTAGGATCCATTGATCCTTTTGCACACTGTCACTACGCCCAGCATTCATGAGTTTGAAATTCGTCACAGTCATCCCATCCCGGATCCTACTCGGAATACCACAGATAAAGTTTAGACTTTCCGGATCTCAAGAATGCTGCCAATTGATTCTAGCTTATACCACGAAGATTCTGATCTCACAGATTTGAATGCTCTGTTGTCAGGAGAGGTAGTCAAACTCGTGAACCAGGAACCCAAGAGATATACATTCAATCTAAGGTAGAACGGAAGTGGTTGTCAGGCACGCGTTCGTAGGTTGAGAATGGTGATGAGTGTCATAGATCATCACATTCGTCATGTTGAAGTACGAATGAATATCTTAGAATAGAAACAAGCGTGATTGAATGAGAAATAGTAGTAATTGCATTAATCCATCGAGACACAACAGAGCTCCTCACCCCCAACCATGGAGTTTAGAGACTCATGCCGTAGAAGATACAAAATTCAAATGTGAAATGTCACGAGGTACATAGTAAGTCTCTAAAAGTAGTTTTTATACTAAACTAGTGACCTAGGTTTACAGAAAATGAGTAAACTAAGATAGATGGTGCAGAAATCCACTTCCGGAGCCCACTTGGTGTGTGTTTGGGCTGAGCATTGAAGCTTTCACGTGCATAGGCTGCTCCTGCCATTTAACTCCAGCTTTTGTACCATTTTGGGCATTTAACTCCAACTTTTATGCCAGTTCTGGCGTTTAACGCCAGAATAGGGTAGAGACTTGGCGTTAAACGCCAGTTTGCGTGATCTCAACTCAGGCAAAGTATGGACTATTATATATTGCTGGAAAGCCCAGGATGTTTACTTTCCAACGCAATTGAGAACGTGCCAATTGGGCTTCTATAGCTCCAGAAAATCCATTTCGAGTGCAGGAAGGTCAGAATCCAACAGCATCTGCAGTCCTTTTTCAGCCTCTGAATCGGATTTTTGCTCAGGTCCCTCAATTTCAGCCAGAAAATACCTGAAATCATAGAAAAATACACAAACTCATAGTAAAGTCTAGAAATGTGATTTTTGCATAAAAACTAATAAAAATATACTAAAAAGTAGCTAGATCCTACTAAAAACTATATGAAAATATCCCCAAAAAGCGTATAAAATATCCGCTCATCACAACACCAAACTTAAACTGTTGCTTGTCTTCAAGCAACTAGATAAATAAAACACGATAGAAAGAAAATCAAGTGGCAATAACATCTCAGAGTTTTATATGAAGCTCAAATTCTCATTAGATGAGCGGGACTAGTAGCTTTTTGTTTCTGAACAGTTTTGGCACCTCAATTTATCCTTTGAAGTTCAGAATGATTGGCATCTTTAGGAACTCAGAATTCAGATAGTGTTATTGATTCTCCTATTTTATTATGTTGATTCTTGAACACAGCTACTTTATGAGTCTTGGTCGTGGCCCTAAGCACTTTGTTTTCCAGTATTACCACCGGATACATAAATGCCACAGACATATAACTGGGTGAACCTTTTCAGATTGTGACTTAGCTTTGCTAAAGTCCCTAGTTAGAGGTGTCCAGAGTTCCTAAGCACACTCTTTTTGCTTTGGACCACGACTTTAACTGCTCAGTCTCAAGTTTTTCACTTGACACCTTTACGCCATAAGCACATGGTTAGGGACAGCTTGGTTTAGCCGCTTAGGCCAGGATTTTATTCCTTTAGGCCCTCCTATCCATTAATGCTCAAAGCCTTGGATCCTTTTTACCCTTGCCTTTTGGTTTAAATGGTTATTGGCTTTTTCTGCTTGCTTTTTCTTTTTCTTTCTTTTTCTTTTATTTTTCGCCTTTTTTTTCGCAAGCTTTGTATTCTCTGCTTTTTCTTGCTTCAAGAATCAATTTTATGATTTTTCAGATTATCAATAACATTTCTCCTTTTTCATTATTCTTTCAAGAGCCAACAAATTTGACATTCATAAACTTCACTATCAAAAATTATGCACTGTTCAAGCATTCATTCAGAAGACAAAAAGTATTGCCACCACATATAAATAATTTGAATTTTTCTTATTAAGAACTCGAAAATAAAACTGCCTCCTTATTCTAAAAAAATCTGCTATTTTATTCATGTTTAATGATGATGAGAAAAATAAATTATAGCTTACTTAGAGATAAAAAAAATAAAAATAAAAATACTAATTACTATTATTCATGTGACTCCTAAGGTAGATCTCTAATAGCAAAAGTTATCACAGAGTTAAGATTAGGACTCAACAACCTTTATTTTGGGAGATGGATGCTCCTTCAATCTGTGGGGTGTCTGGCCCTTCAAGAGATAGCTTCAGCTCCTGTAGCTCACGCCCTTGTTTCTCTTGTTCCTTCAGCAGTTTGCAGAGCATGCTATTTTGAATTTGCTGTTCTTCTTTCAGTTGATCCATAGCTTCTTGCAGCTTGGTGACAGATGCTTCTAGACGGGTCCAGTAGTCAATCTGAGGGATTTCGGGGAGGAACTCCTGTGCCCTCCTTTTGATGGAGTTATCTTGCACTTGTTGTCCTTCCATTGACTTTTTGGTGATTGGGTGCTCGATTGAGATATACTCATCCACTCCCATCTTTACCCCAGCATCTTTACATAACAGAGAGATTAAGCTTGGGTAAGCCAATTTGGCATCAGTGGAGTTCTTGTTTGCAATTGCGTAAAGCTCACAAGAAATCAGATGATGAATCTCCACTTCGTTTCCCAGTATAATGCAGTGGATCATCACTGCTCTTTTGACAGTGACTTCAGAACGGTTGCTGGTGGGCAGTATAGAACGCCCAATAAAGTCCAGCCAGCCCCTAGCAACCGGTTTGAGATCTCCTCTCTTGAGTTGATTCGGGACACCCTTTGTGTTGGTTATCCACTTGGTTCCAGGGATACATATGTCCTCTAGAACTTGGTCCAAGCTCTTATCTAATCTCACCATTCTCCTATTAAAGGATTCTGGATCATCTTGTAGTTGAGGCAGCTTGAAGACCTCTCTTATTTTGTCCAGGTGGAAGTAAATAATCTTCCATCTGACCATGGTTCGAAAGGTATAGAAGGCGGTTCTAGTCATTCTTTGCTTATCTGTTTGCCACAAATTTAAGTAGAATTCCTGAACCATGTTTTTACCCACCTTTGTCTCAGGATTAGCTAGAATTTCCCAGCCCCTGTTTCGAATCTGCTCTTGGATCTCCGGATATTCGTCTTCTTTCAAATCGAATTTAACTTCGGGATCACTGACCTTAGACCCATTATTTTGTGGTAATGGTCTGCATGTTTTTTGGTTAAAAACCTCTCTTGATTCCAAAGTAGTTTTGGAGTGTTCTCTTTCTTGCCTCTTGAAGTGGTTTGTTTTCCCTTAGGAGCCATGATCTTAGTGAATCTTAGCTCAGTGATCACGAAAACACACTAAACTTAGAGGTTTGCTTGTCCTCAAGCAAAAGAAAGGAAAGGAGAGGAATAGAAGGAGAGTCAAATTCGAGTTATGGAGGAGAGGGGGAGGCGGATTGAGAATTTATAAGGGAGGGGATGGGTTCAAAAATTTTTAAAAAGATATGATAGAAGATATGATTTGTAAAAGATAAATATGATATGAAAAATATGAAATTTTAAAATTAAAAAGATATGAGAGATTTGAAAAAGATAAATCTGAATTTGAAAAGATAATATGATGAGTTAAAAAGATTTGAGAAGAAATTAAAAAGATAGATGAATTTTGAAAAAGATTTGAAAAGAAATTGAAGAAGATTTGAGAAAGATTTTTAGGATTAAAGAAAAATTTTATTTTTAATTTGTTTTATTTTTTTGAAATTGAAATTGAAAGATGATAATTTGTAACATGTTTTTGCAAGAAATTTTGGATGGAACCATGAAAATTTGAAAAAAATTTGAGTTGGAAACAAAACTTCTTCCCCTCCACATTCCTGGCGTTAAACGCCCAGAATGGCACCCATTCTGGTGTTTAACGCCCATTTGTTGCTTCTTTTGGGCGTTTAACGCCCAACCAGGTACCCTGGCTGGCGTTAAACGCCAGAAAGCCTTTATCACTGGGAGTTTTTCTAAACGCCCAGGATGCTGCAATTCTGGCGTTAAACGCCCAGAATGGTACCCATTCTGGCGTTTAACGCCCAGAAAGGTATCTTTACTTGCGTTAAACGCCCAGAATAGTGCCCATTCTGGCATTTAACGCCCAAAATACCCCTTACTGGCGTTTTTGTGCCAGTGAGCTCCTTTTCTCTGCTTTATGCTCTGAATCCTTTTATAACTCTGTGAACTCCTGCAATTGATAATTAACTTTGAAGATAATTTATATCAAACTCCTATAATTATTATTTGAATAACAAATAAAATTTGCTAATGGCTGGGTTGCCTCCCAGCAAGCGCTTCTTTATTGTCTTTAGCTGGACCTTACTGAGCTTTAATCTAATCTCAGCTTTGAACATTCTTGCTCAATATTTCCTTCAAGATAATGCTTGACTCTCTGTCCATTAACAATGAACCTCTTATTAGAATCAATATCTTGAAGCTCCACATAGCCATATGGTGACACACTTGTAATCATGTATGGTCCCTTCCACCGGAATTTCAGTTTCCTGGGGAACAATCTGAGCCTAGAGTTAAACAGCAGAACCTTCTGTACTGGCTCAAAGACTTTGGATGATAGTTTCTTGTCATGCCACCTTTTTACTTTTTCCTTGTAGATTTTTGCATTTTCAAAAGCATTGAGTCTGAATTCCTCTAACTCATTCAACTGGAGCAATCTTTTCTCTCCAGCTAACTTAGCATCAAGATTTAGAAATCTAGTTGCCCAGTAGGCCTTGTGTTCCAGTTCTACTGGAAAATGGCACGCTTTCCTATACACAAGTTGGTATAGAGAGGTCCCTATGGGAGTCTTGAATGCTGTTCTATATGCCCACAGAGTATCATCCAGACTTCTTGCCCAATCCCTTCTGCGGTTGCTCACAGTCCGTTCCAGGATTCTTTTAAGTTCTCTATTTGAGACTTCAGCCTGCCCATTTATCTGAGGATGATACGGGGTCGCCACTTTGTGGTTAATTCCATATCGAACCAGAGCAAAGTCAAGCTGTTTATTACAGAAATGAGTGCCCCATCACTGATCAGTATCCTAGGGACACCGAACCTGCTGAAGATATGCTTCTGGAGGAATTTCATCACTGTCTTAGTATCATTGGTGGGTGTTACAATTGCCTCCACCCACTTAGATACATAATCTACTGCCACCAGGACATAAGTGTTTGAGTATGATGGTGGGAAAGGCCCCCATGAAGTCAATACCCCATACATCAAACAACTCAATCTCTAAGATCCCTTGTTGAGGCATGGCATAACCGTGAGGCAGATTGCCAGTTCTTTGGCAACTGTCACAGTTACGTACAAACTCTCGAGAGTCTCTGTAAATGGTGGGCCAGTAGAAGCCACATTGGAGGACTCTTGTGGACGTTCGCTCACTTCCAAAATGGCCTCCATATTGTGATCCATGGCAATGCCATAAGATCTTTTGTGCCTCTTCCTTGAGCACACATCTATGGATTATTCCGTCTGCACATCTCTTAAAGAGATATGGTTCATCCCATAAGTAGTACTTTGCATCAGAAATCAATTTCTTTATTTGCTGCATGCTGTACTCTTTGGGTATGAATCTTACAGCCTTATAGTTTGCAATGTCTGCAAACCATGGTGTTTCCTGAATGGAAAATAGTTACTCATCCGGAAAGGTTTCAGAGATCTCAATAGAAGGGGAGGACGCCCCTTCTACTGGTTCTATCCGGGACAGATGATCAGCCACTTGGTTCTCTGTCCCTTTTCTGTCTCTTATTTCTATATCAAACTCTTGCAGAAGCAACACCCATCTTATGAGCCTGGGTTTTTAATCCTGCTTTGTAAGTAGATATTTAAGAGCAGCATGGTCATTGTACACAATCACTTTTGATCCTACTAAGTATGATCTAAGCTTGTCAATGGCATAAACCACTGCAAGCAGCTCTTTTTCTGTGGTTGTGTAATTTTTCTGTGCATCGTTTAAAACACGGCTAGCATAATAAATGACATGCAGAAGCTTGTTATGCCTCTGTCCTAATACTGCACCAATGGCATGGTCACTAGCATCACACATTAGTTCGAATGGTAATGTCCAATCTGGTGCAGAAAAAACTGGTGATGTGACCAGCTTAGCTTTCAGAGTTTCAAACGCCTGCAGACACTCTGTGTCAAACACAAATGGTGTGTCAGCAGCTAGCAAATTGCTCAGAGGTTTTGTAATTTTTGAAAAATTCTTTATAAACCTCCTATAGAATCTTGCATGCCCCAGAAAGCTTCTGATTGCCTTAACATTGGCAGGTGGTGGTAATTTTTCAATTACCTCTACTTTAGCTTGATCCACCTCTATTCCCTTGTTTGAAATTTTATGTCCAAGGACAATTCCTTCAGTCACCATAAAGTGACATTTTTCCCAGTTTAAAACTAGGTTAGTCTCTTGGCACCTTTTCAGAACAAGTGCTAAATGGTCAAGGCAGGAGCTGAATGAGTCTCCAAATACTGAGAAGTCATCCATGAAGGCTTCCAGAAATTTCTCTACCATATCAGAGAAGATAGAGAGCATGCACCTCTAAAAGGTTGCAGGTGCATTACACAAACCAAAAGACATCCTTCTGTAGGCAAATACTCCAGAAGGACATGTGAATGCTGTTTTCTCTTGGTCCTGAGGATCTACTGCAATTTGGTTGTAACCTGAATAGCCATCCAAAAAGCAGTAATATTCATGACCTGCTAGTCTTTCTAGCATCTGGTCTATGAATGGTAAAGGAAAGTGATCCTTCCTGGTGGCTGTATTGAGCCTTTTGTAGTCAATACACATACGCCACCCTGTAACTGTTCTTGTAGGAACTAGTTCATTCTTTTCATTATGAACCACTGTCATACCTCCCTTCTTGGGGACAACTTGGACAGGGCTCACCCAGGAGCTATCAGAAATAGGATAAATAATCCCAGCCTCCAGTAACTTGGTGACCTCTTTCTGCACCACCTCCTTTATGGCTGGATTTAGCTGCCTCTGTGGTTGAACCACTGGCTTAGCATCGTCCTCCAATAGGATCTTGTGCATGCATCTTGCTGGACTGATGCCCATAAGATCACTTATGGACCACCCAAGAGTTGTCTTGTGTGTCCTTAGCACTTGAAGTAGTGCTTTCTATTCCTGTGGATTTAAAGCAGAGCTTATGATCACCGGAAAAGTGTCACCTTCTCCCAGAAATGCATATTTCAGGGATGGTGGTAGTGGTTTGAGCTCGGGTTTAGGAGGTTTCTCCTCTTCCTGAGAAATTTTCAGAAGTTCTTTTAATGGAGCCATCAGCAAGTTGAAGACAGATCCGGGTTGGTTTGACCTCTTTAGTGAAGCCAAGTTTTCTGATAGTGGATGCAGGGATTAGGTTGATACTTGCCCCCAAGATCACATAGAGCTGTCTTGGTACAAGTACCCTCTAATGTGCATGGTATCATAAAGCTCCCAGGATTCTTAAGCTTTTCTGGTGAGCTCTTTAAAATGACTATACTGCACTCTTCAGTGAGGAAGACTTTTTTAGTTTTCCTCCAATCCTTTTTATGACTAAAGATCTCTTTCATGAATTTAGCATAGGAGGATATTTGCTCAAGTGCCTCTGCAAACAGAATCTTGATTTCAAGAGTCCTGAGATAGTCTGCAAAACGGGCAAATTGTTTATCCTGTTCCGCTTGGCGGAGTTTCTGAGGATAAGGCATCTTGACTTTGTATTCTTCAACCTTAGTTGCTGCAGGTTTATTCCCTACAGAAGTGGTTGGAGAAGCCTTCTTAGAGGGGTTACCATCAGCACTTGCAGGTGTCTGATCCCTCATTGGCGTTTGATCGCCAGGCTCGGGGGCTGGATGGCCATTTAACGCCAGATTCCCTCCCCATTTCTGGCGTTTGAACGCCAGAACTGGACATGGACTGGGCGTTTAACGCCAATTTTTCACCCTTTTCTGGCGTTTGAACGCCAGAGTTATTCCTCTCTGGGCTCTTACTGTCCTCAGAGGAATTTTGGGTAGCAGGTTGCTCATCCTCTGTCAGCTGTTGTTTTCTTGGCTTTCTGCTGCTTTGAGTTGAGGTATTTAATATTTTTCCACTTCTTAATTGAACTGCTTGGCACTCTTCTGTTATCTATTTTGATAACTGCTGTTTTGTCTGATTCAATTGTGATTCCATATCCTTGTTAGCATTTTTGGTTTCTTGTAGCATCTCCTTAAATTCTGCTAACTGCCTTGTTATAGAAGATAGTTGCTGATTGAGTTCAGCAACTTGTTCCTGAGGACTAAAGTCAGTTGATACTGCCTTAGCTTCTTCTTTCATGGAGGACTCACTACTTATGTACAGATGTTGATTTCTAGCAACTGTATCGATAAGCTCTTGAGCCTCTTCAATAGTCTTTCTCATGTGTATAGATCCACCAGCTGAGTGGTCTAGAGATATCTGAGCTTTTTCTGTAAGCCCGTAGTAGAAGATGTCTAACTGCACCCACTCTGAAAATATTTCAGAAGGGCATTTCCTTAGCATCCCTCTGTACCTCTCCCAGGCGTTATAAAGGGATTCATCATCCTCTTGTTTAAAGCCTTGGATGTCCAGCCTTAGCTGTGTCATCCTTTTTGGAGGGAAATATTGATTCAGGAATTTGTCTGATAACTGTTTCCATGTCAGAAATATTGATTCATCCCTTTTCTGATAATGGGGTTAGCATATGACCCCAGAGTCCTTCTGAACTGTTCATTTCCACTTATGTCCATGATGGAGAAAAGGGAATTGATATGAATTGCAAATGAATTATATTTTTATTTATTTTATTTTATTTAATTAAAAGTAACCGAATAAAATAGAATAAAATAAATGGAAAATAAAATAAAAGTTTCGAAAACTAGAATAATTGATTAATTAAGAAAATTTGAAAAACCTTGGATATGATTTTTGAAAAAGATTTGAATTTTGAAATTCCAAAACTAAGATAAGATAAAATAAGAAGTTTTAAAATAAAAATCTGAATTTTTAAAGGTAGAATTTGAAAATCAATTAAAATAAAAAGGAAAGATATTTTTGAATTTAATGAAGAAAAAGAAAAACAGAAAAAATGACACCAAACTTAAAGTTTTTAGATCAAAACAAAGAAAACAAACAAGGAAGCCTTGAATATCAAAAATGAACACTAAGAGCAACTTTTGAAAATTTTTGAGAAAACAGAAACATAAAGGACACCAAACTTAAAAAATTTTATATTCTGAGCACTGATAATTTGAAAAAAAATGAAAGAAAAATAAAATCATGCAATTGACACTAAACTTAGAACATGAAACTAAACTCAAACAAAAGACTAAATTATGAAATTATTGGTAAAAAAAATTTTCGAAAATAATTTAGAAAAATAAAATAAGGATTTTAAAATTTTAACAAAAAACAATAATAGAAGACTCTAAACCAAAAAGAAATTTTTTTCCTAATCTAAGCAACAAAATAAACTGTCAGTTGTCCAAACTCGAACAATCCCCGACAACGGCGCCAAAAACTTGGTGCACAAAATCACAATCACACTTTTGCAATTCCGCACAACTAACCAGCAAGTGCACTGAGTCGTCCAAGTAATACCTTACGTGAGTAAGGATCGATCCCACGGAGATTGTCGGCTTGAAGCAAGCTATGGTTATCTTGTAACTCTTAGTCAGGATATCAATAATAATTCTCAGTTTTAATTGGAATGAGTAAAAGAACATGGATTAAATAATACTTGTTATGCAGTAATGGATAACAGGTTGAGGTTTTGGAGATGCTCTGTCTTCTGAATTTCTGCTTTCCTACTGTCTTCTTCTTCACGCACGCAGGTCTCCTTCCATGGCAAACTGTATGTTGGTGGACCACCGTTGTCAATGGCTACCATCCGTCCTCTCAGTGAAAAGGATCCATGTACATGGATAATCATCTGTCGGTTCTCACTAATGTTGGACTAGGATCCATTGATCCTTTTGCACACTGTCACTGCGCCTAGCATTCATGAGTTTGAAGTTCGTCACAGTCATCCCATCCCGGATCCTACTCGGAATACCACATATAAGGTTTAGACTTTTCGGATCTCAGAAATGCTGCCAATTGATTCTAGCTTATACCATGAAGATTCTGATCTCACAGATTTGAATGCTCTGTTGTCAGGAAAGGCAGTCAAACTCGTAAACCAGGAACCCAAGAGATATACATTCAATCTAAGGTAGAATAGAAGTGGTTGTCAGGCACGCGTTCGTAGGTTGAGAATGGTGATGAGTGTCACGGATCATCACATTCGTCATGTTGAAGTACGAATGAATATCTTAGAATAGAAACAAGCGTGATTGAATGAGAAATAGTAGTAATTGCATTAATCCATCGAGACACAGCAGAGCTCCTCACCCCCAACCATGGAGTTTAGAGACTCATGCCGTAGAAGATACAAAATTCAAATGTGACATGTCACAAGGTACATAGTAAGTCTCTAAAAGTAGTTTTTATACTAAACTAGTGACCTAGGTTTACAGAAAATGAGTAAACTAAGATAGATGCTGCGGAAATCCACTTCCGGGACCCACTTGGTGTGTGTTTGGGCTGAGCATTGAAGCTTTCACGTGCATAGGCTGCTCCTGGCATTTAAGTCCAGCTTTTGTGCCAGTTTGGGCATTTAACTCCAACTTTTATGCCAGTTCTAGCGTTTAACACCAGAATAGGATAGAGACTTGGCGTTAAACGCCAGTTTGCGTGATCTCAACTCGGGCAAAGTATAAACTATTATATATTGATGGAAAGCCCAGAATGTCTACTTTCCAACTCAATTGAGAGCGCGCCAATTGGGCTTCTGTAGCTCCAGAAAATCCATTTTGAGTGAAGGGAGGTCAGAATCCAACAGCATCTGCAGTCCTTTTTCAGCCTCTGAATCAGATTTTTGCTCAGGTCCCTCAATTTCAACCGGAAAATATCTGATATCACAGAAAAATACACAAACTCATAGTAAAGTCCAGAAATATATTTTTTGCATAAAAACTAATAAAAATATACTAAAAAGTAGCTAGATCCTACTAAAAACTATATGAAAATACCCCCAAAAAGCGTATAAAATATCTGCTCATCACGAACATTAGCACCAGACCCTATTTTCCATAACAAGCCTTTCTCAATCACCTTGCGGCCTTCAAGAACACTTCTCCAGCCCCACGACAGTATGCTTCCTATCTCTGCATGTAAGAAATCTGTATATCTGAAATATTTAGCTTTGAACATTTTTGACAGTGTAGAATTAGGGTATTTTATTAGACGCCAACATTGCTTGCCTAATAAAGCCAAATTTTGTGCCCTTATATCTTTGATCCCCAACCCTCTATCTTTCTTCGGTCTCGTCATTGTGTCCCATTTAATCCAAACCATTCTTCATTCTGCGTCTTTTTTACCCCACCAAAATTGCGAAAGCATGCTATGAATCTCAGTTAACAGCGTGTCCGGGAGCTTGAAATAAGAGAGTGTGTAAATAGGAATCACTTCCCTGATGGAGAGGATCACGATGGTTCAGAAATTTAGCAAAACAATTTCTTCGTTGGTAGTATAGCCCAAACCAACAAACAATCCTTAACATCAAAGTTTAATATTTCTAATTCAATTTAACCGAGTGTAATGAAACCTCGAGTCATTCTTCCTAGGAATGCAAATGAAATATTACGCTTTCGGTTGCTAAGAGGACAAAAGGGATTTTGTAATTAAAGAACAAAAGATTAAAAGAACTAAGCAATAAAAGAACTTAGCAATAATCAAAATTGATGTAAATGCAAGTAAAGAGAAAATGAGAACAAAACTAGTGAAAATGCTATAAATGCAATAAAAAGGCCTTGACTTGGGAATGAAGATCCAAGGGATCCTATCATTGCCATAACCACAACTATGGTAATTATGATGAGTCAATCTCGCCTAGTCAACCCCAACCATCGAGGAGTAAGTCAAGCAAGCATAATTGACCTTAATCCAGAAGTCCTAGCTAACTTACCAAACTAGTTGATAAAAAGCTAGCGTCAATGGAAACAAGAGTCAACTAACTACCCAAAAATTACCACTAAATGTCGGACATTACGACTCTAGTATCCTAGGAACTCAAACCACAAGCTAAGGTGGGAAAATCTACTCAAAATCTAGAGTTGGCATTTTCACAAACACCTTGTATGCATAAATGTAAAACATGGGAAATTGTGAAGGAAAATGGAAAGCTATAACCAACTATCAACAAAACCAAACATAAACAAGCAATCAAACATAAAGAAAACATGAAACATAAAATTCATTAATCAAAACTTCAAGTAACACAAAATTGCAAATATGAACAAGTAACTTGAACCAAAAGGAAGTGAAAGTAAAAGTGCTTTAATTAAAGAGGAAATTGAGAGTACTTACAATTGAAGAAGTAAATTCAAAATCAAAGCTTGTTATAAAATGCTACAATGGAAATTGATAAACCCTAGGAGAGCTCCCTACTCTACACTACTCCTACTCCTAATACTATGAAAAACTATGTAAATTATGCTTCAATGCCTCCCCCCTTTGATGAGTGTTAAAGTCTCCTTTATATAGCACTCCAAAACAGCATTTCAACCTTCCAAAAATGAGCCAAGGGCCTCCAAATTCGCGCAGCACGTGTTTCATTAATGAAATCACGTTCAAGGACCTGTGCGGACGCACAGACGTGTGCATCCGCACACGCGGCTGAAAATTGACCTGTGCGTACGCACAAGTGCGTGCGTGCGCACACATAGAAATTCTCGCTTGTGCACGCGCACGCAAGTCTGTGTGCACGCACACTTCGCTGTGTGTGCTTTTCCTTGTTTTCTTCATATTTTCTCCCTTGTACATGCTTTCTTCCACTGTTGGCTATTCATTCTTGCCTAATTGACCTGAAATCACTCAACAAACATGTCATGACATCAAATAGAATAAGAGTGGAATTAAATTGCTCATTTCAAGCACAAAATTGTATGTTTTCACATTTAGGATCAAATTAGGGAGAAAACACAAAAGTATGCTATTTTGGTGCTTAAGTGTGAGTTCATGTGATAGAATCCATCCAAATTGAGTCAAAATATACCATCAAATATGGTCTCATCATTCCCCCACTGCTCTCAATAGCGTGTGCCTGCCACCTGAGGACAATAAACTTCTTTTCCAACCCATAATCCTCTTTTGAATTTTATCCTTGATAGCTCCAAAGGTTACTTTCTTTGATTTCTGAACTATGGAGGGTAGCCCCAAGTATTTGTCTTGGGCTCTGATATGTTCAATATTTAGTGTCTGCGCAATTGCTAGTCTTGTGTTCTGAGGTGTGTTGTGACTGAAAAAGATGGCCGACTTGTTCAAATTGACTTTTTGCCCACTGAACTCCTCGTAGATCTCTAGCAATTCCAAAATGCTTTGGCTTGTATTAGGTGAGCCCTTGCAAAAAAGGATTGAATCATCAGCAAACAAAAGGTGATTAGCTGTTTGGCATCAGCGATTAACTTGAACTCCTTGAATTAATCTGTTTTGCTCTGTCTTGTATAGCAAGAAGGAAAGCCCTTCCGCACAAAAAAGAAATAGATATGGAGATAAGGGTTCACCCTATCGGATGCCCCTATTTGGCCTAAAGTAGCCAAAAGGTTGCCCTTCCACAACAACAAAGTAAGAAACAGTCGTTACCAATTTTTTAGTCCAATTAATCCATTTAGCATCAAAGCCCAGCTTTTCCATGATGTACCATAAGAAATGCCATTCAACCCTATCATAAGCCTTGCTCATATCTAGTTTAATAGTCATCTCATGATCTGTTCCACTTCTCTTATTTTTCAAATAGTGCATACATTCGTGGGCAATTAGAATATTATCTGAAATGAGTATACCTTTGAGAAAAGCACTCTGATTTGGGCTTATGATTTTATTCATAATACCTTTTAGTCGGTGCACCATAACTTTAGAAATAATTTTATACATAACTGAGGACAAACTAATCGGTCGTACCTAAGTCATGTCACTGGTATCTGGCACCTTTGGAATCAAACAAATTTGAGTATGGTTGAAGCTTTTTAAAATTCTGCCACTCTGAAAGAAACTTTGCACTGCCTTAAAAATGTCACCTCCAACTATATCCCAGAAAAAGTGAAAAAACTTAGCTGTAAACCCATCATCACCAGGAGCACTCTGAGTATGAACACTGAACATAGATCTTTTGACCTCGTCCATAGTTACTGGCCTTTGGAGCCTACGGTTCATGGAAGCTGTAACCTTAGGCTCCAAATCCTCCAAATATGGATTCGGATCAACCGAACAAGAAGAAGTAAAAATATCGCAGAAGTAGTCTTCAGCTACCTTTGCAATATCCTCTGGTTTCGATGCAATCTCATTGTTCCTCCCAACTACCAAATTATGTTCCTTCGCACCCTTGATTGAAATTTCTGGTGAAAGAATCTGGTGTTCTGATCTCCTTCTTTTAG
Organism: Arachis ipaensis; assembly: GCF_059453495.1. Classification (NCBI taxonomy): domain Eukaryota; kingdom Viridiplantae; phylum Streptophyta; class Magnoliopsida; order Fabales; family Fabaceae; genus Arachis; species Arachis ipaensis. Next base: position 35,695,222 of record NC_142435.1, on the reverse strand, counting down.
CCATTTGACTCTAGATTTTTCTCTCCAATAGCTCTCTTCTTTCATATATGCTAGCTCCAACTTCTCTTCCAATCTGGTAATCTCCTCTCCCCATTGATTCCAGCCATCCACAGCTCCTCTAGGCTAGCTTGAAGGTCCTCAATTTCTTTCCGAGAGTTTGCTTTGTGAGTTATCTGCCATTGAATTAATCTATGTCTACATTCTTTCAACTTTTGGGCCAAGGAAAATATAGCCGAGCCTACTACTTCCATTTTCCACACTTCGCTGACAATTCTTTTGACATCATCTTCTCCATACCAACGTTCCTGGTATTTAAAACGCCTTTTTCTATGCCAGGATTGAGGTTCAATTTCCATTAAGATAGGAGCATGATCCGAGCCTGATTCTGTGAGTCTGTGCACCACTGCATTCGGAAACTTCAGCTTCCATCCCATCCCTACTAAATAGCGGTCAAGCCTCTCCTTCACCAAATCCTCTCCTTGTTTTCGGTTTGTCCACGTGAAAGGTCGCCCCACCATTCCAATATCCACTAATTTGTTGCTATCAATAAAATTAATGAATGTTGCAATGGTAGTTGCTGATTTTTTGCCTCCACCCTCCTTTTCCGCTTGACTTATTATAGCATTAAAATCTCTTGCTATTACCACTTTTTCTTCCAGTTGTTGACTCATTATTGTAAACTCCTCAAACTGTAAGGCTCAAATTTGTTCCGAACAGCTCAAATGGACACCAATGAACGTCCATACCCCATTGTTTCCGAACTCCTTAACTTCAGCTGCTGCAAAGAATTCCCCGCTGTTTATAATTTGAACATTGATGCTGCCCTTCCAAGCTAGCGCAAGTCCTCCTGCCATTCCTGACGGGTTAACAATATGCCAGTTTTCATAGCTGCATGCCCGGAGTTTTGCTTCCACCTGTCGAGATTGGTTCTTTATTTCACTTATGAACACAATCTCGGGGGAGTGGGATTTACATATCCCTTTTAGGGTATGAATTATCAGGGGTCTCCCAAAACTCTAACAATTCCAAACTATAGTTCTCATGGCGCCTTGGGTGCCATTTGTAGGCTGGCACCCTCCACCCCCTGTTCAACTGCATTTTCATCCTCTGTTCTTGCTTTCTTTATAGATCCTTCAACTATACCACTCATCAACCTTTTTTGGATCCAGCTTTAGTCTCCAACTCTCCAGTACCTTGTCTTGCTAATTTTTTTCACTTCCTACCTTCCTCTGTTGTGAGACATTGCCCAATAGTGAATTACATAGGTTGTCCTTCATCCTCCTTGGCATTGGACTGACCAGCTATGATAACCTCCATGCATTCTGTTCTAGAATTGGCTGATTGAGGTGACTCAGGTGCTACCTTGTTGCCAGCGTTTTGTGGTTTCAAACTTTGTTCCTCCTCTTGCATTGACATCCCTGCAAATTCCTCCAATAAGTAGTTTAAGACTGGATTTTACATACGTTGAGTAGCCTTATTCTGATTCTGGCTGAGTTGTTGAATGTTCTTTCTCTTTCAGAGTTAATTCGTATTCCCACTTGGCTGGCTTTAACTCATTCGCCAATGTCATCCTCTTTTACCCTATCATTCTCTGTGTCCTTCAGCAGATCATGGCAGTTTTTCACCTCGTGTCCTAATTTTGCACAGTAGGTACAGAACTTTTCAAGTCTCTTATAGCGCAATGCCACCTCTACCTCCTTTTTGTTAGGTCCTGCAACAATTAACTGATCCCTCACTTTCTTGGTAGCTTCAATATTGATCTTGGCCTTTACAATCCTAGTTTCTCTGCCTCTCATCTGAAATTTACCTACTTCCAACACTGTGCCCAGCCTCTCTCCCAATTTACGTCCAACTTCGAGGGTTTTAAACGATTCTGGCAAACCCCAAAATCGAACTCAAACTGAAAAATTTGAAACAATCTCTTCATCAGTGTTCTGATCTTCCTTCCATCTCTTGACATGGAGCACGTAATCCTTGAATAGCCATGGAGAACCACGTTCAACACGCAAGACATCCACCTCTTTATTAAAAAAGAATTGGAAGTAATTGTCCCATTTGTCACTCACGCTAAATTCCTCCGGATTTTCCCATATAGCCTTTAAAGCATTCTCCATAGTTCCAACTGAGAAGGTTTTGGAAGCAAAGAGTCTGCCGTAGTGACTATTGGAGCAAGCGTTAATACCTTCTGATATGTCTGCCTCTTCCAGCAGAATCATATTCCTACCACCTTTTCGGTTGTCTTCCTCGGTCCGATCTTCATCCCTCCTTGCCTTAGTCATGCAGATTACGTAGATTATCTTTGTCAAACTAATAGTCAGAGATTTATGTTAAAATTTAATTGATGTTGACAGTGTAGTTTTGACGGCAGCAAAAACTCTATTAAAAACCCTAATAGAGCACTAAAAAACCCTAACAGAGCACTTGTCATCGGGAGGAGTACATTAAGAATGGAACATTATATTCCCGTATATAAATAAAGAATGAAAAAATATTATTTAAATATCCCACATAAAAAAATATTTACCAGCACAAAGTATATCGTGATACCTAAGGTCACAGAGATCACGTTTCGATATAGCCATCAAGATTCTCCCACCCCACCTATTACAACACAGTCACAAGTACTAGACCATCACATGTAATGGCAATGATCATGTGCATATTTATGGCTATGGTTTGGATTGAAATTTTTTTAACATATTTTGTAAAAAAGCTCGACCTTAAGTACCAATAACTCATCAGTGACCCATTTATTTTGGTATTGTCATTAAGGACAGAACAAAAGTTATATAAATTTGTACATCGCAACAATTACAACTCAAAATACACCTGCCAAATCACATTGAAATAACTCACTCATTATACATACAGCATTTCACCAGGTATATAACACAACTCAAAGAAAAAGCATTGAAATTAATTATAAGAGAATAATTAAAAAAATAAACCACGGATCACTATAGCAACCTTCAAAACCCGCAGCTCTTTGTATCTTTATATAAGTTCTAAGTGTTGTCTCATATATGACCAATAACGGACCATAAAATTTTAGTAGTGAAGTAAAATATATTAAATAAATTTTGTTTGATAGATATATTCATAATTTGAAATTATAATGATGTATAAGTAGAAAAAAGCTAATAATTTTAATTATGTTTAGAATTATTATGTATTAAAGTTAAAATAAAAGATATTAATTATAATTTAATTAGGAGCCAATTAACTTTTTTCAATCGATGTCTGTCAACTTTTTTTAAAAGTAATTATATTTGTCTTATATTTTAAATTTTAGATCTTTTAAAATAAAAGTTTTTATAATTAAAAAATATTAATTAATATTAGCTAGTTAAAAATTAGTCCCTTAATTATATTTTCTGTTAATTAATAGATAGATTATTTTTTTATCTTAACCATATTTTCTGTTAATCTATTCCTCTTTTGTATTTCAACTCATTTTTATCTTTTGAACTATAATTGTGAGAATTGAATCGATAATTAAATCGGTCAAATTATTAAATTATTAAATTATTGATTTAACCGGTTAATTTAGTAATAAAAAATATAAGATAGTCAAAAACTTAAAATTAAATTTTAAAATATATATTTTTACTAACATTTTAATAAAAATTAAGTCTCAAATTCTAAAAATAATTAACACAAAAATAAATATAAAATTTATCAGTAATATTACATTAGTATTTTAATTTAAAACAATAAAAATAAAATAGATATACAACAGCAACAACATATAAACAATAATATATTGCACTGTAAAATAAAAAATTGGATAATCTTCTTGAAATCAACAAGTTATAATTAACCAGATATAATCAACAACAATAAAGATTCAAGAATTAACAAATTTAGTTAATCAATATCATTAACTAATTAATTAATTAATTAGTGGGTTAATCAAATTACAACCCACTAACTGAAATATTGAATAACTTAAAAAATTAAAAAACATACTTAATGCAGTTTGCACTTTGCAGCAACAATCGTGCAGTGACAGTGGCGGTGGCCGGTGGTGTAAGCCTCTCTGACTCACTGAGTGAGATTGAAAGAGGATCAGGTCTCAAGTGGGGATGGATTTGCGGGAATGGAGACTTGGCTTCGAGCAAGGTAACTGTTTTAGTTTTTAGGATTTCTTTAAAAAAAAAAACAGCAAAAGACAGCATTTTAGGTAGGGGGCCAAAAAAAAGGAACTCTGAACCAATCCGAATTTTTAACCCACCATTCTACTAATTCGCAAATTTTGGCTAAAACTGACCGGTTTGAATCGAATTTCACCGATTTATTTCTTTATATTCAAACTAATTTTATAACTGGTTCGTCAGTTTTTCAGTCTGACCGGATAAATCAATCTGATTTTGACAACTATATTTTGAATAAATGTTTTACATTTATGAATTTATTTTTTTACAAATCTTTATTCCCAATTAACTCTCTTTTTTCCCGCTTAAGTTACGCTACTATTTTAAATTTTTTGGTGACTAAACATAACACAAAGAAAAAACACCTAAGAGAAAGAGTAGCACTCCTCTCTAATAATAATGTCTAAATTATTAGGGGCTGTAACCACTCTAGGTACACCTGCTTGTTTAAAGCAGCAGTCTTAACCATTAAATCAGCCGCTCTGTTTGCTGTTCGCTGGATGAGCACTAAAGTCGCTATCCAATTGCGCTGAAGCATCTCTTTGATTTTGTCAAGCAGATCAGAGTCATTCGTAATCATGCTTGTTGTGCCTCGCGAAACAAGAAGAAACGCATCAAGATTATCAGTTTCACATATAACCTCTTTACACTCGCAATCCCAAGCCATAACAAGTCCTCTCCAAATAGCATGAAGCTCACAAGAGAGAACACTAGAAAGAGGTATACTGGCAGAACAACCTTTCATCCAAATTCCCATGATGTCTCTAATAATACATCCAAAGCCAGCTAATTGCCCATTTTCAAAAACGCTTGCATCGCAGTTCACTTTACAGACATTCATTGGAGGTGGTTCCCAGTTATATTGCAAAGAGGAAGGAATAATATGTTTTTGGTTGGTAACAACCTTAGAGAAATCGCGAGCAGCATGTTGAACTAAGTGAACAATTTTTTCCTTACTCCATGGACCATCTTGATGGAAGATGTCATTGTTCCTATCCCTCCAAATCCACCAAAAGGCCGCTGCAAAGAGAAACTCATTTTTGTTGAGGTTAGAACGAATCCAAGACACAAAATCCAAACTAGAGTCCTCAGCGGTCATTCCCAAATTTAAGCTAATCCAAATCTGACGAGATTTTTGGCAAGTCCTAAAGCAGTGGTTAATATCCTCTAGAGCAAGATAACATCGCTGACAAAAATCAGAAGTAGCAAGACCTCTTTGAAATCGGTAACTAGTTGTGGGAACTCCGTTGTTGAGACAAAGCCAGAGCAGACACTTTAGCTTCTCTGGTATTCTCAAGCGCCAAAGCTAAAGCCAATTTTCATTATCGTTCCAGCCAAATTTCTTTTTCAATAGCCATTCATACCCGCTTTTAGTCGAGTAGGTGAGAGTATTTGAGTTTGTCCAAAACTAACCTGTTTTATCTCCTGCCTGCTTGATAGGATCAAAGAGCATCAAATCAAGTTTAACTTCATCCGGAATCATTGTGCAAAGAATATCCCACCGCCAATGTCCATGGTACCAGACATCTTCTAGCTTCAAGTGAGAATCAGAGATGTGCACAAAAGGAACCAAAGGAGCTAGTGTTCCACATGGTCGCCAAGCATGATACCAAAAGGATTGAGACAACCTGCCTGTACACCAATCAAAACCATCCCGAAGCTTTTCAATTGTCTTATAAATCGCTCGCCAAGTGCTTGAAATATTATTAGAAAAAATGGGTGAAAAGTAAGACCTCCCAGATAAATATTTTGCCAACATAATTCTTACCCAAAGCTTCTCATTATTATGCAGTAATTGCCAAACAAGCTTTCCTAATAAAACAAAATTTACACACTGGGTATCTCTAATTCCCAAGCCTCCATATTTTCTTGGAGTGACAACTTTGCTCCACTTGACATAATTTAAGCAACGCTCCCCCACCTTTCCCTTCCACAAGAATTGTCTAAGCACAGAATCAATCTTTTGACAAAGCGAAGTAGGAAAAAGAGTCACTTGCATCTGATAAATAGGAAGAGAAGAAGCAACAGATTTAATTAAGCAAAGCCTGCCTACTCTGTTAAGGAGCCGACCTTTCCAACTAGCCAGCCTATTCTTGATCTTCTCTAAAGAGTCCGAAAAATAGACCTAGTGATGATTGGATTCTTGACGGTTTAGAATTTCTCAAATAAAATCTCGTCGAAGTATAGTTTCTAAACCAAGCAATGATCCTTTCATACAAAAAGTTGTTTGTCACTAAAACAAACCCCTAAATTTATAAACCGAAGTATTCGAACCTCGGGTCGTTCTCCCTAGGAATTGTAATGAAGTGGTTTGTTATTGGTTGTGAGTTATTTTGGGGTTTTAAGATTTTGTACAAGAAATATAAATGGCAAAGAAAATAAACTAACAACTAACAAAGCTCTTGGCAAGATATGAGAACTAGAAATCCTATCCTAGTTATCCTCCTCAATTGTGATGAGAATTGTTCATTGCTCCCACTTAGTTAACCTCTAACCATGGAGGAAAATCAAGTGGATGAATCAATTTGATTCCTCAAGACCTAATCAACTCCTAAAGGAAAGACTAGCTTTAGAGGCATTCAAATCAATTAGCAATCTCTAATTATCAATCAACAAAGGAATTAGATAACTCAAGAGTCACTAATCACTCTACCTAGACCAAGAGGAACAAAATCTATACAAAAATCCAACCAAGCATTTCATCAAACACTCGGAAGGCACAAAAGAAAAGTATAGCAAATCACAACAAGAATGAATTCTAACTACAATTGAATACAAAGAATTAACAACAACAATCAAGGAAATCACAATTATCATGAATTACCTCAAATTGCATTATTGAAAGGGAATAAAAGAAACAACAATCTATCCAAAACAAAGTGAAGAATCACAAGAATTAAAGTACATAACTAGAGAGAGGAAGAGGAGAAGATTAAGAATTGGCAAAGGAGAAAGGCATGAATTAAACCTAGATCTAAGGAGAGAGATTAACCTAGACCTAATCCTAATTCTAGAGAGAAGTGAGAGCTTCTCTCTCTAAAACTACTCTAAACTAAAGCTATGACTAACTTCTAATCTAATTGTCTCTCCCCTTTAATCCTTGATCCTTTTATTCCTTTCTATCAGCAATTGGTGCCAAAAAATGGGTTCAGAAACCCCTCAAAATCGCCAGGCACGTGTTGCCTTAATGAAGTCATGTGCAGACATCGACGCGTGCGCGCACGGTACGCGTGCGCGTACCTGGCTGATTCCGCAATGTGCGCGTGAGCGCCTTGTGCGCGTGAGCGCCTTGTGCGCGTGCGCGTGCTTGGCCGTGATCAATTCTTTGGCTTTTTGTGCTTCTCTCCACTTGCATGTTTCCTTCCTTGCTTCCTTTGATCCATGCCTGGCCTATTTCAATCCTGGAATAACTAGCAAACACATCAAGGCCTCTTATGGAATCAAGGAGAAATCAAAATTCATCAAAATAAGGCCTAAAAAGCATGTTTTTACACTTAAGCACAAATACGGGAGAGATAACAAAACCATGCTAATTCATAGGTTAAATGCGAGAAAAGGTCATCAAAATACTCTAAATTCAATACAAGATAAACCCTAAAAATGGGGTTTATCACCTAGCAGCTCGAGGATGATTAAGGTTCACCCCCAAGTATTTGCCTAAGTCACTAGTAAAAGGAATATGAGAAACACCAGACAACATTTCCTTCCTTCTATTAGAGATATTTCTAGAACAAATAGCTTTAGATTTTTCAATGTTAACCTTCATACCTGAAGCTTTGCAGAACAACTCCAAGGTGTGCACAACATTCTGAACTTGATTTTTCTTTGATTTACAAAAAAGGAGGAGGTCATCTGCAAACATCAAGTGAGAAATTCTAGGTCCTCCTCTAGAAACAGCCACACCATCCCAAATACCCTTGTCAACTTGTTTGGAAATGAAGCACGCCAATCTCTCCATGCACAAAACAAATAAATAAGGAGAAATTGGATCTCCTTGCCTGAGCCCTCTGCGAGGTTGGAAGCTGTCCAATCTATTCCCATTCCAAAGGATGGAAAGATTTGAAGTCTGAACACAATTCATTACAAGCCGAATAATTAGAGAAGGAAAGCCAAAAGATTCAAGAGTGTGCTCAAGAAAATTCCAATCAACTCTATCATAAGCCTTTTCTAAATCAATCTTAAAAGCCATAGCTCCTTTTCTAGACTTTGTCCGCTTAAGAAAGTGAAGAACTTCTTAGACCACAATAGTATTATCAGGCACTCCTCTACCATGTATAAACCTTCCCTGAGTTGGGCTAACAATCTCATCCAAAAAAGGTCGTAATCTATTAACTAGCACTTTAGTCACTAGCTTATAAATTACATTACAAAAGCTTATTGGCCGAAAATCCTTCAATCTAGTTGGAGGGTCACATTTAGGAATAAGAACAATCAAAGTTTCCAACAAAGAATGGCTTAAAGTCTCCCCTAAGAATGCTTTCTGAACAGTACACCACACCTCATAACCCACCACATCCCAATATTCCTTGAAGAAAAAAACTTGAAAACCATCCGGCCCAGGAGCTTTGAACGAGCTCATATTATCCAGAGCTTCTTTAACCTCCAACATTGTTACTGGTTTAGACAAATTATCACAAGCATCCTGGCTAAGAGATGGCATAGGAATTTCTCCCATGCAATTAACCTCAACAGGCTCAGTAGAGCAAAAAATATTTTTGAAAAAATGAACAACCTCTCTTTGTAAAACTGCCGGATCATCAGACCAGGACCCATTACTGACCAGCAACCCATGAACCTTGTTAGATTTTCTTCTAATGATGGTTTGCATATGGAAAAAGCTAGTATTTCTATCACCATACCGAACCCATTGATCTCTTGACTTCTGGTACCAAAGCAATTCTTCCTGGGCCAAAACTAGATTATACTCAGCTCTCAATTCTTCCTCTTTGTGCTTCAAAATCGGATCATCGTTAGCTTCCATTTTCCATTGAATACAATTCAAATAAGCCTCCGATTCCCTCTTTTTAATAAAAATATTGCCGAAGACCGTAGAGTTGAATTCCAACGAAGCTTTTTGAACCCCCAACAACTTCCTATGGATGCCAAAGTCTGTACTATTCCAAGATTTCTGAACAATGGCCTTGTAATCAGGATGCGTTGCCCATGCCGCTTGGAATCTAAAAGGCCGGTTTCCTTTCTTGATAGGAACTCCTTGACTACAGATAAGTAGGGGACAATGATTAGAGTGGGAACGGCTGAGAACTTCAACAAAAGCTTCTGGAAAAAGAAGGCGTCATTCTGTAGTACAGCAAGCTCTATCCAATCTCTTTGCAATTTCTCTGTTTCCTTGAATTTTACGGAACCAAGTAAACCGTCTTCCAGAGGTTGTGGTGCACGAAATTACAATCACACTTTTGCAACTCCGCACAACTAACCAGCAAGTGCACTGGGTCGTCCAAGTAATACCTTACGTGAGTAAAGGTCGATCCCACGGAGATTGTCGGCTTGAAGCAAGCTATGGTTATCTTGTAACTCTTAGTCAGGATATCAATAATTCTCAGATTTAATTGTGAAAAGTAAAAGAACATAAAATAAATACTTGTTATGCAGTAATGAAGAACATGTTGAGGCTTTGGAGATGCTTTGTCTTCTGAATCTCTGCTTTCCTACTATCTTCTTCTTCATGCACGCAAGGCTCCTTCCATGGCAAGCTTTATGTTGGGCATCACCGTTGTCAATGGCTACTTCCCGTCCTCTCAGTGAAAACGTTCCAAATGCGCTGTCACCGCACGGCTAATCATCTGTCGGTTCTCGATCATGCTGGAATAGGATCCATTGATCCTTTTGCATCTGTCACACGCCCAACAATCGCGAGTTTGAAGCTCGTCACAGCCATCCCTTCCCAGATCCTACTCAGAATACCACAGACAAGGTTTAGACGTTCCGGATCTCAAGAATGGTCGCCAATAATTCTAGCTTATACCACGAAGACTCTGATCTGAATTATGAGGCTAAGAGATATGCATTCAATCTAAGGTAGAACGGAGGTGGTTGTCAGGCACGCGTTCATAGGTGAGAATGATGATGAGTGTCACGGATCATCACATTCATCAGGTAGAGGTGCGAATGAATATCTTAGAATAGAAGCAAGCGTGATAGAATGGAAAACAGTAGTAATTGCATTAATTCATGAGAACAGCAGAGCTCCTCACCCCCCAACAATGGGGTTTAGAGACTCATGCCGTAGAGAATACAATATGAAATGTGTAAAGTGTCATGAGGTACAAGATGAATCACTAAAAGTAGTTTTTATAGTAAACTGGTGACCTAGGGTTACAGAAAATGAGTAAGCTAGGGTGTTTAGTGTAAAAATCCACTTCCGGGGCCCACTTGGTGTGTGCTTGGGCTGAGCATTGAAGTTTTCATGTGTAGAGATTTTTCCTGGAGTTAAACGCCAGCTTTTGTGCCAGTTTGGGCGTTTAACTCCAGTTTTTATGCTAGTTCCGGCGTTAAACGCCAGAATTCTTGAGCTGACTTGGAACGCCTGTTTGGGCCATCAAATCTCGGGCAAAGTATGAACTATTATATATTGCTGGAAAGCCCAGGATGTCTAATTTCCAACACAATTGAGAGCGTTCCAATTGGGCTTCTGTAGCTCTAGAAAATCCACTTTGAGTGCAGGGAGTCAGAATCCAACAGCATCTGCAGTCCTTTTTCAGCCTCTGAATCAGATTTTCGCTCAGGTCCCTCAATTTCAGCCAGAAAATACCTGAAATCATAGAAAAACACACAAACTCATAGTAAAGTCCAGAAAAGTGAATTTTAAATAAAAACTAATAAAAATATAATAAAAAATAATTAAAATATACTAAAAATAATGCCAAAAAGCGTATAAATTATCCGCTCATCACAACACCAAACTTAAATTGTTGCTTGTCCCCAAGAAACTGAAAATCAAATAGGATAAAAAGAAGAGAATATACAATGAATTCCAAAAACATCTATGAAGATCAGTATTAATTAGATGAGCGGGGCTTTTAGCTTTTTGCTTCTGAACAGTTTTGGCATCTCACTTTATTCCTTGAAGTTCAGAATGATTGGCATCTATAGGAACTCAGAATCCAGATAGTGTTATTGATTCCCCTAGTTAAGTATGTTGATTCTTGAACACAGCTACTTTATGAGTCTTGGCTGTGGCCCTAAGCACTTTGTTTTCCAGTATTACCACCGGATACATAAATGTCACAGACACATAATTGGGTGAACCTTTTCAGATTGTGACTCAGCTTTGCTAGAGTCCCCAATTAGAGGTGTCCAGGGTTCTTAAGCACACTCTTCTTTTTGCTTTGGACCTCGACTTTAATCGCTCAGTCTCAAGTTTTCACTTGACACCTTCACGCCACAAGCACATGGTTAGGGACAGCTTGGTTTAGCCGCTTAGGCCAGGATTTTATTCCTATGGGCCCTCCTATCCACTGATGCTCAAAGCCTTGGATTCTTTTTATCACCCTTGCCCTTTGGTTTAAAGGGGTATTGGCTTTTTCTGCTTGCTTTTCTTTTTCTTTTCTCTTTTTTTTTTTTGCCTCTTCCCTTTTTTTTCTGCAAGCTTTTCACTGCTTTTTCTTGCTTCAAGAATCAATTTTATGATTTTTCAGATCATCAGATAACATTTTTCCTTTTCCCATCATTCTTTCAAGAGCCAACAATTTTAACATTCATAAACAATCAACTTCAAAAATATGCACTGTTCAAGCATTCATTCAGAAAACAATAGTATTGCCACCACATCAAAATAATTAAACTGTTTTAAAATACAAAATTCATGTACTTCTTTTTCTTTTTTAATTAAAAATATTTTTTAAGAAAGGTGATGGATTCATAGGACATTCATAGCTTTAAGACATAAACTTTAAATTTTTATTAATTATGGAATAAAAATAAGACTCAAAAATAAATATAAGCACAGACCCATAATAATAGAAGACAGAAAATTAAAAGCAGAAGAATAAATGACTCTTAAAATAGACTCTTAATAATAAAGGTTATCACAGAATTAGGACTTAACAACCTTGATTTTGAGGAGTGGATGCTCCCTCAATCTGTGGGGTGCTTGGTCCTTTAAGGGAGAGCTTCTGGCGCTTCAGCTCCTGTAGCTCACGCCCCTGCTTCTCCTGTTCCTTCAGCAGTTTGCAGAGCATGCAGTTTTGATTCTGCTGTTCTTCCTTAAGTTGTTCCATAGCTTCTTGCAGCTTGGTAACAGATGCTTCTAGGCGGGTCCAGTAGTCAATTTCAGGAATTTCTGGGAGGAACTCCTGCGCCCTCCTTTTGATAGAGTTGTCTTGCACTTGTCCTTCCATTGACTTCTTGGTGATTGGGTGTTCGATTGGGATGAATTCATCTACTCCCATCCTCACCCCAGCATCTTTACATAGCAGAGAAATTAAGTTTGGGTAGGCCAGTTTGGCTTTAGTGGAGTTCTTGTTTGCAATTGTGTAAATTTCACAAGAAATCAGATGATGAATCTCCACTTCTTTTCCAAGCATAATACAATGAATCATCACTGCTCTTTTGACCGTGACCTCAGAGCGGTTGCTAGTGGGCAATATAGAACGCCCAATGAAGTCTAACCAGCCTCTTGCAACTGGTTTGAGATCTCTCCTTTTGAGTTAGTTTGGGACACCTTTTGAATTGGTTATCCACTTAGTTCCAGGGAGGCATATGTCCTCTAGAACTTGATCCAACCCCTTATCTACTCTCGCCATTCTCCTATTAAAGGATTCAGGATCATCTTGTAGTTGAGGCAATTTGAAGATCTCTCTTATTTTTTCCAAATGGAAGTAAATAAGCCTCCCTCTGACCATGGTTCGGTAGGTATGAAAGGCGGTTCCAGTGATTCTCTGCTTATCTGTCAGCCACAGATTTGAGTAGAATTCCTGAACCATGTTTTTTCCCACCTTTGTCTCAGGATTGGCTAGAATTTCCCATCCTCTGTTTCGAATTTGCTCTTGGATCTCCGGATATTCATCCTCTTTCAGATTGAATTTAACTTTCGGGATCACTGACCTCAGACCCATTATTTTGTGGTAATGGTCTGCATGTTCTTTGGTTAAGAACCTCTCTTGATTCCAAAGACTCTTTGGAGTATTCTCTTTCTTGCCTCTTGATTTGGTTTGTTTTCCCTTAGGTGCCATGATCTTGATGATTCTTAGCTCAGTGATCACGGAAAAACACACCAAACTTAGAGGTTTGCTTACCCTCAAGCAAAAGAAAGGAAAGGGGAGAGAGAGGAGAAGAGGCAAATTCGAATGGTGGAGAGGAGGGGATGGCCGAATGTATATTTATAGGAGGAGGGGAGGGATTTCGAAAAATTTGAAAGAGATATGATTGATGGAAGAAAATAAAATCATGATATGAAAAAGATGATATTTGTAATTGAAAAAGATATAAAGATGTTAAATCTGAAAATTTGGTTATGCATCTAAGAATTAAAAGATGATATGATGAGTTGAAAAAGATTTGGAAAGAAATTAAGAAGATAATTGAGTTTTTGAAGAAGATTTGGGAAGGATTTGAAAGAAAATTGAAATGAGATTTAGAAAATGTTTGAATTTTTGAAAATTGAGGGTGAATGATGAAAGTTTGAAACATGTTTATGCAGAAAAGTATGACTCAAAACATGAAAATTTGAAAAAAAATTTGAAGTTGGAAACAAAATCTCCTCCCCCTGCCTTTCTGGCGTTAAACGCCCAGAATGGTATCCATTCTGGCGTTTAACGCCCAATTGTTGGCCATTATGGGCGTTTAACGCCCAGCCAGGTAGCCTGGCTGGCGTTAAACGCCAGAAACCCCTTTATCACTGGGCGTTTTTCTGAACGCCCAGGATGCTGCAATTCTGGCGTTTAACGCCCAAAATGGTACCTTTACTGGCGTTTTCTTGCTAGCAAGCTCCTTTTCTCTGCTTTTTGCACTGAATCCTTCTGTAACTCTGTGAATTCCTTCAATTTTGATGATTAACCTTTGAAGAAAAATGTATATCAAACTTCTACAAGTATTAATTAAAATAAATAACTTGCTAATGGCTGGGTTGCCTCCCAGCAAGCGCTTCTTTATTGTCTTTAGCTGGACTTTTACTGAGCTTCATTCAAGCCTCAATTTTGAGCATTCTTGCTCAAAATTGCTTTCAAGATAATGTTTGATTCTCTGTCCATTAACAATAAACTTTTTGTCAGAATCAATATCTTGAAGCTCAACATATCCATATGGTGACACTCCTGTAATCACATATGGTCCCCTCCACCGGGATTTTAGTTTCCCGGTGAATAATCTGAGCCTAGAGTTGAACAGTAGAACTTTTTGTCCTGGCTCAAAGACTCTAGATGACAATTTCTTGTCATGCCACTTTTTTGCTTTTTCCTTATAAATTTTTGCATTTTCAAAAGCATTGAGTCTGAACTCCTCTAGCTCATTTAGCTGGAGCAATCTTTTCTCACCAGCTAACTTAGCATCCATGTTTAGGAATCTGGTTGCCCAGTAGGCTTTATGTTCCAATTCCACGGGCAGATGACAGGTCTTGCCATACACAAGCTGGTATGGAGAGGTTCCTATAGGAGTCTTGAATTCTGTTCTGTATGCCCACAGAGCATCATCCAAGCTCTTTGCCCAATCCTTTCTACGGGCAATTACGGTCCGTTCCAGGATTCTCTTTAGTTCTCTATTAGAGACTTCAGCCTGCCCATTTGTCTGTGGATGATACAGAGTTGCTACTTTGTGGCTAATTCCATATCGAACCATAGCAGAGTAAAGCTGTTTATTGCAAAAATGGGTGCCCCCATCACTGATTAGTACTCTGGGAACACCGAATCTGCTGAAAATATGTTTCTGGAGGAACTTCAGTACAGTCTTGGTATCATTAGTGGGTGTGGCAATTACTTCCACCCATTTAGATACGTAGTCTACTGCCACCAGAATGTAAGTGTTTGAGTATGATGGTGGGAAAGGACCCATGAAGTCAATACCCCATACATCAAACAACTCAATCTCTAAGATTCCTTGTTGAGGCATGGCATAACCATGAGGCAAGTTACCAGCTCTTTGGCAACTGTCACAGTTACGCACAAACTCTCGGGCATCTCTATAGAGAGTAGGCCAATAGAAGCCACATTGGAGGACTTTAGTGGCTGTTCGCTCACTTCCGAAATGTCTTCCATACTGTGATCCATGGAAATGCCACAGGATCTTCTGTGCCTCCTCTCTAGGGACGCATCTGCGGATCATTCCGTCTGCGCATCTCTTAAAGAGATATGGTTTATCCCATAAGCAGTACTTTGCATCAGAAATTAGTTTTTTCTTTTGCAACCTGCTGTACTCCTGGGGTATGAACCTCACAGCTTTATAATTTGCAATGTCTGCAAACCATGGTGCTTCCTGAATGGCAAAAAGTTGCTCATCCGGAAAGGTCTCAGAGATCTCAGTAGGAGGGAGGGACGCCCCTGCTACTGGTTCTATCCGGGACAGGTGATCAGCTACCTGATTCTCTGTCCCTTTTCTGTCTCTTATTTCTATATCAAACTCTTGCAGAAGCAACACCCATCTTATGAGCCTGGGTTTTGAATCCTGCTTTGTGAGTAGATATTTAAGAGCAGCATGGTCAGTATACACAATCACTTTTGAACCTACTAAATAGGATCTAAACTTGTCAATGGCATAAACCACTGCAAGTAACTCCTTTTCTGTGGTTGTGTAGTTCTTCTGTGCGTCATTTAGAACACGACTGGCATAGTAAATGACGTGCAGAAGCTTGTTATGCCTTTGTCCCAACACTTCACCAATGGCATGGTCACTGGCATTACACATTAATTCGAATGGTAATATCCAGTCAGGTGCAGAGATGACTGGTGCTGTGACCAGCTTGGCTTTCAGGGTCTCAAACGCCTGCAGACACTCTGTGTCAAACACAAATGGCGTGTCAGCAGCTAGCAGGTTGCTTAGAGGTTTTGCAATTTTTGAAAAATCCTTTATGAACCTCCTATAGAATCCTGCATGCCCTAGAAAGCTTCTGATTGCCTTAACATTGTCAGGTGGTGGTAATTTCTCAATTACCTCTACCTTGGCTTGATCCACCTCTATCCCCTTCCATGAAATTTTGTGTCCAAGGACAATTCCTTCAGTCACCATAAAGTGACATTTTTCCCAGTTTAAGACCAGGTTAGTCTCTTGGCACCTTTTCAGGACAAGTGCTAGATGATCAAGACAGGAGCTGAATGAGTCTCCAAATACTGAGAAGTCATTCATGAAGACTTCCAGGAACTTCTCTACCATATCAGAGAAGATAGAGAGCATGCACCTCTGAAAGGTTGCAGGTGCATTGCATAGACCAAAAGGCATTCTTCTGTAAGCAAATACTCCAGATGGACATGTGAATGTTGTTTTCTCTTGGTCTTGAGGATCCACTGCAATTTTGTTATAGCCTGAATAGCCATCCAAAAAGCAGTAGTATTCATGGCCTGCTAGTCTCTCTAGCATCTGGTCTATGAATGGTAAAGGAAAATGATCCTTTCTGGTAGCTGTATTGAGCCTTCTGTAGTCAATACACATATGCCACCCTGTAACTGTTCTTGTGGGAACCAGTTTATTCTTTTCATTATGAACCACTGTCATGCCTCCCTTCTTGGGGACAACTTGGACAGGGCTCACCCAGGGGCTATCAGAAATGGAATAAATAATTCCAGCCTCTAGTAACTTAGTGACCTCTTTCTGCACCACTTCCTTCATGGCTGGATTTAGCCGCCTCTGTGGTTGAACCACTGGCTTGGCATCATCCTCCAATAGGATTTTGTGCATGCATCTTGCTGGGCTAATGCCCTTAAGGTCACTTATGGACCACCCAAGAGCTGTCTTGTGTGTCCTTAGCACTTGAATTAGTGCTTTCTCTTCCTGTGGATTTAAAGCAAAGCTTATGATCACTAGAAAAGTGTCACCCTCTCCCAGAAATGCATATTTCAGGGATGGTGGTAGTGGTTTGAGCTCTGGTTTAGGAGGTTTCTCCTCTTCCTGAGGGATTTTTAGAGGTTCTTTTATTTCCTCTGGTTTCTCCAAATCAGGCTAAACATCTTTAAAGATGTCCTCTAGCTCTGATTCAAGACTCTCAGTCATATTGATCTCTTCTACCAAAGAGTCAATAATATCAGTGCTCATGCAGTCATTTGATGTGTCTGGATGCTGCATAGCTTTGATAGCATTTAACTTGAAATCATCCTCATTGACTCTCAGGGTCACTTCCCCTTTTTGTACATCAATAAGAGTTCGTCCAGTTGCTAGGAAAGGTCTTCCTAGAATGAGAGTTGCACTCTTGTGCTCCTCCATTTCCAGCACTACAAAGTCAGTGGAAAAGGCAAATGGCCCAACCTTGACAATCATGTCCTCAATGATGCCTGATGGATATTTAATGGAGCCATCAGCAAGTTGAAAACATATCCGGGTTGATTTGACTTCTTCAGTCAACCCAAGCTTTCTGATAGTGGATGCAGGTATTAGGTTGATACTTGCTCCAAGGTCACATAGAGCTGTCTTGGTGCAAGCACCCTCTAATGTGCATGGTATCATAAAGCTTCCTGGATCTTGAAGCTTTTCTGGTAAGCTTTTTAGAATGACTGTACTGCATTCTTCAGTGAGAAACACTCTTTCAGTTTCTCTCAAATCCTTCTTATGACTTAAGATCTCTTTCATGAACTTAGCATAAGAGGGTATTTGCTCAAGTGCCTTTGCAAACGGGATCTTTATTTCAAGAGTCCTGAGATAGTCTGCAAAGCGGGCAAATTGTTTATCCTATTCCGCTTGGCGGAGCTTCTGAGGATAAGGCATCTTGGCTTTATATTCTTCAACCTTAGTTGCTACAGGTTTATTCCCTACAGAAGTGGTTGGAGAAGCCTTCTTAGAGGGGTTACTATCAGCACTTGCAGGTGTTTGATCCCTCATTGGCGTTTAAACGCTAGGATTGGGTGCTAGATGGGCGTTTAACGCCAGTTTCCCACCCTTTTCTGTCATTTGAACGCCAGAACTGGACAAGGAATGGGCGTTTAACGCCAAATTTTCCCCCTATTCTGGCGTTTGAACGCCAGAGTTATTCCTCTCTGGGCTCTTAATGTCCTCAGAGGGATTTTGGGCAGTGGTTTGGTCATCCTCTGTCATTTGTTCCTTTCTTGACTTTTTGCTACTTTGAGCTGAGTTATTCAATGTCTTCCCGCTCCTTAGTTGGACAGCTTGGCATTCTTCTGTTATCTGTTTAGATAGCTGCTGTCTTGTCTAATTCAATTGTGCTTCTATATTCTTGTTAGCATTTTTAGTGTCTTGGAGCATCTCTTTGAATTCTGCTAATTGTTTTGTCATAAGGAGTAATTGCTGATTAAGTTCAACAATCTGTTCTTGAGGATTAGGATCAGTAGTTACTGCCATAGCCTCTTCTTTTATGGAGGACTCACTGTTTGAGTACAGATGTTGATTTCTAGCAACTGTATCTATGAGCTCTTGAGCTTCTTCAATTGTTTTTCTCATGTGTATAGATCCACCAGCTGAGTGGTCTAGGGACATCTGAGCTTTTTCTGTAAGCCCATAGTAGAAGATGTCTAACTGTACCCACTCTGAAAACATTTCAGACGGGCATTTTCTCAGCATCCCTCTGTACCTCTCCCAGGCATTATAAAGGGATTCATGATCCTCTTGTTTAAAGCCTTGGATGTCCAGCCTTAGCTGTGTCATCCTTCTTGGAGGGTAAAATTGATTCAGGAATTTGTCTGTTAATTGTCTCCATGTTTTTATGCTTGATGTGGGTTAGTTATTTAACCACCTCTTAGCTTGATCTTTTACTGCAAATGGAAACAATAATAATCTGTAGACATCCTGATCCACTTCTTTATCACGTACTGTGTCAGCAATTTGTAAGAACTGTGCCAGAAACTCAGTAGGTTCTTCCTATGGAAGACCAGAATACTGGCAATTTTGCTGCACCATGATAATGAGCTGAGGATTTAGCTCAAAGCTGCTTGCTTTGATGGGAGGTATACAGATGCTACTCCCATATGCAGCTGTAATGGGGTTAGCATATGACCCCAGAGTCCTTCTAAACTGTTCACTTCCACTTAGGTCCATGATGGAGAAAGGGAGATGATGTGGATTGCAAATAAAATATATTTTTGTTTTATTTTATTTTAATTAAAATTAACCGAATAAAATAAGGTAAAATAAATGGAAAATAAAATAAAGTTTCGAAAACAAAAAGGAAATAAAATAAAAGCAAATTGAAAATTAAATTAATTAATTAATTAAAAAAATTTGAAATTAGCAATTAAAAAGATATGATTGAAAATTATTTTGAAAAAGATATGATTGAGAAGATATGATTGCAAATAAAAAAAATATGATTGAAAAGATATTATTGAAGAAATTAAAAAGATTTGATTTTTGAAAAAGATTTGAAAAGATCAATTTTTGAAATTAGAATATTGACTTGACTAAAAAGAAAGATATAATTTTGAAAATCTTTGACTAAATTAATGCAAAATTTCAAAATTTATGAGTAAAATAAGGAAAGGATATTTTTTTATTTTTTGAATTTTAATGCGGAAAGAGAAAAACAACAAAATGACACTAAACTTAGAAATTTTAGATCAAAACACAGAGAACAAACAAGAAAACTTTGAGTGTCAAGATGAACACCAAGAATACTTTGAAGATCAAGATGAACACCAAGAACAATTTTTGAAAAATTTTTAAGTAAATAAAAGCACAAAAACACCAAACTTAAAATTTTTAGAAAATCAAACACAAATTTTCGAAAATTTAAGGGAAAACACAAAGAAGACACCAAACTTAGAATTTTTAAAGATCAAGAAAGAACTAGGAACATGCAAATTTGAAAAATTAAAATAAAATAAAATCATGCAATTGACACCAAACTTAAAATATGAAACTAAACTCAAATAAAAGACTCTAAACCAACAAAAATAAAATATTCCTAATCTAAGCAACAAGATAAACCGTCAGTTGTCCAAACTCGAACAATCATCGGCAACGGCGCCAAAAACTTGGTGCACGAAATTACAATCACACTTTTGCAACTCCGCACAACTAACCAGCAAGTGCACTGGGTCGTCCAAGTAATATCTTACATGAGTAAGGGTCGATCCCACGGAGATTGTCGGCTTGAAGCAAGCTATGGTTATCTTGTAACTCTTAGTCAGGATATCAATAATTCTCAGATTTAATTGTGAAAAGTAAAAGAACATGAAATAAATACTTGTTATGCAGTAATGAAGAACAGGTTGAGGCTTTGGAGATGCTTTGTCTTCTGAATCTCTGCTTTCCTACTATCTTTTTCTTCATGCACGCAAGGCTCCTTCCATGGCAAGCTTTATGTTGGGCATCACCGTTGTCAATGGCTACTTCCCGTCCTCTCAGTGAAAACGTTCCAAATGCGCTGTCACCGCACGGCTAATCATCTGTCGGTTCTCGATCATGCTGGAATAGGATCTATTGATCCTTTTGCGTCTGTCACACGCCCAACAATCGTGAGTTTGAAGCTCGTCACAGCCATCCCTTCCCAGATCCTACTCAGAATACCACAGACAAGGTTTAGACGTTCCGGATCTTAGGAATGGCCGCCAATAATTCTAGCTTATACCATGAAGACTCTTATCTGAATCATGAGGCTAAGAGATATGTATTCAATCTAAGGTAGAACGGAGGTGGTTGTCAGGCACGCGTTCATAGGTGAGAATGATGATGAGTGTCACGGATTATCACATTCATCAGGTTGAGGTGCGAATGAATATCTTAGAATAGAAGCAAGCGTGATAGAATAGAAAATAGTAGTAATTACATTAATTCATGAAGAACAGCATAGCTCCTCACCCCCAACAATGGGGTTTAGAGACTCATGCTGTAGAGAATACAATATAAAACGTGTAAAGTGTCATGAGGTACAAGATGATCACTAAAAGTAGTTTTTATAGTGAACTGGTGACCTAGGGTTACAGAAAATGAGTAAGCTAGGGTGTTTAGTGTAAAAATCCACTTCCGGGGCCCACTTGGTGTGTGTTTGGGCTGAGCATTGAAACTTTCATGTGTAGAGACTTTTCTTGGAGTTAAACGCCAGCTTTTGTGCCAGTTTGGGCGTTTAACTCCAGTTTTTATGCCAGTTCCGGCATTAAACGTCAGAATTCTTGAGCTGACTTGGTATGCCTGTTTGGGCCATTAAATCTCGGGCAAAATATGCACTATTATATATTGCTGGAAAGTCCAGGATGTCTACTTTTCAACGCAATTGAGAGCGCGCCAATTGGGCTTCTGTAGCTCCAGAAAATCTACTTTGAGTGCAGGGAGGTCAGAATCCAACAGCATCTGCAGTCCTTTTTCAGCCTCTGAATCAGATTTTCGCTCAGGTCCCTCAATTTCAGCCAGAAAATACCTGAAATCACAGAAAATACACAAACTCATAGTAAAGTCCAGAAAAGTGAATTTTAAATAAAAACTAATAAAAATATAATAAAAACTAATTAAAATATACTAAAAACATACTAAAAACAATGCCAAAAAGCGTATAAATTATCCGCTCATCAGGTTGTCAGATCAAAAAGACCACAAGAATCTAGAGTACTTGCAAAGACACTACTACGAGTCGAATAGTAATTACCCCCTTTCACCTCATGAACACTCAAAATATCATTAAAATCTCCAACCACCACCCATGGGTCCTGAATGCAGAAACCAATATCAAGCAGATGACTCCATAATTCTACTCTATTATTGGCTTGAGGGCTGCCATAAACTGCACTGTAAATCTATCTTCACCCACCACCATCAATTTTCACAGTTACACATTGATTCATAGCCCAAAGAATTTTACAAGAAAATTTTAAATTAGTAGAGAGGAACCAAATTCCTCCCTTATGTCCAACATCATCTACAATCCCTACAGGATAATAGCCTAATCTCCCCCAAAATTCTTTCATAGTTTCAAACCCAATATGAGTTTCCACCAAAATAAAAAAAGTTGGTTGAAATTTTCGTACGAACTCCTTACAGTGCACCCGAGACATCTTATTTGACGCCCCCCTTACATTCCAACTAATAATATTTAAATGGTCACAATCCATAAAAATAAATTAAATAATTGGAATTTATAATCATTCTACCTCACGTTGATGGACCCTTGTCTCCAATTGTCTTTTGGTGGACTTGCGCCACAAAACCATCATTCTTCTGTTGAGGTTGGTTCTCCAAGTTTGTTGTTGCACTAGCTTTATCAAGCTCTTTTTGTACTCGAGAATCCGTTGACAATGCTTCAGTAGGTGAGTTTTGAAGCAAAATAGAACGCTGCCTTTTGTGCCCTGCTTTAAGAAAAGGAGTACTCCGATCCTTGAAAGCCACCTGAGTTGTTCCCAAAGAGTCAAGCGTGGATGGAGGATCTTTCTTTTCCTTAGGCCCACCTTTGCATTTGATAAAGACTTCACCTTTGCATTTGATGAGGATCCAGCATGCATGTTATTAGACCCAAAAGAAAATTTCTTACTCACCAAATTGGAGCATATTGCTACATTGGCTTTTTTTGGCACCACATTGGGGCCTTTACCCACTTTTTCCTTGCCTTTTCTACTAACTGTAACCCATTCACCTTCTTTTGCTTGAGTATCCCTATCCATATGTGATTCTTGTAAATTATCATGCACAAGACCCGCTGCTCCATGCTTCTCCATAATTGAAATTGATTTGGCATTAATTCCAAATTCAAAAGTTGAATTTTGATTTTTTACTGGGATTTGACTACCTTCTGCCGTTTTCTCGTTGTTATCCACCGGAAACAGTGACGGCAAATTTTTCTCCTTCACCATGGTTTCCTTTCCAATGCCATTGTTGTTCTCTTTCGCACATTCTCTTGTTACATGCCCAAAGCAATTACATTTTTCACAAATTAAATTCAAGTGCTCATATTCTATGTCATACATATGACCATCAACTTGAATCTTTTTATGACTGGAAGTCCCAAGTTAATTTGCACACATGCTCTTGCATACTTTTTCCTCTCCGCAGACTTGGTGGCTAAGTCGATGTGGATCGGTTTGCCAACAGCTGACGCAATCATTTTCATGACTCTCTCTTGATAATATTTAATGTTTAAACCTGTGATTCTTATCCAAACCATGGTAGACCCAAAAGTGTTTTCACAAGGTCTGAATGAAGAACTCCAAGGTTTAACCGCAACATAACTACCAGTAATCATCAACGGTCCTCCAAGGAGAACTTTTTCTCTATCCTCCAAGAGATCAAATTTGACTAAAAAATAGCCAAAACCGACATCTAGTACCTCATATCCTCCTTTGGTTCTCCAGACTCCTTTAAGCCTGTGCGTGATCGCCGTATAGCTAAAGTTTTTTCCAAGAACTTTGATCACGATGGCATCTTTGTAGGGCTCTGCCAATATCTCCTTTGCTTCTTCAATGAACGTTACAGTTGGTATCTCCGAATCGCCTTGCTTACCAACTACTGTAGCCATGTTATCCCCATCAAGAGAATCAGCAACCTCCAAAGCTCTCCTTGTTGAGACACCCACAACTTTATCTCTGAACGATATCCGCTGACCTTGAATCTTGTTATTGTCTCCTTTAATTCCCTCCTTTTCACCTGATGCATGCCCACCTCCACTCTCCCCCCTTATTGCTCTCGCCGGCATGGCCGGCTGCCTCGCTATGTGCCACCCTCGAAAACTCTCCCCTGCTCTCTCCCCTCTCCATTTCAAAATTCAAAATTCATATAAAATTATATATTACTATTTTATATTTGACTATTGATTCTATTAAATCTTAAAAATTTAAGTAAAATTAGAATAATAATTTGATATTATTCTCTTAAAACTTAAATAAAAAAAAATCTAAATTTATATTTTTGTTATTTAAAGCTACTATATATAAAATAATTAATATAATTATACTTTTTATTTTTATTATTATTATTATTATTATTATTATTATTATTATTAAAAAACTAAAAAATAAAATAAAATTTATATCACAAGAATCTCGGAATTCAAAGTCGCTGCTTAGAGGCAGGCAAAAAGGGTGGCGGTAGCAACAAATAGAATTGAAGAAAATTAAAGGAGTTTGAATACATTGATGATGCGTCTTGAAAGAAAGAAACAGCTTATGGAAAACGCCACAAAGTAGTGAAATTAAAATCAATGACAAGAGCCAAGAACATGCATTGGTCACTACTAGCTCATAGTATTAGCCAATTGTTGTTATCCAAGTCTATAGAACCTAATATACATAGCTAACCTAATTGCATGTGAAACAGTTCCAACCCTTCCCCACCTATTTATTATTAGCTCAGAGTCTATTTCAATCTATTTGGACCAACATAGGAATAGATGTTTTCAATCGTTAAAAAAATTGAGAAAGTAATGTGATCTTTAATTTTTTATTATTTTTTTTATTATATTTTTTTTAATTATACTTATAAAATTAATAATAAAAGACTATATTTTACTTTCTCAATTATTAAAAAAGATTGAAAAACTCTATTCACGGACGAACATATATACATTACTATGGGTTGCTTCTGATTCTTTTTAGAGTCAAAACTCATAAGCACCCCAACTTAATTTGTTTCATAGTAATTATCTAAATCAATTTTTAAAATTAAATATATTTAGTGTTTTAGATTTTAAAATATACAAAATTAAATAATTTTTAATATTTATTTTTGTTAGATAATATAATCCTTCTTAATTTTGTTAATCATTAATATTGGCCGGCTAAAAATCTCAAAATAGTTCCTAAAAATTTTTAAAAATTTTAAAATAGTTCATTCAAATATTTTAAATCTTTTTTAAAAATCAATATCTTATAAATTTTTACTAATCAGAATAATAAAATATTATTAAAAGATATATAATAAATAAAAAATATAAAAAATAATAAAATATATACTAAAATATACTTTTATTTATTATTAACTTATAATTCCTACATAAATCAAATATAATGTATAAACTATAATAATAACAACTAAATTTAATAGATCGTTGTATTATAAAGGTTATTATTTATATACCTAAACTCTGAAGATAAAACTTACAAAATTGACTTCATAATAAGTAATTTGGTTCGCGCAAGTTTTAATGTGTTATCTTTATAAGTATTTACACAAATATTTGCAATTGTTATATCAAAAATTTTATGTTAAATGGAAGGGATTTGGATTTTCTAAAGTTTGAATTTCACTTTAGAGAGTAAATTGTGATCTCTCACCATTTATTTTATAGGTGGAACTAAAAATAAATATGAGAGAAAAATTATTCAAGGGTAGAAGATTACACTTTACCCAAGTACAAATTTAAAATTTAGAGGATCCAAATTCAAATGGAAGTTCTTCTATCTCTTCAAATAACACTAATCATTCTCTTCTTCATCATCAAAAAATGATCATAGAATAATGTATCTACAAATTAAATTAAATTAAATTAAAATAATATCTTACATGATCAAAAATAAATATAGATTCTTTTATTTTAAACTATTTTTTTTAAATAGTATCTTTTAAAAATGAATTTATAATTTAGAATTTTAAAATACATAAAAAAATTGTATATATAAATCATTAAATTTGAGATAAATAGATCAAAAATTTCAAAAATTAAATTTATTAATTTAAAAATGAATTATATATAAATAATGCAAAAAGACTATTTTAAAAATTTTATAAATTTTTTAGGAATTATTTTAAAATTTTTAAAAATTTTTTGGTGATTGTTTTATACTTTAACTTAGGAATTGATTTATGCAAATTGCATACGTATACATTTAACATTTTACGTCAGTAACTACAGTTAATAACTAACAAAAGAAAACTGTATTATCTAATAAAAATAAATGTTAAAAATTATTTTATATATTTTAAAACCTAAAAATTAAAATATTTAATTTTAAAAATTTTAAAAACTTATTTAGATAATTACTCTTCTTTCTATAAGACACGCTATGTAAATAATATTTGATTTTGATAATTACATTAAAAATAAAAGAAATGAGTGCATGTATATGTATATTTTAACGAGTTTTTTTTATGTAAATGGTTGGGTATAACTATTTGTTGATATACACATAATAAATCCCACTGGTTGTATCATCTTATTGTCTTTAAAGTCTTTCCTAATTAAATTACATTGGAATTTACCATTTTAGTTACTTGTAGTATACTACGGTGAATAATTTTTTTTAGAATAAATATTGACCATAAAAGATTTAAATGTTAACAAAATTAACCATAAAAAAATTAAACTAACATTATATCTGTAAAAAAAAATAAAGTATACTTTTTGTTCCTAAAGTTTGGCAAAAGTTTTAAAAATACTCATATATTTTATTTTGTTTTAATTTTGTCCCAAATATTTTCGATTTGCATCAAATATATTCTCGATGGCTAAATTTTTAAAAAATTAAAGACCAATCTAACAATAATACATAAAAATTATACTTGATTTGCTTGTATTGAGGGTTGTTCTTCTGAAATTATTGTTGAATTGGTCTTAAATTTTTTGAAAATTTAGTCGTCAGGGGTATATTTGATACAAATCAAAAACTTTTGGAACAAAATTAAAATAAAATAAAATTTAGAGATATTTTAAAAACTTTTATCAAACTTCAGGGACAAAATATATAATTTACTCAAAAAATAAATTTTATTTGACAAAAATATCTAATTGTTTGGAAAGATAGGAGACTCAAACCCGCAACCTCTTAATTGTTATAATTATGTTAACTTCGTTAAAAAAATCATTTTAAATTTCTAATTAAAGAACCCTTACCATCATCATCTTCAATCTCTTAAAATCCTCAACCTAATTGCATTGACAATAATCAAAAGTAACCCCGTCTCTTTTTCAAATCCTAAATCTCCATAACCCTAAACTTCCTTTCACTCAAAATCAAAGTCACAAACAAAACCGCTGCTAATAAGAAAGAGTTGAAAAAACATAGAAAAGAAATTTGAAATGGGTTAAGCTTAAAGGGAGAGAAATTGAAAGAAAAAAAAATGATCCCAAATTATTTGGTTCAGTTTTTATGCTATATAAATTCTTACCTTTTAATTTTCTATTTCTGTCATCTTTTTTTGTCTCCCACGGTATCCCTCAACCCGGCAGGTCAAGGACTAATCCGTCGCGGTACTGAGTTCCATTTAAGGGTTTGCCGCTGGCCAATGGGTTGCTGCATGCATAAGGCGGGATTCGAATCCCTGACACTTGCTTAAGCGGACTAGTGAGCTAACCACTAGACCAACCGAACTTGGTTTTCTATTTCTGTCATCTGATCTCATCTTCATGTTATCTTCTTCCAAAAAATCATTTAAACCCAAAAACTCATGGAAATGAAAAGAACCACGTTTGCTGTAAATTGATCCCATTATGATTTTGTTCTTCATCAGTTTCTTCTTTTTTCACAATGTTGTTAGGAAGTCTAAGATTCTCATCCCTGAAACTAACAGAGTAAGAGTTTTACCAAAGACAATCATCAGTAGCTATTAACCAACCAAGGAAGATGCTAAGGTAAGTTCAACCTTCTTATTCATTCTGGAAAACGAGCCCAGTAAACTCGCTCTTCACATACCTCATTCTCGGTGAGAACTAAAAAGCAAAGAACCTCAACACAACTACCAATGCGTTGAAAGGAATTAGCCTTACCATAAACATAACATAAGGAAACGCAATATGCTAGGGTTCCAACGGTTTTGATTATTTTTAATGGAGTTGGGTTGAGAATTTTAATAAGAAGTTGAAGATGATGATAGTAGAGATAATTTAAATATTTAATGTTTTTTTTAAGGGAGTTAATACAATGCAAATATAACTATTGAGTATTTTTGTTAATGAGAACTCAATTTTTCCGGGTATAATGTTAGTTTAGTTTTTTTTTTTTTTTTATGATTAATTTTATTAAGACTCAAATTTTTCATGGTTAAAAATGATCAATATTTTTTATGTAAAACTAAAAGTGGTCAATAAATTTTAGTAGCCAGCAACAATTTATACTTTATTTACTAAAAACATATATAGGATTTATGTGTAAACGATTAAAAAGTAGATAGCAATAAAAATATTATAAAATTATCAAATTTCTTCTAGAAAAATATTTTAAATTTATTACGACAAAAATATCTATAAAATAATTTTAAATAAATAAAAATTAAATATCTAATTTTTCTATATTTTAAAAGTATTTTTATTTATTTATAAAAATATATTAAAAATATATACTTCATTTAAAATTAAATTTTAAAAATAAAAATATTTTAACATTTAATCATATTTTAATAATATATACTTAATGATTTGGATATTTTGTTGTATTTTAAAATATTTTGGTAAAATCTTTGTTGTAATCAAATTTAAAAATATTTATCAATATTTTAATTATTTAAAATTTATTTATTTATTTATTAAAAATTATAAATTTAAAATAAAAGTATAAAATATCAAACCATACATATCAAATCATGGTGTAAAAAATTTGGAAAAATATGTGCCGAGGCACACGTGGGATGACTGACTGGAACCATTCGTGGAAAGTGAGGTGGGCAGTGTTTAGTCAGAGGTAGGGGTGGCAACTACCCGAATTCGCGGATATCTATCCCGTTTCTACGTGTTCGGGGTGAATAATTATCTACTTTCACACCGGGTCGGATTTTAACGGGACGGATTTTTGGGCGGGACAGGGGGGTTGGGTTTAGGTTAAACCCACCTTTATCCGCCTCGATATATATAATATATATAAAATAGTTAGTAAAATGATTAATAATATTGTATCATATTTAAATTTTTATTTTAATTTATGTTATGTATGTAAATAATGGTTATATAATTTTTAAAATTTTATTTTATTTTTTGAATTTAATAATTATAGGGATGGGGAAGGTGCCCGCAGGAGCGGAGCGGATACCTGCAGGGGCGGCGCAGGTACTCGCAGGAGTGGATTAGGGTTTAACATTTTACTACCCACAGTAGAGGCAGAGTGGATTTGATGTGAATTTTTGTAGGATGAGACGAGATCAGGTAGAACAAAAACCTGTTCCGTTGCCACCCTAATCAAAGGGACACGTATGCTGCCTTAGCTGCTGACCAATGACTATTTTTTGTTGACTCTGTGACATCTTTCTCATGAGACTAACCTCCATCTCTGAACTGTTAAGGAGCTATACATATTACATAGAAAATGGCCACATATTTTAATATTTTTATTTTATGTTACAATATATTTTGAAAATAGATATTGTCAATTTTTTTTATACTGTCAGTTTTTTTCTAATAAATTTATCCAAATGTATAATACAAACAATTATGCGTAGAGTGAGATTACGAAAAATAGTAATAATAATAATTTAATTTTTAAATATAGTATTATTTTAGTTTCTAATATTTTAGACGAATTTTAATTTAATCTCTAACATTTTAAATATATTATTTTAATCCTAAAAATTTTCAAACGTCATATTTCAATTTTAAAAAAATTTTAAATAAATTTAATATTATCTCATAATTAAATTTGTATTATAATTGGTGTTTTGCACCATAATTGAATATGTGAGAGTATATATATATAGTGCTTGATGCATTGTAACAAACTGCTAACTCACTTATTCTTTTAATTAACCAATTGCTATAAATTAGGAGGTTAACTAATATTTCTCCTCAAATTGATAATTGTGCAAAATATCAGCTTGCAATTATAAAAGAAACTAACATTTTCCCCTCAAATTAATGATTATGCTGAGCAAAATATCAGCTTGTAATGAGGTTCTAAAAAATTTAACACAAAAAACTAACAAAACTAACAAACAAAACATTAATGTTTAAATGATGGAATCACGATCATTCTCCCTTAATGAAAGAGCATACAAATCAAACAGTTTTAACTTGCTGAGATAGCTCTAAAATAGTTGTGATACCAGAACTTTAGTGAATATGTCTAGTGTTTGGTTCTTGCTCGAGACAGTCAGCAACTTTACCAAACTAGACACAGCTCTTTTCTTTAACACATAGCAATATACCTCAATGTGTTTTGCTCTCCCATAAAAGACAGAATTAGCCGCAATATACAAGGCAGATTAGCTATCGCAATAAAATGGAATTGGCTTTGTTATTAGGATACGGAAGTCATGGAGCAAATACGAGAGCCATTGAACCTCACACGCTCCCTGTTGCCATGGCCCTATATTCCGCCTTTTGATGAAAAAATATAGATAAAAAATATTATTATATTACTAAAATAAAAAAATTAAATTAATGAGTTAAAATATTAATAAAAATAATAAATTCAGCTAAATTATATATATATATATATATATATATATATATATATATATATATATATATATATATATATAAAGTGTAGATACTACAATTTGTTATTTGCTCATTGCTCTACTACCAAGTACTAGCATAGTAGTGTCAATTCACTACGTAAAAGAAATTAAGTGGTTTCAACCTATTCTAAAAATTAATTTAAGAGAAAGAATAAATGGTTAAGTACGATTTTGGTATCTAAGGTAGGGGTTAAAAATATGTTTCGTCCCCAATTTTTTTTTGCTTACAAAATCGTTTTTAAGGTTCAACTTAGTTTTAAAATCGTCCTTCGAACAATTATACCCTTATTCCCTATCACTGTTTCGTCATCTCCTCTCTTGTTCTGCTTCTTTATCCTGCTTCTTCATCTTCTTCATCTTCAGCAGCATCAAGATTCTAGATTCAAGCCAAATCAGAAACAGAGATTCACCCAATCAACCTAATATGACATTGAAACAACATCAACATATTCAAAACCCATATCATCAATAGACAAACTCGATATTCCACAAGTAAAAAAATTCCATAACAAAAAATTCAGATATTCTAAATCAGAATCACCAAGTAAAAAATTTAGATATTCCACAACAAATTTCAGTTTACAAAGAAGAAGAAGAAGAAGAAGAAGAAGGTCGTGGAGAGGATGCGCAGAGCAGTGACGAGCAGCGAGGAGAGCAGCAAGGAGAGCACCAAGTAAGGAAGAACAACAGCGAGCGGTGAGGAGCGAGGACCAGCGGCAGTGGCGGCACCTGCGGCAGTGGAGGACGCGAATCCCTTCAGCTCGCGCATCCATCTCTCTCTCTCTTCAGGGTCAGCGACGGTGGCTCAACGGCGACGACGAATCCAGTATGACAACGCGGTTCAACAGCAACGACGAATCCAGTGGCGGCTCCCCCGCCCTTTCCCCTTACCCCTCGTGATCCCTTTTCCCGTTCTTCTTTCCTCTTCCCCCACCCTTGATTCCTTCCTCATTTAACCCCTTTTCTTTTTTTTTTTAATTAAAAGTATTTTAGTAATAAAAATTAAAATTTTGATAAAAAGGACGATTTTGTAAGCAAAAAAAAGTTGGGGACGAAAAAAATTTTCAGCCCCTACCTTAGGGACCAAAATCATACTTAACCAAAGAATAAACTACCATTTGTATCTATAAAAAATACAGTCGTTGACATTTGTACTTATAAAAGAAAGAAACTCATCATATAAACACGAAAGTTGACCTCCGTGTGACAGAAATACCCTGATCTTGGTAACGCACTTGTTTCGTTAATATCCGAATCTACAATACAAGAAAAATGTTGAGTAACGTCGGATTTACTGGTGGATTTACTAAAAAAATATGTCAATCATATGTTTACCATCAGAATGAATTCGAAGGAATAAACCTCGCTGGTAAATAATTATCGGCGAATTTTTCGTCCACCACTAATTACCGTCAGAAAATTTCTAACTAATAATTAAATTAATAACTATCAGCGTATTTAACCGACGATAAACTTAAATATTTTTAAAAATTAATATATAATTTAAATATTTAAATTCAATCATTTTTAAACTAATAAATCAGATTACTCAAAAAACAATTAATTCAAATAATAAAAACTTAAAATATTAACAACAATAAACAATAAGTCAATAATTAACTCAGAAAATAATTAGCTTAAATAATAATAAACTTAAAAAATTGACAACAATAAACAATAAGTCAATAATTAATTCAGAAAATAAACAAATTCAAATTAACTCAGACAATTAATAATAATCAACTAATTAACTCAGAAAATAATTAACTCAGATAATAATAAACTTAAAAAATTAATAATAATAAATAATAATTCAATAATTAAATTAGAAAATAACCAAGTTAAGATTAACTTTGACAATTAACAACAATAAACTAATTAACTCAAAAAATAATTAACTCAGATAATAATAAACTTAAAAAAAATTGACAACAATAAATAATAAGTCAATAACTAACTCAAAAAAATAAATAAGTTAAGATTAACTTAGATAATTAACAACAATCAACTAATTAACTCAGAAAATAATTAACTCAGATAATAATAAACTTAAAAAATTAACAACAATAAACAATAAGTCAATAATTAACATAGAAAATAAACAAATTAAGATTAACTCAGACAATTATTTAACCATCAACTAATTATCTCAGAAAATAATTAACTTAGATAATAATAAATTTAGAAAATTAACAATAATATAAGCCAATAATTAACTCAAAAAATAAACAAGTTAAGATTAACTCAAAAAATTAACGACAATCGACTAATTAATTCAGAAAATAATTAAGTCAAATAATAATAAACTTAGAAAATGAACAACAATAAATAATAAGTCAATAATTAATTCAAAAAATAAACAAGTTAATATTAACTCAGATAATTAACAACAATCAATAATTAACTCAGAAAAAATTAACTCAAATAACACCAAAATAGAAACTAGAAAAATGCAATTGGGAATCTTACACTTGCAGAACAATAAACAGAAATCGAAATAATAAATACAGAATCATCAAAACAAAATTCAAAATCTAAATCATAAACAAAATTTCAAACATAGAATTATCAAAACAGAATTAAAAAATTCCTAAATCAAAACAGAATTAAAAAAAAATCCTAAATCTAAACTAATACATGAACTAAATCTGAAAAACAGTTAAATCTCTAATACAAATATCCTAATTGTAAATTTTCTAATACATAAAAAATTAAATTTAGATAAATTAGGGTTTAGGATTTAACTACCCAAAACTAATTGGTGAGTTACCTGGAGATAGTGGTGGCGCAGAAAACTTTTCTAGCGTGGTGGCAGTACGAACAGCGAAGTGGTGGCGGCAGTGACCAAAACCCCTCCAAACTTATCTATATGTATTGTTATGTTGACATGTGAGTGTTTCAAAGCCAGGTAATACAGATATTCAAACACTAACATCCCTTTCTTCTCCAATTTGAATCTTGTCCTAGAAATTGACAGTAATTTATTTTGTTTTGATTCTGAAATAGAGATATGAACCTTTGACAGAGGAAAATCCTCTAACTCCATATATATATATATGGATGTTCCATATAATAGAATGCAAATACTTTGTGTGGGTGGATGAGATCGAAGAAGATTGGGAGGGTCTGACAAGATCGTTAGTTAAAAGAAATACGGAGCGTTCTCATGCGAGACATAAAGATGGGTTGACAATCACTGCAGTCGGAGGGGAGAATCATGAAGTTTTATCAATGATGGCAAGGAAGATGGAAAAAGTTAGGGCTGAAATTAAGAGGAGCAGATTGTTGGTTACAACCATGGCCATAGGTGTGATGTTTTGTGTAGCTTGTAATTTGTATTTAGTGATCAAAATATAGGAAGGGTGTATTTTGAGATCATTGTTGTCTATGAAACTGGTTTCTTGTTCTTCGAATGACAAGAGGTTTAAAATAATACAATTTTAAATAATGTGATTTATAAATGTTTGACATGAATAGTCATGAATGACTCATCATTTGACAGATTGAACTATAAATGATTTCCATATATAACAAACTAGTTCTTGTAAGAATTGGGCTGACAGTCTAAATAAGCATTTTTTATGTAGCAAATCATGTTTTACATTCCTTAATCATATCATTCTAATTCAATAATACTAACTCCAGGGCTAAACAAGAATAGCACCCTCAATGGTAAAATCAAAATGTAAACCATAAACATTGTATTTTCATAAAGAAACATAATCCTTTAGCACCTCTGTCTATTAAATCAAAACACTAAAAGCCAAGTATAAGGGTATAGTATCTCTCTTGATTACATGAAAATACTAAAAAAAAAAAACAAAAAACAAAAATCTAATGCAACTAAAATAAGACATCAATCTGCAACATAATTTTCTTCACGTAAACATCTACAGAATTGGGGTTGAGTTACTGCTCCCACTTGATATAGCATTACTTGGCCCACTGGAGGTTGATAACCTAGCTACATCTGTTCTTTCAGAAACTACCAATCTGTCTCTACCTCTAACACTTGTTTCTCTACTTTTAACATTTGTTTCTCTGCCTATAACAGTTGCTATTATACCGGGTGTAGGCATAAACTGTATAAACGGGTACTAATCCCAGCACTAGCACCTTACATTATTTGAGGTGTGACTGTGAATCTAGTTTCAGAGTTGTTTGTAGAAAGGGTTGTAGATGGAGGCTTGATAAATGGCAGAGGCGTTACATTGAAAGGTGGACTTGAGAAGATCTCTTGACATTTCTCCTTTTGTTGGACTTTTTGGTGGAGGTTATGGTTGAGAATTTGGGGAATTTGGTTGAGGTTTATGAATTTAGAAACAATAAATAGAGCGTTAAATGTATGACAGTTAAACCATAAGAACAAAAATATGCACTAAATGATTAGGCACTTACCATTACAGCATGTGGTGTTACTGAACCATTTCACTCACTAATGGCTACTGCTTCAGCATCTGCAGCTTCTAAGGTCTCCTTCCAATCATTTTAGCCATTATATCATCTTTGTCATCTCTTGTAGCTACTTGCTCTTGAAGTGCAGCACTCCCTCCAGCCATTGCTTCCTTCCTCTTGTTACAACTCCTCTTATTTTGACCAGTTTACAAACAAAATAAGTTCATTATTTTTGCATAAGTTTCAGATATAAGGCAGTTTACTAACTAAATTTAACATTGATTTAATATACCTAGAGACAGTATTTGCAGACAATAGTTCCATACTTTCTCTTCGTTCTGTGAGAGTCCAGGTTACAAGAAGGGCCATCATTGTAACACCCTACCACACAGAGCCTTACGCTTGAGTCGTAAAGTAGAGGTGACGAGGTATTACAACCTCTAAAAGAAAATACTTAAATAAATATAGTTGAAAATAATTTTATAACAAGGAGCCTTGAAGAATAAGCTAATCAAAAGCGAAAATAGAAAATCGTATCACACTCGTGCGTATAAGCGTAAACAGAATGGACAAGATCAATGAGAGCTGGAAAACGTAATGTACATACCAAAGTTCCAAAACACAGATATCAAGCTCTAGATTCGACCTGTGAAGCTAAGGCCGGCTAGAGTATATAATTATATATTTATATACAACCCAAAAACTCAAACTACAAAATAAACACCTGTATCTCCAAGTCAATCTCTAGGAGGGACAAAATACAAAATATACATGTGGAGATTTTATAAACATATATACATAGCCTAAAACAAAATATGACAGTCCAAAAGATAGTTCTTCGCTTGTAAAGAGGGTCTCCAGACGCTCAACGAGGTGTCTCTCCACCTGCATCTGAAAAATAACAAAATATATATGGAATGAGAACCGGAGGTTCTCAGTATGGTAAAGGTGCCCACATAGATAATGTATAAGGTCCCGAGAAAGCCAGATGCGATCCTAGAACTCCGACACTCAGGTTTAAAACTTAAAGTTTATAAATGGAAAACCATAAACAGGGTAGATTATCTAAGGTTCTTCTTTCTAATTCCTTTCTAACTTAAACCCTAACTTCTGCCTTCCTCCAATCCTCCAAAACTCCGGTGCACAGACAAACAATACAGACAAAGCAAACACAAGTAGGATATAGATACAGCAAGTAGCAAATATAGCAGGTAAGCATAATAATCAATTAATGCATACTCAAACAAAACACGCATATGCATATGATGTGATGTATGTCTGCCCTATGGCCGATGAGTCTCATCTGTCGGTTATAAAGCCAAACCCAACATGTCCGGTAGCTAACCCGGACACTGTCTCTCTATTGCGCATCAATACCATTAGAGGAAATACCTGCCCTGTCACCATTAGAGGGATTATGTGTCCTGTCACCATTAGAGAGATTATGTGCCCTGTCACCCTTACAACCAAAGAGAAAACACAGACATACTTATCATCAATTATCCTCAACCATGTCTCATTTAGTATATTTATTCAAATTTAATCATAATCTTCATACCTCTCATTCCGTCTACCAAAAATCCCAACTCAAACATAATTAATTCTTTCTAATTAATTCAAACTCAAAACGTAATCCTTTTCTTAATAACTCAAAATCAAATTATAAAATCCTTAAAAATTCAAACCTTTCTAAGTAACCACTTCAAATGAAGCCTCATATTTTCATAAAAATTTTAGCAGCATCTCCTCTAAAACTTGGACTTTTGCCACTCCTTAAGGGTTCCAACCACCAAATCAAACACGTCTCAATTATTCAAATCATTCCTAATATCAAATTATTTCAAAATCAAATCAATTCTAATATTAAATCTTTTTCCAAAACCAACCAACTCCAATATCAAACCGTTTACGAAATTGAATCACACATCACACACCATATACCCAATCTATCAATAATTCATTCAGTTCATTCCTACCTTAAGGTCATCTAGCCTAAGTTTTCGCGTGACATTAAACATTAACTATGAGAAACCAAAACTATACCTTAGCCGATTCCTCTCTAAGCTTAGAACACCTCAAAACCCTCTCCTTTCACAAGCTCCAAGCCTCCAAACATCAATTCTTCAAACCTAACTACTCGGATTTCATTCCAAACCGCCCAATTGAACTCCAAATCAACCAGAACATAATCTATTTCACACAATATCACTATAATCATCATAGAGTTCACTAATTCAATGATTTACAAGGATTTAATAGTTTCTTACCTTATCCACGGATATATTGGACAAAACCCAGTGATTATCCGCTGCTAGAGTTCACCTAAACCATCAAAATCATTCAATTTCTCAATACCCAAACCCTAAAATTTTGAAATTGAGGAGAAGGAGAACTGGGGCAAAAATGGTAATTTCTTACCACTTTGTTCAGATAGAATTGAAGAGAATTTCGAGACGAACACGTAGTCACTGACGGCTCGTCAATCGGAGCTCTAAATTGAAAGTTATGTGAAATCAAAATTGAAACGAGGGTTTCAGTATTTTTGTCGAAGCTTCTCTCATTCAGTGCATCTCTTCGCTGGAAAATGAAGGAGAAGGCTTCATAAGTTCGTATGGTATTTTGTGGGTTGGGTTTTGGGCCCGTTTAGACCCGGTCTAATCAGTTCAGTCTGTTGGTCCAGTTTTAGGTCAAAATCTTTAAAATTAGTGTCAAAACTTATATTTTAATTATTTCTACTTCATTAAACTATAAAATTTAATTCTCTAATTTTGTTGATTAATAATTAATTTATTAGTTAATTATTTACTAATTATCTGGAGTTACAATTATTCCTCTTGTCTCTCTTAATAGTTGGTCTTCCAATAGATTTTTTATCTAGTTTTTCTAAGAACTCTTGCTATGTAAGTTCAGATATTAACCAAGTAAGTGCATTACTAAGTTTAGGATATTTCTGTTACACAGAACTCATCTTTTGTAGTTACATAATAAGTTTCTTTTTTTCATGAGAACAAATGTCAGCTAATATTAAAAAAAAAAAGAATTATTTTACACTTATAAAGTCTATCAAATTTTCAATTTTAGATAATACGAGACTTTATACTATACATGTGGATACATGCTCCACGTCATGCTCTCCATTTTGCAAATGCAATACCTACCTGCTCTTCCTCCTGTGCCTCCTTTGTCTTCTTCCAATTGATGTCATCTTAATATTCAAAATATAAATGAACTATTTTAAACTTTATTTTTATTTTGAATAAATATTTTAAATGAAATGAGCAATAAGAACAAGAGTATGTGAATAATATAACCATGAATAGTGATGATAGTCAGATAGTGGATTGTGCCAATAATGTTCTTTAATGTGTTCTTTAATTCAGATTCAAATGACCAACATTCCAAGGAGAATATTCTCATACATATTTGAGAACCATGCCAATCAAGTGCGTCGGTGCGGTGGGAATGTGCATACGATTTTCTACCTTTATGTGCAATTCCAGCAATGGGAGAAGCAAATTCAATTTACTTGGTATTAAAACTCTAGTCAAAATAAACTTGCTCTACAATCAAATTTTTGCTTTCAGCAAATTAGAAGGTTTTTTTTATTGTTTTCTACGTATTCTCAACTCAGGTTAAGTATTATAAAAGTCAAGGAGATTAATTTTTTAGCTCACAAGAAAAAAAAAAGTCAAATTAAAAAAACTGTTACAACAAGGATAGATAAGGATGGATGTCCATTTATGGGTGGCTCAGTTTTTCTATGTTAAAAGGAGTAAGTTCTCATGACAAAGCACAATTAATAAAGTTTGAAAAGTAGAATTTATTTGTCTATAAAAGCATGAACGAGGCAAATAAAATATACACACAAACAATAAAAATAATTCTTCTTCTTCTCTATATTACAACTATTCTGAATATTTCTCTTTCACTCTTTATAATATTAGTAAATATATTAATTACTTCTATTATAGTGAGATAATTATATTGGTAAATATTAATATCAGTGTATTCTATTTATAATTATTTATTTTATATCTATTATATCTTTTGGTTATTTTACAACACGTTATCAACACAAACTCTAATCAAATTTTTAGGAAGACTCAGATAACAAATTTTCATTATGTCGAAGCTCTCTCATCTTGAATTCAATGCTCTTGATATATCTGGAAACAATTATTTATCATGGATATTAGATGCTGAAATCCATCTTGATTCAATGAATCTTGGAGATACCATTAAAGCTGAAAATAATGCATCACAGAAGGATAAAACCAAAGCCATTATTTTTCTTCGTTGTCATCTTGACGAAAGATTGAAAAATGAATATCTCACATTAAAAGATCCTGCAGATCTTTGGAAAGACCTTGAAGAAAGGTATAATCATCAAAAGACGGTGATACTTCCTCAAGCCCGATATGAATGGACGCATTTGCATCTACAAGATTTTAAATCCATAAATGAATATAGTTCTGTAATGTTTCGAATCACATCACGAATGAAATTATGTGGGAAAAAGATATCTGATAATGATATGTTGGAGAAAACTTTCTCAACCTTCCATCCCTCGAATGTGCTCCTGCAGCAGCAGTATCGAGAAAAAGGATTTAAAAAATATTTTGAGTTAATTTCTTGCCTTCTTGTTGCTGAACGCAACAATGAGTTGCTCTTAAAGAATCACGAAGCGCGCCTTACTGGCGCCGCCCCATTTCCTGAAGTAAATGCGCCAAATCATTACCCCAGAAGAGGTAAATGGCAAGGCTTTAGTAACAAGAAAATTTATGGAAGGAAAAGGAATTATGTTCAAAAGAGAGGATCTCACCAGAAATGGGATAAAGAAAGAAATATTGGGCAAAATAAATCAATAGAGGATAAGTGTTTCCGTTGTGGTGGAAAGGGCCATTGGTCGCATACCTGTCGTATCCCAAGGCACCTAGTCGATCTTTATCAAGCATCTTTGAAAAAAGACGACAAATGGAAGGAAACGAATTTTGTTTCAAATGATGCTGAAAATTTCACCACTCATTATGATGTATTTCTTTGAGGATCCTGAAGGAAATATTGATCATTTGATCAATAATGGAATAGTTTAATATGTGAGATTGTTAAGTATCCATGTAAATAAATAATGTAAAGAACTTATTGTTAAGTTTTATTGTCTATGTATTTAAGTTTTAAATGTGATGTATATAAATAATGAAATATTAATGAATTTTGAAATCATTAAATGTGTCAAGTTTTAAAATAAAATTTTAGTATATGACATTATTTTTATGTACAGTGTTCTTAAA
The DNA here is from genome assembly GCF_059453495.1 of Arachis ipaensis. Lineage (NCBI taxonomy): Eukaryota > Viridiplantae > Streptophyta > Magnoliopsida > Fabales > Fabaceae > Arachis > Arachis ipaensis. The sequence continues at coordinate 35,654,976 of NC_142435.1, read as the reverse complement.
AAAATAATTCCGATCAAATATTCAATTTAACTGTGCATACTACTCATTTTATTATTATTATTTGTCTTTGAAGAAAATGACAAGGATATATAATGAATATGTAAGCCTTGCAGATAGTGCAAGTTTGCACACCATTCTCAAAAGTGATATATATATTTTACCCATCTTGTGCCAAAAGAAGAATATGTTAATACTATTATTGGCTCAGGTAATGTGATAGAAGGCTCCGGAAGAGCTATAATTTTGTTTCCCGGAGGAACAAAATTCATAATAAATAATGCACTATTGTCTACTAAGTCTCTGAGGAACTTATTGAGTTTCAAAGATATTCGCCGAAATGGATATCATGTTGAGACAATGAATGAGGAAAATCGTGAGTATTTATGTATCATAACTCATGATTCAAATAAGAAAGTTATATTAGAAAAATTACCCTTACTTTCATATGGTTATATTATACCAAGATTAGTGCAATTGAATCACATGCCACTGTAAACCAGAAGTTTACTAGTCCAAATGAATTCATAACTTGGCACGACCGATTGGGTTATTCGAGAACAACCATGATGCGGAGAATTATTGAAAACTCCCATGGACATTTACTAAAGAACCAGAAGATTCTTAAATCTAGTGAATTTTGTTGTGCTGTATGTTCTCAAGGAAAGTTAATTTTAAGGCCATCACCAGTAAAGATTGGATTTGAGTCCCCTGAATTCCTAGAAAGGATTCAAGACGATATATATGGACCTATTCATCCACCAAGTGGATCTTTTAGATATTTTATGGTCCTAATAGACGCATCTTCGAGATGGTCACATGTGTGCTTATTGTCTTCTCGCAACCTGGCGTTTGCGAGATTACTGGCTCAAATTATTCGACTAAAAGCATAATTTCCAGAAAATCCAATCAAAGCAATTCGTCTTGATAATGCTGGTGAATTTACTTCCCAAGTTTTTTATGCTTATTGTATGGTTAATGGAATAAGTGTTGAACATCCAGTAACTTATGTTCACACACAAAATGGGTTAGCAGAATCACTTATTAAACACCTCCAATTAATTGCTAGACCCTTTCTTATGAGAACAAATCTTCCAACCTCGATTTAGAGGCATGCTATTTTACATGCCGCAGCACTTATTCGTTTGAGGCCAACGAGTTACTATCAGTTCTCTCCTATGTAATTAGCTTTTGGCCAGCAGCCAAATATTTCCCATTTAAGAATATTTGGGTGTGCGATATATGTTCCCATTGCACCACCTAATCGCACCAAAATGGGACCCAACAAAAATTAGGGATATATGTTGGATATGATTCTCCCTCTATAGTGAGGTATCTTGAGATACAAACTGGAGATGTATTTAAAACCCGGTTTGTGGATTGTCATTTTGATGAATCAAAATTTCCAACATTAGGGGGAGAGAATAAGCTTCCTGAAAAGGAACTTAATTGGAATGCATCATCCTTGATGCATTTAGATCCTCGATCAGGGCAATGTGAACTAGAAGTTCAAAAGATTATACATTTGTAAAGAATAGCAAATGAATTGCCTGATGCATTTTCTGATACAAAGAGGATAACCAAATCTTATATACCAGCAGAAAATGCCCCAATTCGAATTGATGTCCCAGTAGGACAAGTAGCCACTGAAGCAAATTCATGCCAGAAGCGTGGCAGGACTGTCGGTTCCAAAGACAAAAATCCTTGAAAAAGAAAAGAGATAAATACGATTTCTATTGAAAAAAGACATAGTAAAGATACCTGCAGTTGTCCAAAATTCTGATATAGTTTTAACGCCAGAAGACGTTCAGGTACCTGAAAATTGTAAAAATGACGATATCTCGATAAATTATGTCTTTACAGGAGAGAAATGAGACCAAAATAAGACGATTGTCAATAAAATATTTGCATATAATGTGGCATTAAATATTATGCATGAAAGTAAGGATCTTAAGCCAAGATCAGTCGAAGAATGTCGACAAAGGAATGATTGGCCAAAATGGAAAGAAGCCATGAAGGCTGAATTAGACTCACTTGCAAAACGTGAAGTCTTTGGACCTGTAGTCCATACACCAGAATATGTAAAACCTGTTGGATACAGGTGGGTATTTATGAGAAAATGAAATGAAAAAAATAAAGTTGTGTGCAACAAAGCCCGACTTGTGGCACAAGGTTTTTCACAAAGGCCCGGTATAGATTATGAAGAAACGTATTCCCCTGTAGTGGATGCGATAACATTGCCTTATTTGGTCAGTTTATCTGCATATCATTAACTGCATATGCATTTAATGGATGTGGTAACAGCCTATTTATACGGCTCATTAGATCGGGATATCTATATGAAAGTCTCTGAAGGACTAAAGATATCTAAATCATCCAATGAATATTCGCAAGAGTTATACTCAGTCAAATTGCAAAGATCTTTATATGGTCTAAAGCAATCTAGACGAATATGGTATAATCGTTTTACTGAGTATCTGGCCAAAAATGGATTCAAGAATGATGATATCTGTCCATGTGTTTTCATAAAGAAATCTGCATCTGGATTCATTATAATTGCTGTGTACGTTGATGATTTAAATATCATTGGAACTCCTGAAGAGATTCCAACAATTATAAAAACTCTAAAATAAGAGTTTGAGATGAAAGATCTTGGAAAGACTAAATTTTGTCTCGGCCTGCAGATCGAGCATACAAAAATGGATCTTTATTCATCAAGCAACATACACAGAAAAGATCTTGAAAAGATTTTATATGGATAAGTCACATCTCTTGAGTATCCCAATGATTGTAAGATCTTTGGATGTGGAGAAGGTTCAATTCCATCCTAAAGAAGAGAATGAAGATATCCTTGGTCCTGAAGTACCATATCTTAGTGCCATTGGAGCGCTAATGTATCTGTGATGAGCGGATAATTTATACGCTTTTTGGCATTGTTTTTAGTATGTTTTTAGTAGGATCTAGTTACTTTTAGGGATGTTTTCATTAGTTTTTATGTTAAATTCATATTTCTGGACTTTACTATGAGTTTGTGTGTTTTTCTGTGATTTCAGGTATTTTCTGGCTGAAATTGAGGGACTTGAGCAAAAATCAGATTCAGAGGTTGAAGAAGAACTGCTGATGCTGTTGGATTCTGACCTTTCTGCACTCAAAATGGATTTTCTGGAGCTACAGAACTCAAAATAGCGTGCTTCCAATTGCGTTGGAAAGTAAACATCCAGGGCTTTTCAGCAATGTATAATAGTCCATACTTTGCCTAAGTTTAGATGACGCAAACTGGCGTTCAACGCCAGCTCTCTGCCCAATTCTGGCGTCCAGCGCCAGAAACAAGTTGCAAAGTGGAGTTCAACGCCCAAACTGGCACCAAAACTGGCGTTCAACTCCAGGAATGACCTCTACACGTATAACACTCAAGCTCAGCCCAAGCACACACCAAGTGGGCCCCAAAAGTGGATTTATGCATCAATTACTTACTTCTGTAAACCCTAGTAGCTAGTTTATTATAAATAGGACTTTTTACTATTGTACTAGACATCTTTGAATCTTTGGAATCATCTTTGGACGCCTGGTTCTTAGATCAGAGGGGCTGGCCATTCGGCCATGCCTGGACCTTTCACTTATGTATTTTCAACGGTAGAGTTTCTGCACTCCATAGATTAAGGTGTGGAGCTTTGCTGTTCCTCAAAGATTAATGCAAAGTACTACTGTTTTTCTATTCAATTCATCTTATTTCTCTTCTAAGATATTCATTCGCACTTCAACCTGAATGTGATGAACGTGACAATCATCATCATTCCCTATGAACGCGTGCCTGACAACCACTTCCGTTCTACATTAGATTGAATGAGTATCTCTTAGATCTCTTAATCAGAATCTTCGTGGTGTAAGCTAGAATGATGGCGGCATTCAAGAGAATCCGGAAAGTCTAAACCTTGTCTGTGGTATTCCGAGTAGGATTCAATGATTGAATGACTGTGACGAGCTTCAAACTCGCGAGTGCTGGGCATAGTGACAGACGCAAAAGGAGGGTGAATCCTATTCCAGCATGATCGGGAACCTCAGATGATTAGCCGTGCCGTGACAGGGCATCTTAGACCATTTTCACAAGAGGAGGGGATGTAGCCACTGACAACGGTGATGCCCTTGCATAAAGCCAGCCATAGAAAGGAGTAAGACTGATTGGATGAAGACAGCAGGAAAGCAGAGGTTCAGAGGAACGAATGCATCTCCATACGCTTATCTGAAATTCTCACCAACGATTTACATGAGTATTTCTATCCTTCTTTTATTACTACATTTCGAAAACTACATAACTATTTTATATCCGCCTGACTGAGATTTATAAGGTGACCATAGCTTGCTTCATACCAACAATCTCCGTGGGATTCGACCCTTACTCACGTAAGGTATTACTTGGACGACCCAGTGCACTTGCTGGTTAGTTGTGCGAAGTTGTGAACCATGGTATTGGCATCATGTTTTTGGCGCCATTGCCAGGGAAAGAAAGAGCAATGAATTTTACATAATCAAAGTGTAATCACAATTTCGTCCACCAAGTTTTTGGCGCCGTTGCCGGGGATTGTTCGAGTTTGGACAACTGACAGTTTATCTTGTTGCTCAGATTAGGTAATTTTCTTTTTGTTTTCTTTTCAAAAAAAAATTTTCAAAAACCTTTCAAAAAAAAAATTTCTCCTTTGTTTTCGAAAAAAAAAATTTTAAAATAAAAATGTTTTCAAAAATATATTTTTCTTCAGAATTTTTAAGAATGAATTCTAGTGTTTCATGAAACATGTTGAATCCTATCTGGCTGTAAAGCCATACCCAAACTGCTTTGGGATTGGTCTTCAATTAATCACCTCAATGGATGTAATTTACATGCTAGAGCTTGGCTGGCTATTAAGCCATGCCTAACCCTCAGATTGGAGCTTTAGTCTAAAGAGCATAAGATTCCTGGAATTCATATTAAAAATTTTGGAATCCTTATTTTTCTTTTTCAAAATGATTTTCGAAAAAATTAAAGAAAATACAAAAAAAATCATAAAATCATAAAAATCAAAAATATTTTTGTGTTTCTTGTTTGAGTCATGTATCATGTTATAAGTTTGGTGTCAATTGCATGTTCATTTTGCATTTTTCGAAAATTCATGCATTCATAGTGTTCTTCATGATCTTTAAGTTGTTCTTGGTAAGTCTTCTTGTTTGATCTTTGTATTTGCATGTTTTGTGTCTTTTCTTGTTTTTCATATGCATTCCTGAATTCTTAGTGTCTAAGCATTAAAGAATTCTAAGTTTGGTGTCTTGCATGTTTTCTTTGCATTAAAATTTTTTCAAAAATGTGTTCTTGATATTCATCATGATCTTCATAGTGTTCTTGGTGTTCATCTTGACATTCATAGCATTCTTGCATACATTCATTGTTTTGATCCATAAATTCTTGCATACATTCATTGTTTTGATCCATAACTTTCATACATTGCATCATTTTTCTTGTTTTTCTCTCTCATCATAAATATTCAAAAAATAAAAAAAATATCTTCCCCTTTTTCTCTCTTAAAATTTCGAAAATTAGATTTGACTTTTTCAAAAAATTTTAAAATCTAGTCGTTTTTATGAGTCAAATCAAATTTTCAATTAAAAAAATTTTATCTTTTTCAAAATCTTTTTCAAAAATCAAATCTTTTTTCAATTTTTTAGTTATTTTCGAAAATTTCAAAAATATTTTTCAAAAATCTTTTTCTTAATTTTACATCATATTTTCGAAAATAACATCATCAATTAATGTTTTGATTCAAAAATTTCAAGTTTGTTACTTACTTGTTAAGAAAGATTCAAACTTTAAGTTCTAGAATCATATCTTGTGATTTCTTGTGAATCAAGTCATTAATTGAGATTTTAAAAATCAAATCTTTTTCAAAAAACTAATTTCAATCATATCTTTTCAAAAATATCTTCTTATCTCATCTTTTTCAAAATTTGATTTCAAAATATCTTTTCTAACTTCTTATCTTCTTATCTTTTCAAAATTGATTTTCAAATTTGTTTCAACTAACTAACTAACTTTTTGTTTGTTTCTTATCCTTTTTCAAAACCACCTAACTAACTCTCTCTCTCTCTCTCTCTAATTTTCGAAAATATCTCTCTCTTTTTCAAAAAGTTCTTTTTAATTAACTAATTATTTTAATTTTTTATTTTAAAATTTTCGAAAATTACTAACCTTTTTCAAAAACTATTTTCGAAAATCACTAACTCTTTTTCAAAAATAATTTTCGAAAATCCTTCTCCCTCATCTCCTTCTAATTATTTATTCATCTACTAACAATAAGGAACCTCTTTACTGTGACATAGAGGATTCCTCTTCTTTTCTTGTTCTCTTCTCTTTCTTATGAGCAGGAACAAAGAAAAAGGCATTCTTGTTGAAGCTGATCCAGAACCTGAAAGGACTCTGAAGAGGAAACTAAGAGAAGCTAAATTACAACAATCCAGAGACAACCTTATTGAAAATTTCGAACAAGTAAAGGAGATGGCAGCCGAACCCAACAACAATAATGCAAGGAGAATGCTTGGTGACTTTACTGCACCAAATTCCAATTTACATGAAAGAAGCATCTCCATTCATGCCATTGGAGCAAACAACTTTGAGCTGAAACCTCAGCTAGTTTCTCTGATGCAGCAGAACTGCAAGTTTCATGGACTTCCATCTGAAGATCCTTTTCAGTTCTTAACTGAATTCTTGCAGATCTGTGATACTGTTAAGACTAATGGAGTAGATCCTGAAGTCTACAGGCTTATGCTTTTCCCTTTTGCTGTAAGAGACAGAGCTAGAATATGGTTGGACTCTCAACCCAAAGACAGCCTGAACTCTTGGGATAAGCTGGTCACGGCTTTCTTTGCCAAGTTATTTCCTCCTCAAAAGCTGAGCAAGCTTAGAGCTGATGTTCAAACCTTCAGACAGAAAGAAGGTGAATCCCTCTATGAAGCTTGGGAAAGATACAAGCAGCTGACCAAAAAGTGTCCTTCTGACATGCTTTCAGAATGGACCATCCTGGATATCTTCTATGATGGTTTATCTGAGCTATCAAAGATGTCATTGGATACTTCTGCAGGTGGATCCATTCACCTAAAGAAAATGCCTGCAGAAGCTCAAGAACTCATTGACATGGTTGCCAATAACCAGTTCATGTACACTTCTGAGAGGAATCCTGTGAGTAATGGGACGCCTATGAAGAAGGGAGTTCTTGAAGTTGATACTCTGAATGCCATATTGGCTCAGAACAAAATATTGACTCAGCAAGTCAATATGATTTCTCAGAGTCTGAATGGAATGCAAGCTGCATCCAACAGTACTCAAGAGGCTTCTTATGTAGAAGAAGCTTATGATCCTGAAAATCCTGCAATAGCAGAGGTGAATTACTTAGGTGAACCTTATGGAAACACTTATAACCCATCATGGAGAAATCATCCAAATCTCTCATGGAAGGATCAAAGGCCTCAACAAGGCTTTAATAATGGTGGAAGAAACAGGTTTAGCAATAGCAAGCCTTTTCCATCATCCACTCAGCAACAGACAGAGAATTCTGAGCAGAATCCATCTAGCTTAGCAAATTTAGTCTCTGATCTATCTAAGGCCACTGTGAGTTTCATGAATGAAACAAGGTCTTCCATTAGAAATTTGGAAGCACAAGTGGGCCAGTTGAGTAAAAGGATCACTGAAATCCCTCCTAGTACTCTCCCAAGCAATACAGGAGAGAATCCAAAAGGAGAGTGCAAGGCCATTGACATAAGCACCATGGCCGAACCTATAAGGGAAGGAGAGGACGTGAATCCCAAGGGGGAAGACCCCCTGGGACGTCCAGTGATCAATAAGGAGCTTCCCTCTGAGGAACCTAAGGAATCTGAGACTCATCTAGAGACCATAGAGATTCCATTGAACCTCCTTATGCCATTCATGAACTCTGATGAGTATTCCTCTTCTGAAGAGAATGAGGATGTTACTGAAGAGCAAACTGCCAAGTTCCTTGGTGCAATCATGAAGCTGAATGCCAAATTATTTGGTATTGAGACTTGGGAAGATGAACCTCCCTTGTTCACCAATGAACTAAGTGATCAGGATCAACTGACATTGCCTCAGAAGAGACAGGATCCTGGAAAGTTCATAATACCTTGTACCATAGGCACCGTTATCTTTAAGGTTTTGTGTGATCTTGGTTCAGGGATAAACCTCATGCCTCTCTCTGTAATAGAGAAACTGGGAATCTATGGGGTGCAAGCTGCTAAAATCTCATTAGAGATAGCAGATAATTCAAGAAAACAGGCTTATGGACAAGTAGAGGACGTGTTAGTAAAGGTTGAAGGCCTTTACATCCCTGCTGATTTCATAGTCTTAGATACTGGAAAGGAAGAGGATGAATCCATCATCCTAGGAAGACCTTTCCTAGCCACAGCAAGAGCTGTGATTGATGTGGACAGAGGAGAATTGATCCTTCAATTGAATAAGGACAACCTTGTGTTTACAACTCAAGGATCTCTCTCTGCATCCATGGAGAGGAAGTAGAAAAAGCTTCTCTCAAAGCAGAGTCAAACAAAGCCCCCACAGTCAAACTCTAAGTTTGGTGTTGGGAGGCCACAACCAAACTCTAAGTTTGGTGTTGAACTCCTATATCCAAACTCTAAGTTTGGTGTTGGAGAGTCTCAACAATGCTCTGAACATCTGTAAGGCTCCATGAGAGCCCACTGTCAAGCTATTGACATTAAAGAAGCGCTTGTTGGGAGGCAACCCAATTTTTATTTATCTAACTACTTTTTTTCTTAGTTATATGTCTTTATAGGTTCATGATCATGTGGAGTCACAAAATAAATATAAAAATTGAAAACGGAATAAAAAACAGCAGAAGAAAAATCACACCTTGGAGGAAGACCTTACTGGCGTTTAAACGCCAGTAAGAAGCATGTTTTGGGCGTTCAACGCCAGAACAGAGCATGGTTCTGGCGCTGAACGCCAGAAATGCACCCTGGAGAAGAGCTGGCGCTGAACGCCCAGAACAAGCATGGTTCTGGCGTTCAACGCCAGAAATGGGCAACAAATGGGCGTTGAACGCCCAAAATGGACACCAACCTGGCGCTGAACGCCCAGAGTTGTGTGCAAGGGCATTTTACATGCCTAATTTGGTGCAAGGTTGTAAATCCTTGAACACCTCAGGATCTGTGGACCCCACAGGATCATCTCAGGATCTGTGGATCCCACAGGATCCCCACCTACCTCCTCTCACTTCTTCTCACCCCTCTTTCACAAAATCCCATAAACACTCTTCCCCAAAACCCTTCACCAATCACCTCAATCTCTCTTCCCCATCACCTCTTCCCCACTCACATCCATCCACTCTTCCCCATAAACCTACCTCATAAACTCCACCTACCTTCAAAATTCAAAATCAATTTCCCACCCAAACCCACCCTAAATGGCCGAACCTTTACCCCCCCTCCCATCCCTATATATAACTCTCCATTCTTCCTCATTTTCATACAACACAACCCTCTATTCTCTTCTTGGCCGAAACACAACCCCCTCTCCCTCTCCTCCATTTCTTCTTCTTCTTCATCTATTATTTCTTCTCTTGCTCGAGGGCGAGCAAACTTCTAAGTTTGGTGTGGTAAAAGCATAAGCTTTTTGTTTTTCCATTACCATTGATGGCACCTAAGACCGGAGAATCTTCTAGAAAAGGAAAAGAGAAGACAAAAGCTTCAACCTCCGAGTCATGGGAGATGGAAAGGCTCATCTCCAAAGTCCATCAAGACCACTTCTATGATGTTGTGGCCAAGAAGAAGGTGATCCCTGAGGTCCCTTTCAAACTCAAAAGAAATGAGTATCCGGAGATCCGACATGAAATTCAAAGAAGAGGTTGGGAAGTTCTAACAAATCCCATCCAACAAGTCGGCATCCTAATGGTTCAAGAGTTCTATGCCAATGCATGGATCACCAAGAACCATGATCAAAGTAAGAACCCGGATCCAAAGAACTATGTTACAATGGTTCGGGGGAAATACTTGGATTTTAGTCCGGAAAATGTGAGGTTGGCATTTAACTTGCCTATGATGCAAGGAGATGAACGCCCCTACACTAGAAGGGTCAACTTTAATCAAAGGTTGGACCAAGTCCTCATGGACATATGTGTGGAAGGAGCTCAATGGAAGATTGACTCCAAAGGCAAGCCGGTTCAACTAAGAAGATTGGACCTCAAGCCTGTGGCTAGAGGATGGTTGGAATTCATCCAATGCTCCATCATCCCCACTAGCAACCGATCTGAAGTTACTGTGGATCGGGCCATCATGATTCATAGCATCATGATTGGAGAGGAAATAAAAGTTCATGAAGTCATCTCTAATGAACTCTACAAAATAGCCGAAAAGTCATCCCCCATAGCAAGGCTAGCTTTTCCTCTTCTTATTTGCCATCTATGTTACTCAGCTGGAGCTTTCATAGAAGGAGACATTCCTATTAAGGAAGAGAAGCCCATCACTAAGAAAAAGATGGAGCAAGCAAGAGAGCCCATTCATGGAGCTCAAGAGGCGTATGAAGCTCATCACCATGAGATCCCGGAGATGCCTCAAATGCATTTTCCTCCACAAAACTATTGGGAGCAAATCAGCACCTCCCTAGGAGAATTGAGTTCCAATATGGGACAACTAAGGGTGGAACATCAAGAGCACTCCATCATCCTTCATGAAATAAGAGAAGATCAAAAAGCAATGAAGGAGGAGCAACAAAGACAAGGAAGAGACATAGAAGAGCTCAAGGACATCATTGGTTCCTCAAGAAGGAAACGTCACCATCACTAAGGTGGACTCATTCCTTGTTCTTACTTTCTCTGTTTTTCGTTTTCTATGTTAAGTGCTTATCTATGTTTGTGTCTTCATCACATGATCATTAGTAGTTAGTAACTATGTCTTAAAGTTATGAATGTCCTATGAATCCATCACCTCTCTTAAATAAAAACTGTTTTAATTCAAAAGAACAAGAAGTACATGAGTTTCGAATTTATCCTTGAACTTAGTTTAATTATATTGATGTGGTGACAATGCTTCTTGTTTTCTGAATGATTGCTTGAACAGTGCATATATCTTTTGAAGTTGTTGTTTAAGAATGTTAAATATGTTGGCTCTTGAAAGAATGATGACAAGGAGACATGTTATTTGATAATCTGAAAAATCATAAAAATGATTCTTGAAGCAAGAAAAAGCAACAAAGAACAAAGCTTGCAGAAAAAAAAAGGGGCGAAAAAAAATAGAAAGAAAGAGACAAAGCAAGCAGAAAAAGCCAAAAGCTCTTAAAACCAAGAGGCAAGAGCAAAAAGCCAATAAACCTTAAAACCAAAAGGCAAGGGCAAATAAAGAGGATCCCAAGGCTTTGAGCATCAGTGGATAGGAGGGCCTACAGGAATAAAATCCTGGTCTAAGCGGCTAAACCAAGCTGTCCCTAACCATGTGCTTGTGGCGTGTAGGTGTCAAGTGAAAACTTGAGATTGAGCGGTTAAAGTCAAGGTCCAAAGCAAAAAAAAAGAGTGTGCTTAAGAACCCTGGACACCTCTAATTGGGGACTTTAGCAAAGCTGAGTCACAATCTGAGAAGGTTCACCCAATTATGTGTCTGTGGCATTTATGTATCTGGTGGTAATACTGGAAAACAAAGTGCTTAGGGCCACGGCCAAGACTCATAAAGAAGCTGTGTTCAAGAATCATCATACTGAACTAGGAGAGTCAATAACACTATCTGAACTCTGAGTTCCTATAGAAGCCAACCATTCTGAACTTCAATGGATAGTGTGAGATGCCAAAACTATTCAAGAGGCAAAAACCTACATGTCCCGCTCATCTGATTGAAGCTATGTTTCATTGATAGTTTGGAATTTATAGTATATTCTCTTCTTTTTTATCCTATTTGATATTCAGTTGCTTGGGGACAAGCAACAATTTAAGTTTGGTGTTGTGATGAGCGGATAATTTATACGCTTTTTGGCATTATTTTTAGTATGTTTTTAGTAGGATCTAGTTACTTTTAGGGATGTTTTCATTAGTTTTTATGTTAAATTTACATTTCTAGACTTTACTATGAGTTTGTGTATTTTTCTGTGATTTCATCTATTTTCTGGCTGAAATTGAGGGACTTGAGCAAAAATCAGATTCAGAGGTTGAAGAAGGACTGCTGATGCTGTTGGATTCTGACCTCTCTGCACTCAAAATGGATTTTCTGGAGCTACAGAACTCAAAATGGCGCGCTTCTAATTGCGTTGGAAAGTAGACATCTAGGGCTTTCCAGCAATGTATAATAGTCCATACTTTTCCCAAGTTTAGATGACGCAAACTGGCGTTCAAAGGCAGCTCTCTGCCCAATTCTGGCGTCCAGCGCCAGAAACAAGTTGCAAAGTGGAGTTCAACGCCCAAACTGGCACCAAAACTGGCGTTCAACTCCAGGAATGACTTCTACACGTATAACACTCAAGCTCAGCCCAAGCACACACCAAGTAGGCCCCGGAAGTGGATTTATGCATCAATTACTTACTTCTGTAAACCCTAGTAGCTAGTTTATTATAAATAGGACTTTTTACTATTGTACTAGACATCTTTGAATCTTTGGAATCATCTTTGGACGTCTGGTTCTTAGATCAGAGGGGCTGGCCATTCGGCCATGCCTGGACCTTTCACTTATGTATTTTCAACGGTAGAGTTTCTGCACTCCATAGATTAAGGTGTGGAGCTCTGCTGTTCCTCAAAGATTAATGCAAAGTACTACTGTTTTTCTATTCAATTCATCTTATTTCGCTTCTAAGATATTCATTCGCACTTCAACCTGAATGTGATGAACGTGACAATCATCATCATTCCCTATGAACGCGTGCCTGACAACCACTTCCGTTCTACATTAGATTGAATGAGTATCTCTTAGATCTCTTAATCAGAATCTTCGGGGTGTAAGCTAAAATGATGGCGGCATTCAAGAGAATCCGGAAAGTCTAAACCTTGTCTGTGGTATTTCGAGTAGGATTCAATGATTGAATGACTGTGACGAGCTTCAAACTCGCGACTGTTGGGCGTAGTGACAGACGCAAAAGGAGGGTGAATCCTATTCCAGCATGATCGGGAACCTCAGATGATTAGCCGTGCCGTGACAGGGCATCTTGGACCATTTTCACAAGAGGAGGGGATGTAGCCACTGACAACGGTGATGCCCTTGCATAAAGCCAGCCATAGAAAGGAGTAAGACTGATTGGATGAAGACAGCAGGAAAGCAGAGGTTCAGAGGAACGAATGCATCTCCATACGCTTATCTGAAATTCTCACCAACGATTTACATGAGTATTTCTATCCTTCTTTTATTACTACATTTCGAAAACTACATAACTATTTTATATCCGCCTGACTGAGATTTACAAGGTGACCATAGCTTGCTTCATACCAACAATCTCCGTGGGATTCGACCCTTACTCACGTAAGGTATTACTTGGACGACCCAGTGCACTTGTTGGTTAGTTGTGCGAAGTTGTGAACCATGGTATTGGCATCATGTTTTTGGCGCCATTGTCAGGGAAAGAAAGAGCAATGAATTTTACATAATCAAAGTGTAATCACAATTTCGTCCACCAATCTGCTAATGTATCTTGCTAATAATACACAATCCGATATATCATCTGCTATGAATTTACTAGCAAGGTATAGTTCCTCTCTAACCAGAAGACATTGGAGTGGAATCAAGCAAATCTGTCGATATCTTCATGGAACGGTCGATATGGGATTGTTTTATCCTTATGGATCCAAGTCACAACTAGTTGGCTATGCAGATGCTGGCTACTTGTCTGATCCACATAAAGGGAGATCTCAAACAGGATACTAGTGCGGTATTTTACAACCACACTTACTAACCGGCAAGTGCACCGGGTCGTACCAAGTAATACCTTACGTGAGTAAGGGTCGATCCCACGAGGATTGATGGATTAAACAACAATAGCGTTTGATAGGATTAGTTAGACAAACAGAAAATAGTGTTGAGATGCAATATAAAAGACATTAAACAATATCAAAAATATTGAAGAAAGGCAAGTAAATACTTTGGAAAAATATGGAGAAGATAGTTAAGGGTTCAGAGTTATCTATTTTTTGGATTGACTTTTCTTATTAACTATTTTAATCGTGCAAGATTTAATTCATGGCAAACTAATTTTGACTAGACCCTAATTCCTTAAACCTTCCTAGTCTCCTCTAAAATTTATCAACAGCCAATTCCTTGGTCAATTAATTCCAATTAGAGGGTGATGATCAAATTCTAGTTTATATGCCACAAGAATCCTAATTATCCAAAAATAAGGGGATTATATGTCACGTATCCCGTTAAATACAAACAATTAGAAATTCAGGATAATATGTTTTCAAGCTATTGTTCAAGTAAAGAGCTTTTCCAAGTTATACAAGAACTCAAATAGAACATGGGTCATACTTCCGTTCCACCCAAATTCATAAAATAAAGAACGAAAACAATTATTGAAATATAAATCAAAACATGAATTAAAATAGAGAAATAATATTATCAATCCATACAATAGACAGAGCTCCTAACCTTAACAGTGGAGGATTAGTTGCTCATGGAATATGAAATGTAAATTTGTATGGAATAATGTTGTGGAATGTTGTTCTGGAACCACCCTATTGGGATTCCTTTTATAACTAATCCTAATAATTTAAAAATCAAATTTCTAAAATTAAAATTAAAATAATATCTTTTCCTAAAATAAGATTTGAATTTAAATTCGAATTAATTAACAAGTCTTCAGCTGATGGGTGGGACCACTTGATTTGTCCATTCTGTAGCTTCTAATCTGTGATTTATGAGCTAAGAACTGTGTCAAAACAGCCCAGACATCGCCCCCAGCGTTTTTCTACTTTTTCTACACGTGGCGCATGTGACGCGTCCGCGTCGTCCACGCGTTCGCGTCATTTGTGCAGATTCCAGTCCACGCGATCGCGTCATGCACGCGATCGCGTCATTGTGATTTCCTCTATTCCGCGCGGTCGCGTGAGCCATGCGTCCGCGTTGGTATTCGCTGGTCATCTCCTTGGCTTCTTCTCTTTCTCTGCAGAAACTCCATCAAATTCCGCCAAATGCTACCTAAAATAAACAGTATTGTACAAAACTCAAAATAGCATCCATAGTGGCTAAAATATAATTAATTCTTAATTAAATTCAACAATTTAGATGCAAATTCACTAGGAAAAGATAGACAAGATGCTCACGCATCAGATACCTATTCACATATGGTGGTACAGCTATATCATGGAGGTCCACGAAATAGACAATTGCAGCAACATCCTCTAATCATTCTGAAATACTAGCGATTCATGAAGCAAGTCGCGAGTGTTTTTGGCTCAGGAGTTTGATCCAATATATTCTGTCATCATGTGGACTGATTGATCATAAGATAGCTCCAACTGTCCTGTTTGAAGATAATACAGCATGCATTGCTCAACTTAAAGGCGGATACATCAAAGGTGATAGAACAAAGCATATTTCTCCCAAATTTTTCTTCACTCATGATCTTCAAAATCAAGGAACAATTGATATCCAACAGATCCGCTCAAGTGACAATCTGGCAGATTTGTTTATAAAGTCACTCCTAAAATCCTTCTTTGAAAGATTGGTACATAAAATTGGGATGCGCCAATTTCGAGACATCAACTGATGTCGACAAGAGGGAGAGGCTGTACTCTTTTTTCCTTGGTCAGGTTTTTTTCCATTGAGTTTTTCTTGACAAGGTTTTTAATGAGGCAGTCTCCATCACAAATGATTTTGTACTCTTTTTTTTTCACTAAAATTTTTTTCATTGAATTTTTCTTTAGTAAAGTTTTAATGAGGCATATTCCTAAATGAGCATCCAGCCAAGAGGGAGTGTTACAACAAGGATAGATAAGGATGAATACCCATTTATGGACGCTCAATTTTTCTATGCTGAAAAGAGCAAGTTCTCATGACAAAGCACAATTAATGAAGTTTGAAAAGTAGAATTTTTTTGCCTATAAAAACATGAACGATGCAAATGAAATATACACACAAGCAATAAAAACAATTCTTCTTCTTCTCTATATTACAACTATTCTGAATATTTCTCTTTCACTCTTTATAATATTAGTGAATATATTAATTACTTCTATTATAGTGAGATAATTATATTGGTAAATATTAATACTAGTGTATTCTATTTATAAATATTTATTTTATATCTATTATATCTTTGAATTATTTTACAACAAAAACTAGTTTATTAGGTGAAAGAGTTTTATGGTTTAAATTGACTTATTTTCTTAATTGATATTTATAACATTATTATATTTAATTTGTAATCAAATTTGTTACACTATATAATTAAATATCAGCCAGAATTATATGATCAATTTTGAGGTAAGACTCAAAGTGTGATAAAATCTATGTTATATTATAAATTTTAAGTAAAAAAATATAATTTATGAATTTAACTTATATTTTATTTTTATAAATGTATATTTTTTGTGAATTTTTTAAATTGAGTTTAATTGATTAAAATATATTTTTTAGACCTTTAAAATTGACATATTAATTTTACTTTTTATTCTATTTGATGTCTTATCTTAATATGTTTATGTAAGTTGTTTAAAATTTAGGAGTTAAGGATGGTTGCAAAAATAAATATTTTATAAAAAAATAAAAAAAATAGATCAACTATTTACATAATTCTATCTATACTGTGTACATTTATACTGTACATAGATAACCTATTTTACTCTTTGTGAACTGCATATATATTTTACTACGTACGCACATTTCTATTCACGTGATTTATTAAAAAGGATACGTGCAATTATGCTTTGAGGTTATTTTTTGAGTGAATACCCCATCCGGCCCCTAACAATTATCTCGAAAGGACAACGAGGCCCCCAAGAAAAAAAAACACCCAATCCGGCCCCTGATAAATTTTTTTTGGGACAGATTAGCCCCTGTGCCAAAAAAAATAACATTTATTTTTTTGTGGCACAGGGGCCTCGTTGTCCTTTCGAAGTAATTGTCAGGGGCCGGGTTGGGTTTATTTTTTTTGTCAGGGGCCGAATTGGAGTTTTTTTTTTGTCAGGGGCCTCGTTGTCTTTCGAGGTAATTGTCAGGGGCTGATTTGAGTTTTTCTCTTATTTTTTACCCATTACAATTTATACTCTCATAAATGAAGTTAAGATTTAAAGGAATCATACACACACTTTAAAACACTCATTTTTTTTTTTTAGAATTTTAGTTCTTGAATTTTAGAGAGAGAAGTTCTAATTTTTTTTTAAATTTAAAATTTTCTTATGAATTTTTTTTTTAATTTTAAGTTTTGATCTTATTTAAGTTTATTTTTTGTTCAAATTTTTTAATCTACTATTTTATTTAAATTTATGTTCATATGTTAAATTCTTAATTTTTTATTAATGAATTTAATGCTTTATATTAATTACTTACTTGAGTTGTTATTGTTAATTTTTTAAATTAAATAGTTATAAATTTTATTAATATAATTTATAATATTTTATGTTTATTTTGATGAAATACTTAAACTAAATATGAAGTAAATTTTCATCCTATGAACAAACACGCATACCTCCCTATAAACACAATCCCTAAAACTTTTGAACCTGTTTAGGAGCATCGATCAACAATTCACGTACATATTTCAAGAATCATTCAAGCATTATCAATTTCACAATTTCACATTCAGACAATCAATTCAACGATCATTAAAACATTAGGATTTATGACAATATTTAGGAAACTTGATTCTATCAAACCCTTACTTCAATTTCAAACTTTCTAATAAACTTTGAGAATCCAATATCATCAATCCCACCAATAAAAAAAATATTCTAATCATAGTTTGGCCTTGTAGCCAAAATCCTAAAAGAGATAAAGAATGAGATTTTCTCACTTTGGAATTTAAAAATTTGAGATTTTTGCTTATCTATGAACTTAAAATATAATTCCTAGATTAAGAAAATCAGACAAATGGATTAGCACCTCTACGGCCATTTAGCCGAATTTATGAAGAGAGGAAGGAAAGGATTCATTTAGCTTATCTTGATGAAATTGCAATGGTTATAAAGAAGGTGTGATGAAGAGTTAATTAATCATAGCGGAATTTTGCTCGGAGCCTTGAGTTCTTTACAAATCAAACGTGAAGTTTAAGGTGCTTGGTGTTCTTAATTAGCTTTGTAAAACTTGAGAGAAAGTTTAAAAAATAATTAAGCAAGGATGAGTGAGAAAAAAAGAGATGAACGTGTTACGTGTGTTTAAGGAGGGTAAGCAATCAAGCATGGTAAAAGATTTCCTTAAAAGAATGAACATGACACGTATGGACTTTAAGTGTGTTTTTTATTAATATTTGCAAACGGATGCCAATACAAATGTGTTTTTATAAAATTAATTTTGATTAAAATAGGATTGGTGTCAATGTAATTTGTGTTTAAATATTTTTTGTCTTTCGAAAAAATAAATTATTTTGGATTATATTGACCAAAATTACATTAGAATATAAAATTATTAAAAAGAATATAATTTATATTATTTTTATATTGCTTATGCAAAAGATAAATATTATTAAATATAGTTTTTTTTAAAATGTAAATATTATTCTATAAATATAATATGTTAATCAAAATGTATTTAAATAATAAATATTATTATATGATTTAAAAAACAAAAAATTTAAATATATGTAATTATAAAAAATATAAAAAAAAATATGACATTATATGTTGTCTAAATTGACATGTATGATGAGAAGGTGATTAGGAGATTTTTTTTTTGTATTATAGTAATTCAAACATGTATATAAAATGATGTATAAATATAAGTATATAAATAAAATTAAGATAAAACTTACTCATTTTTTTTAAATATAATTTTAATAATATCAAAATCAATTTTAAAGAGATATAATTATGACTTATATGAAATATACATACATAAAGAAAGTGTTCACTTATTCTGCATTTGTTTTTGAGAACAGAATAAGATAAGATACTGAGAATAAAATATAAACAAAAAAGACACAAAATTTAGTGTTCTTATATTCTATTTGATGATAAAAAAGAATAAATTATAAAAATTCAATTTATTCTCATTTTTTTTATTAAAAAAATTTGAGAAGAAAAATATAATAATAAAAAATATAATTATAAAAAATTAACAATAATAATGAAAGAAAAAAAATAAAAAATAAGTTGTGTTCTTTATTAGTATCTCTATGTCTTTTCTGTCATAATGGACACAAAATACACTAATTCAGTATCTCTTATCACAATATCTCTATCTATATTTCATATGTTATATACAATTTTATGTCTCAGTGTCCCTTTCTCAATGTTCCGTCTTTGTAAACAAATGTAGCCTTATAGATTATTGTTGTTGAATGAACTAGTCTTATAATTTAAAGCTAATCTTTTTTGTATTTGAGATTTTATGAAAGAGCTCTTTTTAAAGAAAGAAAAAAATATGAAAAATATATGGTTAGTAAAAAATAAATTAGTCTATCATAAAATTTCAATGACATTTTTAATTAAATATTGAAGCAAGTCTAATATTATTTTTAAAAAAATATGTTGAAAAATGCTGAATGTTGATGAAAAAAAAAACCAAATAAAAAAGATGCAATTCAAGAAAATAAAAAATATATTTATTAGATGTAACATTTAACCAAACACAGTATTTTTGCCTTTACAGTTGCCTTTGCATCTTTATCAATGTTGATGATACAGGTAACATACATTATTATTTTAGATTTAATATATTTTAAAAATATTTTAGTATAGTTTAAATTAATATATTTAATTTGGTAATTTAGATATATATATATCTTTTACCGGTGGATTTTTTCTTATAAGCTAGCACTTCGTCCTTGAGTGTTCTTTTACTGCTTTTTATTTGAATCTGACCGATTAAATTGAGTAAAATTGTGATAGACATTTTTTCAAATTTGGAATATAGAAAATTCTAAAAATCCACCACTCAAATTATTAGGTTCTTTCAAATAACAACATAATTTATTTATATATTATAAAATATTAAAAAATTCTGTCAAAATTATTGACTAGTTATTTTAAAAGTAATACTACTTTAATCATCAGTATAATACATATCACTAATTAAATCAAGCATAAACTACATTTTTGAATAATTTAAAAATACAATAAAAATATAATAAATATTATTTTTTTATAAATAATAATTTTTTTTATATATTAAATGAATGACTTGATTTTTGTGGCAATATGATATCTTTATTAATTAATTAGAGATAATGGACCTTCATAAGTTAAATAAACTTAAATAAGTTTTAATTTTTTTTTATAAAATATACATATTTTGGACCAAAATTTTAAAAAAATGTGTATTTTAGTTACTTATATAATTCTTTTATTGAAATATATAACATACTTATATATTGTCAACTTTATTAATATTAAATTATTATAAAGAATTGAAGTTCTATTTATCAAAATTTAAAATTTAAAATAATTTATGAAAACTTTTGTGTTTAAGCAGTGAGCTAGTTTAATTTTGAAACTTAATTATTTTTAATAATATGACGTTATATGATTGAATACATGTATAAAATTACTTTATACTAACAATGCACTAAAATTAAATTTTTAAGAAATATGTGAAAATAAAAAAAGATTAATCTATTTAAGATATTAAAAATTTTGAATTTATGAAAAAAAAAAAGAAAAATTGATCCGATAACTAATTTGATTCATAATCTTTAATTTTAGAGATTAAATTAAATCGTTTTATAAAATTCAGAAACCAATTTAAATTGTTTATAAGGATGACATGCCAGTGATATGTGACACTATGTCAATGTTGACATATCATATGTCATTAATTGACACATTATTATTTTATTACACATAATAGAATTATATTTTAAAATGTGACACTGATGATCTATATAAATATGTCACAATAACATACTATTAACAAAAAATATTTTAAAAAATAACATAATTTATAGAGTAAAATTTGAAAATCGAATTAAGACAATTAAAAATTTAAAAATTAATTTAAAATAAGGGTGAAAATTCACATGCCACTTTAAAGTTTAATTCAATCAAATGTTGAAGGAGTTGTCATAAATATAATGTTTCTTGACGGGCACTGAAGATTTTAATTGCACTCTTTGATCCATCTAAAATACGCAAAACGCAAAGTATCAAATATCAACTGTATCATGTTATGTACATCTTTAAAAATTATATATATATATATATATATATGTGAAATAATACATGTAATTAATTTATACAAAAAATATAATAATTCATTTAATGAGTAATTTTTTGTTAGTATATAATATTTATTAATACACAAAGTTATTAAAATTTATTATTTATTATTATTATTTTTAATCATTAACACAATTTTTAGTTTAGTGATCTAGCTAATAGTATAATTTTAGTTCACACTTTTAAAATTTTAATAATTAATTACTAATAAAAATTAATAAATTTTATTAATTTTTTAACTTTTTTTAATTAAATATTATTACGAATGGCAATTCATATATAGAATGAGTAACGTTATATATTTAAATTTTTTTATGAATTAAGTTTAATTAAATTAAATAATAAAATTTAAAATATTATTTATAATTAATTTTTATTAATGTTAAATTAATTTATTTAAATTTAATTAATAAAAAATTTTAAATGTGTAGTATTATCCATATAGAATAGTATCGAATGGAAAGGTTTAGAATAAAAATAAAATCCAAGGTGATAGTTTGAACCCACCTGTAGATAGAGTTACATAAAATTTAAATCCTATCCTATCTTATGATCCTTTATCCTAGTTGTGTAATGGATCTCAAATTCAGAAATTCGAAAATCAAAGTTAAAAGAACCAAAATCGTTGCTACGTACCTTCAAGAATCACGCATCGGTAAATAGTAGTATAATTATTTCAAAGCGATATTATCTACGGTGGTCTTTCTTGTTTTCTGTCCATCCATCCTTCTCTTCTTTTCGGCTCATCCTTAAACGCTCCTTGCTAAGTATGGAGTGCTGCACACCTTGTGAATTCGTAAATCTGAACTCTTCATTTATTATATTTTATTTGAATGGTCTGGATTTAAAAAGGTAACCTGTTAATCAGGTTAATCATTTTTTATAAGTTTTAGATTTTTTTTTATAAGTCTCAGGTATTGGGCTGAAGTTCAAAATAAAAAAATAGTATATAAATATTAAAAACAACATGCCTGTAAAAAAAATTATTGGATTTTAGAATTAAAATAAATAATACATAAAAAAATAATATTAAATATATATTATGTATATAATATTAAAATTTAAATAAAATTTGTTTTGTGTGAAATAAAATTATAATATTAAATATAAACACAATGCTAAAAAATTTGTGTTATATATATATATATATATATATATATATATATAACACAATGATAAAAAATTTTGTGTTATATATATATAATTTTATTTTGTAAGAAACAAAATTAAAACATTAAATATGAACAGAATGATAAAAGATTTTGTATTATACTAATTTAATTAAAAAAATATATATACAACGTAAAAAGCAAACAAACATATAATAATTTTATTTTGTGCGAAACAAAAATTCATATAAGTTTTTATTAACAATTTTTTTATTGAAATGTGTTATTTTACTATATTTATAATATATTATTTGGGATAATTATATTATTTTAGTTAATATATATTATTTAAAAAAATATTTAAAATTTATTATTTTGTATTAAGAATATTATTAAAAATATATTATTAGTTTTTGTTAAAATAATTTTTTTTTCTTTGGTTCAAATACTATGACAATAAATTTTTTTTACGTAACTGCGTCTACTCAATAAATATTATATTCATTTATTTCTATATTGTATGTAAAATAAATAATTAATATTTAAAAAAGTTAATAAAAAAAGTATTCTTTTTTTTACCAACTCTTAGGTGAATATAGAGACTATGTCATTTGAACTATAACTCGTTGGCAAAGAAAGAAATACTCTTAATTATATATTAAATAAAATAATTATTTATTAGGCTCATTCTTATACAAATAAAAATTTTTTTTAGTTTTATATATGTAATATTTTATACCAATTAGCTTCAAAATTTAATTATTTTTTGAATAAATTAATAAAAATAATACAAATAATTGTTTAAATATAATTGTATTTTAATTTTTCATTCTATTACGTACACGTTGAGGATAATTTGAAATAAAAGATAATGGACTTATTGTAACTGTCATGTATTTTGTGCTTTGATTGCGTTGTCATCTGAGAATTATGGCGCCTTCATGGAGACCGATTCTTCTACAGAATCAGTTTTACGTTTGGAGTTAGCCAACCAGCAGCGGCGACAGACAGCGTCTTCCTTTTCTATGGCAGCAATTTTTCGGGCTTTGAAGGTCCATTTATGGTAGATGTGGAATGGGGTGGATTCAAGAGCGTCAAAATATGTGGCTAGACAGAACAATAGTGGAAGGACCTGCTAGCAAACAAAACCGTGAAAATGCTTGAAGACATCACATCAACAATAACATAATAACGGAGGAAATCGATCAAATTTTTCTGAGTACTCTTCTGGTGTAAAGATAGTGTTAAACGAGCGAATTAGTTTTTTTTGTTAGTGCCGGTTTGTTTGTTCAGTCCATGACAAAAAAAAAATAATTTACCTAATTACTTTTGATAGCAGGTTAACTTTAAAGAGTGCTGCACTCCCTACTTTGCCTAGAGTGCACTAGCTTTCGCCCTTCTTTTCTAATGTTAATTATTGAAAATTATTTTACTATTTATAAATTAATTCAGTATTATTTTCAAATTATATTTAATTTCATATTCAATCAAAATGTTATATGAAAAATAATTATCAAAAGAAATAAATGACATTAAAAATTTTTAAAAATTATATCTATCTAATATTATTATTAAAATATATCAGGATCAATTAAAATTTATTAAAATAATATAAAATATTAAATTTTAATGATTTTAATTCTCTTGATACTTATAAATATTTTTATATATTATATTATCTCAAACAATTTAAATATATATAAATATTTTTTACTATTCTTTTTTACTTTTCTAATAAATATATATCTTTATAAGAGACAAATAATTTGTGCATTTAATCTCTCTTAATTTTTTGTAAACATTTGAATAATTAATTAAAAAGCAAATGAAAATAATGGACAAATTTTTATTTCTTGATATTTTCCCCTTTTTTCAATGAATCTTTGGTCATTTGATTAAGAAGACAGTAAAACAAAATTCTATGTGACGAAAAAAAAATCGCATATCTTCAATACATATCCTTAAATTTGGTGTATTTTGGCAATATAATTCCCATATTCTTTAAATGTTCTTTAATGTTCAGATATAACAATTGAATTCCAATTAAAATTTTAAAAATGAAAAAATATAATTTTAATATCTTGATAATATAAATTTTTTAATGTCTCGGTTAATGGATTGGGATAGTAACTATTAACGAAGTCAATTCTAAAAATAATAAAAAAGAAACTAGAGTGAGTAATTTAAAATTATTAAAAAATAAATTTAATTAATAAAATTTTTTAAAGAATAATTTAAAGGAGTAATTTTTTGAGAGGAACTTGATTATTAATTCAAAATAGATATTGACTAAATTTTGTAAATAAAGTAATTTAAACGGTTAAAATTAAACTCATTTTAAAAACCGAAAAAGAAAAGTGGAAAAGACTTTCATATACTTCCCCACCACCTAAACTACTCTTATCCCGATAGATTAAAAGGGAAAAAAAATAATTAAAGAAAAAAGAAGTGCAAAGGGTGTAAAATATCCCTTCTTTAATTTCTTCCCCACACACATACACACATCATTTTCCTGCTCTCTTTCCACTCAACCCCCTCGTGTGCTCCTTCTCCCTCCATTAATGCCCCTCTCTCTCTCTCCCCCTCTTTCTGTCTAGAACTCTCTATATATACACACACATACATATACATACATATCTACACTACTAAGTTATTATTAATACCAATAATAACCTTAGCCTTTTACATTTTTCCATGTCTTCTTTCACATCACTACTCTTCTCTTGTGCAGCCATCGCCGCCTTCCTCATCCTCCTCCGGCGGTGGCGCTACCGCCGTCTCCGTCTCCCTCCGGGGAGCCTTGGCCTCCCCTTCATCGGCGAGACTCTACAGCTCATATCAGCATACAAGAGCGACAACCCAGAACCCTTCATGGATCGAAGAATGAACCGGTACGGTCCAGTCTTCACGACTCACGTGTTCGGAGAACCGACCGTGTTTTTGGCGGAACCGGAAATGAACCGGTTCGTTCTTGCGAACGAAGGGAAGCTCTTTGAGTGCAGTTACCCCGGTTCGATATCGAACCTTTTGGGAAAGCACTCGTTGTTGCTGATGAAGGGGAATCTTCACAAGAAGATGCACTCACTAACGATGAGTTTCGCGAATTCTTCGATCATAAAGGATCATCTTTTGGTTGATGTGGACCGGCTCATACGGCTCAACTTGGATTCTTGGTCCGACCGGGTTCTTCTCATGGAAGAGGCCAAGAAGGTTAGTTACTTAGTTATTAGTTAGGGATCGCATACATTGATTCTCTTGAGTTTAATGTTCATGTTTGATTTTTTTTGTTATAATTATATTAGGTATTGAAACTTGAAAGCGAGTTAAATATATATTATTTGAATTATTTTTCTATGAATTTTAAATAAAAAAAAAGGTTCAAAGAACTATTTGTATGAATTTCTTTTACGTAACCGCGTGCTAAATTCGGTAGACTACCTTAAATAAGAGTTTCATGTGCTATTATTATGATTGATGGTTGTTGGGTGTTTTGTTATATATATATATTCTTGTAACAAATGTTTTTTCTTACATTAAATATTATATTTATTAAATTTTGATTTTTTATTATGTGAAAAAATATTTTTTTCTGTATAACTACTATACATAAATTTGATGTTTGTATCTTTTTTTTTTTATTTTTTTTTACATCTTATAGTGTTATTTTTTTTATATTTCTTATCAATTATTTTTCATCACTTTTATTATTAAAAGTGGAAATTATAAAAAAAAAATATTCCTCTAAAACAAAATTTTACTGAGTCAACTCGGTGACAGATCGAACGAGTCAGGTTTCTGAGAGCATCATCATCACATATCATGTGGTAGAGATGGTGGACCAGCACCTTCTTTCTGCACCACCTCATAATAATCATAATAATAATGTTATCGTTTGGATCTTGTTTGTTTATTTGCTTATTTTGGTTCAAAGTTAAATACCTCCTTTTCTCAAAGTGTCCAACTATAGCCCCCCAAGTAACATTTTTTTTTTCACATCTAATTTTAACTTTATTTTTCTCAAGCTTGGGTTGATCGATGAGTATTTAGTTGAAAGCTTAGCTTGTTATAGATAGCATGTGATTGTGATGTACCTGATGGAAAATAATAGGGAATGGTGAGTCAGATTCCATGGCTCAGTGCAATGTGTCCAAATTCTTCCATTTCAATATTTCATTTCATATAAGATGAATCCCCACATCACGTTAACTTAACCGAAAAGGTTCTTTCAGCTAATAATAATAATAATAATAATAATAATAATAATAATAATAATAATAATAATTCTGAATATAAACATTAGGTCGTCATCATGTAGAGTAAGCATGCACATATATGAATATGTTTGTACATGCATGTGAAAACATTTCACCATTTCCTTTTGTTTTTCCTTTCTTTCTCTAACCCTACTACTGATCTTTTATATTCCCAAATAGCCAAATATGTATTATGTAATGATGTTGACTATGACATATTGTATATATGAATTTAATTTGAATGGGGAACAAGTGTTAATATAAAAAAAGTATTTATACAAATATTTAATTATGATTATATTAGTAAAAATGATTTAGTTAACACTACTACTACTACTACTACTACTACTAATAATAATAATAATAATAATAATAATAATAATAATAATA
The DNA here is from genome assembly GCF_059453495.1 of Arachis ipaensis. Lineage (NCBI taxonomy): Eukaryota > Viridiplantae > Streptophyta > Magnoliopsida > Fabales > Fabaceae > Arachis > Arachis ipaensis. The sequence continues at coordinate 35,627,904 of NC_142435.1, read as the reverse complement.
ATAATAAAATTCATGATTGCATGTGTTATGAAACTATTTGTTAATAAAAAGAGATAATATAAATAATTAAATTTCTAACACTTTTTCAAACTAGAGTTTTTTTTAGATTTATTTAATTTTTGTATAATTTTTTCTCTTTTATTTGTTTATTTTATTTTTAACTTTTAGATTCACTAAAAATCAAATTTTAAATCTTCAAGACATAAAATTCATATTATATTATAAAATTATTTATTTTAAAAATTTAAACTAATAAAAGATAATAAATATTTATATCTTTAATAGCATGTTGTGTTGGTTGCAGATAACATTTGAGTTGACAGTGAAACAACTAATGAGCTTTGATCCAGATGAATGGACTGAGAATCTAAGGAAAGAGTACGTTCTTGTGATTGAAGGATTCTTCACTCTTCCATTCCCTCTCTTCTCCCCTACCTACCGTAGGGCCATCAAGGTGCATGCACCTTAAACTCATTTTTCTAATCACCTCTTCTTTTCTTTTCTATTTTTTTCTCTAATTATTAATACTCTTATTGTTACTTATTATTTTGCCATGGGGAAAACATGCATTAGCAATTATTAAACCTAATCAAATAAGATAGTATATAATCCACGTTATCCAAATACTGATCAACATATAGTATAATTATATATAAACTAATAATAATTATTTGGTTAATTCAAATAAATAATAATATAAAATATATATTTATCGTAATAATTTTTTTATTTTTAATATTTTATTACATAATATAAAATATTTTTATTCGTTAAAAAGTATTTAATTTAAATTTTTTAATATATTTCATGATTGTTAGAGACAAATATATGTAACATTATATATGACTCTGGTCCTCCTAATTAGAATAAATTCTTCATCCATTTCATTATAGTTATGTTATTTTGATTTCTTAGTCAAACATATTTAAATATTAAAATTAAATTAGATATATTTAACAATGTTAGAACTACTTATTAAATATGGAAAGAATAATAAATACTGAACTTGTTATATATATAGCTGAAATTATCTAATTATTCTCGACTATTATCCCAAGCTTGTTATATATAACTGAAATATTAATACTAATATTGAAAATGAATTGGCAGGCAAGAACGAAAGTGGCGGAGGCACTAACGTTGGTAGTGAGGGAGAGAAGAAAAGGGAGTGAAAGTGATGGGAACAGAAAGAAGGACATGCTTGGGGCACTGTTGGCCTCCGGCGAGCAATTTTCCGATGAGGAAATAGTCGATTTTATGTTGGCTTTGCTCGTCGCCGGCTACGAAACCACCTCTACCATCATGACTCTTGCTGTCAAGTTCCTCACTGAGACTCCACTTGCCTTGGCTCAGCTTAAGGTATGCAATATATTTACTTGCTATAGAAGATATAAAGATAATTAATTTTTTTATTCACTTCTTTGAATAATTATTTAAAGAAAAAAAAATATTATTTTGGTCCTTAATATTTAGAATAAATTTTATTTTAGTGTTTAACATTTTAATTGTTTTATTTTTATTCTAAAACATTTAAAATGATATCAATATTATTCATTTATCAAATTTTTCACTAATATTTAACGAAATTGATAGATTATTAATGATGTTTTTATTAAAACTTCGTTTGTTCAACTTCTTTTTTCCAGTTCTCACCTTCTCAACAAATTTAAATTCTATTTTTCTATACTTTTTTCTTTCTTTTTAAACTTCTTAGAGAATTAATAATGGAAAAAAAGAGTAAAAAAATGAAATTTAAGTTTGTTGAAAGGGTGAAAAGAGGAAAAAGAAGTTGAACAAATGTAGTTTTAACAAAACATTATTAAGAGTATATCAATTTTATTAATTGTTTGTGAGATATTTGATGTTGGGATAATATTAATACCATTTTAAATGTTTTGGAATAAAAATAAAACCATTAAAACGTTAAAGATCAATTTATTTCAAACATTGGTGACTAAAATAATACTTTATTTTTATTTAAATTAATGATTTTTTTATATATTACATTAAAATCTTTTTTCATGTTCAATCAAGATTGATCGCACAAAGTCAAAACTAACAAACTAATACATAATGATATATTGATAATAATGATGATGAGCACACGCTGCACTACTCTTGTTTTTTTGTTTTTATGCTGGTAACTAATAAACTTTGTTTAACTTAACCTTCTAAGGGTGTGTTTGGAAACCCGTTAGAAGGGAAGAAGCACGTTTAAATTTTTTGAAAGTTTCAACTTTTGGTTTGGCAAATTTTTTTCTCATGAATGCAGAAGTGATTCTGCTGCCAAAACCAGCGTTTACAAGAAGTAATTATTTTTAGCTTTTGCGTTTTCTTAACGGGCTTTTAGCCATAGATACTAACCTTTTATTTACCTTCTACCAACTTTACCTTTTGTATATGTTATTGTATTATTTATAAAATTTTTGTTATTTCTATTTATATGAGCTCTATTTTTCTATTATTTATTATTTTTATTTTTTTTAACTGTTTGTTTGACATTATACACTTTTATAATCGTGATTTTTGTGTATTATGTTTGTTATTATCTTTTTATAATATGATTTATTAATTCTATTAGGTAAAGTAAATTAAATAAAAAAATTAACTGTAAATAATAATAATATTAAAAGATTATAACATACTAAAAAAAAGTACTAAAAATATATTATATAAAAAGATCATTAAGAACTTTTAAATTTGTTTCAATCACTATATAAAGTAAATATTTATTTTTTTTATTATTTTCAGTACTATCTTTTATAATTGTAATTCTCTTATACTATGTTTTAGTGTAAGTTTTTATAATATAGATTAGAATTTTATTAAAAAAAGATAAATTAAATAAAAAATTAATCATATATAATAATAAAATCATAAACGTTGGATTTCAAATTAATATTAAGAATAAGATTATTAAGAGTACTAAAATAAGAGTATGATGTAAAAAAATACTAAAGTAACATTTAATACAAAAAAATGTAACATATTTGATTAAATATTCTTATATATATATATATATCTAAAATTTATATTTTTTATTTTTATTTAAAAATATATTTTGTCTATTTTTATGTTATTTTTATTTTAGTAAGTAAATATTAATTTTATTATAAAATTAACTAATAAAATCTATTTAAATATCTAAATTAAAATAATAGGATAATATAAAAAATTTAAGTTGATGTCTATTTTAGTAATTTTTTATCTAAAAGTGATTTTAAATGGTATAAGCCAAACAATATTTATTTTACTATAATCTATTTTGATACAAAAATTACCAAACATAAATCACTTTAACACAAACCTACTTTTGATCAAAATCAAGTTTACAAAATCAATTTTATGCAAACTCCCGTTTGCAAACTGTAATCTAAACACACACTAAGAGTTTATCTAATATGAAATATAAAGCCTATTTTTAATTGTTTGATAGATATAAATTTTTATTTTATTTTATGAGTCTGCATGCATGTATATGGTTGTACATGTGAGAAACCCCACCACCCTATGCATTATATAACCATGTCCGTCTCCATAACCACCTTCCTTCATCACAATGTGGCGTTGCTCTCTTTGGACCTCATTTTCGTTATCTAATCCTCTCCATCATTCTACCCTACCTCACCTAGGATGCTTTCAATTTTTTTGAGTTTAATTAATAGATAAATTCCAATAAAATTTTCATGTATTGCACAAAATAAAATAATAAACTAATAAAAAATTGAGTTGAAAATGGAAAGGTTTGAAGTAATACATACGACATTCTTTTTTTATATATGTATCGTTAATATCCTATATAATTTAAATATTTAACTAACTTGCAGATTTTAAAAATATAATAATATTTTTTTTAATAATTTTCAATGATTAAAAAAATTAATTTTTATAATAACTTTTATAAAATATTTTTTTGGTATACTTAACGTATCTCGCACAAATTAGCAAAACTCTCATAATTTAAGTTTTCAAGGAGGGTATTTAAAGTTGTAATATAATCAGGCAAAAATTATATTGAAACATTTTAAGGGGAAAAAAAAAAAAAGAAAACCTTGTCAGTGCTATAAATCTACTTTGTTGTTTTGTGAACATTTATGGTTAGATTCGATTAATAACATCTTATCCCGTTAAAACTTTCGCCTCAGTCAATACGATTGAAAGCCTGAAATTCATCATGCATTGGCTACGTGATCTTGGTAACTTCACCATTGATGACTTCCCTATATAATTTTTTGTTCATCAATTATAATTAAATTTTATGAATATTATAATTTAATCAATTTATATTAATAATTAGAATAGAATAAAAATATAAAATATAATAGTAACTAACATGAGAATTTTTTTTATAAAAATTTGATTGTATTGTAAAATTATTGTAAATTTGTAGTTATAAATTAAATTTTATCTCAAGTATAAAATAATATTTTACATGTTTATTTAATTATATAACTGTGATATGGATAAAAATAACTATATAAATCGCATAAATAGTCATCTAAAAAGATAAATGTAATTGAATTCATAAATTATTTTATATTATCAATTTATTAAATATGTAATGACTAATTTAGTTATTATTCTTTTTATTACTTATAGAATATTTTTTCACTACATATAATAGTGATCTTCATTACATTAATTTTGTTTTGTTTATACCACTACGGCAAGTTAACTCAAAATTTTAGTAATTATTAGTAAAACAGAAATACAAAAAAATTGTAGAAAAGTGCAAAGCAAAACAAAGAAAAGAAAAGAAAAGAGAAGGGAAAAGAACATAATGAAAGGAGAGACAGCGGTCAAACCAAACCAATGGACAAAATTATTACATGCGAAACGCACGCTTGCCTTGCAATGCATTATGCATTCATCTCTTAATTCTTTTGACCGTAATGCTACGTTTCTTCGGTGTCTGGATGACGGAAATACCCCTTGCCACATCCTCTGCGTAATCTCCAATTCTCCACAGAAGGTACTTTTGTATGTGGCAGAGAGAACTTGTTCTGCTTCACCTTAGGGAATCGTGTGACCCTGATTTTAATGACTATTTATGATCACACGGTCCTAAAAATTTGACCATGTTATAAATACATGACTATTACTAATACAGAATTAAATTGGTGTCCCAATAGCACGAATTAAAGTTACTAGTAATCGATAATTTTAAGAGATCTATGTTGTGTTTTAAAGGTATATACTAAAAATTTAAATTAAATTTTTTATTAAAAATATAAAAAATTTAAATATTTAATATATTTATTTTATATTATTAAATAATATTAATAATAAATTTATCATAGCTAAACTCTATTTTTAAATAATTTATTTTAATAAAAACATCATAAATACATGATAATTTTATTATGTGTTCCAAAGACATATATTAACTAATAAAAAAAATTACATATTAACTAAACCTTTAAATTAATCATTCCTTCGTACACTTTTTTTATGGGTATATAACATAATTTTTCTTCAGTAGTCCTAATCTAATAATTATTCTTTCCAATTATTTTATATCGTTATTCTTTTTCATATATTTGTTTCAATTATTATAAATGCACACAAAAAATTAATTATTAAATTATTTATATAAAATATATATCAATACAAAATATATATTAAAAATATATTCAACAAAATATATATGATATTTAATTTAATAATTAAGTTTTTGTGTATACATAATATTTTTGTGTTTGTTAAAAGGAATGACTACAAAAAGAAATTAAATTAACGTTGATGTGTTAAATGAATCATTATTTATGAGAAAAAATAAAATTTTAAAAATAGACAGTTAATTAAAAATATAGAGAATATTGGTACTTATGATTAGATCTTGATATTAAAATAAGGAAAATCTGTTTGTGTATCCAAATATTACATCAACTTTTTTTTTTAATCATCTTCTTTACCACATTCTCTTCTTTTTACTTTTTTTTTCTTTTTCAGTATTTTTGTGCTCAATTGTTTTTTGTTAATATAAAATTATTAATATTTTATAAGTACCTATACCCTTTTTAAGCTACGACAAACTATATATATATATTAAACTGCACTAACACATGGAATAAGAATTAGACTAATGGAGGATTGAATTGAGTGTTCCTCTATTGATATCTGAGACTTAATTGTACAATTTGACAGGAAGAGCATGACCAAATCAGATCAAAGAGTAAAACAGGTGCACCACTTGAATGGTCAGATTACAAGTCAATGATCTTTACTCAATGCGTAAGTAATTAACAGAAAGAGTTTGTATCAATATATTTATGTTGTTTTTGATATCTGAATTTTAACTTTGTGGATGCGATTCATGGCTTCATGCAATGTAGGTCGTGAATGAGACCTTAAGGATGGCGAACATAATTGGTGGAATATTCCGGAGAGCAACCACAGACATAAATATAAATGGTAAATTACTTGAAAAAGAAATTTCATGCACTACTTTCACCAGTTATATTATGTTCCCTCCTCTGTCTTTCTTGTATCTTATATTGTCAATTTTTTGGTATATTCTTTTGAAAAAATTTACGAGTTAAAGTTACTAACACTTTTCTCTTATTTTTTCAATTCTCTGTTTTTTTAATCAGTATATTTCAATTCATATTCAAATACAGATATACCAAAAAATGGTCAATAAAGACCAAAATGAAAAGAACTATATTAGACTTCACATTTCAAGAAATGATACTTGCATTTTTTTTTTCTTGACACAATTTTTTATAGTGTAAGATACAAACGTTTAATACCAAAAGTAAAAGGTAAACAAAATTATATACAAAGTGGTAGATATAACATACATTCGTCGTTGAATTTCCACCATAGCTTTGAATGCTTGGCTTGCAATAATAGGTTACACAATTCCAAAGGGATGGAAGGTATTTGCATCATTTCGTGCTGTACATCTTAACCCAAACCATTTCAAAGATGCACGCAGCTTCAATCCTTGGAGATGGCAGGTGCATATATACACCTTTTGTTGTTTGATTTCTAATATTTTATTTGTTCAAATAATTTTGATCGGAAATATTTGACAGAATAACTCAGAGGCAACGATCCCTGTAAATGTATACACACCATTTGGAGGAGGGCCAAGGCTGTGCCCTGGCTATGAGCTTGCCAGGGTTGTTCTTTCGGTCTTCCTTCACCGCTTCATCACCATCTTCAGGTATAATAATTAGTTATTTTTGTCTCTCTTTGCTGCTCTAAAGATGTAATTCACATTATTAATAAGATGTTATGTTATAATGGCAGTTGGGTCCCGGCTGAGGAAGATAAGTTGGTGTTCTTCCCTACGACTAGGACGCAGAAGAGGTATCCCATCATAGTGAAGCGTAGGGAGGAGTCAAGTCCTTGTATATAGCCCCATGAAAGAGCACCATGTAGAAGAAGAAAGAAAGAACAAGAATCTTAGATTGTAGAGATCAGTTTAAGCTGTTAATGTTCATTATTATGTAATAAATAAGAACAATAATAAAATTATTATAATTATGTCTACTTGCATGTTGGCTTTTTAAGATATAACCTTAGATGATTCTTTCATATCTAGTAAAGTATAACAACAATAAATCATTATTTAAAATCCTTCATGTACTTGTTAGTCCACTGCACAAAGCAAGCTAATCTAATATTAAGAGAAATATTAAAAAGATTTTAAAATTTATTATTTGTTACCATCATTAGTTGTTTACTCAATTTTTTTAGTATATGTTTTTTAGTATAATTATTATTAATTTAATATCATATTTTATATGATATTTTTAACCATTAATAACTAATTGATGACTAAAAATAATAAAGTATGCTTCAAAATTTAAAATGTAAACTTGAGAGTTAGATTGTGTATTGTGCTCCTTATGTTAAACCATTTAAAGTCTTCCATTCAATTATTTATTTTCCTCAAGTGAACTTTGCTTTATATTTTCCTTGACTTCTGATAATTCTTCTCATCAATTAATTGTCCGTCATTATCAATTACTACTTCATTCATTCTTTGCTTTAATATTTATTTTTCTCTTTACCTAACAAGTACCAAAAACATAAAATCTCAAATTTAAAAATTAAATTGTAAAACAACAATATATATATATATATATATATATATAATTTCGTTTTCATTTATTTTTTCTATTCTCTAATTCTATTTTTCTATCTTTTTTTTTCTTTTTCGATTCTTTCTGTTCCTAATCTACTTGAAAATGAAGATTATAGAATTTATATATGTACCATGACAGTTGATATCACTGTACCTGATGTTTCTAACTTTCAGAAAATCATCACAGAGACGACAACAGTGGTGATAAAAATTACGACAATGGATGAAATGGCGACGGAAGTTATAGTGGTGGAGGAGTCTAAAACAGTGGTAGTCCCAATGGACGTGATAGAATTTGTGGTGGTAATCGACATAGTGATGGTGGATAAAGTAGAGGATGCGATGGCAGTTGTGCATGCTACAACTATGTGAATTTATGGCCATTTTATAACAGATTTTCCAACAAATTTTCTGAAAAAATGAAAGTATAAGATTTTAATATTTCTGTTCATATTTTTTTTATTTTTTATTTTTTAATATTATTTTTGTTTATTTAAATTGTGTCTTCATAGGAACATATAGCATCCCCAGATCGCTCTCAAGAGACACACTCTCATCTAAAAAACTTCTCCTTCATTTTTCCTTTTTTTTTCCAATGACAGATTCGTAATGGTTTGCAATGATAAGTTGTATGGGTTCCTTACTATTTAATCTGATGTATATGTTTGTAAAATTGTTGTTGGTGTTGTTGTTATGTAGAGGCGTCTTTATCTAGTATAAAGCCGTTGATGTAGAAAATCCAAAATCGCACTATTGTTGCCATTATTCTAATTGTCCTTCGTCAAAAGGTCTTAACATGTTTTTCTGTTATCTTCAATTTTGCATCAATAAAACTAAATGAGATTTTTAAGTAATACAGCATGAGTTTTTTTTTGATGTTCTAACTTCTGTAATTTTAGAATAATTTACAAACTAAGGTAGAAGATGATCTTGTAGCAATTACTATAGAGGTCTGTTTTCACTTTATTATGTTTCTATTATTTTTTTGTTCAATTGCTTAAATTAGTTCTTCTCTTCTGCTTATTATTATTCTTCTACTTATTATTATCTTCTTTCTCTCCTTTCTCTCAAGTTTGATTATGTTCTTCACTCTTCAAGGTGGTGAGTTTTAATTATCAATTTTTGGGTCTTTTTCCTTCTAAAACTGGGTTAATTTTTTTTTCACTATCCATTTAAAAAAATTGTGGAACAAATTATAGGATACCGCCAGCAAAATTTCAGCTTTATTATGATTTTCAAATGAAACTTTAAAAATTTCATATTTATGTTAATTCTACTACATGATTCTGTTCTTCTTTCTCTACTTAATATTAGGGACATCTTAGTTTGAATTAATATTGCTATAATAGAATATAAAATAGAAAAAAAAAACTATTAATATAATATAACTTGAATAGTTAATGACTACATAACCTCTTTTGCAGATTTACACTTTTCAGCCTCAACTACAATTATTGATGTGACTTTCTTCAATTGCTGTAATGTTCACTTGAGTTCAACCTCTGAACTTTTTGACTTAAGAGTAAGCTCTTCAGGCACTATATTTAATTGAATCTAAATGAGTATATTTAAATCATTTTGAACATTTAGATTTCATAAAGCAAACATCAAAATTAAAATCAAAATTCAAAGTTCAAGGCTACAATATTTTTTTATTCAATTATTGTATAGGTGAGGGTATATGTGAGCATATGAAAAATTATAAGTGAAATTCAATTTTTATATGAAAATCCAAACAACTTATCCAAATACTACTACATATGTAAAACTTATCAATGTTTAAGATTTTATCAGCCATTAAGTGCTAAGAAAAAGTTTTGCATATTGAGTTGATGATAGTATAAAAATTTTGGGTATTTATACCATTATTTTAATGGGTCAATGGAAGACTGATTAAGTAGAAGGAATTACATCTTGAAATTATTTTGTATTGTTTGATGGATTAGCTATGGAAATTGGGTGGTATATTGTTTAAGATGTTATTGTCTAATTTGATGTGGTATCATTGAAATATATTTATATTAAATTTGGACCAAATTTTGGTTTATTTTATGAAAATTTGTAAAAATCTAGTTATCTTGTGTCTAAAGGACATAGGAGTTAACCTTCAATTAGGTATAAGCTATTATCTTGTTTCTTTGCAGTGCAATACTGCAGGTTTTGATAATAGTCGGTTGGTTAATTTTGTGAAGGTTGTGGATTTTTATTTTTATTTTTTTTGAAAAACTGTTTTTGTTTCTTATTGTTATTATAGATATTGTGTTTAAATTTTGATCCTAAGGAAAAATTCCAAAAAAGATCTCCTCCTTCTAAGTTCACACCTTGGTTTTAGACTTTAAGATTGTGTTTAAGTACATTATTCATATTAACCTCATGCATATTACCTTTAATATCTTCATTATATTGGTCCATCCTACTATTTTTAACTGTCTCATCACATATCCATAATATTATATTTGAAGAGTAATGTATTAAAATTGACCATAAAAGATTATAATGTTAACAAATTTGACCATTAAAGAATTAAAACTAACTTATAACCATGAAAGATAGGGTTTTATAAACAAAACTACCCAAACCCTAAAAATCTATAAAAAAAATCCCTAAATTCTCCTTTACTCTAACCTAATCACTCTCAAACTCTAATCCCACCTCATCTCCAACGATAATGGCATCACTTCACACCACCACAACCTCACTCCCTTCAATTCAAACTCCAAGATCTTTTCTCACCCACCTAAAACCCATTCTAAATCTTTCTGTCTCCACCACCACCTTTCCCTCCATCTCCCTCAAACTCACTTGCCCCCACAGCTCCGTTAGAGCCCTCGACACCCACAAGGTTTCCACCGTCGTCACCAAATACAACAACACCCTCGGAAACACCACAATCGACATCGAAAAAATTGGCGAGATCTTCTCTGATCCACAAGTGTTCGACTTCATCACCAATCCAACCGTGAACGCCAAACGAAAGAAGCAGTTTGTCGATGAAACCACCATGTCATCAAGCTTCCAATCCCATGTGCGCAACTTCCTGTGTAACACTCTAATATTCAAATCCTTATGCTCGTGTCATAAGTCAATGATAATAAGGTGGTACCACTCTCAAGGTGAATTTTTTCAATACATAGTTTATAAGTAAAATTAAAAGGAGTATTAAACGAGAAGCTTGAAAAGGAGTAAAAATAAAATCGCGAAGTCGTATCACTCAAGTATCGACAACTAAAAGATAAAGCGTGAAGTCAAAAGCGATATACAGCTAAAGGAATAAAGGAGAGTAAGAGAAGGACAATATATAGATATATAATATAAGTAAATAGCCACTAGTCGCGACCCGCGAAGTTTAGGCCGGCTAGGGTACAGTATCTCCTAATCTCTCCCAAAAGAAACATAAGTGCCTCTATAGGCAAGTTCAGAAGAGTTCAATACATAATAAAGCTTTTCAAAATAGAGGTGGAGAGATTCTAAGCAAATATAAAGTAGAAAATATAAAGATCTTTGCCATCTCTCAGATGAACCACAGCTCACTTCTGAGCACCTGGACCTGTATCTGAAAAATAAGAGATATATACGGAATGAGAACCTCCGACCCATGGGTTCCCAGTACGGTAAAAGTGCCAAATAAATACAATGCATTGTAATAAAAATGCACTAAGCATCCTAAACTTTCTTTCACCAAATATTCATCCTATGTTCTCGCTAATGCATAAATAGGTAACTGTCATAAGGAAATGCTAAATCTGATTCATATTCCTCATGCTTTCCAACTTTCTAACTCTCTGACGATTCACAATCAGAATTATAAACGAAACCATCCCCAGCCATTCTATTTCAACAATTCTATATCGTTACCTTATATCCTCACCTGGAGCAAGTGAAATCACTTCACTGCGTCTACTCAGGGAGCTCAAATTATCTCATTCTCTACTTGGAGAAAGTGAAATCACTTCACTGCGTCTACCCAGAAAACTCAAATTATCTCATTCTTTACCTGGAGCAAGTGAAATCACTTTACTGCGTCTACCCAGGGAGCTCAATTACCTCATTCAATAATCATCATTATTATTCAATTACATCATCAACTCATCTCATCAAGAACAGCCCTCATCGTCTACCGATACCAGCATAAGGGACCTCTCAGTTGTACAAACACAAGCAATACAGGTAAGTAATACACAATTAAAGTATAAGTAGAACAAGTTGCACATAATCAGGTAACATAGGATATATGATACAGCAATCCAAAATAAATAGGCAAACCCAAACAATTCAAACATATGCAAATGATGTATGACTGCTCTATGGCTGATGAGTCTCATCTGTCGGTTATAAAGCCAACCTGACAAGTCCTGGTAGCTAACCATTGGATTGTCCCTCTGTCGTGTATCCTCAACTCGAGTTATTCACAATCATAATCATAATCACACAACACCCACACTGGTGTTTATCCACGGGGACGAGCTCATCAGGAAATTTTACAGTGTCCGGCCACACTTACGACATAGCGTCAACAGAATCTCGGATCTCAACTTGGAGCAAGTGAAGCCGACCCACTATATCTACCCAAGGAAATTCAAAACTCAGATAATTTTACAAATCTCAATTCAACCTCGATTGGGAGCAAGTGGGGGCTAACCACTGCATCTATCCCAGGAGTTGCAAACCAAACTCGGAGCAAGTGGAATCGATGCCACTGTATCTACTCAGGCAGGTATATCTCACCACTTGCCAGAGCAAGTGGATCAATGTCACTGCATCAACCCAGGCAGATATATCTCACCACATCCTGGAGCAAGTGGATCAATGCCACTGCATCTACCCAGGCAGGTATTTAAAAGCTTAACCTGGAGCAAGTGGAATCACCACTACTGCCGCTACTACCCAGGCATCACAATCTCTGACTTGGAGCAAGTGGGACGTACCACAACCCTTGCTACTACCCAAGCATCTCAAACATACATTCATTCAAGACTCCATAATTAAACTCATTTATCGAAATCCTCCTTCCCCATCTCATACCCGGAGCAAGTGGACAACGCCACTGCCTACTACCCGGGGTCACACGTCACATTCAACATTTTTCATCATTGTTTATTTACCACATTCATTAATCATATATGCATCTCCAGCATAGTCGCCACATGTTCAAGCTTCCTCAATCAATCATAATTATTTAATCATTAATCATATACATGTACATACTCAGCCATATTTCAATGCTTGTCACAGCCATCCGGCTCATAACATATACAGCACTCTCACCATCATTCTCAGCAACTCATACAATCATCATTACTCATCATTCATCATTGATTCTTACTTTACTTCATCCACAAGTTACCACATGTCCTAACTTCTTTTTATTACTAGGCATGCTATAAAGATTTAAGACTTAAAGGATTAAAATAGAGGTTTAGAAGTCTGAAATTCGGATTTAAAAGCTCAAAAATCAATTTTTTGCTGAAAACGGGGTCACGCGTACACGTCGCCCACGCGCACGCGTGAAAGGCGGAAAAGTAGAGTGACACGTGAGCGTCGTCCATGCGCACGCGTGGGAAGTAGAGAGGTAGGGTGACGCGTGCACGTCAGCCACGCGTATGCGTAGATGCGTTTTGTGCTCCTCGCACAAAACTAGCACGCTACTATCACAACTCTCTGAAATTTGTACCACGCACCTGCATGAATACAGCGATGCGTACGCGTCGGCCAGGCACACGTGTGAGAGAGTAAAAATCGTGAGTGACGCGTGTGCGTCGACCATGCGTGTGCGTTGGAGTACGTTTTACCAAAAATTTTACTAAGTTTAAAAAGCTGTAGGATCACATTTTCAAACCCCAAACTTTCGATGTGCATAACTTTTTCGTTTCAAATCATTTTCCACCTGTTCTTCGAACAGCAAAAATATCTCAGATCCAATTTTATTTCTAAACAAGTTTGATACAAATCGAGGATTCGGGGACCGAGTTATGCTCCAACAAAGTAGGCCAAAATCACAACTTTCATAAAAACTAACAAAACCAAATTATCAACACAAACCAATTTCAAACCTTTTCAAAACCAACCAAAACTTACAAAATCAACCTCAAGCCTCCTCAACTCATATTTTCAACATTCTCATTAAATTCACAACCCACCAATCTACCATTTTGACCAATCTCAATCAAATAACTCAATTTCAAACAAAATACCATATCATATGTTTCATTCCACATCTTAAGTTCCAACAATACCAATTCCATCAACCCCCAATACATATAAATCTATGTTATCATATACAACTCACGTACATTATCAACAAAGATATCAATTCCTCCCTCAAAACCCATAACCACATAATCCATATAATCCCTTGTAACTAAATAACAACAATCACAATTCCCTTCAATCTCATATGACATCACACAATACACACATCACTTACCTTCCTTACCTCTTTCTGGCCTTCGGCCCAAGTTTCACGGCCTCTGGCCCAAATTCACAATTTAAATGCATATTCCACAAACTAATATTCATGATCTAATTTATCAATTTCTCAACACACCAAACATACAATCACACAATTCTCAACCCAATCATTAATTTACATTGCATATCAACTATATATTTTAGTACCAACTATTTACACAATTCAAACTTAATCATAGGGGCATCTAGCCTAGGAATTCTCATCACACTACACGGTACTTAAATGAAACTTAAATCGTACCTCTTGTAGCCAAAATAGTTGAGCTTTTTCTTGGAAGTCTCCACCAACCCTTAGCTCAAAGCCTCACCAAAGCTTCACAGGCAACACCAACCTCCCAAATGTGCACCAAAATCAACCAATACTCTAACATAACCAATTTCACACTTACAATCAACCTAGGGTTCATGAAAATAATAAAACACAAGGGTTTGAACACTTCTCACCTTAGCCCATATGAAATAGGGATAGAACCCACTTAGAATCCATGTTAGAGTATCCTTAAATAACCAAAATCACAAGATTTTAACACTAACTACTAAAAAATACGTAACAGTGGAAAATTTTGAAAACTGTGAAGATATGAATGAAATATTCACCATAATAACTAGATAGAATCGAAGAGAATAAGAAGAGCGATACGTGGTCGTAAACGGCTCGTCAATCGGAGTTCCGGAGAAAAGTTATGGTGATTTGAAGTTTGGAAGGCTAGGTTTCCTTCCTCTCTTCTCTCTATCTGCCCCTCCGTCTCATTTTTAGGATAAATGAGTTGAAATACTCATAACTAATATTTATATATGTTGGGTCTTGAGCTCACTTGGGCCCGATTCACTTGGTTTGGTCCGTTGGCCTAATTTTGGGCCAAAACCTCTAAGATTAGAGTTTTAAATCGTATTTTAAATATTTCTATCTTCCCAAATTATAAATTCTTATTTCTTAAAATTATTCACTTCTAATTACTTTTCTTAGCCACAGTAGTGGACAGATCACAGCCGGTACCGCCGATCAAATTTCCAGTGCGCATTTTTATTCAGAAAACTATATTTTTCGACTCAGAAAAATTCACTGAGTCCAAATATCATATTTAGATGATCAAATTCTGATTGTTACATTTTCTAACCATATTCGTTCCTATTTAATTTATTATTTAATTAATTACGATTTGACCAGATTTTACATCCTGAATATTTTGGTCAAAGTGGAGCGCATTGGATCGGTGAAGGAGATAGCGAATGAATATGGGTTTTTTTACATTACGCTCAAAGATACAGAAATAGCAGTGATGAGCTTGGTGGTAAAGCTCGAGTCACAGCACTTAGCATAGATCGTGAAGCAGTGCAGAAGAGGATTGGGAGATTGGGATGGTGAAGAGGGAATAAAAGAGGGATTGGGAGATAACATGATTGGAGAATGGAGATGAGGTGAGATTAGGATTTAAGAGTGATTAAGTTAGAGTAGATGGGTAATTTACAGATTTTTGATAGATTTTTGAGGTTTGAAAAATTTTGTCTACAAAACTCCATCTTTTATGGTTACAAGTTAGTTATAATTCTTTGATGGTCAAAATTGTTAGGTTCATAATCTTTCACTGTCAATTTTAGTAATTTACACTATATTTGAATTTTGAGGTATTTGAGTTTTGGTTTAACATTTAAAAATATATTTTTTAAAAAATAAATTTATATCAATTTTTTATGCCTTATGTAAATCTTTTGTTTTAGTTATTAAAACTATCTAAATTTACAAAATACAAAAAGATAAAAAAAAATCCTAAAATAAAATTTCAAATATGAAATTTTAAAATAAAATCTTTCTGAATTTTATCCTTAATCTAATATAAACTGACTCTATATCCTAGAAAGTGAAGCTTATATAAATATTGTATCTAAGAATAGAAATCTAAAAAAAAAGCTAATACGAAGAAAAAGAATGAGTGAAGAAGATATCAATAATGCAAAAATGAGTAATGAGAAATCAGATACTTTTTCAATAATAAATTTGTGAAATATGATGGACCTGTTTGCCAATGTGAACAATTATCAACTACTAATGTAGGTGGTTATTAATCACCTCAACCCCAGCCCCATTTCCATCGTCATCTATATATCTTGAACATGGTAGAGTAGTGTGCTATTGACGTGGGTGGTAATCAACCACCTCAACTATAGTCTCAGTCCCAATCTCAACCTTAGTCTTGACTTTGGTCTTAGTCTTGTCTTCGGCCTCAGCCTCGTTTTCATCCTTTATAATGGTGGTTATTTTTAGTATACCTAAAAAATTTCAAATAAATTTTAAAAATATGTAAGAATGTAAGCATTTTTCTTAACAAAAAAATAAATTAAAAAAATATGACATACTTACATATACTTACTCATATAGAGATTAATAAGTATAGTGTATGTCCACTATGTCTTAATTTTGAGTTTTAAATTATAACAAAATTTAATTTTAAATAATTTTTAAAAGTCTTAATTTATCATTTTAATTATTGTTATAATATTTAATAAATTAAAATTTAAATATATAACATTCAAACATATATTTTTTAAGGAACAAATTTAATCAATTTCTATGCCCTATAAAAATTCTTTATTTTAGTTATTAAAACCATCTAAATTTATATAATACGAAAAGATAAAAAAATCTTAGAATGAAATTCTAAAATGAAAATTTGAAAATGAATTTTTTCTTAATTTTACCCTTAATTTAGTCTAAATTGACACCGCTTTTCAGAAAGTGAAATTTATATAAAAATTGTATTTAAGAATAGAAAACTAAGAAAGAAGATAAAAAGAAAAAAAAGAAGAATGAGTGAAGAAGACATCAATAATACAAGAATGAGTGAAGAGGAATCAGATACATTCTCAACAAAGAATCCGTGGAATATGATGGACTTGTCTGCCGATATTAGCAATTATCAACCGTCAATGTAGGTGGTTATCAATCACCTTAGCTCCAGCTCCAGCCCCATCCCCATCCCCACCTGTATATCATGAACATGGTATAGCAGTGTTCCATTGACGTGGATGGTAATCAACCACTTCAGATAAAGTATCAACCTCAACCTCAGTCTTAATCTCGGTTTCGGCCTCAGTCTCGTTTTTAGCCTTTCTAATGTTGATTATTTCTAATATACATTAAAAATTTTTAATAAATTTTATATATATGTAAGAAGGCAAGAAATTTTCTTACTAAGAAAATAAATTAAAGCAATATAACATACTTATATATACTTACTCATCTAGAGATCAATAAGTGTAGTGTATGTTTACTATGTCATTATTTTGAGTTTTAAATTATAACAAAATTTAATTTTGAATAATTATTGAAAGTCCTAACTTTTTATTTTAATTATTCTTATAATATTTAATGAATTAAAATTTAAATATATAATATTCAAAAATATACTTTTTAAGAAATAAATTTAAATTAATTTTTTATACCCTATAAAAATCTTTTGTTTCAGTTGTTAAATCCATCTAAATTTACATTATACAAAAAGATAAAAATCCTAGAATAAAATTGAAAATATAAAATTGAAAAATAAAATCTTTGTTGATTTTACTCTTAATCTAATCCAAACTGACACCATATCTTAAAAAGTGAAGCTTATATAAATGCCGTATCTAAGAATAGAAAATCAAAGAAGAAACTAAAAAAAAAAAGAAAAGTGAGTGAAGAAGACATCAATAATGCAAGAATGAGTCAAGAAGAAATGGAAACTTTTTCAATGATAAAATTGTGGAATATATTGGACATGTTGGTCGACGTGAACAGTTATCAACTGCCAATGTAAGTGATTATCAACCACTCCAGTCCCAGCCCCAACCCCAGTCCCAACCCCAATCCCATCCGTGTCCGTATATCTTGAGCATTGTAGAGTAGTGTGCTATTGACATAGGTGGTAATCAACCACCTTAACTATAGTCTCAGTTTCAGTTTCAGCTTTGGCCTTAGCTTCGATCCTAGTCTTATTCTCAGCCTTTATAATGATGATTGTTTCTAATATAAATAAAAAATTTCTAATAAATTTAAAAAATATGTAAAAATATAAACATTTTTTTTACCAAGAAAATAAATTAAAGCATATGACATACTTATATATACTTACTCATATAGAGATTACTAAGTGTTGTGTATGTCCATTATGTCTTTATTTTGAGTTTTAAATTATAACAAAATTTAATTTTGAATAATTATCGAAAGTCTTAATTTATCATTTTAATTATTCTTATAATATTTAATGATTTAAAATTTAAATATATAACATTTAAAATAATTTTTTTATTAAAATATAATTTTAAATTAATTTTTTATGCCTTTATAAATTTTTTTGTTTTAGTTGTTAAAACTATCTGAGTTTCCATAATAAAAAAATTTAAATAACCTAGAATAAAATTCTAAATATGAAATTTGAAAATGAAATCTTTTTACATTTTACCTTTAATCAAATCTAAATTGATACTGCATCCTAAAAAGTAAAATTTGTATGAATGTTGTATCTAAGAATAGGAAATTAAGCAAGAAGATAAGAAGAAGAATGAGTGAAAAAGAGGTTAATAATTCAAGAATGAGAGAAGACGAATTAAATACATTTTCAATGATAAATCCGTAGGTTATGATGGACTTATCTGCCGACATGAGTAATTATCAACTGCCAATAAAAGTAGTTATCAACTACTTTATCTCCAGCCTTAGTCTCATTTCCACCCGTATATCATGAACATGGTATAGTAGCGTGCCATTGACGTAGATGATAATCAAGCACTTCAGCTAAAGTATCAGCCTTAACTTCTGTCTTAGTCTCGACCTCAGTCGTTTTTAACCTTTTTAATGTTGGTCATTTTTAATATACATTAAAAATTTCTAATAAGTTTTAAATACATGTAAGAAAGTAAAAAATTTTCTTACCAAAAAAATAAATTAAAGCAATATGACATACCTATATATACTTATTCATCTAGAGGTCAATAAATATAGTGTACGTTCAGTATGTCGTTATTTTGAGTTTCAAATTATAACAATTTAATTTTGACTAATTATTAAAAGTCCTAATTCATCATTTTAATTATTCTTATAATATTTAATGAATTAAAATTTAAATATACAATATTCAAAAATATATTTAAAAAAAAAATTAAATTAACTTTTTATGCCGTATAAAAATCTTTATTTTAGTTGTTAAAACAATCTAAATTTACATAATACAAAAAAATAAAAAAATTTTAGAATAAAATTCTAATAAATATGAAATTTGGAAATGAAATCATTCTGAATTTTACTCTTAATCTAATCTAAACTAATCCCGTATCTTAAAAAGTGAAGTTTATATAAGTACTGTATCTAAGATTAGAAATCCAAGCAAGAAGAAGAAGAAAAATGTGTGAAAAAAGCATCAATAATACAAAAATGAGTAAAGAGAAATCAGATACTTTCTCAATGATGAATCCGTGGGATATAATGAACCTGTCTGCCGACGTAAGCAGTTTATCAACCGTCAATGTAGGTGGTTATCAACCACCTCAGCCCCAGCCCAGCCACAGTTCCACCTGTATATTATGAATATGGTAGAGTAGTTTGCAATTGACATGGGTGGTGATCAATCACCTGTATATCATGAATATGGTAGAGTAGTTTACAATTGACATGGGTAGTGATCAATCACCTTAACTATAGTCTCATCTTTAGCCTCAACCTTGTTCTCAGCCTCTACAACAGTAGTTATTTCTAATATATATTAACAATTTCTAACAAAGTTTAAAAACATGTAAGAAAGCAAACATTTTTCTTATCAAAAAAATAAATTAAATCAATATGACATACTTATATATACTTACTGATCTTGAGAAAAATCAGTGTAGTGTATATCCACTATGTCGTTATTTTGAGTTTTAGATTATAAAAATTTAATTTTGAATAATTATTGAAAGTTCTAGTTTATTATTTTAATTATTCTTATAATATTTAATAAATTAAAATTTAAATATATAACATTTAAAAATAAATTTTTTAAGAAACAAATTTAAATCAATTTTTTATGCCCTATAAAAATCTTTTCTTATAATTGTTAAAACCATCTAAATTTACATGATATGAAAAGATAAAAAATCCTAGAATGAAATTCTAAATATAAAATTTGAAAATAAAATCTTTCAGAATTTTACTCTTAATCTAATCCGAACTGACAACGTATCTTAGAAAGTAAGGATTATATAAATGTTGTATCAAAGAATTGGAAACCAAGGAAGAAACTAAGAAAAAAAATGAGTAAAGAAGATGTCAATAATGCAAGACTAAGTGAAGAAGAATCATATACTTTTTTCAATGATGTATTCTTGGGACATGATGGACTTGTTTGCCAAAATGAGCAGTTATCAACCGCCAATATAGGCAGTTATCAACCACCTCAGCCGCAGCCGCAACCCCAGTCTCATTCTCATCCCCACCCGTATATCATGAATATAGTAGAGTCGTATGTCATTAATGTAAAATCCGGTCAAACCATAATTAATTAAATAATAAATTCAATAGGAGCGAATATGGTTAGAAAATTTAGCAATCGGAATTTGACAATTTAAATATGATATTTGGACTCAGTGAATTTTTTCGAGTCGGAAAACATAGTTTTCTGCGTAAAAACGCGCAGTGGAAATTTGGCCGGCAGTACCGGCTGCGATCTGTCCGGTACTGTGGCTGAGAAAATTAATTAGAAGTGAATAATTTTAAGAAATAAGAATTTATAATTTGGGAATATAGAAATATTTAAAATACGATTTAAAAATCTAATATTAGAGGTTTTGGCCCAAAATTGAGCCAACGGACTAATCCAAGTGAACCGGGTCCAAGTGGGCCCAAAGCCCAACATATATAAACATTAGTTATGAGCATTTCAGCTCATTAACCCTAACGAAAGGGACTTGGGGCACTGAAATGGGAGAGAGGTGAGAGGTGAGGGTTCCAACTTCAATTTTAATCTTCAAATCACCATAACTTTTGATCTGAAACTCCGATTGACGAGCCGTTTGTGGCAACGCATCGTTCTTCTTGTCCTCTACAATTCTATCTAAGTTTTGTGGTGAGTAATTCACTGTTCTCTGCCCAATTTTCGTTTTCCCTTTCAAATTCGAGTTTGGTTATGGGTGTTGAGTAATCTTGTGATTTTGGTTGTTTAGGAGTGCTCTAGTATGAGTCATGGGTGTTATTCATCACAAACTTCAGTGAGTTAAGGTAAGAAACTCTCCAACCCTTGTGATTTATCATTTTTATGAATCCTAGGTTGATGTATATATGTGAAATTGGTTATGTTTGTGTATTTGGTGATTTTGTTGCACAATTGGGAGGTTGGTGTTGCTTGTGGAGCTTTGGTGAGGCTTGGAGCTAAGGGTTGGTGGAGACTTCCAAGAAGAAGCTCAATTAATTTGGCTACAAGAGGTACGGTTTAAGTTTCATTTAAGTACCGTGTGGTGTGATGAAAATTCCTAGGCTAGATGCCCCTAGGATTAAGTTTGGATTGTGTAAATAGTTGGTACTAATATGCATAGTTGATATGTAATGTAAATTAATGATTGTGTTGAGAATTGTGTGAATTTGTATGTTTGGTGTGTTGAGGATTTGATGAATTGGATAATGAATATTGGTTTGTGGAATATGCATTTAAATTGTGAATTTGGGATGGAGGCTGTAAATCTTGGGCCGGAGGCCGAATAGAGGTAAGGAAGGTAAGTTGGTGTGTATTGTGTGATGAAATAAGAGATTGGATGGATTTTAGATATTGAATGTGTGAATAGTTGGTTTGATTATTGAATAATGAAGTTTGAGGAATTGAGGTGTGGGATTTGATTGTTTTGGGGGAAATTGGGTAGATGAGTTAGGTTTTGTTTTGGTTGAGTGTAATTATGTGAATGTGGTTGGGTTGTGGTAATTTGGATGAGTAAAAATGAATTTGGCTTGTGAATATTGGAAAAAAAAATTGATGATTTCTATTTTTGGGTAAAAACTGATTTTTTTTACCAATTTTGGCGGTCCGTAACTCGGTCCATGGAGTTTGGAATCCTTCAAAATTGAATTTTTAAGGAAGTTTATTCAACGATCTTTCCAACGGTTTAGAAATTGTTGAAAAAGGAATTTTGTAGAAGAAGTTATGTGTGTTGGAAGTTTGGGGTTTGAAAATGTAATTCTGCAGCTTTTTAACTTAGTAAAAATTTTGGAATATCGTGCTTCCACGCGCACGCGTGGCTGACGCGCACGCGTCAGTCTCGATTTTACTCATCCACGCGTGCGCCTGTCCGACGCGTACGCGTCACTGCACTGATGCAAATGCCCAGTAGAAAATCCAGAGAATTGCGCTAGAATTGTGCTGGTTTTGTACGAGGAGCACAAAACGCACCCACGCGTACGCGTGGATGACGCGCACGCATCACCTTACTTTTCTGCCATCCACGCGTGTGCATGGGCGACGCGCACGTGTCGCTCTGTTTTTCTGACTTTCACGCGTGCGTCTGGACGACGCGCACGCGTGACCCTGTTTTCAGCAAAAGTTGATTTTTGAGTTTTTAAAGCCAAATTTCAGACATCTAAGCCTCTATTTTCATCCTTTAAGTCTTAAATCTTTATAGCATGCCTAGTAATGAAAAGAAGTTAGGACATGTGGTAACTTGCGAATGAAGTAAAGTAAGAATCAACGATGAATGATGAGTAATGATGATTGTATGAGTTGCTGAGGATGATGGTGAGAGTGCTGTGTATGTTATTAGCCGGATGGCTGTGACAAGCATTGAAATATGGCTGAGTATGTATATGTATATGATTAATGATTAAATGATTATGATTGATTGAGGAGGCTTGAACATGTGGCGAGTATGCCGATGATGCATATATGATTAATGAATGAATGTGGTAAATGAATAATGATGGAAAATATTGGATGTGACGTGTGACCCCGGGTAGTAGGCAGTGGCGTTGTCCACTTGCTCCGGGTATGAGATGCGGAAGGAGGATTATGATAAGTGAGTTTAATTATGGAGTTTTGAATGAATGTATTTGTGATACCTGGGTAGTAGCAGGGTTCGTGGTTCGTCCCGCTTGCTCCGGGTCATTGTCTGAGTATTGATAATAATGATGGGTGATTATGAATAAATGTGTATCTGTGATTCCTGGGTAGTAGCAAGGGTGGTGGTTCATCCCGCTTGCTCCAGGTTAATGTTTGAGATTTGATAACAATGATGATTGATTCTAAACTGAATGAATGTATGTTTTGAGATCCTGGGCAGTAGCAAGGGTTGTGGTTTGTCCCACTTGCTCCAGGTCAGTGTATGTTTGAGATCCTGGGTAGTAGCAAGGGTTGTGGTTCGTCCCACTTGCTCCAGATCAGAGATTGTGACGCCTGGGTAGTAGCGGCAGTAGTGGTGATTCCACTCACTCCAGGTTGAGCTTTTAAACACCCGCTTAGGTAGTAGCCACAGTAGTGGTTATTCCACTAACTCTGGGTTGAGCGGGTAGTAGCAAGGGGTTGTAGCTCAAACCTACTTGCTTCGCGATGGGTGTTTCTGTCCATGGTTAGCTACCAGGACGTGTCGGGTTAGCTATATAATCGACAGATGATATCATCAGCCATAGGGCAGGCATACATCATTTGCATATGTTTGAATTGTTTGGGTTTGCCTATTTGTTTTGGGTTGCTGTGTCATATATGCTATGTTACCTGATTATGTGCTACTTGTTCTACTTGTACCTTATTGTGTATTACTTACCTGTATTGCTTGTGTTTGTACAACTGAGAGGTCCCTCATGCTAGTGTTGGTTGACATTGAGGGCTGTTCTTGATGAGATGAGTTGATGATGTAATTGAATAATGATGATGATTATTGAATGAGATAATTTGAGCTCCTTGGGTAGATGCAGTGAAGTGATTTCACTTGTTCCGGGTGAGGATATGAAGTATTGATATAGAATTGTTGAGAAAAAATAACTGGTGATAGTTTGGCTTATGATTTTGATTCTGATTTGTTGGAGAGTTATAAGTTGGGAAGCATGAGGAAGAGGAATTAGATTTAGCATTCCCTTATGACAGTTGCCTATTCATGGATTAGCGAGAATATAGGATGAATATTTGTTGAAGGAAGTGAAGAGAAATCATATATATTGTATATATGAATAGGAAACTAAGTAAGAAGATAAGAAGAAGAAGAATAAGCGAAGAGAAATCATATACTTTCTCAATAATGAATCAATGGGATATTTAGACTTGTTTACCGACGTGATCAATTATTAACAGTAAATGTAGGTGGTTGTCAATCACCTTAGCCCTAGTCTTAGCTCCATCCCTTCTCGTATATCATGAACATAGTATAGCAGTGTGCCATTGACGTGTGTGGTAATCAATCACCTCAACTAAAGAATCAGCCTCAGCCTCACCCTTGGTTTCGGCCTTTATGATGGTGGTTATTTCTAATAAACATTAAAATTTTGTAATAAAATTTAAAAACATGTAAGAAAGTAAATAATTTTCTAACCAAAAAAATAAATTACAAGTAATATGGAATACCTATATATACTTCCTCATCTAGAGATCAATAAATGTTGTAGTGTATGTCCATTATGTTGTTATTTTGAGTTTCAAATTATAACAAAATTTAATTTTAAATAATTATTGAAAGTTCTAATTTATTATTTGAATTCTTCTTATAATATTTAATGAATTAAAATTTTAAATATGTAACATTCAAAAATATATTTTTTAGAAACAAATTTAAATCAGTTTTTTATGCGCTATGAAAATTTTTTTGTTTTAGCTTTTTAAATTATCTAAATTTACATAATATAAAATGATAAAAAATATTAGACTGAAATTCTAAATATGAAATTTAAAAATGAAATCTTTATGAATTCTACCTTTAATCTAATCTAAACTAACTCTATATCCAAGAAAGTGAAGCTTATATAAATACTAGAACTAGAAGACGTCAATAATGTAAGAATGAGTAAAGAGAAATTAGATAGTTTCTCAATGATAAATCTGTGGGATATGATAGACCTATCTGCCGATGTAAGATTCGAAAAAATATAAACTAGTTAATTAATTAATTAAAGGTGAGATAAAAAAGTTTAAGTCACCCAGTTTGGGTTAAAAATTTAAAATTTATAATCTGAAAATTTGCAGATAAAAATTGAAACAAAAAAATTATTTTGAGCGCAAAAATATAATTGTTTGTGGAAAAATCCGTACCGACGTTATAGTTAACTGTACAGGTTTAAATTTATCCGGTACTACGTATGAAAAAAATAAAAATATAGAAATAACCAGAAAAATATTTAGAATACAAACCATAATACTTTTCTTTAAAATTTTGGTCCTAGATGGGGCCAATGGGCAAAGGGCAAAAATGCCCCTCATTTAAAGCCCTAGACACGTGAACCATTCCCTAAAAATCACATAATTTGCCTATTTTGGAGAGTGAGGCTCCAGAATGAAGAGAAGGGGAGAAACCCCATTTTTTCACTATTCACTTCATCACACAAATCCACTTTTTTCTCAAATTGGAGCTCCAATCGACGACTCGTTCGCTGCTACGCGTCACTCTCAACTCCCTCTACGTTTCTATACTTTTTTTTATGGTGAGTAATCACGAGAACCCTTCTCCATTTTTCTAAATGTTAATTTTGGATTTTTGGATTATGGGTGTTGAAGTTTGTTATTTTGATACTTTAGGGGAAGACCCATCTCAACTTCTAGCGGGGTTTTAACCCATGAACATGTAAAGCAAGGTAAGAAAACTCATTCCCTTCTTTTTTTTCAATTTTGTTCGAAAATCCTAGTGTAAACAATTAAAAATTTGATGTAGTTAGATTGAATAGAGTGTTGGGCTTGGTTGATGTTTAATAGAGCTTAGAATTTGAAGCTTGAATTTGTGCGGATAAATTTTTTATCTTGATTGGTGAGGATTGGTGAAGGCTTGGATTTGGTCGGAGGAAAAAATTCAAGAGGTTGGAATTGCCATCAACGAATGTACGAGTTTCGGTTTCAAGTAATCACTATGTAATGCTATGTGAAACCCTAGGCTAGTTGACCTTAAGATGATGTTGAATTGATGTGGTTGATGGTTTAGTTTGAATGCACGATTTTGATTTGTTATTGTTGATTATTGAATGAAAATTAGGCTGGAGGCCGTGATTGGGTGAGTTACACCCATAGTAAATAAAGTTTTGCCTCGGATGGCCGTGATTGGGTAAGTCTTGGTATGTTTGACAAAATTGATTGATTTATATGAGTTACTAGCATGCATTGATTGTGTTGTGGTATAATTGTTGAGCCTGGAATTATTGTGAACGATATATGAAATTGGATTTGGATGATAAAATTATTGATTTTGAGTTTAAATGTCAAAGGATATGATTTTTGGAATGAAAAAAAATGTTTGGTGAATAATTGACCGTTTGGTGAGTTGTGGCATATTATTGAGATTGGAGTTATTATAAATGAATTATGGGATTAGATTGTGATGATTGATTGATGTTTGTTTGGGTGAAGTGAGATTAAGAAGGAGGTAAAGTTAGGTAATTGATTAAAATTGTTAGTTGTGAGGTTTGAATGAAAATGATGTGATTTTAGAAATTAAAATTGATAATTGAGTGTAAATGATGTATAGGTGATGATGAGAATTTATCGTTGATCTAGATTTTCACAAAATACAATTCCGTCGTTGAACGTATAGTCTAGACCAACAATTAATTCCCAAATCAAATGTTAAATTCAAATCAAAACAAATATAAACCGAGAGTATTTAGCTCCCGGGTCATCTTTCCTAGGAGTTGTAATGAAATGTACAATTATTGGCTTTGAGACATTGGGAAATTGGGAATGAAAGCAAGAGAGCAAGAAATGCAAATAGCAAGAAAGTAAATGAACATGCAAGGAATGCAAATGGCAACTCTTGGCAAGAATTAGGTAATCTAGGCTTCCTATCCTAGTTGTGGACCACAAACATGGCAATTGCGTGGAAGCAATACAAACTAGTCAATCCTCCTTGAGAATTAGTCAAAAGGTGTAATTGATCTCAATCCATAAGTCCTAGTCAACTCACTAATTACTTAGTGAAAGACTAGCGTCAATGTAAACCAAATCAATTAACCATTCTCACACAGTGCGGAATAGACATCCACAACTCAATTTCACCCAAACATCCAATTTCTCAACTAAGAGTGTGAAAATTAAACATGCAAGAAATTAAATATCAAAGCAAATAAAAGTC
Source organism: Arachis ipaensis (assembly GCF_059453495.1). NCBI lineage: Eukaryota > Viridiplantae > Streptophyta > Magnoliopsida > Fabales > Fabaceae > Arachis > Arachis ipaensis. The sequence goes on along the minus strand of NC_142435.1, from coordinate 35,600,093 downwards.
AACGCAATAAAAGTCAAAGCAATTAAATGCAAGTAAAGAAAACTTAAAATGCAAGAAACCTCTTGGCAAGTAATTGAAGGCTAAGGTTACCTATCCTAGTTATTGACCACAAACATATGATGATTATGAAGAGTTAATCCTACTTAGTCAACCTTACATCGAAGATAAGTCAAATAGACATAGTTAATTTCAATCCCTAAGTCCTATGTCAACACTAAGGGGTCACATAGAGTCAAGGGAGACCAAATCAACTAACTACTCTAATATATCAAACAAGAATGGACATCAATGACTCAAGGATCACCAAAGTCATTAATTTCAAGCCAAGAGTGGAGAAAAACTAAGTGAAAACTAAGCCAAGCATTTTATCAAACACTTGGTGTGCATGAAAATAAAATAATATTAAATTACAATAAAATAAAATCCAAAATACCAAAAGCAAGAAAATGACAATAACAATTAAAGAAAGCAATAAATGACATGGAAACATAAATTTGTATTAATTAAAACTAAAGTAACAAAGAGTATCCATAAGCATAAAAATGACAAAATAAAGGAAATAACAAGAGAAATGAAGAAGAACAAGATAGAAGAACATGGAAACATAAATGAAACTACACTAGAATAAGAATTAAAATATGAAATTAAAAGAAAATTAACTAATAAAACCCTAATTCTAGAGAGAGGGGGGAGCTTCTCTCTCTAGAAACTAAGAGAAAACATAATAAAAATTAAACTTAATTGCCCCCTTCATCCTTCTTCAATTTGGCCTTAAATAGCTTCAAAAATGAGTTGGATTGGGTTTTGGGGGCCCAAAAATCGCTGCCAACGAGTTGCAATTAATGAGGTCACGTGCAGGGACCTGTGCGGACGCACAGATGTATGCGTCCGCACACGTGCTGAATCCTGACTTGTGCGTATGCAAAAGTACCTGTGCGTACGCACACGTAGACTTATGTCCACCATAGCAAATTACATATCATTTTGAAGCCCCGGACGTTAGCTTTCCAATGCCGCTGGAACCGCTTCATTTGGATCTTTGTAGCTCAAGTTATGACCAATTTAGTACATAGAGGTCAGGGTTGGGAGCTTTCCAAATCCTTCATTTCTTGAATTCTTCCCTTTTGCATGCTCTTTGCCTCACTTCTTCAACCCATACTTGCCTTGGAAACCTGAAAATCACTTAACCAATACATCAAGGCACCAAATAGGATTAACGTGAATAAAATTGACTAAATTAAGGACAAAAGAGCATGTTTTCACTTTCAAGCACAATTTAGGAAGAAATCTCAAAAGCATGCTATTTAGGTGAATAAATGTGGGTTTATGTAATTAAATCCACTCAAATCAGACCAAAATATATCATAAAATATGGATTCATCAATTCTCCCACACTTAAACCAAGCATGTCCTCATGCTAAACCAACCAAAGGAGATGAATGAAGGGATAATTATTAATGCAACTACTTACATGCATTTAAACTATACTAAATGCTATCTATATATATCTACACTATGATTCCTATTGAGTTTGACAAAAACAAATAAAAATAATCTCAATCAATCCAAAGTAGGAACCTAGGGCCAAGACAAGAAAAATATAGCAATATGATCAATGTCCAAAGATTGATTTGAAATTTTCAAAATTAAGTTCAACAACTTGCAAAAAGATACAAAATAAGCAATGGAAACATAGAATTGAGCAATTGAAACCCTCACCGGATGTGTTTACACTCTAATTGCTCAGTGTGTAGGGTTTAATCACTCAATTCTCCTTTAATCATGTTTCTTAAAGATTTGCAAGTCATCTAACAATCAACTAATACTTGATGAATGAATGCAAATATCATGAGGACTTTTGTTGGTTGTAATGGGGCTTAGGTAAGGGTAGGATTAATATGGTTTAGTGGGCTAATAGATTGGATCTTTGATTAGCTTAAGTATCCCACCTAATCCTATATCTTCCCATATACATAACAAAATAACCTAACTACCCATTTATTCTCTTTCTCACATTCACTCATGCATACTCTTTCCAATTCAACTACATATGTATCTCTTATTTACATTCTTATTATCATTTCTCTTTCTTTTCTTTTTCTATTTTTCTCTTTTTTTTTCTCTTTTTTTTCTTTTCTTTTCTTATTATCAACAAAAAAAGATGCATATGTTTTAACCAATAGATGCATGAGTAGTTACCATTTTGCCATATTTTCAATGAACACCCAAAGCTAATTAACTACCAATATTTTCCACAAATTTCCCCCACACTTGATTAACACACACATACACTCAAACCCAAGCTAATCAAAGATACAATCATGGACATAATTGGTTTTTCACTTTGGGCAAATGATGTGCTTAAAATTAGAACAAAGGGGAATTAAAAGGCTCAAAAGAAGTAGTTTACAATGGTAGATGTAAGGGTTGGCCATATGGGTTAAGTGAGTTTAAATTCAAAAATGGCCTCAATCATACTAAATGCATTAAAAACAACAAATATAGGACATGTAGACTAAAACAAATCAAAGATTACAATCATAAAAGGAGTATACTCACAAGAACAAAATTTGTGATTGAAAATATCCAACCACACAATCAAAGCTCAAATCTCATTGGTATTTGTTCAAGCTTTTTTCTATGTTCCAGAAAAAGATACTTCAAGCAAGTTCAAAAATAATTTTCAAATCTAATCAGTGGAATGCCCAAAAAGAGATTTCTTGAAAATTCTTTGATGTTTTACCAAACTTATTCACTATACCATGCAATATTGATGGGTGAAAATCAGATTTCCACACAAAACTCACCGGCAAGTGTACCGGATCGCATCAAGTAGTAATTACTCACAAGAGTGAGGTCGATCACACAGGGATTGATGGATTGAGCAATTTTAGTTAGGTGATAAATTTAGTTAAGCGAATATTTGATGATTTGAATGATTTTGATTGACAAAAGCTAAATTGTAAGTAAATAAAGGTGCAGAAGGTAAATTGAGCAGAAGAATAAAGTGCAGAAGAGGTAAATTGTAAGTAACTTAAAGAATAAGAAAGAAAAAGAGCTGAAACTTAAATTGCAAGAAAAGTAAATTACAGAAACTTAAAGTGCAAGAAATGTAAATTTACTGAATCTAAATTGTTGAGAAATGTAAATTGCTTGAAGAGAAAAGGATTTGGGTGCTGGGATTTAGAATTGAACAAGGAATTGCAAGTTAAAGAAGATCAGAAGAAGAGAAATGAGATTAGACAGTAGATCTAGATCTCAATTGCTCTCTTGATCAAGTAGAAAAGTAATTACAGAAGAAAATGAAATTGAAAAATAGCAGAGAAGATTAAAACCCAATCCTTAGATCAATTGAGAGGAAGAGTAGAAAATGATTCTCAGAATTTGAATCAATGGACCACTTCAATCTCAATTCAAGATCCAAAACAGAAAATTAAAAGTTGCAGAAGAAAGAAAATGCAGAAAGAAAAGTAGATCCAATTCCCAAATCCCTAAATTCACAACAAGAGTGAAAACTAAAATTTAGCTAAAAGTAAAACTAAAAATGAGCAAAAAGGTCATTTACAAATCAAATTAACTCCTATTTATACACTTTCTATTTTTGGTTTTCAGAACTTGGAGTGGGCTTTTCAAGTTGGTGAAGAAGTGGATTCAAGATGGTATTTCATTGAAAATGGGTCAAGGGCCACCTCCAGTGGAGTGCTCAGTGAAGATTCAAAACGTAGCGCTCCCTTTCGTGTGTCTCCCTTCGAACCAAGCCTCATTCATAGCGCTCAGTTAGAGAATTCCAACTTAGCGCTCCCTTGATGTATGGTGCGCGCTTTGCCCCCCTCTTCGATCCTTGAGGCTACCACTGAGGCTACCACTTTGGCTAACAATTTCCTTGTAGCAGCGCTCAGTTGTGTGATGCAACGTAGCGCCTCTTGCTTCCTTGGTCTCCCTTTTCCGAACCTTGGCTGCCCCATTCTTGAGTGCTGCGCCTTACTTTTCTTTGTGCCAATCCCGAAAAAGTGAAAATGTTTTAACGTAGCGCTCCATTCTTTGAGTGCCTTTCCTTGCTAATTGAGCGCTTTGCCTTGCTAATTGAGTGCTCCGTTTGGTGCATTGAGCGCTATGCTTGAGCGCTTTACTCTTTGAACCCTTGTCACTAGCGTTCAATTTATGAACAATCCGCTCAATTAGTGGGCGCTATGCTTGGTTCCTTGAGTGCTACGCTTTCATGGCTCTTTCTTTTCTTCATCATTTCTTCACCTACAAGTAATCAAACCAACCAAACAAAACATCACCAAATTTACAAGATCTCTGCATTAATCATAAAATCAACTAATTCCATCATGAATCCTATGATTTTGTGTCAATTAAATGATGGTTGATTGATTTAACATAACCATGTAAATCTACTCCAACTCACTTACTTATAGTGCAAGAAAGTGCATAAAACCTAATGAAACAAGTGAAAAATGCTTGAAAAGCTAGCATAAGATAACTTGTCATCACAACACCAAACTTAAATCTTGCTTGTCCCCAAGCAAGCACTAAACATAAGAAGAAATGAAATGAAACAGAGAAGCATACATGTCCTTATTTAGCAGATAATTGAACTTGGTTCATGGGGTTTTATACGGACAAATGTAGCTCAATTATTCTTAGCTATCTAATATCAAATGTCTCTTTGATGGTTCACTAGAGTTGCCATTATAGTGCCTTGCTTTTTGATTGATCCCTGTTAGCTTTTTCTTTCTTTCTTTTGCTTAGAAAGCTTATTTATTAATGGAAGCTTGGTGGCAAGTATTGCAGCAGCCTTTTGGCTTAATTTTTGCTCAATACTTCTTCACCACAGACACTTGGCCCACAATTTCTTCCTAGGAACATTGATGCCCAGCATCTCTTTGGATTAAGAAATGCTTTGTAACTAGGTTGCTCTTGATAATGGACTTTCGGTTGGCAATCCCAGATTAGTTAATCTAAGGGAAAAAGTTTTAAAATACTCCTCAGAACCTAATTGTCTAAGCATATCCTAGTACAAAAGCACCACAGGCATATGTCCTAAGGTCCAAGCTATTGGTGTCTAGCCTTATTGTTTGTTTCTTTGCCAATTCTTGACTTTTTTTTTCTTTTTCTTTCTTACTTTAATCCATTCTTAAGGGATATTCATTGATAAAAGGCTTTACAGCAGCGGCTTAATTCACACTACAAAGGACATTTTATTATGCAGCTTTTGTTATTGAGCTAATCATTAAATCAAACAAGTACCACCATTGAATTTCATTCTAATTTCTACAACATTGGACAATCACTTTTTTTTATATCAAACATTTTTCTTTTATTCATGCAGAGGGGAATAAAACAAAATTTAAGCAAGTGATTGATAACAAGTAAAATGCAGGCTAGCATTCTTAGCAAACATCTCCACTTACACCTAATTGAACACTTCAGCAAGACATATAGGAATCTCCAAGTTAAAACACAGCAAAAAGAATTAAGTGTCTATACAACCTGGGAATGTCTCTCAGCTTTTCTTCTGTCATGATTATTTCTCTCTGTTGTACCTCCTTGGGATGATGATGCAGATTACTTCTCAAGGTTGAATGTTTTCCTACACAATCCTTAGAAGTTGATTGTTTCTCAAGCCCTTAGGCAATTGATTAGTATGCAGAAATTGTGTGTAGGCTTTTGAACTTAGTTTGGTGTGTGAACACCAAACTTATATTCTTACCAATGTTTCTTATGCAACAAGCCAACCATATATGAAACCTTTTGCCTTTGCTAAAGGGAGTAGAACTAAAAACCAGAAAACAGACAATGGTTAAGTAAGTTTCCTGATTGGTTGGAGCTAGTAACCATTTATGCAGAGGGTTAAAATGTGTTTTAGTTAAGATTTTTGGTGGAACACCAAACTTAGCATCTTTCATTCACCCTTAAATTATTTTGGTGTGTAACACCAAACTTAGCTTCTTACAATACAGATGAATTTACTTAACCTTTTTATTGAAATAGTTAGGAAAAGAGAACTACCTCTGGTTGGGTTGCCTCCCAACAAGTGCTCTTTTAATGTCACTAGCTTGACATCCTTCATTTTTTTGTTCATGGGGGCTGAAAATCATATTGCCTCAGCTTTTCTCCTCTTACTGTGAACTTCCTTCCGGTCTCATCTTTGATGATCTCTAGGTGTTCAAGTGGAAGGATCCGGCTCACAGTATAGTACTCAGATAATTGTGGAGACACCTTCATTGATTGGGTGTTTAACATCACTTTATCCCCTAGTGAGAAGCCTTTAGTGGGGATTTTCTGATCCCCTTCACTTCTCCCCTCTATCTCTTCTTGTGGAGCTTCTCTGTTGTGTTCTTCCTGGATGATGGCTTCTTTTCCCATAGTCTCCCCACTTCCTACTGTGATTACTTTGCAATCCTCCCATTTTGTGGTTTTTCCTTTGTCTCTTGGGTTGTCTTCGGTGGTGCTGGGGAAGGTATTTTCTCTCTTCTCACCCATTTCTGAAATTTGCTCAGCCATTTGCCTCATGTGTTTTTCAAGTTTCTAATTGAGGCCTCTTGGTTTTTGAATGCCAGGACTTGATTTTTCATGAAGTTCTCCATCATTATCTCTAGTCTAGAGATTCTCTGAGATGGTTGTAGTTGTGTGAGATGAGATGGTTATTGCTGGAAGTTGTTTGAATTATTTGCTGGGGTATTTTGTGGGTAGAATGTGGATGTGGAAAAGTTATTCTGGTGGTTATGGGGTTGGTGATATGTGCTTTGTGAGTTTTTGAATTGGTTGGTATTATTGGATGAATGGCTTTGGTTGTTTGTGTTGCTGAGGCTGTTATAGTCGAAGCCCCTTTGTCCTTGATTTTGGTGCTCACCCCACCTCAAGTTAGAATGAGTCCTCCAGGATGGGTTGTGTGCATTACCACGCAAATTGTATTGGAACGAACTTGAGGTGTTATTCATGTATTGCACCTGCTCAGGGCTTTGTTGCTCATAGTTGAATGTAGGGCTTTGTGCATTTACTGCAGCAATTTGCAGTCCATCAATTTTTCTGGCCATCAGCTCCATTTGTTGCCGAAATTGTTGGTGCATCTGCTTGTTTTGTGCCAAGATAGTGTCAACACCTTCAAGCTCCAAGACACCTCTCTTGGGAGCGGCGTTGCCTTTGATGAGCATAGAAGTATTGGTTATTTGCATGGACATTGGGAAATGTGTAGGAAGCTGAAATTCTCCTTTGGGGTTGGCCATTGTTGGTCACTCCCTCTGGTGGATTAGAGGGATTCCCTTTCATCTCTTGCTTCTCTTCTCAACCTCCAAAGTATTTCAGGATCAAAAGGTATGGATTCATCGCTTCTTCCTCCTAACATAAACACAAAACCAGAAACCAGAATGAAACACTCTACTACTAGAGTGAGTTAGTGTTAGCTTAAGCAAAAATTCAAACAGTTAATGTGCTTAGTGAAAAGAAAAAGAAAATGCTTAATCTAGATTATCACCTTAATCATTGTCAATCTGGATCAATCCCCGGCAACGACGCCAAAAATTTGATGGGTGGAAATCAAATTCCACACCAAAAACTCACCGGCAAGTGTACCGGGTCGCATCAAGTAGTAATTACTCACAAGAGTGAGGTCGATCCCACAGGGATTGATGGATTGAGAAATTTTAGCTAGGTGATGAATTTAGTTAAGCAAACAGTTGAGAAATTTAGTGATTTTGAGTGACAGAAGCTAAATTGCAAGTGAATAGAAGCGCATAATGTAAATTGAGCTGAAAAATAGAGTGCAGAAGGTAAATAGACTGAATCTAAAGGTGTAGAAGGATTAAATAGCATGAAACTTAGAAGAAAGTAAATGAACTGAAACTTAAATTGCAAGAAAAGTAAATGGCTGAAGCTTAGAGTGCAAGAAAACTAAATTACTAAATCTAAATTGCTGAAAGACTTAAATTGCTTGAAGATTAAAGGATTTGAGTGCTGGAATTTGAAATTGAACAAGAAACTGCAAAGTAAAGTAAATCAGAAAGCTCTGAGATGCAAGACTTCATATCTGGATCTCAGTAGCAAGAACATAAATGAAAAATAGCTTCAAGAAACAAAACAGCAAGGAAACTTGAGTAGATTATGAAATCCTAAAGAGAAATCAAAGATCGAAGATCGAAGAAGAGCAATGAGGTTAGAAAGCAGATCTAACTCTCAATTACTCTCTAGATCAAACAGAAAATAAATTGCAGAAGAAAATGAAATTTAAAACAGCAAAAGAAACTTAGATCCAACTTCAATGGAATTCCTCAATCTCAATCCAAAAACCCAAAACAGAAAAGTAGAAGTTGTAGAGGAAAGAAATTGAAAACAGAAAACTAAACTCAGATCCAATTCTTAGAACAATTGAGAAGAGAGGTAAAAGATGATTCTCAAACTTAGAATCAATGAAGCTCTTCAATCTCAATTCTAATTCTAAGAATAGAAATTAAAAGTTGCAGAAGAAAGAAAATGCAGAAAGAAAACTAGATCCAATTCCCAAATCCCAAATTCATAACAAGAGTGAAAACTAAAATTTTGCTAAAAGTAAAACTAAAATGAGCCAAAGATCCTTTACAAATCAAATTAACTCCTATTTATGCACTTTCTATTTTTGGTTTTCAGAACTTGGAGTGGGCTTTTCAAGTTGGTGAAGAAGTGGATCCAAGATGGTATTTCATTGAAAATGGGTCAAGGGCCACCTCCAGTGGAGCGCTCAGTGAAGATTCAAAACGTAGCGCTCCCTTTCGTGTGTCTCCCTTCGAACCAAGCCTCATTCATAACGCTCAGTTAGAGAATTCCAACTTAGCGCTCCCTTGATGTATGGTGCGCGCTTTGCCCCCTCTTCGATCCTTGAGGCTACCATTGAGGCTACCACTTTGGCTAACAATTTCCTTGTAGCAGCGCTCAGTTGTGTGATGCAACATAGCGCCTCTTGCTTCCTTGGTCTCCCTCTTCCGAACCTTGGCTGCCCCATTCTTGAGTGCTGCGCCTTGCTTTTCTTTGTGCCAAGCCCGAAAAAGTGAAAATGTTTTAACGTAGCGCTCCATTCTTTGAGCGCTTTGCCTTGCTAATTGAGCACTTTGCTCTTCGAACCCTTGTCACTAGCGTTCAATTTGTGAATGCTCTGCTCAATTAGTGGGCGCTATGCTTGGTTTCTTGAGTGCTGCGCTTTCATGGCTCTTTCTTTTCTTCATCATTTCTTCACCTATAAGTAATCAAACCAACCAAACAAAGCATCACCAAATTCACAAGATCTCTGCATTAATAATAAAATCAACTAATTCCAGCATGAATTCTATGATTTTGTGTCAATTAAATGATGGTTGATTGATTTAACATAACCATGTAAATCTACTCCAAATCACTTACTTATAGTGCAAGAAAGTGCATAAAACCTAATGAAACAAGTGAAAAATGCTTGAAAAGCTAGCATAAGATGACTTGTCATCACAACACCAAACTTAAATCTTGCTTGTCCCCAAGCAAGCACTAAACATAAGAAGAAATGAAATGAAACAGAGAAGCATACATGTCCTTATTTAGCAGATAATTGAACTTGGTTCATGGGGTTTTATGCGGACAAATGTAGCTCAATTATTCTTAGCTATCTAATATGGAATGTGTCTTTGATGGTTCACTAGAGTTGCCGCTATAGTGCCTTGCTTTTTGATTGATCCCTGTTAGCTTTTTCTTTCTTTCTTTTGCTTAGAAAGCTTATTTATTAATGGAAGCTTCGTGGCAAGTATTGCAGCAGCCTTTTGGCTTAATTTTTGCTCAACACTTCTTCACCATAGACACTTGGCTCACAATTTCTTCCTAGGAACATTGATGCCTAGCATCTCTTTGGATTACTAAATGCTTTGTAACTTGGTTGCTCTTGATAATGGACTTTCGGTTGGCAATCCTAGATTACTTATTCTAAGGGGCAAAGTTTTAAAATACTCCTCAGAACCTGATTGTCCAAGCATATCCTAGTACAAAAGCACTAATAAACCCATATTTTATGATATATATTGTGCTCAATTCAAGAGATTTATTCATTCCTTCACCCACTTATTCATGAAAATTGCATGGTTTTATTTTCCCTTCCTTATTATGTGATATATGTGAAATACATGTTTCCTATGCTTTGAAATTATTTATTTTAATTACCCTTTATTACCATTCGATGCCGTGATTTGTGTGTTGAGAAGTTTCAGATCTTCTAAGGAAGGAATGACTTAAAGGATGGAAAGAAAACATACAAAAATGGAAGGAAAGCACAAAATGGAGTTTTTGAAGAAACTGGCAGTGACGCGAACGCATGGACGACGCGGCCGCATGCCTAGCACGAAAAGACAGCGACGCGAACGCGTGATTGACGCAGACGCGCGCCATGAGCAGAACACAGATGACGCGTACGCAGGACCGAAGCGAACGCGTGACAAGGAAAACTCCAGATGACGCGACCGCGTGACCCACGCGGACGCGTGACAGACGCCACGCACCAGAAATTATAGAAAATGCTCACAGCGATTTCTGAGACCCTTTTTGGCCCAGATCCAAGTCCAGAAGGCACAGATTAGAGGTTATGAAGTGGGAGAATTCATCCATTCAGGAGAAGGATCTCCAATTATTCACTTTTCATAGTTTAGATGTAGTTTTTAGAGAGAGAGAGGTTCTCTCCTCTCTCTTAGGTTTTAGGATTAGGATTTCTTATTATTTCAATTTAGTATTCCAACTCCTTATCAGGTTCAATATTTCTTTTACTTTATATTTCTCTTTTACCTCCAGATATTTTAATGCTTTCCTTTAATTACTTTTGTTGCCAAATTGGCTTATGAACCATTCATGTTTAGATTTGAATTTCTATTTAATATAATTTGAGGCATTTCAGTTTATTATTGCTTTCTTTTATTTATGCTACTGTCGCTTCCAATCTGAAGACATTTTTATTCGAGTAAGTTTACTTTTCCCCTTTTGGCTTTGGTTGATTAATTGGCAACTTTTGAGTTATCAAACTCAACATGATTGATAATTGTTGTCTTTGCTAATTGAATTGAACTTCAATAATTCCAGTCCTTTCTTAGGAATTGACTAGGACCTGAGGATCAAACTGATTAGTCACTTGACCTTCCTTTGCTTTAGTAAAGGCTAACTAAGTGGGATTAAAACTCAATTCTCACCACCATTGATAAGGATAACTAGGATAGGACTTTCAAATTCTCATACCTTGCCAAGAGTTTATTTTACAATTATTTATTTATTTTATTTGTCATTTAAATTACTTGTTCCTTACTTTCAAAACCCCAATTTACAAAACTCATAACCAATAATAAGAACATACCTCCCTGCAGTTCCTTGAGAAGACGACCTGAGGTTTGAATACTTCGATTATCAATTTTAAAAGGGGTTTGTTACTTGTGACAACCAAAATGTTTGTAAGAAAGGATTTTTGTTGGTTTAGAAGCTATACCTGCAACGAGGATTTATCTGCGAATTTCTAGACCACGCAAAAGTTCCTCTCTTCAAAATGGCGCCGATGCCGGGGAATTGCAAACGTGTGCCTTATTATTGGTTATTGTAAATATTTTTTCTTTTATTTGTTTATTTGTCTTTGTTTTTTCCCTTTTTATTTTTTATTAGCTACTATGAATTCTCACCCCTCTCGCTTTGAGTTTGGTTCTAATATTGTTGAAAGGAGTGAAAGCTATAACAGGAACATGCATCAAGATCAGAGCAATCAAAGATGGATGGAGCCAAGAGAATCTGATCAACCCTCTAGGCAACAACACCCTCCACAGTATCACAGACGAGGACCACTTTACAATGCATACTAAGCTAATAGATATGGCGGACAACCTTGTAACTACCAACAAGCCCCACCTTGTGCCTATAGACCATCCTCTGAACATAACTTTGAACCACCTCACTCACAAGATCCTTTTCACCATTCACCACCATATGATCCTTATTTACCCCAATTCCAATCCAATTACTCCCAAACACCACCACTTCCCTATGTACCATGTCCATCACCTCGAGAATCACAGGCTCGCCTCAAGGAAACAGTAGATCAACTTCATACAACCCTTCATCAGCTAGAGCAAGCAATACATCAATTATCTTCCAGACGTTTAGACACTCAAGGAACTCCAATACTCTTATGTGGAGAATCTAATGACAAACGTAGTATGAAGGAGACACTAGAAACCCCAGAGGGCAGTAATGAGCATAACTTTGTTCTGGAACAATTGGAGGAAGCTCAAATTATCCAAGAAGAAGAAGTACTGATTGAAGATTTAGGAGATGCTGAACCTCCATGGGAATCCAGAGTTGTGAAAAATTCCGTCAAGGACGTTACAATTAATGCTAAGGAGGGTAGTGCACAACCCCCAAAGCAGGTATTTCATGAAGAACTAGACGGAATAACCCAAGACGCACGTTTCCTTGATGATGATAGTCTCAAGTCAAGTTCTCCTAGTAATGAACTTGCATCCGCAAGTGAATTCTCTGAGATTGAAGAACCTTATCCAAGTGAATACGAAGATGATGTCGAGGTAGATTTTTCTCAACCTCCAACTTATGACTTGAGTGATGCGAAAGATGTCGAAGACTTTGATCAAGACGTGGTTGCATTTGAAGAAGTTTGCAAGGAAGTGGAGGAATTTGCAGAAGATCACAAGGGAGTAGAACTTACAGAACCACTGGAAACACGTATCCCAAGGCCATTACCACCTAATACAAGCTTCAAGTGGGTACAATCCTTAACCTTTGTCTTTACTTTTCCACTTGAATATGGTTTGCTTGAAACATATGGCCAACTTAGAGCTCTCTGCGGCTTTAAGAGTAAGAGAAAAATGGCTCATACTCAGAGCTGGTGCACAAGGTTCAATAAGGTTCCACGCTTCAATTCGAAGTGCACGGATTGGTATCATGTTCAATCAAATGGATCTCAGAAAATGTTTGGTCATATTGGTGAGAATTTAATTTCTAAACCACCAGGATGGAAGCATATAGATCAAGACAAAGGCAGATTTAAAAGCAAAGTTTGGGATCCTGGAAAATATTCTGATGTTCGTCACCTCGGGAGCCTGAGAACCTGTTTGAAGCTGCTCAAAAGCTTCACATGCCTAGTTTAGGACCCCGGAGGCTGTTGGCATTCCAAACATTGGTGGAGATTTCTGGATGTATTTAAGCATAAGTCGCCATAACAGGAAGCTCATCCAATGTCCAACTTAAGCACTTTAACTAAAAGTGCTAGGTAGGAGACAACCCATCATGGTATGGTCATTTCTTTTTCAACTTTTATTTCGTATTATTTAATTTTATGTTATATTGAACCTGGATGTTATTCGTAAGCATTTGCATTAGCATTACATACTGCATAACTGCATAATTGCATATAAAAAAAAAGAGGGCGCGCGACGCGACCGCATCGTTTACGCGTTCGCGTCAGTTGCGAAAACCACCTCCCACGCATCCGCGTCAATCACGCGAACGCGTGATCTGGAAATCAGCATAAAAATCCAACGCCCAGAAATTTGGGCTGGAGTCGTGCGGCTGGTGTGCGTTTGGCACAAAATGGCCCACGCGTCCGCGTCCCCGACGCGAACGCGTCACTTGCAAAACACCCATCCCACGCGAAAGCGTGAGCGATGCGTTCGCGTCGCATGGATTGCACAACACCCTAAAAGGAGACAGAGAGTTACGCTGAAACGACGCTGGAATTGTGCGTTTAGCACAATTTCCAGCGACGCGGTCGCATGCCTCACGCGACCGCGTCATTCATGCTTTTTCCTAGTCCATGCGATCGCGTCACTTACGCGATCGCGTCAACCCCTTTCCACCCTAGCCACGCGACCGCGTGCCCCACGCGTTCGCGTGGATTCAAATTCACTAACCCCAGTGACGCGAAACCCTATCCCCCCCGCGTCCCCATTCTTCTTCCCCAACCCCCTCTATTCTCTCTCCCTCCTTCCTCTGCACCAACCTCCACCCCAACCACCTCCAACCGCCGCACCTCCCTCGCCCACCTAGCCCCAACCGCGACGCCACCCTCCTCCTTCTTCCTTCCCCCTTTTTCTTCTCTTTCTCTTCTCTTCTTCCCTCCACCACCACTGCCCCCTCCGCGGCCACCACTACCACCGCGCCATCACCACCGCCCCTCCCACCACTACCAACCTTACTCACATTCTTCTTCAACCACCCCCTCCACCAGTCACCCCACTCGAAACCCCCCTGCCACCACAAATAGCCGCCCACCACCACCACCGCGCCAGCTGTGCCTCCCTCCCAGCACCACCATCATACCCCCGCCATCTCTCAGTTCCCTAGCTTAGTTCATACGCCTACCAGGTTCCGCCGAACGCCACCTTTCTTTCATTCATAATTATTTGCATATTTTTTCAGTTATGTTTAAATTTAGGATAGTTAGAGATGTATGTTGTAGTGGATTCTAGGTGGTTAGGTAGCTAGGATGTGGTTAGTGGATTTAGGTCTGATTCATTGCGCTGTTCTTGCTACTTGTTTTCTAATTTTTCAATTCTGCTGTTGCTGTGATGTTAGTATTGTTCATATGATGTTCTTACTGTTCATGCTGCTATTGCGACTGCTCTTTCATGTTCATATTATTTATGCCTATTTGTAGATCTCTTTTAATTTATATGAACTATTCTGCTTGCTGTTTATTACCCGGGAACATCCAATTTTAGCCGGAATGTTGCCCAATTTTCTGTAAATTGTTTTGATATTCATTCATGTTTTGGTTTTGGCAATTTAAATTTGGCACTCCTCAGCTTTTACCAAACCAATTCGTGAATGCGCGGGCCAGAGTTCCTACTCATCTGTTTTCCCGGTTAATAAATCGCTTTATTGATGATTAGATTTCAATTTTTGCTATTTTTATATCTATATAAATCATCAACAACCTGATTTCCTTACTTGAATATGAGTTGACTGTTGCTTAAAATTGTGAAATTCTTGTTACTTAGAAACCGATCATCATGCCACTTACTCTGACTTTCTTTTTACTAACTCACTGTTTTCGCTTTCTAACCTCTTTTTCAATTTTAACCACTTTTCACTTTCTAACTTCCCCCTCTGCTTTTTGACTAACTCTTTCACTGCTCCTAATTAACAAGTATTCTCCTTATAATACCCTTTGGATTGTAATTTCTCATCTCAGCTTTTTAACTCCAACACAATCCAAAATGCATAATTTTTCAACTCATTTCATAATTCTACTGCTCCTTTGCCACTATGTGCTTATCTTGCTATTTGCCTACTTGTTTTCCTGTTTTTATTATATCCTAGATTTCTATTTTTCAGGATGTCTGACCCTCAAAGAAAAGGAAAAGGCAAGGCTACCATTGGCAAACGGAAAAGAGGTGAATCATCTATGTCAATCCTAGAGATTATGCATGACGACTCCTGGCGGAAAAAGCACTTTACCCCGCAGGAGAAGGCTGACCAGCTCTTCCCTGCCAATGATCCAATTAAGTTTTTAAACCGATACTGTGAGCTGAAGTATCCAGTGTTTGCTACCTCCAGAAATTTGTACCTGGAGCGGACTTTGAAAATTCTAGAAGAACTACAGCAGTACACCTCCGATCAGATCAAACAGAGAGGCTGGTTCTTCTTGGAGAGAAACCTGACTGAGGTCAATGCTTCTTGGGTAAGAGAGTTCTACTGCAATTATTTCAAGACTTCCCTGGATGCAATGCACCTCAGAGGGAAACAGATACTGGTCACTAAAGAGGCCATTGAGGATATTCTGCGCCTTCAGCCTAAGTCAGATCAGCTTGACGGTTACCAAATGGCTGAAGATGATATGAGGTTTCTGAGATTTGACTGGGATGCTGTCAAGGAGAGGATAGCCCTTGACCCTACTGTCCCATTGGTCATGGGTAAGAACACCACCATGCCTAAGGGAATCAAGCTGATGTATCTAAATGATGAGGCTCGGCTCTGGCACCAGATCCTGAGCAACTTTGTTATGCTGAGCACTCATGAGACGGAGCTGCCTGCCACTATGATCACCCTTCTCTGGTGTGTAATAGAGGGTAAGGACCTGTACCTCCCACGATTCATCCGGCACTTTATGGCCAGGGTCCATATCAGAGGCACCCTTCCTTTCCCTTACCTGGTTACCCAGCTAGGCCGTCGAGCTGACGTGCCTTGGGAGGATGCTGATGAGAAGCCACCTGCTACGGACTGCAAGAAGATTATCCCTCACAGCAGGAAGTTTCAAGCTTTAGGCTATACACCTCCATTCCTCACCGCTTCTGCTGAGACAGCCACGCCTTCAGCTGCCCCCTCTTCTTCCACTGCTGCACCAGCCCCACCAACTGTACCTCCACCTGCTCCTGAGCCTATTTACCATTTGGTGCATCGAATCTTCGCCCACTTGGACCGTATGGAGCGTCGCAACAAGCGACGCTATGAACACCTCAAGTTGATGATCCGATCCGGTGGCGACATCCCCTCCGAGCCTGACACCCCTTCTGACACATCTGAGGCGGAGGCGAGCGCTCATGAGGAGGAGACACATGCCCTGGATGAGCAGGCAGGTCCAGAGCAGGCTGCACCATAGCAGGAGGAGCCACACCAGATACAGACCGCAGATCCAGAGATTCCTATCCAGTCAAAGCCTCCACTGCAGCAAACAGATCCTCCTACCCTCATCCAGTCTGCAGATCCTCAAGCCACCACCGAGACTCCAGCAGCCCATCCTTCCAGTGATGACACTCCTTCACACCCAGCTTGAGTGAGCATCGAGGACAATGCTTTATTTTAAGTGTGGGAAGGTCGCCATCTCTGGCGTATCTTTTTTTGGTGAACCACTACAGACCCTTTTATTTTATTTTGGTTATTTTTCTGTATTTTTATCTTTATTTTTATTTTTTATCTTTCAGTACTTATACATTGTTCTTTTCATGTGTTTTTACTTTTATTTCTACATTTTGCACCTTAGTTCATATTTTAGCCATTTAGTTTAGTTGCAATTCTAAATTTATTAGTTATAGAATATGTGGATTAATTAGTATAGTTTATCCTTTTAGCATATGATAGTTTGGTTTAAATTGAAAATAAAAAGGAAGTAAATTAGAGACTTTAACATAATCAAAAACAATCCACACACCTTGTATATAGAACATAACATGTTAGTTAGTTAACAACATTTCATCAAGGAGGAACACTAAAACTTTAAAGCCACCCAAAAAAATTTTACATTGAGAATAATGGGAACTCTTAATTTCTACTTGCATGACATATATAACTGATATATGATTTTTGAGCTAGAGAACACACAGCCTGTGAGTTTTGAGCTTAATTGTATGGTTACATTTAAACCATAATTTTCATTCCTGTGTGTTTCGTCCTTCTTTTTTTATTCTGATATTCTTTACTTTGTTTTAATCTATATATCCATTTATAGAGTATAGATACATATTAAGAGATGATTGAGGCCATCATTTGAATTTTCCTCACTTATCCCAAATTAGCCTACCTTTTACATCACCCTTGTTAGCCCCCTTGAGCTTTTTAATCCCCTCTTGTTCTATAAACCACGTTACTAGCTTTAAGCAGAAAAACAAAATAAAAATCCCAAGTTGAATCCTTAGTTAGCTTAAGATAGAAATTGTGTATTGTTTAAGTGTCGAGAACTTTATGGGAACATGGATGATAGAAACAAAGGTAGAAAGTTAAAAAGAATAAAAATACTCAAAATAAAAATTTTGGGAAGCATGCTCATGTGAAATCAATTTAATTACCATGTGCATTAAAAAAAATTTATTTTCGGTATTTAATTAAGGGGATACAAAAAATTCTCCAATTGCAAAATAAAAAGAATCAATGCACATGGGATAAAATTTAAGTTAATGCATGAGTTTACAATACAAAGTGAAAATCTGGGCAAATAGGTTAAGAAGCTTTGAATTACAAAATATGTATGTTAGGTGAGATCTTAGACTAATCAAGGATTCACTTATTAGCTCACTTAGCCTTATACATATACCTTTACCTTTACCTTGACCCCATTACAACCTTGAAAAAGACCTCATGATTTTTGTATGTTTGTATTCTACAATTGTTGATTGGTTAGATGAAGAACAAAGTTATAGAAAGTAAGGATAAAAAGAAGAATAGAGTGATTAACCCAATAAACACTGAGTGACTAGAGAGTAAACACAAAATCTAGTGAGGGTTCAATAGCTCATCACCATATATCTCTGCTTGAATTGTTAATTGTCTTGCAAGTTTGAAAAATGTTTTTACCCATCTCAATTGTAAAAGTGCTTTAAACATTATCTAGGGTTTGGCTATGCATATATGATTCCTTGAGAATGTGAATTAATTTAACTACATGTAAGTTTTATATACAAGTGAATAACAATTAGAATTGCATGATGCATTTAGGTAGTTGCATTTAGAATAGATTGCATTGCATGAGATTCCACCACTTTAACCTTACCTTATTCTTTATCTTGGATTTAGCATGAGGACATGCTATTGTTTAAGTGTGGAGAGGTTGATAAACCCATATTTTATGATATATATTATGCTCAATTCAAGAGATTTATTCAATCCTTCACCCACTTATTCATGAAAATTGCATGGTTTTACTTTCCCTTCCTTATTATGTGATATATGTGAAATACATGTTTCCTATGCTTTGAAATTATTTATTTTAATTACCCTTTATTACCATTCGATGCCGTGATTTGTGTGTTGAGAAGTTTCAGATCTTCTAAGGCAAGAATGACTTAAAGGATGGAAAGGAAACATACAAAAATGGAAGGAAAGCACAAAATAGAGTTTTTGAAGAAACTGGCAGTGACGCGAACGCATGGACGCGGCCGCATGCCTAACGCGAAAAGACAGCGACACGAATGCGTGACTGACACAGACGCGCGCCATGAGAAAAACACAGATGACGCGTACGCATGACCGAAGCGAACGTGTGACAAGAAAACTCCGGATGACGTGACCGCGTGACCCACGCGGACGCGTGACAGACGCCATGCACCAGAAATTATAGAAAACGCTCCCAGCAATTTCTGAAACCCTTTTTGGCCCAGATCCAAGTCCAGAAGGCACAGATTAGAGGTTATGAAATGAGGGAATGCATCCATTCAAGAGAAGGATCTCCAATTATTCACTTTTCATAGTTTAGATGTAGTTTTTAGAGAGAGAGGTTCTCTCCTCTCTCTTATGTTTTAGGATTAGGATTTCTTATTATTTCAATTTAGTATTCCAACTCCTTATCAGGTTCAATATTTCTTTTACTTTATATTTCTCTTTTACCTCCAGATATTTTAATGCTTTCCTTTAATTACTTTTGTTGCCAAATTGGCTTATGAACCATTCATGTTTAGATTTGAATTTCTATTTAATATAATTTGAGGCATTTCAGTTTATTATTACTTTCTTTTATTTATGCTACTGTTGCTTCCAATCTGAAGACATTTTTATTCGAGTAAGTTTACTTTTCCCCTTTTGGCTTTGGTTGATTAATTGGCAACTCTTGAGTTATCAAACTCAACGTGATTGATAATTGTTGTCTTTGCTAATTGAATTGAACTTCAATAATTCCAGTCCTTTCTTAGGAATTGACTAGGACCTGAGGATCAAACTGATTAGTCACTTGACCTTCCTTTGCCTTAGTAAAGGCTAACTAAGTGGGATTAAAACTCAATTCTCATCACCATTGATAAGGATAACTAAGATAGGACTTTCAAATTCTCATACCTTGCCAAGAGTTTATTTTACAGTTATTTATTTATTTTATTTGTCATTTAAATTACTTGTTCCTTACTTTCAAAACCCCAATTTACAAAACTCATAACCAATAATAAGAACATACCTCCCTGCAGTTCCTTGAGAAGACGACCCGAGGTTTGAATACTTCGGTTATCAATTTTAAAAGGGGTTTGTTACTTGTGACAACCAAAACGTTTGTAAGAAAGAATTTTTGTTGGTTTAGAAGCTATACCTGCAATGAGGATTTATCTGCGAATTTCTAGACCATGCAAAAGTTCCTCTCTTCAAGCACCAGAGGCATATGTCCTAAGGTCCAAGCTATTGGTGTCTAGCCTTATTGTTTGTTTCTTTGCCAATTCTTGGCTTTTCTTTTCTTTTTCTTTCTTACTTTAATCCATTCTTAAGGGATATTCATTGATAAAAGGCTTTACAGCAGCGGCTTAATTCACACTACAAAGGACATTTTATTATGCAGCTTTTGTTATTGGGCTAATCATTAAATCAAACAAGTACCACCACTGAATTTCATTCTAATTTCTACAACATTGGACAATCTCTTTTCTATATCAAACATTTTTCTTTTATTCATGCATAGGGGAACAAAACAGAATTTAAGCAAGTGATTGATAGCAAGTACAATGCAGGCTAGCATTCTTAGCAAACATCTCCACTTACACCTAATTGAACACTTCAGCAAGACATATAGGAATCTCCAAGTTAAAACACAGCAAAAAGAATTAAGTGTCTATACAACCTGGGAATGTCTCTCAGCTTTTCTTCTGTCATCATTATTTCTCTCTGTTGTACCTCCTTGGGATGATGATGTAGATTACTTCTCAAGGTTGAATGTTTTCCTACACAATCCTTAGAAGTTGCTTGTTTCTCAAGCCCTTAGGCAATTGATTAGTATTCAGAAATTGTGTGTAGGATTTTGAACTTAGTTTGGTGTGTGAACACCAAACTTATATTCTTGCCAATGTTTCTTATGCAACAAGCCAACCATATATGAAACCTTGTGCCTTTGCTAAAGGTCATGAAACTAAAAACTAGAAAACAGACAATGGTTTAGTGGTTTTCCTGATTGCTTGGAGCTAGTAACCAGTTCTGCAGAGGGTGAAATGTGTTTTTAAATGAGAATTTTGGTGGAACACCAAACTTAGCATCCTTCATTCACCCTTAAATTATTTTGGTGTGCAACACCAAACTTATCTCCTTGCAATACAGATAAAACTACTCAACCTTTTTATTGAAATGGTTAGGAAAAGAAACTACCTCAGGTTGGGTTGCCTCCCAACAAGCGCTTCTTTATTGTCACTAGCTTGACATCTTATCCTTTGTTCATGGGCGCTGAAAATCATAGTGCCTCAGCTTTTCTCCTCTTACTGTGAACTTCCTTCTGGTCTCCTCTTTGGTGATCTCTAGGTGTTCAAGTGGAAGGATTCGGCTCACCGTATAGTACTCAGATAATTGTGGAGACACCTTCATTGGTCGGGTGTTTAACATCACTTTATCCCCTGGTGAGAAGCCTTCAGTGGGGATTTTCTGATCCCATTCACTTCTCCCCTCTATCTCTTCTTGTGGAGCTTCTCTGTTGCATTCTTCCTGGATGATGGCTTCTTTTTCCATAGTCTCCCCACTTCCTACTGTGATTGCTTTTCAATCCTACCATTTTATGGATTTTCCTTTGTCTCTTGGGTTGTCTTCAGTGGTGCTGGGGAAGGTATTTTCTCTCTTCTCACCCATTTCTGAAATTTGCTCAGCCATTTGCCTCATGTGTTTTTCAAGGTTTCTAATTGAGGCCTCTTGGTTTTTGAATGCCAGGACTTGATTTTTCATGAGTTTCTCCATCAGTATCTCTAGTCTAGAGATTCTCTGAGATGGTTATAGTTGTGTAAGATGAGATGGTTGTTGCTGGAAGTTGTTTGAATTATTTATGGGGGTATTTTGTGGGTAGAATATGGATGTGGAAAAGTTATTCTGGTGGGTATGGGGTTGGTGATATGTGCTTTGTGAGTTTTTGAATTGGTTGGTATTATTGGATGAATGGCTTTGGTTGTTTGTGTTGCTGAGGCTGTTATAGTTGAAGCCCCTTTGTCCTTGATTTTGGTGCTCACCCCACCTCAAGTTAGATTGAGTCCTTGGTATGCGGAATCGTGATTACACTTTAGGTATGTAAAATTCATCGCTCTTTCTTTCCCTGGTAATGGCGCCAAAAACATGATGCCAAGAACACGGTTCACAACTCCGTGTAACTGACCAGCAAGTGCATTGGGTCGTCCAAGCAATACCTTACGTGAGTAAGGGTCGAATCCCACGGAGATTGTTGGTATGAAGCAAGCTATGGTCACCTTATAAATCTCAGTCAGGCAGATATAAAATAGTATGGAGTTTTCGAAAATAATATAATAAAATAGGGATAGAAATACTTATGTAAATCATTGGTGAGAGTTTCAGATAAGCGTATGGAGATGCATTCGTCCCTCTGAACCTCTGCTTTCCTGCTATCTTCATCCAATCAGTCTTACTCCTTTCCATGGCTGGCTTTATGTGATACATCACCACTGTCAATGGCTACTTTCGGTCATCTCTCGGGAAAATGATCCAATGCCCTGTCACGGCACGGCTAATCGTCTGGAGGCATCACCCTTGTCAATGGCTTCATCTTATCCTCTCAGTGAAAATGGTCAACGCACCCTGTCACGGCACGGCTATTCATCTGTCGGTTCTCGATCATGCTGGAATAGGATTTACTATCCTTTTGCGTCTGTCACAAACGCCCTGCAATCGCGAGTTTGGAGCTCGTCACAGTCATTCATTCATTGAATCCTACTCGGAATACCACAGACAAGGTTTAGACTTTCCGGATTCTCTTGAATGCCGCCATCATTCTAGCTTACGCCACGAAGATTCTGATTAAGAGATCTAAGAGATACTCATTCAATCGAAGGTAGAACGGAAGTGGTTGTCAGGCACGCGTTCATAGGGAATGATGATGATTGTCACGTTCATCACATTCAGATTGAAGTACGAATGAATATCTTAGAAGCGAAATAAGATGAATTGAATAGAAAACAGTAGTACTTTGCATTAATCTTTGAGGAACAGCAGAGCTCCACACCTTAATCTATGGAGTGTAGAAACTCTACCGTTGAAAATACATAAGTGAAAGGTCCAGGCATGGCCGAGATGGCCAGCCCCCAAAACGTGATCAATAGATCAGAATACAATCCAGGATCTCAAATACACTAGTAAAATGTCCTATTTATAATAAACTAGCTACTAGGGTTTACAGAAGTAAGTAATTGATGCATAAATCCACTTCCGGGGCCCACTTAGTGTGTGCTTGGGCTGAGCTTTAAGTGTTGCACATGTAGAGGTCCTTCTTGGAGTTGAACGCCAGCTTTTGTGCCAGTTTGGGCGTTCAACTCTGGTTTTGGCTCCTTTTCTGGCGCTGGACGCCAGATTTGGGCAGAAATCTGGCGTTGAACGCCAGTTTACGTCATCTATTCTTGGCCAAAGTATGGACTATTATATATTTCTGGAAAGCCCTGGATGTCTACTTTCCAACGCAATTAGAAGCGCGCCATTTCGAGTTCTGTAGCTCCAGAAAATCTACTTTGAGTGCAAGGAGGTCAGAATCCAACAGCATCAGCAGTCCTTCTTCAACCTCTGAATCTGATTTCTGCTCAAGTCCCTCAATTTCAGCCAGAAAATACCTGAAATCATAGAAAAACACACAAACTCATAGTAAAGTCCAGAAATATAAATTTAACATAAAAACTAATGAAAACATCCCTAAAAGTAACTAGATCCTACTAAAAACATACTAAAAATAATGCCAAAAAGCGTATAAATTATCCGCTCATCAGTCCTCCAGGATAGGTTGTGTGCGTTACCATACAAATTGTGTTAGAACGAACTTGAGGTGTTATTCATGTATTGCACCTGCTCAGGGCTTTGTTGCTCATAGTTGAATGTAGGGCTTTGTGCATTTACTGCAGCAATTTGCAGTCCATCAATTTTTCTGGTCATCAGCTCCATTTGTTGCTGAAGTTGTTGGTGCATCTGCTTGTTTTGTGCCAAGATAGTGTCAACACCTTCAAGCTCCAAGACACCACTCTTGGGAGCTGGGGGCGTTGCCTTTGATGAGCATAGAAGAATTGGTTATTTGCATGGACATTGGGGGTGAGTATACTGCTCCCACAGTGTCTTGCATTGGGGAAGGTGTAGGAAGCTGGAATTCTCCTTTGGGGTTGGCATTGTTGGCCACTCCCTCTGGTGGATTAGAGGGATTCCCTTCCATCTCTTGCTTCTCTTCTCAACCTCCAAAGTGTTTCAGGATCAAGAGGTGTGGATTCATCGCTTCTTCCTCCTGACATAAACACAAAACCAGAAACCCAAAATGAAACACTCTACTGCCAGAGTAGGGTAGTGTTAGCTTTAGCAAAAATTCAAACAGTTAGTATGCTTTAGTAAAAATAAAAAGAAAATGCTTAATCTATACTATCACCTTACTTAATCATTGTCAATCTATATCAATCCCCGGCAACGGCACCAAAAGCTTGATGCGTGGAAATCATAATTCCACACCAAACTCACCGACAAGTGTACTGGGTTGCATCAAGTAGTAATAACTCACAAGAGTGAGGTCGATCCCACAGGGATTGATAGATCAAGCAACTTTAGCGGGTGATTAGTTTAGTTAAGCTAACTGATGAGCGGATAATTTATACGCTTTTTGGCATTGTTTTTAGTATGTTTTTAGTAGGATCTAGTTACTTTTAGGGGTGTTTTCATTATTTTTTATGTTAAATTCACATTTCTGGACTTTACTATGAGATTGTGTGTTTTTCTGTGATTTCAGGTATTTTCTGGCTGAAATTGAGGGACTTGAGCAGAAATCAGATTCAGAGGTTGAAAAAGGACTGCTGATGCTGTTGGATTCTGACCTCCCTGCACTCAAAGTGGATTTTCTGGAGCTACAGAACTCGAAATGGCGCGCTTCCAATTGCGTTGGAAAGTAGACATCCAGGGATTTCCAGCAATATATAATAGTCCATACTTTGGCCAAGAATTGACGACGTAAACTGGCGTTCAACGCCAGCCTTCTGCCCAAATCTGGAGTCCAGCGCCAGAAAAGGATCCAAAACCAGAGTTGAACGCCCAAACTGGCATAGAAACTGGCGTTCAACTCCACAAATGGCCTCTTCACGTGCTACACTTAAGCTCAGCCCAAACACACACCAAGTGGGCCCCGGAAGTGGATTTATGCATCAATTACTTACTCATGTAAACCCTAGTGACTAGTTTATTATAAATAGGACCTCTTACTATTGTATTAGGCATCCTGGATTGTATTTTGATCCTGTGATCTCGTTTAGGGGGCTGGCCATCTCGGCCATGCCTGGACCTTCACTTATGTATTTTCATACGGTAGAGTTTCTACACTCCATAGATTAAGGTGTGGAGCTCTGCTGTTCCTCAAAGATTAATGCAAAGTACTTCTATTTTCTATTCAATTCTTCTTATTTCGCTTCTAAGATATCCATTCGCACCCAAGAACGTGATGAAGGTGATGATTATGTGTGACGCTCATCACCATCTCCCCTATGAACGCGTGCCTGACAAACACTTCTGTTCTACATGAATTAAGCTAGAATGAGTATCTCTTAGATCTCCTAACCAGAATCTTCGTGGCGTAAGCTAGAATGATGGCGGCATTCAAGAGAATCCGGAAGGTCTAAACCTTGTCTGTGGTATTCTGAGTAGGATTCAATGATTGAATGACTGTGACGAGCTTCAAACTCGCGAGTGCTGGGCGTTAGTGACAGACGCAAAAGGAGGGTGAATCCTATTCCAGCATGATCGAGAACCGACAGATGAATAGCCGTGCCGTGACAGGGTGCGTGAGCATATGATTCACTGAGAGGAGGGGATGTAGCCACTGACAACGGTGATGCCCTTGCATACAGCCAGCCATGGAAAGGAGTAAGAAGGATTGAAGGAAGAAGTAGGAAAGTAGAAAAAGAAAGGGCACAGTATCTCCATTCGCTTATCTGAAATTCCTGCCAATGAACCTACATAAGTATCTCTATCCCTTTTATTGTTTATTTTAATCTAATAAAGTATCATGTTTAAATCCGCCTGACTGAGATTTGCAAGGTGACCATAGCTTGCTTCATACCAACAATCTCCGTGGGATTCGACCCTTACTCACGTAAGGTATTACTTGGACGACCCAGTGCACTTGCTGGTTAGTTGTATCGAAGTTGTGACAATTATGAATTAAGATCAGAGCACCAAGCTTTGGAGCCATTACCAGGATTTGTTCAAGCCTGGAGATCACAATTTCGTGCACCACTAACATTGGTGAATTGAGTGAAAATTTGATAACAGAATGTAAAGTGGAGGGAATTTTAAAGTTGTAGAAGTTAAATTACAGTGAAAGTAAAGAACAGAATGTAAATTAGCTGAACCTTAAATGACAAGAAAAGTAAAATTTCAGCAGATCTCACTTGCAGGTGTTAAATTGACAGAAGTTTAAAGAACAAGAAATGTAAATTGCAGTAAATATAAATTAGCAGAATGTAGATTGGACAAAAGCTTAAAGAGCAAGAAAAAATAAATTGCAGCAAAATGTAAAGGGGGTTGGGTGTTGGAAAGTAAAAGAAGTAGTAGATCAAAGCTTAGAGCAATTGCAGAGGAATTAAATTGTGCAGGAAATGTAAATCAAACTCAGTGTGAATGGAAAAGTGAAATTGCAGAAGAACAGAATTGCAGATTTGCAAGAAAAGTAAATTTGGATCTCAACAATTTCAAATGTAAGTTGCAGAATGTAGAAGAGTAAATCAAGCTCAAAGGAAACTAAATTGTGAAAGTGTAGAAGAACAGAATTTCAGGAAAGGAAATTTGCATAAAGCTGAATTGATTTTTGAAATGTAAAGAGTGTAGAAAATTAAAAGTATTTCAAAGAGAGCTTTCTATTCTAACCTACTCATAATGCTCTCTAGTAGAGCCAGCCTCCTTGTGAAATGAAATTGATGCCTTTATATAGGCTTTACAAAATGAAAAATGAAATTGAAATTGAAAACAAATTACAATTTAAATGAAATTCCTAATCTAGCTTTTTCTTGTGCCTTTGAGTGATGTCCATGGGTTTTGCTTGCTTTGGTGTGTCAATGGGCTTGAATTGGGATTAATTGAGCCAGAGTTGTAGCTTTTTGGTTTGGCCTTGAAGAAGTGGATCCGGGTGGGCTTGGTTCAAGTAAGTTAGGGTGCATTGGAGCCTTCCAGTGAAGCGCTCCGTTGGGTAAGTGAACGTAGTTGGTATGCAAAATTGTGATCATCAACAATGGCGCCAAAGGACTTGGAGCTCTTAAACGTGAATCACACTTTGTCACAATTCCGCACAACTAACCAGCAAGTGCACTGGGTCGTCCAAGTAATAAACCTTATGTGAGTAAGGGTCGATCCCACCGAGACTGTCGGCTTGAAGCAAGCTATGGTCATCTTGTAAATCTCAGTCAGGCAGATTCAAATGGTGATGGAGAATTGATAATTAAAAGATGAATAAAACATAAAATAAAGATACAGATACTTATGTAATTCTTTGGTTGGAATTTCAGATAAGTGTATGAAGATGCTTTGTTCCTCCTGAACCTCTGCTTTCCTATTGCCTTCTTCCAATCATTCATACTCCTTTCCATGGCAAGCTTTATGTTGGGCATCACCGTTGTCAATGGCTACTTCCCGTCCTCTCAGTGAAAACATTCCAAATGCGCTGTCACCGCACGGCTAATTATCTGTCGGTTCTCGATCATGCTGGAATAGGATCCATTGATCATTTTGCGTCTGTCACACGCCCAACAATCGCGAGTTTGAAGCTCGTCACAGCCATCCCTTCCCAGATCCTACTCAGAATACCACAGACAAGGTTTAGACATTCCGGATCTCAGGAATGGCCGCCAATAATTCTAGCCTATACCACGAAGGTTCCAATCTGAGATTAGAAACCCAAGAGATACACATTCAAGCTTGTTTGCATGTAGAACGGAAGTGGTTGTCAGTCACGCATTCATAGGTGAGAATGGTGATGAGTGTCACATAATCATCACATTCATCATGTTCTTGGGTGCGAATGAATATCTTGGAGAAGAAATAGACTTGAGTTGAATAGAAAAATAATAGTACTTTGTATTAATTCATGAAGAACAGCAGAGCTCCACACCTTAATCTATGGTGTGTAGAAACTCCACCGGTGGAAATATATAAGAACAAAAGGTCTAGGCATGGCCATGAGGCCAGCCTCCCAAAACGTGATCAAGTGTATGAAAGTATCAAAGATCTGCAAATACAATAGCAAAAGGTCCTATTTATAGAAAACTAGTAGCCTAGGGTTACAAAAAAGAGTAATTAATGCAGAAATTTTCTTCCGGGCCCACTTGGTGTATGCTTGGGCTAAGCATTGAAGCTTCCATGTGTAGAGACTTTTCTTGGAGTTAAACGCCAGCTTTTGTGCCAGTTTGGGCGTTTAACTCCAGTTTTTGTGCCAGTTCCGGCGTTAAACGCCAGAATTCTTGAGCTGACTTGGAACGCCTATTTGGGCCATCAAATCTCGGGCAAAGTATGGAAAGCCCAGGATGTCTACTTTCCAACGCAATTGAGAGCGCACCAATTGGGCTTCTATAGCTCCAGAAAATCCACTTTAAATGCAGGGAGGTTAGAATCCAACAGCATCTGCAGTCCTTTTTCAGCCTCTGAATCAGATTTTTGCTCAGGTCCCTCAATTTCAGCCAGAAAATACCTGAAATTTCAGAAAAATACACAAACTTTCTTTTTGTTGCTCAGATTGGGTAACTTTCTTTTTGTTTTCTTTTTAAAAATTTTTCAAAAATCTTTCAAAAATTTTCCCATTTGTTTTCGAAAAAAAAAATGTTTTCAAAAATAAATTATTCTATGGCTTCAAAATTTTTAAGAATGAATTCTAGTGTTTCATGGAATATGTTGAATCATATCTGGCTGTAAAGCCATACCCAAACTACTTTGGGATTGGTATTTAACTAATCACTCCAGCCCATGTAATTATATGTTGCAGCCTGGCTGGCTGTAAAGCCATGTCTAAATTCTTTTGGACTGAGGCTTGCAATTTGTTATCAAGAGCAAGCTAGTTGGAGCTAATCCACCTGCTACTGTTCCTGATCTACCCGCTGTTGATCCACGATCACCTGCTGAAGCTTGGCTGGCCATTGGCCATGTCTAGTGTTTTGGACTGAAGCTTTCATTGAAAGCTTGGCTGGCTAGTGAGCCATGTCTAATTCCTGGACTGAAGCTTTAGACTAACATGGCAAGATTCCTGGAATTCATATTAAAAATTTTGGAATCCTTATTTTTTCTTCTAATTTTCGAAAAATATAAAATAAAAATCCAAAAAAATTAGAAAATCATAAAAATAAAAAATATTTCCTGTTTCTTGTTTGAGTCTTGAGTCACATTATAAGTTTGGGTCACTTGCATATGCATCTAGCATTTTTCGAAAATTTCATGCATTCATAGTGTTCCTCATGATCTTCAAGTTGTTCTTGGTAAGTCTTCTTGTTTGATCTTGATGATTTTTTGTTTTGTGTCTTTTCATGTTTTTCCTATGCATTCTTGAATTCTTAGTGTCTAAGCAATAAAGAATTCTAAGTTTGGTGTCTTGCATGTTTTCTTTGCATTAAAATTTTTCAAAAATATGTTCTTGATGTTCATCATGACATTCAAAGTGTTCTTGGTGTTCATCTTGACATTCATAGCATTCTTGCATGCATCACATGTTTTGATCTAAAAATTTCATGCATTGCATAATTTTCATGTTTTTCATAAAAATTTCAAAAATCAAAAAAATATCTTTCCCTTTTTCTCTCATCAAATTCGAAAATTTGGATTGACTTTTTCAAAAATTTTTAAAATCAAATTATTTCTCATGAGTCAAATCAAATTTTCAATTTGAAAATCTTATCTTTTTCAAAATCTTTTTCAAAATTCTTAGTTATTTTCGAAAATTCCAAAAATATTTTTCAAAAATCTTTTTCTTATTTTTATAATAAATTTTCGAAAATAACATAAACAATTAATGTTTTGATTCAAAAATTTCAAGTTTGTTACTTACTTGTTAAGAAAGATTCAAACTTTAAGTTCTAGAATCATATCTTGTGATTTCTTATGAATCAAGTCATTAATTGAGATTTTAAAAATCAAATCTTTTTCAAAAACTAACTTCAATCATATCTTTTCAAAAATATCTTCTTATCTTATCTTTTTCAAAAATATCTTTTCAAAATATCTTTTCTAACCTCCTAACTTCTTATCTTTTCAAAATTTGTTTCAACTAACTAACTAACTTTTTGTTTGTTTCTTAACTTTTTCAAAACCACCTAACTAACTCTCTCTCTCTAATTTTCGAAAATACCTCCCCCTTTTTCAAAAATTTCTTTTTTATTTACTAATTATTTTTATTTTTATTTTTATTTTTAAAAAAAAATTTCGAAAAAAAAATACTAACAATTTTCAAAAACCAATTTTCAAAAATCACTAACCCTTTTTCAAAATAATTTTCGAAAATTATTCCTCCCCCATCTCATTCTATTTATTCATTCATATCCTAACATCTCACCTCACATCTCTTCCATTCGTACAGTTGCATTTCTTCCTTTACATCACATTCTTTGTCTCCTCCTCTTTTCTTCCACTCACAAAGGGATCCCTATACTGTGGTATAAAGGATCTCTATTATTATTATCATTTTTCTGTCCATTCTTCCTTGTCATATGAGCAGGAGCAAGGATAAGAACATTCTTGTGGAAGCAGATCCAGAACCTGAAAGGACTCTGAAGAGAAAATTAAGAGAAGCTAAAATACAACAATCCAGAGAAAACCTTTCAAAAATTTTTGAACAGGAAGAGGAGATGGCAGCCGAAAATAATAATAATATAAGGAAGATGCTTGGTGACTTTACTGCACCTAATTCCAATTTACATGGAAGAAGCATCTCCATTCCTGCCATTGGAGCAAACAATTTTGAGCTGAAACCTCAATTAGTTTCTCTGATGCAGCAGAACTGCAAGTTTCATGGACTTCCATCTGAAGATCCTTTTCAGTTCTTAACTGAATTCTTGCAGATATGTGATACTGTTAAGACTAATGGAATAGATCCTGAAGTCTACAGGCTCATGCTTTTCCCTTTTGCTGTAAGAGACAGAGCTAGATTATGGTTGGATTCTCAACCTAAAGACAGCCTGAACTCTTGGGATAAGCTGGTCATGGCTTTCTTAGCCAAGTACTTTCCTCCTCAAAAGCTGAGCAAGCTTAGAGCTGATGTTCAAACCTTCAGGCAGAAAGAAGGTGAATCCCTCTATGAAGCTTGGGAAAGATACAAACAGTTGACCAAAAAGTGTCCTTCTGACATGCTTTCAGAATGGACCATCCTGGATATATTCTATGATGGTCTGTCTGAGTTATCTAAGATGTCATTGGATACCTCTGCAGGTGGATCCATTCACCTAAAGAAAACGCCTGCAGAAGCTCAAGAACTCATTGACATGGTTGCTAATAACCAGTTCATGTACACTTCTGAAAGGAATCCTGTAAGCAATGGGACGCCTATGAAGAAGGGAGTTCTTGAAGTTGATACTCTGAACGCCATATTGGCTCAGAACAAAATATTGACTCAGCAAGTCAATATGATTTCTCAGAGTCTGCATGGAATGCAAGCTGCATCCAACAGTACTCAAGAGGCATCTTCTGAAGAAGAAGCCTATGATCCTGAGAACCCTGCAATAGCAGAGGTGAATTACTTAGGTGAACCTTATGGAAACACCTATAACTCAACATGGAGAAATCATCCAAATTTCTCATGGAAGGATCAGAAGCCTCTACAAGGCTTTAACAATGGTGGAAGAAACAGGTTTAGCAATAGCAAGCCTTTTCCATCATCAACTCAACAACAGACAGAGAACTCTGAACAAAATGCTTCTAATTTAGCAACTCTAGTCTCTGATCTATCTAAGGCCACTGTAAGTTTCATGAATGAGACAAGGTCTTCCATTAGAAATCTGGAAGCACAAGTGGGCCAGCTGAGTAAAAGGATCACTGAAATCCCTCCTAGTACTCTCCCAAGCAATACAGAAGAGAACCCAAAAGGAGAGTGCAAGGCCATTGACATAAGCGCCATGGCCGAACCTGTGAGGAGAGGAGAGGACGTGAATCCTAAGGAGGAAGACCTCCTGGGACGTCCAGTGATCAATAAGGAGCTTCCCTCTGAGGAACCAAAGGACTCTGAGGCTCATCTAGAGACCATAGAGATTCCATTGAACCTCCTTATACCCTTCATGAGCTCTGATGAGTATTCCTCTTCTGAAGAGAATGAGGATGTCACTGAAGAGCAAACTGCCAAGTTTCTTGGTGCAATCATGAAGCTGAGTGCCAAATTATTTGGCATTGATGCTTGGGAAGTTGAACCTCCCTTGTTCATCAATGAACTAAGTGATCTGGATCAACTGACATTGCCTCAGAAGAGACA
Source organism: Arachis ipaensis (assembly GCF_059453495.1). NCBI lineage: Eukaryota > Viridiplantae > Streptophyta > Magnoliopsida > Fabales > Fabaceae > Arachis > Arachis ipaensis. The sequence continues at coordinate 35,567,785 of NC_142435.1, read as the reverse complement.
GGATCCTGGAAAGTTCATAATACCCTATACCATAGGCACCATGATCTTTAAGGCTCTGTGTGACCTTGGTTCAGGAATAAACCTCATGCCCCTCTCTGTAATAGAGAAACTGGGAATCTATGGGGTGCAAGCTGCTAAAATCTCACTAGAGATGGCAGACAGCTCAAGAAAACAGGCTTATGGACAAGTAGAAGATGTATTAGTAAAGGTTGAGGGCCTTTACATACCTACTGATTTCATAGTCCTGGATACTGGAAAGGAAGAGGATGAATCCATCATCCTAGGAAGACCTTTCCTGGCCACAGCAAGAGCTGTGATTGATGTTGACAGAGGTGAAATAGTCCTTCAATGGAATGAGAACTCCCTTGTATTCAAAACTCAAGGATCTCCCTCTGCAACCATGGAGAGGAAGCAGAAAAAGCTTCTCTCCAAGCAGAGTCAACCAGAGCCCCCACAGTCAAACTCTAAGTTTGGTGTTGGGAGGCCACAACCAAACTCTAAGTTTGGTGTTGAACTCCCATATCCAAACTCTAAGTTTGGTGTTGGAGAGTCTCAACAAAGCTCTGCACATCTGTGAGGCTCCATGAGAGCCCACTGTCAAGCTATTGACATTAAAGAAGCGCTTGTTGGGAGGCAACCCAATGTTTATCTAATTCTTATTTTTATTGTTTTTCATGTTTTCTTAGGTTCATGATCATGTGGAGTCACAAAATAAACAAAAAAATTGAAAACGGAATCAACAATAGCAGAAGAAAAATCACACCCTGGAGGAGCATCTGTCTGGCGTTCAAACGCCAGAACAGAGCATAGTTCTGGCGCTGAACGCCCAGAATGGGAGCATCCTGGCGCTGAACGCCCAGAACAAGCATGGTTCTGGCGTTCAACGCCAGAAATGGCAGCAAAGGGGCGTTGAACGCCCAAAATGGGCACCAACCTGGCGCTGAACGCCCAGAGTTGTGTGCAAGGGCATTTTACATGCCTAAATTGGTGCAGGGATGTAAATGCCTTGACACCTCAGGATCTGTGGACCCCACAGGATCATCTCAGGATCTGTGGACCCCACAGGATTCCCACCTACCTCATCATCTCTCTTTCCATTCATGATCATCCCTTCTTTTTTTCCATTTACCACTCACATCCATACACCCACTACCTTCAAAAATTCAACATCTCTCTCCCACCCAATCCCACCCATATGGCCGAATACACACTCCCATCCATCTCCTCCATATCTTCTTCTTATTCTTCTATTCTTTCTTCTTTTGCTCGAGGGCGAGCAACATTCTAAGTTTGGTGTGGTAAAAGCATAGCTTTTTTGTTTTTTTCCATAACCATTGATGGCACCTAAGGCCAGAAAAACCTCTAGAAAGAGGAAAGGGAAGACAAAAGCTTCCATCAAGGGTCTATAGCTCAGTGGTAGAACATTTGACTGCAAATCAAGAGATCCCTGAGATACCTCAGGGGATACATTTTCTTCCACACAATTATTGGAAGCAACTAAGGGTGGAACATCAAGAGCACTCCATCATCCTTCATGAAATCAGAGAAGATCTAAAAGCAATGAAGGAGGAGCAGCCAAGGCAAGGAAGAGACATAGAAGAGCTCAAGGACATCACTAAGGTGGACTCATTCCTTGTTCTTACTTTCTCTGTTTTTCATTTTCTATGTTATGTGCTTATCTATGTTTGTGTCTTCATTACATGATCATTAGTAGTTAGTAACTCTGTCTTAAAGTTATGAATGTCCTATGAATCCATCACCTCTCTTAAAATAAAAACTGTTTTAATTCAAAAGAACAAGAAGTACATGAGTTTTGAATTTATCCTTGAACTTAGTTTAATTATATTGATGTGGTGATAATGCTTCTTGTTTTCTGAATGTATGCTTGAACAGTGCATATGTCTTTTGAAGTTGTTGTTTAAGAATGTTAAATATGTTGGCTCTTGAAAGAATGATGACTAGGAGACATGTGATTTGATAATCTGAAAATTCATAAAAATGATTCTTGAAGCAAGAAAAAGCAGCAAAGAGCAAAGCTTGCAGAAAAAAAAAATATAGGCGAAAAAAAAATAGAAAGAAAAAGCAAGCAGAAAAAGCCAAAAGCTCTTAAAACCAAGAGGCAAGAGCAAAAAGCCAATAACCCTTAAAACCAAAAGGCAAGGAAAAAAAAAAGGATCCCAAGGCTTTGAGCATCAGTGGTTAGGAGGGCCTAAAGGAATAAAATCCTGGTCTAAGCGGCTAAACCAAGTTGTCCCTAACCATGTGCTTGTGGCGTGTAGGTGTCAAGTGAAAACTTGAGACTGAACGGTTAAAGTCAAGGTCCAAAGCAAAAAAAAAAAAAAAAGAGTGCGCTTAAGAACCCTGGACACCTATAATTGGGGACTTTAGCAAAGCTGAGTCACAATCTGAAAAGGTTCACCCAGTTATGTGTCTGTGGCATTTATGTATCCGGTGGTAATACTGGAAAACAAAGTGCTTAGGGCCACGGCCAAGACTCATAAAGAAGTTGTGTTCAAGAATCATCATACTGAACTAGGAGAGTCAATAACACTATTCGAAATCTGAAGTTCCTATAGATGCCAATCATTCTGAACCTCAATGGATAAAGTGAGATGCCAAAACTATTCAAGAGGCAAAAAGCTATAAGTCCCGCTCATATGATTGCAGCTATGTTTCATTGATAGTTTGGAATTTATAGTATATTCTCTTCTTTTTATCCTATTTGATTTTCAGTTGCTTGGGGACAAACAACAATTTAAGTTTGGTGTTGTGATGAGCGGATAATTTATACGCTTTTTGGCATTGTTTTTAGTATGTTTTTAGTAGGATCTAGTTACTTTTAGGGGTGTTTTCATTAGTTTTTATGTTAAATTCACATTTCTGGACTTTACTATGAGATTGTGTGTTTTTCTGTGATTTCAGGTATTTTCTGGCTGAAATTGAGGGACTTGAGCAGAAATCAGATTCAGAGGTTGAAAAAGGACTGCTGATGTTGTTGGATTCTGACCTCCCTGCACTCAAAGTGGATTTTCTGGAGCTACAGAACTCGAAATGGCGCGCTTCCAATTGCGTTGGAAAGTAGACATCCAGGGCTTTCCAGCAATATATAATAGTCCATACTTTGGCCAAGAATTGACGACGTAAACTGGCGTTCAACGCCAGCCTTCTGCCCAAATCTGGAGTCCAGCGCCAGAAAAGGATCCAAAACCAGAGTTGAACGCCCAAACTGGCATAGAAACTGGCGTTCAACTCCACAAATGGCCTCTTCACGTGCTACACTTAAGCTCAGCCCAAACACACACCAAGTGGGCCCCGGAAGTGGATTTATGCATCAATTACTTACTCATGTAAACCCTAGTGACTAGTTTATTATAAATAGGACCTCTTACTATTGTATTAGGCATCCTGGATTGTATTTTGATCCTGTGATCTCGTTTAGGGGGCTGGCCATCTCGGCCATGCCTGGACCTTCACTTATGTATTTTCATACGGTAGAGTTTCTACACTCCATAGATTAAGGTGTGGAGCTCTGCTGTTCCTCAAAGATTAATGCAAAGTACTTCTATTTTCTATTCAATTCTTCTTATTTCGCTTCTAAGATATCCATTCGCACCCAAGAACGTGATGAAGGTGATGATTATGTGTGACGCTCATCACCATCTCCCCTATGAACGCGTGCCTGACAAACACTTCTGTTCTACATGAATTAAGCTAGAATGAGTATCTCTTAGATCTCCTAACCAGAATCTTCGTGGCGTAAGCTAGAATGATGGCGGCATTCAAGAGAATCCGGAAGGTCTAAACCTTGTCTGTGGTATTCTGAGTAGGATTCAATGATTGAATGACTGTGACGAGCTTCAAACTCGCGAGTGCTGGGCGTTAGTGACAGACGCAAAAGGAGGGTGAATCCTATTCCAGCATGATCGAGAACCGACAGATGAATAGCCGTGCCGTGACAGGGTGCGTGAGCATATGATTCACTGAGAGGAGGGGATGTAGCCACTGACAACGGTGATGCCCTTGCATACAGCCAGCCATGGAAAGGAGTAAGAAGGATTGAAGGAAGAAGTAGGAAAGTAGAAAAAGAAAGGGCACAGTATCTCCATTCGCTTATCTGAAATTCCTGCCAATGAACCTACATAAGTATCTCTATCCCTTTTATTGTTTATTTTAATCTAATAAAGTATCATGTTTAAATCCGCCTGACTGAGATTTGCAAGGTGACCATAGCTTGCTTCATACCAACAATCTCCGTGGGATTCGACCCTTACTCACGTAAGGTATTACTTGGACGACCCAGTGCACTTGCTGGTTAGTTGTATCGAAGTTGTGACAATTATGAATTAAGATCAGAGCACCAAGCTTTGGAGCCATTACCAGGATTTGTTCAAGCCTGGAGATCACAATTTCGTGCACCACTAACATTGGTGAATTGAGTGAAAATTTGATAACAGAATGTAAAGTGGAGGGAATTTTAAAGTTGTAGAAGTTAAATTACAGTGAAAGTAAAGAACAGAATGTAAATTAGCTGAACCTTAAATGACAAGAAAAGTAAAATTTCAGCAGATCTCACTTGCAGGTGTTAAATTGACAGAAGTTTAAAGAACAAGAAATGTAAATTGCAGTAAATATAAATTAGCAGAATGTAGATTGGACAAAAGCTTAAAGAGCAAGAAAAAATAAATTGCAGCAAAATGTAAAGGGGGTTGGGTGTTGGAAAGTAAAAGAAGTAGTAGATCAAAGCTTAGAGCAATTGCAGAGGAATTAAATTGTGCAGGAAATGTAAATCAAACTCAGTGTGAATGGAAAAGTGAAATTGCAGAAGAACAGAATTGCAGATTTGCAAGAAAAGTAAATTTGGATCTCAACAATTTCAAATGTAAGTTGCAGAATGTAGAAGAGTAAATCAAGCTCAAAGGAAACTAAATTGTGAAAGTGTAGAAGAACAGAATTTCAGGAAAGGAAATTTGCATAAAGCTGAATTGATTTTTGAAATGTAAAGAGTGTAGAAAATTAAAAGTATTTCAAAGAGAGCTTTCTATTCTAACCTACTCATAATGCTCTCTAGTAGAGCCAGCCTCCTTGTGAAATGAAATTGATGCCTTTATATAGGCTTTACAAAATGAAAAATGAAATTGAAATTGAAAACAAATTACAATTTAAATGAAATTCCTAATCTAGCTTTTTCTTGTGCCTTTGAGTGATGTCCATGGGTTTTGCTTGCTTTGGTGTGTCAATGGGCTTGAATTGGGATTAATTGAGCCAGAGTTGTAGCTTTTTGGTTTGGCCTTGAAGAAGTGGATCCGGGTGGGCTTGGTTCAAGTAAGTTAGGGTGCATTGGAGCCTTCCAGTGAAGCGCTCCGTTGGGTAAGTGAACGTAGTTGGTATGCAAAATTGTGATCATCAACAATGGCGCCAAAGGACTTGGAGCTCTTAAACGTGAATCACACTTTGTCACAATTCCGCACAACTAACCAGCAAGTGCACTGGGTCGTCCAAGTAATAAACCTTATGTGAGTAAGGGTCGATCCCACCGAGACTGTCGGCTTGAAGCAAGCTATGGTCATCTTGTAAATCTCAGTCAGGCAGATTCAAATGGTGATGGAGAATTGATAATTAAAAGATGAATAAAACATAAAATAAAGATACAGATACTTATGTAATTCTTTGGTTGGAATTTCAGATAAGTGTATGAAGATGCTTTGTTCCTCCTGAACCTCTGCTTTCCTATTGCCTTCTTCCAATCATTCATACTCCTTTCCATGGCAAGCTTTATGTTGGGCATCACCGTTGTCAATGGCTACTTCCCGTCCTCTCAGTGAAAACATTCCAAATGCGCTGTCACCGCACGGCTAATTATCTGTCGGTTCTCGATCATGCTGGAATAGGATCCATTGATCATTTTGCGTCTGTCACACGCCCAACAATCGCGAGTTTGAAGCTCGTCACAGCCATCCCTTCCCAGATCCTACTCAGAATACCACAGACAAGGTTTAGACATTCCGGATCTCAGGAATGGCCGCCAATAATTCTAGCCTATACCACGAAGGTTCCAATCTGAGATTAGAAACCCAAGAGATACACATTCAAGCTTGTTTGCATGTAGAACGGAAGTGGTTGTCAGTCACGCATTCATAGGTGAGAATGGTGATGAGTGTCACATAATCATCACATTCATCATGTTCTTGGGTGCGAATGAATATCTTGGAGAAGAAATAGACTTGAGTTGAATAGAAAAATAATAGTACTTTGTATTAATTCATGAAGAACAGCAGAGCTCCACACCTTAATCTATGGTGTGTAGAAACTCCACCGGTGGAAATATATAAGAACAAAAGGTCTAGGCATGGCCATGAGGCCAGCCTCCCAAAACGTGATCAAGTGTATGAAAGTATCAAAGATCTGCAAATACAATAGCAAAAGGTCCTATTTATAGAAAACTAGTAGCCTAGGGTTACAAAAAAGAGTAATTAATGCAGAAATTTTCTTCCGGGCCCACTTGGTGTATGCTTGGGCTAAGCATTGAAGCTTCCATGTGTAGAGACTTTTCTTGGAGTTAAACGCCAGCTTTTGTGCCAGTTTGGGCGTTTAACTCCAGTTTTTGTGCCAGTTCCGGCGTTAAACGCCAGAATTCTTGAGCTGACTTGGAACGCCTATTTGGGCCATCAAATCTCGGGCAAAGTATGGAAAGCCCAGGATGTCTACTTTCCAACGCAATTGAGAGCGCACCAATTGGGCTTCTATAGCTCCAGAAAATCCACTTTAAATGCAGGGAGGTTAGAATCCAACAGCATCTGCAGTCCTTTTTCAGCCTCTGAATCAGATTTTTGCTCAGGTCCCTCAATTTCAGCCAGAAAATACCTGAAATTTCAGAAAAATACACAAACTCATAGTAAAGTCCATAAATATAATTTTTAATTAAAAATTAATAAAAATATAATAAAAACTAATTAAAATATACTAAAAACATACTAAAAATAATGCCAAAAAGCATATAAATTATCCGCTCATCACAACACCAAACTTAAATTGTTGCTTGTCCCCAAGCAACTGAAAATCAAATAGGATAAAAAGAAGAGAATATACAATGAATTCCAAAAACATCTATGAAGATCAGTATTAATTAGATGAGCGGGGCTTTTAGCTTTTTGCTTCTGAACAGTTTTGGCATCTCACTTTATTCCTTGAAGTTCAGAATGATTGGCATCTATAGGAACTCAGAATCCAGATAGTGTTTTTGATTCTCCTAGTTAAGTATGTTGATTCTTGAACACAGCTACTTTATGAGTCTTGGCCGTGACCCTAAGCATTTTGTTTTCTAGTATTACCACCGGATACATAAATGCCACAGACACATAACTGGGTGAACCTTTTCAGATTGTGACTCAGCTTTGCTAGAGTCCCCAATTAGAGGTGTCCAGAGCTCTTAAGCACACTCTTTTTGCTTTTGGACCACGACTTTCACCGCTCAGTCTCAAATTTTCACTTGACACCTTCACGCCACAAGCACATGGTTAGGGACAGCTTGGTTTAGCCGCTTAGGCCAGGATTTTATTCCTGTGGGCCCTCCTATCCACTGATGCTCAAAGCCTTTGATCCTTTTTATTTTACCCTTGCCTTTTGGTTTAAAGGGCTATTGGCTTTTTCTGCTTGCTTTTTTCTTTTTTCTTTCTTTTTTTTCTTTTTTTTTTTTGCATCTTTTTTTTTCTGCAAGCTTTTCACTGCTTTTTCTTGCTTCAAGAATCAATTTTATGATTTTTCAGATCATCAGATAACATTTCTCCTTTTCCCATCATTCTTTCAAGAGCCAACAATTTTAACATTCATGAATCAACAATATCAAAAATATGCACTGTTCAAGCATTCATTCAGAAAAATAATAGTATTGTCACCACATCAAAATAATTAAACTGTTTTAAAATTTGAAATTCATGCACTTCTTTTTCTTTTTCAATTAAAAATATTTTTCATTTAAGAAAGGTGATGGATTCATTTCATGGCTTTAAGGCATAGACACTAAGACACTAATGATCATGTATTAAAGACACAAACATAAATAAACATAAGGCATAATTTTCGAAAAACAGAAAATAAAGAACAAGGAAATTAAAGAACGGGTCCACCTTAGTGATGGCGGCTTGTTCTTCCTCTTGAAGATCTTATGGAGTGCTTGAGCTCCTCAATGTCTCTTCCTTGCCTTTGTTGTTCCTCTCTCATGGTTCTTTGGTCTTCTCTAATTTCATGGAGGAGGATGGAATGCTCTTGGTGCTCCATCCTTAGTTGTCCCATGTTGGAACTTAATTCTCCTAGGGAGGTGTTGATTTGCTCCCAATAGTTTTGTGGAGGAAAATGCATCTCTTGAGGCATCTCAGGGATTTCATGAGGAGTTTCCTCATGCTCTTGTCCATGAGTGGGATCTCTTGTTTGCTCCATCCTTTTCTTAGTGATGGGCTTGTCCTCATCAATGAGGATGTCTTCCTCTATGTTAATTCCAGCTAAATTGCAGAGGTGACAAATGAGATGAGGGAAGGCTAACCTTGCCACAGTAGAGGACTTGTCCGCCACCTTGTAGAGTTCTTGGGATATAACCTCATAAACTTCTACTTCCTCTCTAATCATGATGCTATGAATCATGATAGCCCGGTCTATAGTAACTTCAGACCGGTTGCTAGTAGGAATGATTGAGCGTTGGATGAACTCCAGTCATCTCCTAGCCACGGGCTTGAGGTCATGCCTTCTTAGTTGAACCGGCTTCCCTCTTGAATCACTCTTCCATTGAGCGCCCTCTTCACAGATGTCCATGAGGACTTGGTCCAACCTTTGATCAAAGTTGACCCTTCTAGTGTATGGGTGTGCATCTCCTTGCATCATGGGCAAGTTGAATGCCAACCTTACATTTTCCGGACTAAAGTATAAGTATTTCCCTCGGACCATTGTAAGCCAATTCTTAGGGTCCGGGTTCACACTTTGATCATGGTTCTTGGTGATCCATGTATTGGCATAGAACTCTTGAACCATTAAGATTCTGACTTGTTGAATGGGGTTGGTGAGAACTTCCCAACCTCTTCTTCAGATCTCATGTCGGATCTCTGGATATTCGCCCTTTTTGAGCTTAAAAGGGACCTCGGGGATCACCTTCTTCTTGGCCACAACTTCATAGAAGTGGTCTTGATGCACCCTTGAGAGAAATCTCTCCATCTCCCATGACTCGGAGGTAGAAGCTTTTGCCTTTCCTTTCCTCTTTCTACAGGTTTCTTCGGCCTTTGGTGCCATAAATGATTATAGAAAAATAAAAATGGTGAGGTAGGTGGGGTTTTATGATGGATGGATGTGGATTGGTGAAGAGAATGGTGGAATTTGATGGGTGAAGGGTTTTTGGGGAAGAGGTATTGAGGTGATTGGTGAATGGGTGAAGAAGAGAGAGAGATATGAGGTAGGTGGGGATCCTGTGGGGTCCACAGATCCTGAGGTGTCAAGGATTTCTCATCCCTACACCATGTGGCGTGCAAAACGCCCCTTGCTGCCAATCCTGGCGTTAAACGCCAGGCCGCTGCCCATTTCTGGCATTTAACGCCAGCTTCTTGCCCATTCCTGGCGTTAAACGCCAGTCTGGTGCCCATTTCTAGCGTTAAATGCCCAGAATGGTGCCAGACTGGGCATTTAACGCCCATTCTGCTATCCTTACTGGCGTTTAAATGCCAGTAAGTTTCTCCTCCAGGGTGTTCTATTTTTCATTCTATTTTTCCTTCTGTTTTTTCTTTTTCAATTGTTTTTGTGACTTCACATGATCATCAACCTACAGAAAACATAAAATAACAAAAGAAAAGAGAAATTTAACATAGATAATTAAAGATTGGGTTGCCTCCCAACAAGTGCTTCTTTAATGTCAATAGCTTGACAGTGGCTCTCATGGAGCCTCACAGATGTTCAGAGCAATGTTGGAACCTCCCAACACCAAACTTAGAGTTTGAATGTGGGGGTTCAACACCAAACTTAAAGTTTGGTTGTGGCCTCCCAACACCAAACTTAGAGTTTGACTGTGGGGGCTCTATTTGACTCTGTATTGAGAGAAGCTCTTCATGCTTCCTCTCCATGGTGACAGAGGGATATCCTTGAGCTTTAAACATAAGGGAGTCTCCATTCACTTGAATGATCAATTCTCCTCTGTCAACATCAATCACAGCTTTTGCTGTGGCTAGGAAGGGTCTGCCAAGGATGATGGATTCATCCATATACTTCCTAGTCTCTAGGATTATGAAGTCAGCAAGGATGTAGTGGCCTTCAACCTTTACCAAGACATCCTCTACAAGTCCATAAGCCTGTTTCTTTGAATTGTCTGCCATCTCCAGTGAGATTCTTGCAACTTGTACCTCAATGATCCCTAGCTTCTCCATTACAGAGAGAGGCATGAGGTTTACACTTGACCCTAGGTCACATAGAGCCTTCTCAAAGGTCATGGTGCCTATGGTACAAGGGATTGAGAATTTTTCAGGGTCTTGTCTCTTCAGAGGTAATTTCTGCCTAGTCAAGTCATCCAGTTCTTTGATGAGCAATGGAGGTTCATCCTCCCAAGTCTCATTACCAAACAACCTGGCATTTAGCTTCATGATTGCTCCAAGGTACTTAGCAACTTGCTCTTCAGTAACATCTTCATCCTCTTCAGAGGAAGAATACTCATCAGAGCTCATGAATGGCAGAAGTAAATTCAATGGAATCTATATGGTCTCAGTGTGAGCCTCAGATTCCCATGGTTCCTCATTAGGGAACTCCTTAGAGGCTAGTGGGCGTCCATTGAGGTCTTCCTCAATGGAGATCACTGCCTCTTCCTCCTCTCCAGGTTCGGCCATGTGAGACGTGTTTAACATCTTCATCCTCTTCAGAGGAAGAATACTCATCAGAGCTCATGAATGGCAGAAGTAAATTCAATAGAATCTATATGGTCTCAGTGTGAGCCTCAGATTCCCATGGTTCCTCATTAGGGAACTCCTTGGAGGCTAGTGGGCGTCCATTGAGGTCTTCCTCAATGGAGATCACTGCCTCTTCCTCCTCTCCAGGTTCGGCCATGTGAGACGTGTTTATGGCCGTGCACTCTCTCTTTGGATTCTCTTCTGTATTGCTTGGGAGAGTACTAGGAGGGAGTTTAGTAATTTTCTTACTCAGCTGACCCGCTTGTGCCTCCAAATTTCTAATGGAGGACCTTGTTTCAGTCATGAAACTTTGAGTGGTTTTGATTAGATCAGAGACAGTGGTTGCTAAGTCAGAGTGGCCTTGATTAGAATTCTCTATCTGTTGCTGAGAAGATGATGGAAAAGGTTTGCTATTGCTAAACCTGTTTCTTCCACCATTATTGTTGTTGAAACCTTGTTGAGGTCTCTGTTGATTCTTCCATGAGAGATTTGGATGATTTTTCCATGAAGGGTTATAGGTGTTTCCATAGGGTTCTCCCATGTAATTCACCTCTTCTATTGCTGGGTTCTCAGGATCATAAGCTTCTTCTTCAGAGGAAGCTTCCTTAGTACTGCCTGTTGCTGCTTGCATTCCAGACAGACTCTAAGAAATCATATTGACTTGTTGGGTTAATATTTTATTCTGAGCCAATATGGCATTTAGAGTGTCAATCTCAAGAATTCCTTTCTTCTGAGCTATCCCATTATTCACAGGATTCCTTTCAGAAGTGTACATGAATTGGTTATTTGCAACCATTTCAATGAGTTCCTGGGCTTCTGCAGGCGTCTTCTTCAGATGAAGAGATCCTCCAGTAGAGCTATCCAATGACATCTTGGATAGTTCAGACAGACCATCATAGAAAATACCTATGATGCTCCATTCAGAAAGCATGTCAGAAGGACATCTTCTGATCAACTACTTGTATCTTTCTCAAGCTTCATAGAGGGATTCACCTTCCTTCTGTCTGAAGGTTTGGACTTCCACTCTAAGCTTGCTCAATTTTTGAGGTGGAAAGAACTTTGCCAAGAAGGCATTAACTAGCTTTTCCCAAGAGTTCAGGCTTTCTTTAGGTTGTGAATCCAACCACGTCCTAGCTCTGTCTCTTACAGCAAGAGGAAAAAGCATAAGTCTGTAGACTTCAGGGTCAACCCCATTGGTCTTGACAGTGTCACAGATTTGCAAAAATTCAGCTAAGAACTGATGAGGATCTTCCAATGGAAGTCCATGAAACTTGCAATTCTGTTGCATTAGAAAAACTAATTGAGGCTTAAGCTCAAAGTTGTTTGCTCCAATGGCAGGGATTGAGATGCTTCTCCCATAGAAGTCGGGAGTAGGTGCAGTAAAGTCACCAAGCACCTTCCTTGCATTGTTGGCATTGTTGTTTTCGGCTGCCATGGTTTCTTCTTCCTTGAAAAGCTCTGTTAGGCCCTCTAAAGAGAATTGTTCTTTAGCTTCTCTTAGCTTTCTCTTCAAAGTCCTTTCAGGTTCAGGATCAGCTTGAACAAGTATGCCTTTATCTTTGTTCCTGCTCATATGAAAGAGAAGAGAACAAGAAAGTAGGGAATCCTCTATGTCACAGTATAGAGATTCCTTGAGGTGTCAGAGGAAAAGAAGAATAGAAGGAGGAGGTAGATGGAGGAGAATTCAAACATATAAAGAAGGATAGAGTTCGAATTGCACCTTGAGGAGGAGTGTTATTCCCTTAAATAAAATGATGTGAGAAGAGGGGAAGAATTTTCGAAAATAAATTAAGAATATTTTGAAATAATAAAAAGAAACTTGAAAATTTGATTGAGATTTTTGAAAATTAAGATTGGGAAAGAAATTAAGTGATTTTTGAAAAAGATTTTGAAATTAGAAATCAAAAAGATATGATTGAGAGTTGATTTTGAAAAAGATGTGATTGAAAAGATATGATTGAGAAGATATGATTGAAAATCAAATTAAAAAGAGAAAGTTTTAAAATTAAAGTTGATTACTTGACTAACAAGAAATTAAGAGATATGATTCTTAAAATTTAAAATTTGATCCTTTCTTAATAGGCAAGTAACAACTTGAAAATTTTGAAGTAAATCATTAATTTTAGCAAGGATTTTAAAAAATGGTAATAAATAAAAAAATGGAAAGAAATTGATTTTGAAGAGATATGATTGAAAAGATATGATTTGAAAAAGATTTGATTTTGAAAAATTATGAAGATTTGAAAAAAATTTGAATTAAAAACAAAATCTTCCCTCTAGTGTCCTTCTGGCGTTAAACGCCCAGAATGACATCCATTCTGGCGTTTAACACCCAAAATTCTACCTTTTTGGGTGTTAAACGCCCAGCCAGGTACCCTGGCTGGCGTTTAAACGCCAGTTTTCCTTCTTCACTGGGCGTTTTGAACGCCCAGCTTTTTCTGTTTGATTCCTCTGCTGAATGTTCTGAATCTTCAATTCTCTGTATTATTGACTTGAAAAGACATAGTTTTGAGAATTTTTTTTGAATTTTTCAATGATGAGAAACAATCAAAATACAACTAATCTTGGGAAACTCAAATCAAATAATGCATGCAGGACACCAAACTTAAAAATTTTCATATAAGAGACACTAACAAATTGAGAATGCATATGAGAAACAACCAAAACGCACAAAACAAGAGAATTTAAAGATCAGAGCAATGAAATCATCAAGAACAACTTGAAGATTAATGAAGAACATATTGCATATATTCGAAAAATGCAAGAAGAATAAAAACATGCAATTGACACCAAACTTAAAAATTGATACTAGACTCAAACAAGAAACATAAAATATTTTTTATTTTTATGGTTTTATAAACTTTTTTGTGATTTTTGAAAATTATATAGAAAAGAAAATAAGGAGAATCAAAACTTTTAATAAGAATTCCAGGAATCATGCAACGTTAGTCTAAAGCTTCAGTCTAAAAATATTAGACATGTTTGGCCAAGCTTCAGCAGGACATTACATTCAGCAGCTAAATTGATGAGAATCAATCAGCTTTTGTGATGATAAGAGCATCACCTTGAAACTCTAGAATTCATTCTTAAAAATTCTGAAAAATAAAAAGAAAAGTACCTAATCTAAGCAACAAGATGAACCGTCAGTTGTCCAAACACGAACAATCCCCAACAATTGCGCCAAAAACTTGGTATGCAAAATTGTGATCATCAACAATGGTGCCAAAGGACTTGGAGCTCTTAAACGTGAATCACACTTTGTCACAATTCCGCACAACTAACCAGCAAGTGCACTGGGTCGTCCAAGTAATAAACCTTACGTGAGTAAGGGTCGATCCCACGGAGACTGTCGGCTTGAAGCAAGCTATGGTCATCTTGTAAATCTCAGTCAGGCAGATTCAAATGGTGATGGAGAATTGATAATTAAAAGATGAATAAAATATAAAATAAAGATAGAGATACTTATGTAATTCTTTGGTTGGAATTTCAGATAAGCGTATGAAGATGTTTTGTTCCTCCTGAACCTCTGCTTTCCTATTGCCTTCTTCCAATCATTCATACTCCTTTCCATGGCAAGCTTTATGTTGGGCATCACCGTTGTCAATGGCTACTTCCCGTCCTCTCAGTGAAAATGTTCCAAATGCGCTGTCACCGCACGGCTAATCATCTGTTGGTTTTCGATCATGCTGGAATAGGATCCATTGATCCTTTTGCGTCTGTCACACGCCCAACAATCGCGAGTTTGAAGCTCGTCACAGCCATCCCTTCCCAGATCCTACTCAGAATACCACAGACAAGATTTAGACGTTCCGGATCTCAGGAATGGCCGCCAATAATTCTAGCCTATACCACGAAGGTTCCAATCTGAGATTAGAAACCCAAGAGATACACATTCAAGCTTGTTTGCATGTAGAACGGAAGTGGTTGTCAGTCATGAGTTCATAGGTGAGAATGGTGATGAGTGTCACATAATCATCACATTCATCATGTTCTTGGGTGCGAATGAATATCTTGGAGAAGAAATAGACTTGAGTTGAATAGAAAAATAATAGTACTTTGTATTAATTCATGAATAACAGCAGAGCTCCACACCTTAATCTATGGTGTGTAGAAACTCCACCGTTGGAAATACATAAGAACAAAAGGTCTAGGCACGGCCGTGAGGCCAGCCTCCCAAAACGTGATCAAGTGTATGAAAGTATCAAAGATCTGTAAATACAATAGCAAAAGGTCCTATTTATAGAAAACTAGTAGCCTAGGATTACAGAAATGAGTAATTAATGCAGAAATCTTCTTCCGGGCCCACTTGGTGTGTGCTTGGTCTGAGCATTGAAGCTTCCATGTGTAGAGACTTTTCTTGGAGTTAAACGCCAGCTTTTGTGCTAGTTTGGGCATTTAACTCCAGTTTTTGTGCCAGTTCCGGCGTTAAACGCCAGAATTCTTGAGCTGACTTGGAATGCCTGTTTGGGCCATCAAATCTCAAACAAAATATGGACTATTATGTATTGCTGGAAAGCTCAGGATGTCTACTTTCCAACGCAATTGAGAGAGAACCAATTGGGTTTCTGTAGCTCCAGAAAATCTACTTCGAATGAAGGGAGGTCAGAATCCAACAGCATCTGCAGTCCTTTTTCAGCCTCTGAATCAGATTTTTGCTCAGGTCCCTCAATTTCAGCCAGAAAATACCTGAAATTACAGAAAAACACACAAACTCATAGTAAAGTCTAGAAATATGATTTTTAATTAAAAACTAATAAAAATATAATAAAAACTAATTAAAATATACTAAAAATATACTAAAAATAATACCAAAAAACGTATAAATTATCCACTCATCAGTAGTGTTCACTCCTTATGGCATGCTTCCCTCGTGTGCGCTTGGCTTCTTTGAGCGCTCCGTTGCTTTGGATGAGCGCTGGTTAACAATTTTGGATGCCCTTGGGATGGCACAAGGCTTAAAGCCCAAAAACGCCCAATTGATTGAGCGTAGCGTTCACTTTAATGAACGCTTGCTTCCTTTCATAGTTCATGGCGCTCTCTTTTTATTTTTATGCCAAGCATTTCAACGTAGCGTTCATTATTGTGAATGTTGCATGCAATATTTTCTAGCTTTACTAATGCAATCTTTCATTTATTAATCCAAGCTTACATTATGCTAGGCGTTCATTCATTTAATGAATGCATAATTAAGCCAATGATGGCATTAATAGTACTAGTGTGAATAAGCCATCATAGCGTTCATTTACTAGTAATGCCAATGCGTTAATGTAAGCTTTATTTGCCAATTGCATTAGTAATTAAAGTTTCATGCATGCTTTTATTAATGCATTAACATAAAGTTTTGAATTGCCAATTGCATTATTAAATGCACGCATGCTTTAATGAATGCATAAGGCATTACTAAAGGCCATGGCTTCGTGGTCATGGGAGCGTGGCCTAAGGTTCCAAAGCGTGTTCAATTCTTTTCTTCTTTTGAGCTGATTTTGTGCTATTTTGCTTTTTTTTTTTCACTTATTTCCTACAAAATTTATAAAATCAAAAGATCAAAGAAATATACTATTTAAGCACAAAAGCATTCAATATTTAAGCACTAATCATCAATTTCTTGTATGAAAAAGCATAGAAAAACATGACATGATGACATGTCATCACAACACCAAACTTAAACCTTGCTTGTCCCCAAGCAAGAAAAGAATCATGCAATAGAGATTGACAATCCAAGGTAAGAAGAATAGCAACTCAATGTTCATGGTTGGCTAGTTTTCTATGCATGCTACAATCACAAAAGAAATATAAATGATTGATGCTTCTATCTAGCTCAATTTATGAAATCTTTTCCTTATATTTCTTCTTTGAAACAAGCTTTTGATTTTCTTATTAGCTTCTCCTTTTGGGTGCTTTGCCCTATGAGTTGATAGCAAAACTACGACTCTAAATGCTTTGTTTTCAAGTATTACCACTTGACACATAAGCACCACAAGCATTTAATTAGAGGACTTCTTTAAGCTCATTTGTTTCTTTTCTTAACTCTCTAATCATTGATGCTCAAAGTCTTGAGCTTTGAGGGAGGCATTTGCACTTGAGCCTAGCCTTGACTCTAAGTGTTTTGTTTTCAAGCTTTTTGCTTGATACATAAACACCACAAGTACTTAACAATTGTCATTGGTACTCAGAGCCTTCAGCTTTCTCATTCTATCCCTTTTTCTTTTTTTTTTTCCTTAATTTACAATTGCTTCTTCAAGGTTTTCAGGATTTCAAAAGATTTCACAAAATGTCCTAGATGAAAACTTCAATTAAATAAAATCCAATGCAATTGAGTAACAATTAACCATATTAGCCTTCCAATACTTGTATGCACATGCTAAATGCTTCTTTAATAACCTTGTTTGTTTATGATCATGATACTTTACTGCTTTGAACTTTACAAAACTCAAGTTGGTAGTCATAGTAGAACAACAACATGTTACAAATCAAGATGTAGGTTATGCTTATTCATACACACATGTAAACAGAGAAGATAAAGACAATCATGCAATTTAAAGTGCTGGAAACAAATGAGAGGAAAAGGAACTTTACAACCTTATAATTCATCTTCTCTATTGTTGTCATTTTCCTCCCATTCTTCCCCCTTTCCCTTGCCAAACTCAGAATGCTTGCTCATCCTCAAGCAGCAATTAGAACAATGGCTATGGGGCTAAGATGGATCATGTATGTCTTACACAATGAAATGTTAGCAATACATGTGTTTTAAGCAAGCAAAATTAAGGATAAAAATCAAGGCACAAGAGACAGAGACATTGTAATTGCAAACATAAGAGGGTGTGCATGATACATGGCATAAAAGATAAATGGCACACCAAACTTAGTGTGACACTTTCACTTGGAATTGATGTATGTATCTAGTAAGGATTGGAACCAAATTTTGTTGCATAGCAACACCAAACTTAGAATGCAATCATATGTCAATTTTTTTGAACTAAAACTAAGCAAATGAAACTGTTATTTGTTAAGTACAATCACCAAACCAAGAATCTGTCATGAATAAGGATCTCTTGGTGATGTATTAACAAAAACAGTTAATAAAAGAAAGCATTAAAAACAAGGAAATGACTAAAACAAAGAGAAAACTAAAATTGTCTAACAAGAAGAAAGATAACACTGTACGGCATTATGATTATGCAGACAAGTGGTGCTGCTGAATGAATTGCATAGAAAATAAGTGGCACACCAAACTTAGAATCTTAGTGTGACACTTTCATTTTTTTAATTTGATGCAATCATCCATAAGGATTGAAAATAAATTGTTGCAGGGCAACACCAAACTTAGAATGTAATCATATGCCAATTTATTGAAATTTAAACAATGCAAGGAAAGAAAATAAACCAAGAAGAGAAATGAAATGTTACCTAAGGTTGGGTTGCCTCCCAACAAGCGCTCTTTTAGTGTCATTAGCTTGACATGTTGCTCTTTACTTTCTTCTTCTTCCTCTAGTTTGTTAAGAGGAATGACCTTAAAGGAAGAGATGAACCAACTAGTGTCCCCTGTCTTGGTCTCTCCTCAGCAAGCTTTCTTTTGTTAATGGCTTGATTGAGCTTGCTTACTGGATCAGGGGTGGGATTGGTGCTCTTGTTAGTTGCCTTCACTTCTTGGTTATCAGTACTTGGTGGTTGTGTAATTTTTGGAGCTTTATCTTCATCAAAAGCCTTTTGAACTGGTGGTTCAATGATCCTTTCTTCTGTGCAACTTTCTACCTCACTTGAGTATGGACTTCCTTGATTGTCTTCCTCCATTTCTTCTTCATGATTTTCCATTAATTCCTTTGGGAGGGAATCTTCATGTTTCATTGTCACCTCAAGTAGCTTTTGTGGACTTCGAATCTCAGGTTCAAATACCTCCACCACCTCATTCTCCATTGAAATTTCACTTGATACAGGGACCTCTTCTTCCTCTTCTTCACTCACAGATTGTTCTTCATCCTTAACACTTGGTAATCCTAATTGAGTCCTCCTATGCTCTAAATGCCCCTCTATCTTATTGAAGAGGAATTCTTGTTCTGTCCGAAATTGTTGTTGTTCCTCCAGGAATTGTTCTTGTCTTTCCAATAATTCTCTAGACTTTTGAAGGGGGTCCTCAACTACTGGCTCAAGAGATGAAGGCTGAGAGTGATTTTGTGGACATGGATGTGTTATGGTAAAGTTGTTTTGAGGGGTATGGAATGAGTTTTGTGGGTAGTGAAATGAGTTGTATGGATCTTGGAAGGAGTTTTGTGTTGAGGTATATTCAAGTGATGGAGAATTCTGACATGAGAAATTAGGAGGTGGGGTTTCATTTAGTTCAGGAGCCTTTTCATTTTGCTATTTTACCTCCTCCCTTGCATTCAATATTTGGTCTACCAGCACTTCCATGTTTTTGAAGAAGTTCTCTTGTTCATTCCAGGATATCTGTGCCTTTTCCTCATATTTTTCAAGCATGGTCTCAAGCTTTGAGAGGCTTTGGTTCAAGGAAGTTTGTGTGGGTGGTAAGTTTGTGGATGGCTCTTGATAAATGGAGTTTGAACTATCAAATGCTTTCTGGTTTTGATCCTCCTACCCACAATTTGAGTGATTATTGAATTCATCACAGTGTAGATTATTTTGTGGCATGGAGGAACAATCTTCTATGTATGTACTGACAGCGTAATCAAGTGATAATGTCTTTGAATAATTAGAATGTGAATCATTGCATTTCCCTTCCCAGCCATCATTTGTGTACGTGCCATAACAGTATGAGTCACTTTGTGGCTCCAGAAAATATTTCATTTCACTTGATTGTTCATACTCTTTCATTCCTTGTTGATACTCCCATCCACCATGAGAATAATGACTTGAATCATTTTGTGGTGGTGGAAAATATCCCATATGATTCTC
The DNA here is from genome assembly GCF_059453495.1 of Arachis ipaensis. Classification (NCBI taxonomy): domain Eukaryota; kingdom Viridiplantae; phylum Streptophyta; class Magnoliopsida; order Fabales; family Fabaceae; genus Arachis; species Arachis ipaensis. Next base: position 35,547,971 of record NC_142435.1, on the reverse strand, counting down.
TTGCTCATCTTGTGGTTCTGAGACATATCTCCATGGATTGGAGTGCTCAGGATCTGTAATTTATTGGTGATATTCCCAGCCATCATTAGAAATTGATGATGGTGGGTAATATCCCATAAAATTTGTTTGATCATAAGATGAGTTGAACTCCATTTGAATTTTGTAAAACACAACACCAAGAAAAATTGAAATTCATATCTCAGAGAAGAATTTCTTAGTGAGGAAATAACTCAAACACCTTGGTGTCAGTTTAAAACAGAGAACAAAAACAAAGAAAATGCTTAATCTAGACTATCACCTTAATCATTGTCAATCTATATCAATCCCCGGCAACGGCGCCAAAAAATTGATGGGTGAAAATCAGATTTCCACACAAAACTCACCGGCAAGTGTACCGGGTCGCATCAAGTAGTAATTACTCACAAGAGTGAGGTCGATCCCACAGGAATTGATGGATTGAGCAATTTTAGTTAGGTGATGAATTTAGTTAAGCGAATATTTGATGATTTGAATGATTTTGATTGACAGAAGCTAAATTGTAAGTAAATAAAGGTGCAGAAGGTAAATTGAGCAGAAGAACAAAGTGTAGAAGAGGTAAATTGCAAGTAACTTAAAGAACAAGAAAGTAAAAGAGCTGAAACTTAAATTGCAAGAAAAGTAAATTGCAGAAACTTAAAGTGCAAGAAATGTAAATTTGCTGAATCTAAATTGCTGAGAAATGTAAATTGCTTGAAGAGTAAAAGGATTTGGGTGCTGGGATTTAGATATGAACAAGGAATTGCAAGTTAAAGAAGATCAAATAGCTCTGAGATGAAGAAATTCAGCTCAGCAGCCAAACAGAAATGTAAAATTGATTGAAGAACCAAACAGCAAGAAAACTTAACTCAATTATGAAATTCTAAAGAGAAATTGGAGATCGAAGAAGACAAATGAGATTAGACAGCAAGTCTAGATCTCAATTGCTCTCTTGATCAAGTAGAAAAGTAATTGCAGAAGAAAATGAAATTGAGAAACAGCACAGAAGATTAAAACCCAATCCTTAGATCAATTGAGAGGAAGAGTAGAAGATGATTCTCAGAATTTGAATCAATGGAGCTCTTCAATCTCAATTCAAGATCCAAATTAGAAAATTAAAAGTTGCAGAAGAAAGAAAATGTAGAAAGAAAACCAGATCCAATTCCCAAATCCACAAATTCACAACAAGAGTGAAAACTAAATTTAGCTAAAAGTAAAACTAAAAATGAGCAAAAATGTCCTTTACAAATCAAATTAACTCCTATTTATACACTTTCTATTTTTGGTTTTCAGAACTTGGAGTGGGCTTTTCAAGTTGGTGAAGAAGTGGAACCAAGATGGTATTTCATTGAAAATGGGTCAAGGGCCACCTCCAGTGGAGCGCTCAGTGAGGATTCAAAACGTAGTGCTCCCTCTCGTGTGTCTCCCTTCGAACCAAGCCTCATTCATAGTGCTCAGTTGGAGAATTCCAACTTAGCGCTCCCTTGATGTATGGTGCGCGCTTTGCCCCCTCTTCGATCCTTGAGGCTACCACTGAGACTACTAATGTGGCTAACAATTTCCTTGTAGCAGCGCTCAGTTGTGTGATGCAACGTAGTGCCTTTTGCTTCCTTGGTCTCCCTCTTTCGAACCTTGGCTGCCCCATTCTTGAGTGCTGCACCTTGCTTTTCTTTGTGCCAAGCCCGAAAAAGTGAAAATGTTTTAACATAGCGCTCCATTCTTTGAGCGCTTTGCCTTGCTGATTGAGCGCTCCGTTTGATGCATTGAGCGATATGCTTGAGCGCTTTGCTCTTTGAACCCTTGTCACTAGCGTTCAATTTGTGAACGCTCCGCTCAATTAGTGGGCGCTATGCTTGGTTCCTTGAGTGCTACGCTTTCATGGCTCTTTCTTTTCTTCATCATTCTTCACCTACAAGTAATCAAGCCAACCAAACAAAGTATCACCAAATTCACAAGATCTCTGCATTATCATAAAATCAACTAATTCCAGCATGAATCCTATGATTTTGTGTCAATTAAATGATGGTTGATTGATTTAACATAACCATATAAATCTACTCCAAATCACTTACTTATAGTGCAAGAAAGTGCATAAAACCTAATGAAACAAGTGAAAAATGCTTGAAAAGATAGCATAAGATGACTTGTCATCACAACACCAAACTTAAATCTTGCTTGTCCCCAAGCAAGCACTAAACATAAGAAGAAATGAAATGAAACAGAGAAGCATACATGTCCTTATTTAGCATACAATTGAACTTGGTTCATGGGGTTTTATGCAGACAAATGTAGCTCAATTATTCTTAGCTATCTGATATGGAATGTCTCTTTGATGGTTCACTAGAGTTGCCGCTATAGTGCCTTGCTTTTTGATTGATCCCTGTTCGCTTTTTCTTTCTTTCTTTTGCTTAGAAAGCTTATTTATTATTGGAAGCTTGGTGGCAAGTATTGCAGCAGCCTTTTGGCTTAATTTTTGCTCAACACTTCTTCACCACAGACACTTGGCTCACAATTTCTTCCTAGGAACATTGATGCCCATCATCTCTTTGGATTACTAAATGATTTGTAAATAGGTTGCTCTTGATAATGGACTTTCGATTGGCAATCCCAGATTAGTTAATCCAAGTGGCCAAGTTTTAAAATACTCCTCAGAACCTAATTGTCCAAGCATATCCTAGTACAAAAGCACCACAGGCATATGTCCTAAGGTCCAAGCTATTGGTGTCTAGCCTTATTGTTTGTTTCTTTGCCAATTCTTGGCTTTTCTTTTCTTTTTCTTTCTTACTTTGATCCATTCTTAGGGAATATTCATTGATAAAAGGCTTTACAGCAGCAGCTTAATTCACACTACAAAGGACATTTTATTATGCAGCTTTTGTTATTGAGCTAATCATTAAATCAAACAAGTACCACCACTGAATTTCATTCTAATTTCGACAACATTGGACAATCACTTTTCTATATCAAACATTTTTCTTTTATTCATGCAGAGGGGAACAAAACAGAATTTAAGCAAGTGATTGATAACAAGTACAATGCAGGCTAGCATTCTTAGCAAACATCTACACTTACACCTAATTGAACACTTCATCAAGACATATAGGAATCTCCAAGTTAAAACACAGCAAAAAGGATTAAGTGTCTAGACAACCTGGGAATGTCTCTTAGCTTTTTTTTTTGTCATCATTATTTCTCTTAGTTGTACCTCCTTGGGATGATGATGCAGATTACTTCTCAAGGTTGAATGTTTTCCAACACAATTCTTAGAAGTTGCTTGTTTCTCAAGCCCTTAGGCAATTGATTAGTATGCAGAAATTGTGTGTAGGCTTTTGAACTTAGTTTGGTGTGTGAACACCAAACTTAGTTTCTTGCCAATATTTCTTATGCAACAAGCCAACCATATATGAAACCTTGTGCCTTTGCTAAAGGTCATGAAACTAAAAACTAGAAAACAGACAATGGTTTAGTGGTTTTTCTGATTGCTTGGAGCTAGTAACCAGTTCTGCAGAGGGTGAAATGTGTTTTTAAATGAGATTTTTGGTGGAACACCAAACTTAGCATCCTTCATTCACCCTTAAATTATTTTGGTGTGCAACACCAAACTTAACGCCTTGCAATACAGATAAAACTACTTAACCTTTTTATTGAAATGGTTAGGAAAAGAAACTACATCAGGTTGGGTTGCCTCCCAACAAGCGCTTCTTTATTGTCACTAGCTTGACATCTTATCCTTTGTTCATGGGGGCTAAAAATCATAGTGCCTCAGCTTTTCTCCTCTTACTGTGGACTTCCTTCCGGTCTCTTCTTTGGTGATCTCTAGGTGTTCAAGTGGAAGGATTCAGCTCACCGTATAGTGCTCAGATAATTGTGGAGACACCTTCATTGGTCGAGTGTTTAACATCACTTTATCCCCTGGTGAGAAGCCTTCAGTGGGGATTTTCTGATCCCCTTCACTTCTCCCATCTATCTCTTCTTGTGGAGCTTCTCTGTTGCGTTCTTCCTGGATGATGGCTTCTTTTCCTATAATCTTCCCACTTCCTACTGTGATTGCTTTGCAATCCTCCCATTTTGTGGATTTCCTTTGTCTCTTGGGTTGTCTTCAGTGATGCTGGGGAAGGTATTTGCTCTCTTCTCACCCATTCTGAAATTTGCTCAGCCATTTACCTCATGTGTTTTTCAAGGTTTTTAATTGAGGCCTCTTGGTTTTTGAATGCCAAGACTTGATTTTTCATGAGTTTCTCCATCATTATCTCTAGTCCAGAGATTCTCTGAGATGGTTGTAGTTGTGTGAGATAAGATGGTTGTTGCTGAAAGTTGTTTGAATTATTTACGGGGTATTTTGTGGGTAGAATATGGATGTGGAAAAGTTATTCTGGTGGGTATGGGGTTGGTGATATGTGCTTTGTGAGTTTTTAAATTGGTTGGTATTATTGGATGAATGGCTTTGGTTGTTTGTGTTGCTGAGGCTGTTATAGTTGAAGCCCCTTTGTCCTTGATTTTGGTGCGCACCCCACCTCAAGTTAGAATGAGTCCTCTAGGATAGGTTGTGTATGTTACCATGCAAATTGTATTAGAACAAACTTGAGGTGTTATTCATGTATTGCACCTGCTCAGGGCTTTGTTGCTCATAGTTGAATCTAGGGCTTTGTGCATTTACTGCAACAATTTGCAGTCCATCAATTTTTCTGGTCATCAGCTCCATTTGTTGTTGAAGTTGTTGGTGCATCTGCTTATTTTGTGCCAAGATAGTGTCAACACCTTCAAGCTCCAAGACACCGCTCTTGGGAGCTGGGGGCGTTGCCTTTGATGAGCATAGAAGTATTGGTTATTTGCATGGACATTGGGGGTGAGTATACTGCTCCCACTGTGTCTTGCATTGGGGAAGGTGTAGGAAGCTGGAATTCTCCTTTGGGGTTGGCCATTGTTGGCCACTCCCTCTGGTGGATTAGAGGGATTCCCTTCCATCTCTTGCTTCTCTTCTCAACCTCCAAAGTGTTTCAGGATCAAGAGGTGTGGATTCATCGCTTTTTTCTCCCCACACTTAAATAATGTACGGTCCTCCGTGCATGCACTTGATCCGGGGGTGAAGGACTGTGAGGCTCCACCTTCAGCTGGTGGGCTCTGGGGGCTCCGGTTGCTATATATAAACAAATAAACAACAATTGAGGAGAAGTGAGTTCTGTGCTATAATAAAAAGGCAATGTATGTATTCTAAATGCGCATGGTTTATAACACAACACATTAGTCAATTTAAAACAAAAACCACACAATCAAAAGAAATAGCATGTTCCTCAATCAAGTAGTCCTAGGTTGCAAGTACTAAATAAGCAAAACTTAAGGCACAAACAACCTAAGTAACCACAACTAAAGTGAATTGAGTATATAAGACATTGGTTATCAAAATCGTGCAAGTGAAAGCACATGGTGAATAGAAAATGGTACAATCAACAACAACCAATTCAATGATGAAAAGAGACTACTTATTCACCCTTAGGAATAAGGAAATAATCACATGTATAAGGTGCTTGTTACAAAAAGTGACACGTCATGATAAGAATCAAGTCAAGTCAACTCAAAAAAAATGCAAAGCATTAACAAGGAACAAATACGTTGTTATGTGATTATATTCACTTAAGAACCATGATGACTAAGTAGCTCAACTCAATTCACTAAAGTAAAAGTGCACAATTCAAGATGCCAAACAAGGATCAAGTCTAATGCATATGGTAGCTATAACATATGAATCAAACTCACAGTTTATCTAGGCAATTAAATAAAGACATGATGCTCAGTGCACATATTCATTAGATCAAACCAAAACTTAAGCAAGAAGCAACCCAACAATTATCAACAAACACTTGCAACTTATTTAATTAATAAACAACTAAGAAATTAATATAATTACCAAAATAAAAATGAAATGTAAATAAAACAAAGTAGAATAAGTAGAGAAGAGGGGAAAAATAAGAGAAAAGAGGGGTGGAAGAGGAAAGAAGGGAAGAAGTTGAGAGAAGAGAAGAAAAGAAGTAAAGTGTGAGAAAACAGGGGCGTGCGCATGCATAGGGGTGTGTGCGTGCACACACTATGAGGAAAGGGGAAGGTGTGCGAGCGCACTCGCTATGCGAGCACTCCTGGCAGAAGAGGGAGTAAGAAGTGTGCGTGCACACAAGGGTGTGCACACGCACTGAAGAAGTTTTTTTTTTTTTTGGGAAGGATCACGTGTGCGTGCGCACACAGGTCCGTGCGCGCGCACAAGAGGTAAGGGCAGGGGTTTACGTGCACGGGCTGTGCCAACGCTCCCACCAGAGTGGTTGCAAGTTGGCGTGTGGACGCACACGTCTGTGCGTCCGCACAAAAAGTGCGAAAAAGGGTACGTGTGCCTACGCACGAGTAGGTGCGCACGCACAGGTCGCAGAAAGTAGGGGAACGCGTGTGCACAAGGCGTGCTGCCGCTGCGAACAGAGGGCAAAATCATGCGTGCGCGTGCGCACAGGTCGGTGCGCACGCACAGGAAGCATAAAATAGCTGTTTTGCGCGCACAGTACGTGCGTACGCACAGATGCCCTGTTTTGCAAAATTTTCTTCAAAATTCTAAGGTACCAAGCCTTAGTTCAATCAAAACCAAACACCAAAACATGCAAGAACCCATAAATTCATGATCCAAACCGAAATTAACATAACCAACTCAAAATTTAAACTAATCCTAAGCTAACCAAAACAAGCAAACATACAATTAAGCCAAAATATATACAAAAACAGAAGAGTTAGAACAATGTTACCAAGCACTTTTATTTAATGTCTTTAAGTTAGACAATTGGGAGAGCCCTTGCTATGGTGGCTTGTGCTTGACTTCCCCACCAATGCTAGAATGTCCAATGTCCTCCGGGGTCCCAATCCTAACCATCAACAAAGACAATCAAAAAGCAAGTTATTTACATATTAACATATTTACAATAGCCAACAACAACACCATTGCAACTACTCGGCAACGGCGCCAAATTTGATAAGAGAATTATTGCATGGTTTGGAATCAATCAAAACAAGAATCAATTCGTTGGTAGCATATTCCAAACCAACAATGAATTCTCAAGATCAAATATTAAATCCAATACAAAATAACTGATCCCCGGGTTCGATCCCCGGCAACGGCGCCAAATTTGATGATGAGAATTTATCGTTGATCTAGATTTTCACAAAATACAATTTCGTCGTTGAAAGTATAGTCTAGACCAACAATTAATTCCCAAATCAAATGTTAAATTCAAATCGAAACAAATATAAACCGAGAGTATTTAGCTCCCGGGTCATCTTCCCTAGGAGTTGCAATGAAATGTACAATTATTGGCTATGAAACATTGGGGAATTGGGAATGAAAGTAAGAAAGCAAGAAATGGAAATAGCAAGAAAGTAAATGAACATGCAAGGAATGCAAATGGCAACTCTTGGCAAGAATTGGGTAATCTAGGCTTCCTATCCTAATTGTGGACCACAAACATGGCAATTGTGTGGAAGCAATACAAACTAGTCAATCCTCCTTGAGAATTAGTCAAAAGGTGTAATTGATCTCAATCCATAAGTCCTAGTCAACTCACTAATTACTTAGTGAAAGACTAGCGTCAATGGAAACCAAATCAATTAACCATTCTCACACAGTGCGGAATGGACATCTACAACTCAATTCCACCCAAACATCCAATTTCTCAACCAAGAGTGTGAAAATTAAACATGCAAGAAATTAAACATCAAAGCAAATAAAAGTCAACGCAATAAAAGTCAAAGCAATTAAATGCAAGTAAAGGAAACTTAAAATGCAAGAAACCTCTTGGCAAGTAATTGAAGGCTAAGGTTACCTATCCTAGTCATTGACCACAAACATATGATGATTATGAAGAGTTAATCCTACTTAGTCAACCTTACATCGAAGATAAGTCAAATAGGCATAGTTAATTTCAATCCCTAAGTCCTATGTCAACACTAAGGGGTCACATAGAGTCAAGGGAGACCAAATCAACTAACTACTCTAATATATCAAACAAGAATGGACATCAATGACTCAAGGATCACCAAAGTCATTAATTTCAAGCCAAGAGTGGAGAAAAAACTAAGTGAAAACTAAGCCAAGCATTTTATCAAACACTTGGTGTACATGAAAATAAAATAATATTAAATTACAATAAAATAAAATCCAAAATACCAAAAGCAAGAAAATGACAATAACAATTACAGAAAGCAATAAATGACATGGAAACATAAATTTGCATTAATTAAAACTAAAGCAACAAAGAGTATCCATAAGCATAAAAATGACAAAATAAAGGAAATAACAAGAGACATGAGGAAGAACAAGATAGAAGAACATGGAAACATAAATGAAACTACACTAGAATAAGAATTAAAAGCTAAAATTAAAAGGAAATTAACTAATAAAACCCTAATTCTAGAGAGAGGGGAGCTTCTCTCTCTAGAAACTAAGAGAAAACATAATAAAAACTAAACCTAATTGCCCCCCTTCATCCTTCTTCAATTTGGCCTTAAATAGCTTCAAAAAATGAGTTGAATTGGGTTTTGGGGGCCCAAAAATCATTGCCAGCGAGTTGCAATTAATGAGGTCACGTGCAGGGACCTGTGCGGACGCACAGATGTGTGCGTCCGCACACGTGCTGAATCCTGACTTGTGCATACGCACAAGTACCTGTGCGTACGCACACGTAGACTTTTGTCCACTATAGCAAATTGCATATCATTTTGAATCCCCGGATGTTAGCTTTCCAATGCCGCTGAAACCGCCTCATTTGGACCTCTGTAGCTCAAGTTATGACCAATTTAGTACAAAGAGATCAGGGTTGGCAGCTTTCCAAATCCTTCATTTCTTGAATTCTTCCCTTTTGCATGCTCTTTTCCTCACTTCTTCAACCCATACTTTCCTTGGAAACCTGAAAATCACTTAACCAATACATTAAGGCACCAAATGGGATTAACGTGAGTAAAATTGACTAAATTAAGCACAAAAGAGCATGTTTTCACTTTCAAGCACAATTTAGGAAGAAATCTCAAAAGCATGCTATTTAGGTGAATAAATGTGGGTTTATGTGATGGAATCCACTCAAATCAAACCAAAATATATCGTAAAATATGAATTCATCAATAGGATTGATTGATATGGGTGTTAAAAGAAAAGGGCTTAAGAAATGGTATAAATGAATTGTACAGAAAATTGTGTAATTTGGTGATTTTAGCCAACTTCGACGGATCATAATTTTGCGCTCAGAGCTTGGAATTGAGTGAAATTTATCTTGAATTAAAATTGAGAATGTCTACTTTAAGATGGTCAAAAAATAGAGGATAAACATTTTTTGTAGCAAAACTTATGAGTGTTTAAAAATTGGTGTTTAAAACTAAATTGTGCAGAGTTGGCAAAATTGGTGGCCGAACCAAGTTCTGCATGTACGCATGATACCTAGTTCTTGCGAGACCCGTTTTAGGTTCTGTGCGTACACATTAGGCATGCGTACGCACGATCCCCTATTTTTGCTGAAATGCTATTTTTAAACTATTTATCCTTTCCGGCGAGTTTGTAACCCCCCCATAACTTCCGTATGAACTCTAAAAACCATATTTTTTATCTTAATATCATTGGGGATGGAATTAATGAATTTAAATTGGGTTACTCCCTTATAAAACCTATAAACAAAATGTTTCAAATGTTGTGGGATGGTGGTTCGTCCCGCCCACTGTAACACCCTTACTTTTAATACCTCATGACCATACTAAAAGTTTAGGCGTCACTTCCCTCTAATCCGTTAATTTAATATTATAATTATTTAATATTGAGCCTTAGCAAACACATCGAATCCTTAGTTACAAAATCGAGAAAGACTTTACTTTAATTTACTTAATCACACAATTATATCCACATAATAATAAATACATAAGCTTATTCAAAGTTCTTCAAAATACACGTCCTACCCCTCTAAAAACTAAAAACATAATCATCGAGGGGAAAATCTAATAACTAAACCAAAATTCATAAAGTACAACCACATATAATATGCTTGTAGTTCAATCGCAGCTTCGCGCCAAAGCTTCATGAACCTGTCACTGAAAAAAAAATCTGTAGGGGGGTGAGAACATCGTCCTCGCAGGTTCTCAGTAGGGATGGAAATACCATCAAAGTAAAGAAATACTTGCAAATAGAATTAATTTCATTATAAAACAGTTTATCCTTGAAATAACTGTTTGGAAGAAGCTTTATGGAGGAAATTTAATTTAAAAGATCATAAAGAATTTTTATTTAAAGAAACGTAGAGGACCAAGGACGTGCCTAGGGACTTCCTATCCGACTTACCTCGCTCACTCCTATTCAAACAATACATACATTAGAAAACTCAGGCGACACCTAGTCCACCTGCCTCAACCTTCATCGCCACATACCAGAAACCACCCTCATCACGCCTCCACCAAAAAGGGTCTCTCAGATAAACATACACATACAAGACAAACAAAGAAATCACAGATAGGATTCAGGTACAGCTAGTAAAACAAGTAGCAGATAAACATGGCTAAGCAATTAGGCAAATTAAAACAAATGCACACTCAATCAAAACATACAAATGCATATGATGCATGCATGCCTGTCCTATGCCTGATGAGTCTCATCTGTCGGTTATATAGCAAACCCGAGATGTCCTGGTAGTTAACCATTGGACAGCCCCTCTGTGCGTGCATCCCCAAGCTCAAAAATAATATCCATAGAGTCAAACTCCAAGCTCAAATATAATATTTTATGGAGTCAAACTCCAAGCTCAATAATATTTCTTGGAGTCAAACTTCAAGCTCAAATATAATATTCCATGGAGTCAAACTCCAAGCTCAAATATAATATTCCATGGAGTCAAACTCCAACTCAATAATATTCTATGGAGTCAAAATCCAAACACAATAATAGAACATATATATATATATATATATATATATATATATATATATATATATATATATATAGAACCCGGGGAGTTAAAGTGCCCGGTTATATCTTGCGACAGAGGGTCAACAGAGTATCGAGTCTTAACCTGGAGCAAGTGGTGGTAAGCCACTGCGTCTACCCAGGAAAACTCGTGTCTCAGATAATTCAAATTCATAAGCCATATGAATAATTCAATCATAATTTATCAATATCCACATCATTCTCAATCTCATCTTATTCATCACCATACCTCAATCATACTCAATCACTATCTTCTTCCTCAATATTGAAATCACCATCAAACCTCCATCAAACCAATTGCGACTAATCACATCTTAATTCAAGCATAACCTTCAAACTTACTCACTTGTTCCCAAACTGTTGAAATTATACTTAAATTAATGTTTTAAATTATTTAACTAGTTAATCAAATCTCTTTTCGTTATTTTTAAAAATCAAATGAAATAAAATCACCATTTAACCAAATCAAGGGAATCCGACTCTCCTTAAAATCCGTAAAAGTATCCAAAACTTATCTCTTCTGATAATTATTTTAAATCAAATTCATTTTTGAAATCATAACCAAAACTCTTTTAAATTCTTAGAAAAATTTCGGTAGCACCTCCCCTAAAACTTGGAGTTTGCCACACATCACGGGTCCCCTCTTTTCAACCTCAACTCAACCAAAACCAACATTTCAAATCAACGTTTCCAAGTCCATATCGATTTAAATCAAAGAAAACCAAAATCCACATATTTAATCCATTTCACCAGAAATCTAGAAATCAACCAATTTCAATAACAAACACAACATATCAATCTCAATAGAAAATCATTTACATCACAGGCATTAATCCATTTGCATTAATTTACTAAACCTATCAGGTATTCAAAGCCCAAAACATTTTCTTATTAAAACAAACCCCTACCTGGATGTCGAAACCCTTAAAAGTTTATGCGTCAAGAGTCCCTTTTTAGTCTTAACTCATGGCAGCATCCCGTTGATTTTCTGGCAATTCTCAACAGCGACAATCAAGGTTCACAATAACAACAACTTATCTGACATAAATTAGGATTAACGCGGAATGGATATTAAACGAAATTATAATGTAATTGGTAATAGAGTATTGCAGTAAATAGAAACAGAATCAAATAGTCTCACAATGAGAAACGAAGCAGGATGACACTGCAGTCGCTTTTATTTTAATCATACAATGTCCAGAAGTCGACCCTAGGATATTAACATCGCAAAATTCTCAATAATTTATAGCAGAACAATAGCGGTAAGAGTTTCAAGGCTAGAATAACTTACTACAATAAAAGAGAAATGAGGCTACGGAGCGATAGTAGCTCCGGTAGTGGTCAGAAGCTCCGGTGGTTCAGCAACAACCGTAATTTCGACATGAAATCATTGGAACTCAACCCTACGATATCAACATCTCAAAATCTATAACAACTTTTATCGAAATACTGATTTTCAAAGGTTCCGGAAACAAAAATGCTTACCAAGAAGGCAGGAGCTCCAGCAGCGGTTTCCGGCGGTCACAGCCACGACGGCGCAGTCCAGAACGGCGACGGTTCATGGCGGAACAGCATTCTTCACCTTCATCGCATTCTTCTCTTCCTCGAGCTCTCTTTCTTTCTCTAGTGCTCAAGATTCTATAGTTCAATTCTACAAGTGTAGATTTAATATACTCTTTTTTTTTTCTTTTCATTCTCTCTTAAGTTTTCTGATTCATCCTTTTCATAATTCTATTATTTTGTGTTAAAAATTTTCGATTTGCATCAAATATACCTTTGACAACTAATTTTTTAAAAATTTTAAGACCAATTCAACAACAATTTCACAAGAACAACCTTCAACACAATCAATTTAAACATAATTGTCATGTATTATTGATGAATTAGTCCTAAACTTTTTGAAAACTTAGGAACAAAAAATTAAGAATATTTTTAAAATTTTTAACTATAAAGACAATATATATTTTACCCTATAAAATTTAATTAAATTGCCCGCCTGTCATTTTTTAAGAATGCTTCAGCAGAGGCAAGTTGAAGAGATAAACTCCAATACCAGCTTCCCATGTCCATTGTCCAGCACTTGAAATTCGAAACCACTGGTTAAGTGAAAAACACAGGACTTCAACCAACCGTTGGTTCATAATGATGATTTGATCAGCGATACCCATTTGCAGCACATATTTTAAACAAATGTTTTGGCCATTGGTGACCAGCCAAAATGAATTTGACAAGCTTTTAATGGATGCTCCACTTCAAAAAAGGAATAAATACTAAAAAGTACCCTAACATTACTTCTCTAATCCTTTCCATATTGAAGAGGAATCAGGTAAATCATACAAATATTTTGCAACTACTTTCCTTTTGACATTGGCAAATGAAGTTACTTCATAAGTTACACGTAGCCACAGTACAGGAGCTTAACTAAGAACCACACTGTCCAATGATAGAAGATAAAAATACAGGACGGTTTTAAAGCAAAGGCAGGCTTGGTTCTCTGCTGCTTTTTTCTTTGTTTTTCAGAGTAGACTCAACAAGCTTAACTTTCTTTGAATTTTCAGTATTTACGAGGGTGAGTTTTTCAAGGGATGATTTGAGCATAGACATCTGGTCCTCCCCAGCACCAACTTTCTTCCCTGCTATTCTTTGTTGTTGGCGACTAGCATTAGTGGATGCTTGCATGTGTCTTCTTAGCCTTTCATTTAGCGCATCAACGGAAGAATGCAAGGCATCCAACTCAACTTCTCTGAAGTGGTCTGGCAAGAATAAAGGTACGAGTATGATTCAGTATCTCAAAATAATCAGCAGATATATAGTCATATAAACAGTAGATAATGCAGGGAGGGTGGTGTATAGGTTAGGGGAAAAAAGAGATTCATCACATAAGATCAAGCACAAGGTCATGGGCAAAACATATGATCATTATATTAGATCATTTACCAAGCTCAGACTTAAATTGTCGCTCCGCTCTAGACAGTGGTTTTTTGTGAGCACAAGGTAAGTTCCTTAATCGCTGCAAACGCTCTTCCAAGGAATTGTGCATCTGTGTTACACGTTCTATCCTTTTCTGTAACATAGACTCTTTCTCCTCAACTTTTATGAGTTTCTGCTGTGCATCACCCAAACGAGACTGTTGATCATTAATGATTTTCTTCAACTGAGGTGCATGATGTTTGAGCTCCAGATACACCTACTAGGACAGAAAACGAAAGCATAGCTGTATTTAAGATTGAACTCCATATAGTTAATTATGTAAACTACAATCAACCTTCTGTAAATATATTACAAACTCTAGGCCTATGACAGCAACTTAATGGGCCCAGTCTAATCAAATAAGGTAAATACAAGGTATTCATGAAACAAAGGTAAACATGCAAGATCATATTGGGAAAAATTGGTAGTTCTACCTTATGTGCATACTCCACATAAGTTTCATGAAACAGCTTGAAATACTGATGTAATGTAGATCTGCCTTCAATTGAATCAGCTGCAACAGAACGCAAAGATGGAGCTGCCTGAGGAACAAGTACCTCCTTGGGCCCACCAAGTAGTTCTTTGCTAATTATAGTTAGTTTGTCTCTCTCTTTTGATTCTCCTTCCACTTGAATTGACGGCTTCTCTGCATCAATGCTTATTGGAAGCAAGAGGTTCCAAGTTTTCATCTCTAGGACAACACATTCTTGAGAAAGAGTGACAGCCACTATCCACGAATATCCAAATGAATCGGACAATGATAGGAAACCACAGAGTGAAGGCTCTGACGTACAACCACTCTGGCATGTATTAAGAACAGGATGCACAGAAGGCGTTCTCATTGTATCATCCTTCCCATTTGATTGACTCGTGAATGGAAGAAAATGCAATACTATTGAATCAATCCCTCCATCATGAAGGGAATATATTCTTTCTGGCATAAGAGTATCACTGAACAAAGAAATACTGTAACCACTTTCTGCTCTACGTGGCAGTGCCAAATCTACAATAGCCAGCCTCAGCAAAGGGGGTGGATTGCCCAACCAGGCATTGTGATCAAGTCTATCAAGACAGTCAATGGCAGTTGCTTCACAAATCATAGCAAGGCCAAGAATTTGGTCATGGGAATCGACACGGAGACGAGGTGGACTACCAACAGTCCAGAGAGGTTGGACCTCATCAGCTAGAGCATCTATCTGTAATTGTCCACCACTCCAGGAGGTAACTAAAATAGAGTCTTTGCTGACTAAATTGTATAGAAAACTAACTGCACGACCTTCACATTCAATACTACGACCAAATGAATCTTCATTTCGACCCTGACCTACTCTTCTCAGAGGTCCCTAGAAAATCAAAAATACAGAAAAGGCTAGTCATATCGTTTAAAGACCAAAACTGATGGACCATAGTGTCAAAGGCAATTTACTATTTATTGATAATAAAACCTTTAATGTTGTATCGTAGAATATATGTTTACCTGCAAGACAAGTGATGCATCAAATATAGCATAAGCATTAGCTCTCAGCAAAGAATGGTTGTCTCCTTCTGTCTCTTGGTTCAGCAATTCAGGAACGGTTGCTTCTAACCAGGAGATTGCCAATTTTGAATTACTAGCCGCTAAAGAGTTGGCTGATTTCAGGCCAAATGTATGTGCATCATTGTATATTTCTAATAAGGACTCACATTTGAAGTGGCTGTTGATAAACAGAGAAAACAATCATTTATGTAGTAGTAACATCAATGAGTAGCATATAAACAATTTCAAGAAAATAAATACACCTAATGTAGACTTGATGAGAATTACAAATGGATAATACATCGAGGCAGAATACTTTGTTAAATGATCCAGGACATATAGTTAATATTTGCAGAGCAAATAAAGAAAACACAGACAAATAATCATGAGCAGTAAAATACCTTCCAAATGGAACAACAGGGCAAAGGACAAAGATAGCTCCATCACTGAATAAAATAAAAACCTGTTCAACAGCACAAAACAAAACAAAAACAAAACAAAAAATTACTATAAATTGAAGAAAGAAAAAATCATTAACAGAATATAGTATAATATAATTAAAGAAATTGAGTAAATACAACTAGTGAGAAACGAAGTCATTAAATAATAAAATGTATTACAAGCATACCTATAAGTAAGTATCCACGTATTAAGTAATCATCAAAGTTAAAAATCTACATATAATTGTGTACTTGCAAGCACGTATAACAAAACTTAAGGCCGAGCAACCATATTGTAACTATGTAAGTGCAGTATAAAACAATTACCAAGACTAAACAATTTTATACAAGAAAATTAACTTTCTTAATATGGCACCCAAATGATCACCAACACAAGGCAATAATCTCTAGGAAAATTAAATAACCATGAATAACAAATCATAAAACTAAAATAAATCACACACCTTGCTGCATGGATATTGAAGTTTAAAATATGATACAAGATTATTTTGAAAATTTAAATATCAGCAGAACTTACACTGAACCTGTCCCATAAATGGTCACCCCCAAAAGAAAAATCTACTGGGCACACTGATGAGGCATTCCTTGATCTACCAGGCTCCACAGGTTGCAGATAATATTCTTGCTCTGGCAGCAAAGGATCTATAGCCAGATTGAAAAGCCTAAAGACAAAAGTTTACAAGTAGAGAGAACTGTGAGAACAAAAGGTCTCAGTTAAAATTATTCTTCAATAAAGAATTTGAAAGCCCTAAAAAGAATAATTTACAATTAAAGGGAAACGTGACAAGAAAATGACTGCATTAAGAATATTTTTTTAATAAATAATAGATATATTCATATATACCAATTGAAAAGCATCTATATGAAGATTTGTTGTTATGTCATACTTCATGGATGGATGTGGGGGGAAAAGCAAAAAGGAAAAAAAATAGAAGAGAGGAAAGTTAGAAATGATATGATACATTTGAATACCGAGTAACGTAAAGGCAACAGAATCATTAGCAGCCAAGAAATACAAAATAAAAAAAAAAATTATTGCTTGGATGCAAATCTCTTCATGGAGGGGAGAAATTAAGAGATTATATCGGCTGGGCTTGTTTTTCCTTTATAGGATTTGAATTAACCTATACTAAAGGTTTGGAAGACCTCCACTTTATCCATCAGACAATAAATATTATCATATATTTAGAAACTTAAAATAATAATGTAGGGAAAAGGATTGAGTCATACATTACAATATCAAATATCAGCATATTATTTCTGAAGTTTGGTCATTATAAATACAACAATATGATACCATAACAGTTTAATTATATGCAACAAAAAAAAAGTACCTTTAAATCATAAGGGTAAATTTTATTACACGGCCACTAGACCAACTATGCCACATGGGACATAGTGTTGGATAGAAAAAGGTGAACATGAAAACAAACATAGCATGACAGGCTATCGTTAAAAGTATGGTGAATATCTCATTTTAGGTTATTTTGACATATTTGGAGAAAACCAAAAGAGCATCTGGTCAATAAGATAGACCATATTGGAGATAGCAATGTGGCTATGGGTAAAGAGAAACCTAAGAAGACTCTGAATGAGCCAATTAGAAGAGATTTACGCAAAAATGGACTAAGTTTTCAAACATGATACATGACAGGCTTACAGGCTACAATGGTGTCGTTTTATATATGTAGCCATTCCCACCTAATGGACAAGATTTTGTTGCTGTTGTGGGATTTCACTTTAAATATCAGCACAACATAACATCCCTTACTTCCAATACTATCTCAGTATCTTCCTATCAAAAAAAAAAATCAAGACAACCCATCGAACAGTCAACGCTTCACACCCTAGCACATAGCAAACAATGTCCTACACCAATATATGTATCAATAACCTAGAAAGACCATGTGTGTGTGTGAAGAGAAGAAGACAAACAAAACTTACCGGAAAACTGAATCAGAAGAAAGGATTCCCAAATGAGTATCACTGTAAGGGTGCCATATCGCTTGTAATACACGAATATCGTTGCTGCCGCTGGAATAAGTTTCTGGACCAACTGCAATAGTCCTGCAGTAACATATCCCATAACAGTAAAAAAAAAAAAAAAAAAAAAAAAAAAAAAAAAAAAAAAAGAAGTAAAATGTAAACTCCGAATTTCAACATCAGAATACTTGGAAAAGTTCGTACTAATATCTACCCTCGCATAATCTTAAGCTCATTGGTCTAACAGTACATACACCTCATTTTATCAATGTATAGAAAAACTCACATATAATACTCTGCCTATGTGGAGCATGATGCAAAATTTTTGTCAAAGCCAGTTCCAAGCCCAGTCCACCGCGAACTTAAAATTTTGTCAAATTTCTATGTCATGAATCAAAGACAGAATCAATGATGTATAGAAAACTCTTAAGACTGGCCAAATCCAAAATAATTCGTTTCCGTGATAATCGATAACTACCCTTCCTTCTACTTGTGCAATATACATCAAAACTAGACTAGAAGATTAGTTGGAGATCATGTTTTCCTCTTATTTCTAGTGTGTGATTAAATCAGTAAATGCCAAATACTAAAGAAACAAACACCAAAAACACAATTCACCAGAAAACCTTAAAATGCTGCTAAGGGAGCAAGCACATATGTGATTCACATTGTTACCTGCATATCAAATTGACATCTTTCTTGGAAGCACGTCCATAGAGATACATAACAGAGAGTCTATAAGAACCGAAAAGTAGCATCGCAGTTCCATTTCTGTTGATAGAGATTCTCTCAACATCAAAGCCGAGCTCCACGTCAGTTTGCAATACCTATTCAAAAACTCACTGTCATTTTCGAATTAACTCAAATAATTTATAATTAACAACTTGCAATGAAAAACCCTAGAGTAAAGCAAAAGCGAGGGAGCACCTTCGAGGGGGAAGAGGCGAGAACGGAGGTAGGGTCGGGGTCGCCGAGGCGGAGAGAGAGGCGGTGGAGAGAGTTGGCGTGGTAGTCCCAGAAATAGAGGCGGGAGGCTCCGTCCCATGCGAGAAGGTTCCTGGAGGAAGTGGGGGATGTTGCGGCAGCGCATGAGGTGGAGAAGAGAGGGTGTTTGGGGAGTGGGACCCATTCGAGTTCATCTGTGGGAGTAAGAGTTAGAGGAGAACGTTTTGGTTGAGGACTTGGATCCGATGATGGATCGAGAGTGATCCTCATGGCGCCTTCACGTTTGAACTCTCCACACTCACTCGTACACGATCACTGCCACTTTCTTCTCGTTCTGGCAAGGTTCTGAAAACCGGACCAGTCATCAAACCGTTCTAGTCACTAGTTCACTAGTTTACTGGTCCAACCAGTTCAACCGTGGTCTAACCGGAAAAACCGTTTTATAATAAAATAATAAATAAATTATAAATAAATACTCTAAAACATAGTTATAGTGCAACATAAATTTTAATGTCTTCCAAATATAAAGTACTACATCAACCAAAATCTAATTTAACATTTGATTTCATAATTATTAACAATATCATTCAATATATCACTATTGAACTCGTTAAGATAGTCACAAAAAACCAAAAAAAAAATCATTGAATTAACCAAATCAATAACAAATATTCAATCATCTACTCATAGCCAAGCTCAGCATCATAGCATGATAAATCAGCAACAGCCAATAATGTAACCATAAATTTCCAATCTCAAGGGCAAGATACCAAATTATCATTGAATCAGAAGGCAAAGAACTCTTGTTGTTATTGATTTCATCCAATCTTGATCTCATCCATGAAAAGGGCCAATGAAGGGTGACAAGCCTCATCAAGCTCCTAAGGCTTGCCATTCTTGGGGCTGCCAACATTCCTCTTTGAGGTAACATGCCATTTTCACTCCCTATAAGCAACTGGACATAAGAAACATTCTCCACCTTCAAGTTTCAGTTTGGCATATCCCATCTATCTATCTATCTAATAACAAAATTTTCAGCCAAATTTTAACAAAGTTTCAGCACATTCTTAATAGAGAGTAACAAACTCTTCCAAATCTTTCTGATGTTAAGCATATTAGAAAAATAAATCCAACTTTCAGGAGCCAGTAACAAAATCATGAAATTTGAACAACATCAAATACAGACCAAAACCATAATCAGAAAAATCAATGTCTAATCTTATTATTTATAAACATATTCAAAAAGGGCGGACACTCACAAATTTAGCATGATTTTGAAGTAGAACAAGAATGAAGGCAGATGAAATCAGTGGTAACAAGATGGCAAGGCACGACAGAAACAGCAACAGAGGTAGCAGCACTGGCAGTTCAACAAGAGACTAAACAGAGACTAAACAGCACCAGACCACACTAACAGTAGCTCTCAAAGGATAAACCCAATCAAAAACACCATTACCAACAGCACAAGAGACTAAACAGAGCCAAGAATCAAGAACAATCACCATCCAGCAACAAACATTACAAAACAGAGCATAAACTAACCACACTAAACCAGCATAAAATCAGCAGCAGTTCAACAAAAATTTCAGAAATTAAAAAAAAAACAGCAGCAGCACAAAATTTCAATAATGATTTGGATTCCAACTTTCCATTAATCCATTCACACTTTCACATTCAGAAATCACTCAACAGAGCATAAAAGGAAGAACCGAAGAAGTGAAAGCAGTGCCACTAACCTTCGACGGAGAGACGGACGGCGAGCGGCGAGCGGCGACACGACGCGAGCGGCGAGCCGCGACACGACGGCGAGCTGCTCCAAGCCTCGAACAGAGAAGCCGGAGGATGGGGACGACGTGCCGAGCTATAGCCTACAAGAGAGGGCTTGGGTTCGGGATAGGGGGAGAGAGGAAGTCACGGACGGCGTCGACAACACGGACGGCGGCGGCACTGCGGCAGAACCGTTGAGGAGGAAGCTAGGGTTTTGGTTTGGTAACGTTGATTTTTGGGCTTCAGATGAGGGGTGAGACTCACGAATGCGAAGGGGGGGTGACCGGGAGTGACATTTTTTTTATTTTTTTAAATTCCAAAACGGCGCCGTTTATACCGGATGGTTTCCAATCCGGTCCAACTGACCGGTTCCCGTCCGGTTCAGCAGTTTTCAAACGGTTTTCAAATGAGCGGTTATAGACAGCAGACCATACCTTTTTCTCGCCAGTTTCCGGTTGAACTATCGGTCCGATTCGGTTTTTAGAACCATACTTTCTGGCTCGTCATGGGTTACCAAACGTCGTCATATACTCAGTTTAGTTGGAATCTCAATTTAACTCTTAAATTTTTTTGATATTACAGATTCTAATCAATCTTACAAAATTTATATTAGGTCTGATAATTTTACAATTTAAATCTTGTTACAATATTATATTTTACATACTTAATTTATTTTTTTCAATTTCACATAAAATTTAAATTTTCTCTCTAGTAGAAAGAATTGCTTTATTATTTTTTTACTAATTACTTTTTTAATTTAATTTTTATACACAGTTGATACTACTGCTAAACAAGTTTTATATAAATAATAAATTTATATTGTAAATAATAATTAATTTTTAAATTTATTATTTAATTATCTAAATACATAAATTTAATTAGATATGTCAATATATAAAAATTAATTTTTTTAATAAGATGGATTAGACAATTTTCCATCTTAGACACCACAAACTTACATACACAGTTCACACATTTAGAATATGTGGTTCAAGTATTACTTTGTTACTCAGATTCCATTTCTATGGGAATCAAATATACCTAAGGATGTGTGTGGTTCAAAGATTAAATTTTATTACCAAGTAATCTCATTTCTAGGCATTATATTCCTAGGAATGAGATTACTTGGAATATATGATTCCCATATTTGGTTGTAAAATTTAATACATTGGAATATTATGTAATAATCCTAGGAATGACTAAATTTTTGTTTGATTGAGTTTAAATATCTTGGTCATATTATGTAATATGTCAAAATTACCCTTAATCATTCAAATTAAAATATTAATGACTAAAAGTTTAATATTTTTTAAATTTACTAAAATACCCCTAATAACAAATATCTTAGTTAAAATTATTATTAATTCTAAATTTTTTTAAATTTACTAAAATACCCCTAATAACAAATATGTTTAGTTAAAATTATTATTGATTTTAATTTTTTTAAATTTACTAAAATACCCCTAATAACAAATATGTTTAGTTAAATTATTATTGACTCTAAATTTTTTACTAAAATACCCCTAATAACAAATATGTTTAGTTAAAATTATTATTGACTCTAAATTTTTTTAAATTTACTAAAATACCCTTAATATCAAATATCTTTAGTTAAATTATTATTGATTCTAAATTTTTTTAAATTTACTAAAATATTCCTAATAACAAATATCTTTAGCTAAATTATTATCGACTCTAAATTTTATCTCTACTAATAAATTTACTATAATACCCTTAATAACAAATGTTTAATTAAAATCAATTTTATCATAATTAAATTAGTGACTATGACAATGTAAAAGGAGCAGTGTTCATCTCAGATGATCCTCAACTAACTGAATGGTGGCATCTCTATTCTCCTAGCATTATAATTACTTCCAAAGATGCAAAATCTATGATCAATTATATACAAAGCAACAAAATTCCAAAATCCACCATCAATTGTCAACAAACATTTATTGGAATCAAGCCATCACCAGTTGCTACACATTCTAGTTCAAGAGGAACTTTAACTAGTTTTCCATGAATCTTAAAACCTGATATAATGGCATCAGGAACTAGGGTTTTAGCTACTTATATTCCTCACAAAACAACAGCAACAATTGGCACAAATGTCTTCCTATCAAGTCACTATAATATTCAATAAAAATTCAAAAATAGCAATATTTAAAGCAATTTCTTCAAAAATGGCAAAAGTTCCCCCGGTTGAAGTTGGAACACCATGTCGATCAGACTATTGTCCCTTAGAATGCTAAGGCCAGCCTTCATTCTATCATCACCGCTCAAACCAGGAACATCTCTCAACAGTGCCATTAGCTTCATTCTGCGCTCAGCTCCTTCTTTCTCATGCTTAAAACAAGAAACCATATCAACTAAAACGGATGTGTGTTCTTGATAAGCACCTTTCATATCTCTCATTGATTCTACTACTATGTCAATCACTTCCTCACTTTTGCTCCCTCTTTTTCTTTTATTCCTTTCTATATATGAAGCACTAGGAGCAGCAGAAGCACTAGGAGCAGCAGAAGCACCGGGAGCAACAGGAACACCAGGAGTTGGAGGCTCCTAAAAATTGAAAGCAACACCAGCAGGAACATCAGAAGATTATTCAATATTGATAGAAATGAAGAACAAGTAGCCTAACTGATTATACATGCTCTACACTTGTATATACAAGCATTATCTCTGCCTTGGCCAGCAAGACTAACAACATTAACTAACTAAACAGAACCTAATAGAATATTAACTACCCTGATTCTAATTCTGTTTGCATAATTACATTCATATCCTTTTTTTCTTTGTTATTATACTCCACAGAAATGAAGATCAGTATTTCTATCTAAATGCTCAACATGATGGGAATAGTTAAGGCTAGTCACAGGCACAGATTAAAGTAAATGAACTAATGAAGAATCACTCCAAAATTCAAGAAAATACACAGCAGTAGGATCAACAATAAGTGAATTTATGTACATGAATTAGAGTCAATTGCTTACGTACCTGAGAATCAGCTTCATATTCCATTTCGGTCTCTTCCAAATTTACTTGGGTGTTTTCATTCACTTGCCGATCACTCAAGGTTGCTTCGCGCTCAGCCTCCATTGTAGCAACTGCTTGAGTTACATTTTCTGCATTGCCTCCTTGAGCCCTATCTCTACCAAATGCTATTCCCAACTCCTCAAAATGTGAAAATAGTTTATTATAGAGGCCATTAGCATTAGGATGGGACTGAAATTAAAAGAAAATAAATAAGCAATTAATATTAAAAAACTTAAGATAAATAAACTTGTATTAAGAAAGTTATTTAGAATTTACACTCTTCCATTCATTGAAAATTTGTCGCTCCACCACAATCATTTTATCTTTGTCGTTCCAACCAAATCCACTCGCAGCTGTGCCCATCATCTCAACTATTGCAAAATATTGTCTTTTTAGCAATTTCACCCTTGATTCAATGTGTGGATTAACCTAAACATAGCAAAACAATTTAAAATTATTACTACTCAGATTAAATTCAATAAACTGAATTTTAATACAATGACACCATAATTCATCCAAGCATAACTAAATATAGTGAATGTATGGAGCAGTAATAATCATTTAGTTTTTGCATACAGAATCTGAAATAATCATAAAATAGTCTACCATGACTTAAAGTCTTAAACTTTTCTCTTTCCTTCGATTTTTTTTTACAGTTTAATCAAACTCTTCTAACCACTTACTGATAACGAGGTAGAGAATACAGTCTGGCCTGGTTGCTTGGTTCACCATTCAGATTTTCAAGAAGAAAAAAATTACAACAAGAGAACTGGAAATATACTCTTAATTAAATAACAAGAGATTTTTTATTTTATTTATTTTATCTATTTTAATCTGTTCCAAGTAAAAAATATAAAATACTGAAGCACCAACATGATTAGCTCAAATGAAATGTAATTAATTTTCATTAAATAGTTTTAAATTCAAGCCTTGTCTATGAACAAATTTTCTGTTGAAGGACTTAGTTCAATAGTTCTAGTTGAAAATGCCATTTTTTTTGTCACGGTTTTGGGCTGGACTACAACCCAACCCAGAGAACAGATCAATGAGAGCACAGTAGTAAAACATCCCAATATAGAAGCATAAATATTTTGTAAGCTATACAATTATAACACAAATATAGAATTGTAAACAAAGAAAACAAGTATTATGTAAAAAAATTGTACCTTAAGATCACATCCAGGAATTTTTTCATGCAGCATTTTTTTCAAATGTTTTCCATAACCGGATTTAAACGTGCCATTGTCACACTTCCAAGAAGTAGTTGCAAGCTCCACCAAACACTCAACTAATTTTGCATCTTCGTGTGGCGTCCATTGACGCTTAGTTTGCTTTGAATTAGGTCGAGTATTCTCTTCCATTTTCTATAGACTAATAAGCAAAAAATAACACAAGACAATTTTTCATCATCTTGAAGCAAGGAATCACACAAGTATGAAAAGAACAATAATTAAAGGTCAATCACAGAATCACTGCAATCCCATTTGCAATCAGAACATAGTAATATAAAAGGCCATTGCATAAGCCCCAAAAGAAACACACCCATTACATAAAAGGTTAACAAGGAAATAAAACAGGTTTTTTTTTTTGTACTTTTCTTTTTTCAAGTCCAAAAAACAATTAACAATCCATGGAAAATTTTAGAAACTAGTAAGCACTACTGCAGCATCCAAAAAATTCCTTAGATAATGCAATCATACACAGCCTTAATCTAGGAAAAGAAAATTCCATTGAATGCATCAAAAAGGGAGTACACTCCATCTACATTCACAAGAGAGCAAACCATAACCAAAAAAGTGAGATATTAACAAATTCCAATGCCAACCCGCAGCATAACAGCACAAAAGTACTGATAACCCATAACCCTATCATTTCTTTAGGCCTCTTATCATACTCATAACCCAATTAGTTTCAACATCCAATTCTGTACCTTCTTGTAGGATTAAATTATAAGTATTCCATCAGAAAGAATTCTATAGCAGCAAGTGCTATGCAAATAAATGAGAGAACCAAGCTATCTATGACATGAAACACAATGTAAATAAAAACAGAACAAAAAAATAATAACAATAACAATAAAAAGAGGAATTGAGTCAGATGATTGGTTAGGATCATTTTGTGAACTAGTGTCCAATGAGATGGGTGCTAAGATTTTGGCTTTATCATAAATCGATCTTTTCATTAAATTTCATTGAAGTTAAACACACATTTTATTATCCAATTTTGAAACATGTGCCTTGAAAAACCTTTCGGACAGAACTTGCAGCAGGTGCCATATAAGGTGGAAAATGATAGGCCTCTTATTATACACATAACCCAGACACAAAGATTACAAGGTGGAAAAAGAATGTAAAAATCACATTCATTCATGATATATTTGCATAGAGGCATTGTGCACTGATTCTTCATATACATGTATTTAACCAATTATCGAACTAATTCAACTATTAATCATTTGGAAAGCTAGAACAAGGAGGATCTAGTCTAGCTTCCCCAGCATTAGATCTTTTCAACTTGATAAAGAAATTGAAGTAAATTTTAAAGCATCCTAACAACAGGCACAGACCTTAGATAATGTAGTCATACAAAATATTCCTTAGATAATGCAGCCAAACAACAGGCACAGAGCATATATCAAGTTTCAATTCAATTCATAACTGTGTTTTATCTATCAACAATTCATCACTGGTATTTTATATGAAATGTGTAACAAGATAATTAAGGATACTATAATCAAAGAGGTCAGAATTGAAACTCAAATCACATTCCAATTCCAAACAAATTAAAAACTGAAATTACATTCCAATTCCAAGTACATACATAAGGTTGAAAAAACCTAGAACAAACCTAGAACAATTGTTTAGACGAATTGAAATGGATCTAGAAAATTGTTTCAATTCCAATTTTATTGAAACAATAAAACACATTACAATTCCAATTCCAAGTACATTCGAAGTTCAATATTTCAAACCTAGAACAAACCTGTGCTTGAAAAAGATCAACAGGAACAGGAAGATGCGAGGAGGGAGAGGGGTGAGGGAGACGACACGAACAGGAAGCACAACTCGAGCAGAGACGGAGGCGAGAGATGCGCGAGCAACCGAGCTCAGACGAAGGAGAGAGACCAGACGCGAGCACGAGCACAAACACAAACGCGAACACGAACGGAGGTGAGATGTGATGATGAACACGAACGCGAACAGTTGGTAGTGAATCTTCCTTCTAGAATAAGGAGCTCGGTGGTCGTGCGAATCCAGATCAGCGGCGAGGCGACGCCGACGTTGGTGGAGCCTCTATGAATTTGGGGGAAAATTTGGCTAGGGTTTCGTTTTCATGGAGGAGTTGCTCTGCTAGGGTTTAGTTTTTTGTAAAATGAGTGAAAAATCTGAAGAAAGAGGGTTAGAGTTGAAGGGCATTTTAGTGTTTTTGCATTGTGATATACATTCCATTCCCATTGGAATTAAAGATAACCATGGGGAAGATGGGAATGAAATGGGTGGGATTTTGATTCCAGGGAATAAAATATACCCAAGAATAAATTTTTAACTCTTGAACCAAACATGGGAATAAGATATTCCCATCTCAACATTTCTGGGAATACACTTGTATTATCTCCAACCACACACACCCTAAGGAGAATGTGGAAATTAAAATAATTGTATTTTAATTCCTTGGAATCAAACATGTTTGGGAATAGCTTTTCAAACTTTGAACCAAACATGGGAATATGATATTTCCATCTCAAAATTTTTATGAATTATTTATAATCTCTCTAACCACACACACCCTTAAGGATTTTATCTACTATTTAGTCATTACTAAAATTCGAACCCAAGTACATTATATTAAAAAACACTATGTATTACCACCAAGGTTCTGAAAATCGGTTCGAATCGGCCGGTCAAACTGCGAACGACTGACAAATACGGTTCGGACAAAAGCTATAACCGAAAGATTGGGAAACCAGGGTTGGACTGTCGAATTGGCCAGGGACCGATTGGTCGAACGGAACTGTGACACATCCGGTTTTTGAAGTTTTCCAAAGAAACGGCGTTTTCTTCATGCAACCCTAACTCCCTAGGTAGCGTTTGGTGGAGAGACAGAGACGAAAAGACTGAGATTGAGAGACAGAGACTAAGAGACAAAGATTGAAATAAATCTCAGTATTCTGTTTGATGCAAAGTGGGAGACCGAAATTGAAACAAGAATGAAATTCTAATTTAATTTGTACAAAGAATAAAATTGGAAATAATTAATCGAAATGAAAGTATTTTAGGTATAAAATGTTATTAAAGTTTCAGTCTCCATCTCTAAAAATTTTAGTCCCCTGTGTCCCCAATTTTTGGAGGTACTGAAATACTGAAATTTTGGGGACAGAGACAAAAATTTTAGTACCAGTCTCTGAACCAACAAACATGATACTAAGTCTCAGTCTCTCAGTCTCTGTCTCAGTACCTCAAAACAAATGCTACCTAAGTTCCTTAACCATTACCCCTCTTCAGTCTTCCCTCTACTCTCACAACACGAAGCAGCACTACCTTGAGCTTCTTCAGTCCTCTGTCGTCTCAACGTCATCGAAGCCTCTAGCACAACTTCCATCCCAGCCACTGTCGTCGTTGCAACTTCGAGCTTCGAAGCCACCATCGTGACTTCCTTCCCCTCTCATCTTCGATCTTCAAACATAGAAAAGAGGTAGCCCTAAGCCTCCATATCCTCGCCCTTCTTCAAGCTGTCCAGCCACAGGCGCTATCATGCCTGCTCCACCGCCACTCACACTGCTCCAGCGTCAAATCAACAAATCTGTTCCGCCTCTTTTTCGTCATGCTTTCACTGCTTTTCTGCCTTTGTTCCATCCGCATTTCCATCGATGTTCATCCTCTGTTCCATCGTGCTCCAACCCTAGTGTTCCACTTCGAGTTCCTCATATGTGCTCCCTCTCCCTCGCATGTTTGAGTTCTAGCCCTCGTTTATGTTCCATCTCCCTCAATTGTGAAAAGTGATTTCTAATTCATTGTTCTTGCTGGTACTGGTTTTTTCTTTATTACTTTGTTTTTCTTATTGCCATTTAAAGTTTAATTTAACATTTGTTATTTTTGTTTTGTGTCTTACATTTAAAATTCTGTTAGTTTTTCTACTGCTATTTTTGAAATTGTCATTGTTGTTACTGATGCTGTGGAAACTATTCTCATGCTTGTTTAGTGTATATGTTCATGATGTTATATATGATATTGATTTGATTATTTGCACACACTATAAAATCTAAGCAGTGTTCATGGCTGGTTAAGAATATACAATTGAATGTGACAACCATTAATACTAGTCAAACTTTGCTGCTATAATGTTTATGAGAAAGAGTGATGACTATTACAATGAAGAAAAATAAGTAGGAACTTTTTTATAGCATATATGTTGGTTAGTATATGTCAATAAGACCATGCTTTTTGCTGAATGAATGTTTTCTCATCAAGCTTCTAACTATGATGGGCCAAAATAAGTATATAATTACTGATGTTGTCTTATTAGGGATGAACGTTTATCAATTTATTTGTATTTATGTCAAGGTTCTGAAAACTGGATTGGTCATCGAACCATTTTAGTTACTGGTTCATTAGTTTATTGGTCTAACCGATTCAACCGTGGTCTATCCAAAAAACCCATTTTATAATAAAATAATAAATAAATTATAAATAAATATTCTAAAACATAGTTATAGTCTAATATAAATTTTAATGTCTTCCAAATATAAAGTACTACATCAACCAAAATCTAATATAACCTTTGATTTCATAATTATTAACAATTTATCATTCATTAGTATTATATCATTATTGAACTCATTAAGATAGTCACACAAAAAAAAATCACGAATGAACCAAATCAATAACAAATATTTGATCATCTACTCATAGCTAAGCTCAGCATCGTAGCATGACAAATCAGCAACAGCTAATAATGTAACCAGAAATTTCCAATCTCAAGTGCAAAATACCAAGTCATCATTGAATCAAAGGACAAAGAACTCTTGTTGTTGATGTTGTTGTTATTGATTTCATCTAATCTTTATCTCATCCATGAAAAGGGCCAATGAAGGGTGACAAGCCTCATCAAGCTCCTTTGCTTGTCATTCTTGGGGTTGCCAACATTCCTCTTTGAGGTAACATGCCATTTCCACTCCCTATAAGCAACTGTTCATAAGAGACATTCTCCACCTTTGAGGATGTTAGAATATTTTTCATAAGAGACATTCTCTTAACAACTTGACACAAATGAAAAATCCAAAACCTGTTGAACAACTTGGGAATTAATTTCACAGATAAGTCTTCACAGAATAAGAGGGAGATCAACTTCACCTCAGATGTCCATGATTGAGGGGGTGGCTTCAAGGGTATAAGGGACTTCAAAAACTCCAAGAATGAGATACAATATATGAAGTAGCATTAGAACACAGGGTATCCTTCACAGTTCAAGTTTCAGTTTGGCATATGCCATGTATCTATCTATCTATCTATCTATCTATCTAACTTATAACAAAATTTTCAGGCAAATTTTAACAAACTTTCAACACATTCTTAATAAAGAGTAACAAACTTTTCCAAATCTTTCTGATGTTAAGCATATTAGAAAAAGAAACCCAACTTTCAAGAGCCACAAGATCAAATTCAAACCAAAATTGTAATCAGAAAAATCAACGTCTAATTTTATTATTTATAAAGATATTCAAAAAGGACGAACACTCACAAATTTAGCATGATTTTGAAGTAGAATAAGAATGAGAGCCTTTGAAATTAGTGGTAACATGATGGCAAGGCACGACAGCATCTTCCCCTTGCCACTCAACCATTATGCTTTTCATTATTATGTATGACAGATAGTAAATATAGTATATATTCAATTACATAATTTTATAGATATCTCATTTAATTTAATTTTGTATTCTTTATTTTTTGAATTAATTATATTTTAATTATGTATCATTATTAATATAAATATAAATTTCACTAAAAATTTATTAATCTGCTTAATCTATTTCAATGCTAGTATTGTGATTAAGGTTAGTTGTTTTAATACTAGTGTTAAAATCTACTAATATTATAGTTAGATGACAGGCTTTGTAAATTAATTGTTATTCTTATTGTGTTAAATTAAGATACTATTGTAGTAGTACTAATAAATTTTATATTTTTTTTATATTAGTTATTTTTAGAATTTAAGACTTGATTCTTCATAAAATATTAGTGAAGATATGTATTTCAAATTTTAGTTTTAAGTTTTTGGCTATTTTATATTTTTTATTTACATGAGACCGGTTCGATCACCGGTTCAGTTCTAACAACTATGTGCGTGAGACAGAAAGGGTGAGGTTGGTTCCTTTTTCTTCTAATACCAAAACAGTGACGTTTATGGCACTATGGTAGAAAAGTAAAAATCGGCCGGGTCGCGGTTCGGTTTGACCGGCCGATTCTTGGCCGGTTCAATGGTTCTAGAACGGTTTTTAAATTGCCGATTTTATCTATCAAACTGATGAGCGGATATTTCATACGCTTTTTGGCATCATTTTCGTATTGTTTTAGTTATGTTTTGTTTAAGTTTTATTATATTTTCATAGGTTTTAGTACAAAATTCACATTTTTGGATTCTACTTTGAGTTGTTATGTTCTATGATATTTTAGGTAAATTTTGACTGAAATTGAGGAGTTTTGGAAAAGTCTGATTCAGAGATAGAGAAAGAACTGCAGATACTGTTGGATTCTGACCTCCATGCACTCAAAGGAGCATTTCTGGAGCTTCAGAAGTTCAAATGGCGCTCTCTCAACGGTATTAGAAAGCTAACATCCAGGGCTTTCCAGCAATATATGATAGTCTATACTTATCTCTGGAAATCAAGGTCCAAAACTGGCGTTCAATGCCAGCTACCAACCTTATTCCTGGCATTGGACGCCCAAAAAGGAGCAACTGGCGTCCAACGCCCAAAAAGGGAAGCAAAGTGGGTGTCCAACGCCCCAAAGGGAGTACCAACTTGTGGAGTCACCCCAAGCTCAGCCCAAACACTTATCAAGTGGGCCCAGAAAGTGGATTTTCGCACTATCAACCTAGTCTATCTTATTTCTGTAATCCTTAGTCATTAGATTAGTATTTAAGGAGGATATCACCCATGTTTAGGATCTTCTTCCTGCCCCATTCAAACATTACACTACTTACTGTAAAAGCATGAGCAACCAAACCTCCTAAGTTAGGGTTAGGAGCTCTACTGATTCTCATGGATTAATAATATTACTATTCTATTTCAATATAGGTTTGATTCCATTCTCTTGTGCATTTTCATTCTTCATCTCATGAATTGAGGATGACCCATGTTAATCATCCTTGTTCTACATGGGTTCCGTGTGAGTCCTGCCCGGATAGCATTGAAACACAAGCTAGAGAATGCACTGCGGATTCCAAGAGCGTGCCTGGGCAACTTTTGATATGTGACATATAATCCCGTTGACCGTAGGTTACTGAGGTTTCTGTGGCGTCAAGGCTAGAGTATGAGAAGCAACGTTCCCTGATCCGGATGATCCGACCTTCTCTGTGACGTTTTGAGTAGGATCGCGAAGGGGAGTGGATTCCTTAGGTCTTCACCTTCGACTATGGTAGGAAGCCATGAGTTAACTTGATGAGGATGCTACATGAGTTGCTCGGATATGGTGGACTGCTATGGTTCAGAAGTGACTAACTTGATGAGGATGCTACATGAGTTAGTCAATTACGGCGGCCATTGAATGAATCGTTCGTTGTTGAAGTAGACAGTAAGAATGGTTAATCCGGAAGGAATATGCATCTCCGAAGCCTTAACTAATTATCCATCATTGCTTTTACATTAATCTGGTATTTCGTTCTCAATTATTTCGTCTATGCTTCTTAACAAACAACCATCTTTTCTAATCGCCTGACTAAGATTTACAAGATAACCATTGCTTGCTCAATCCGACAATCTCCGTGGAATTCGACCCTCACTCACCTAAAGTATTACTTGGACGACCTGGTGCACTTACTGATTCAGTTGTGCGGAGTTCAATTTCGCGCACCACAAACTGAATCGGAATTGTTAGCGGTTCTTGGTTTGACCGACTGGTCCGGTCCGGTTTTCAAAACCATGATTTGTGTTAGTTGTAGTAGTGTTATGATTTCTAGAAATTGTATGAATTAAGTTAAATATTTGTATAATTTGAATGATATTTCAAATTATATATTATACTATAATTATATTTTAATGTGTTTATTTATATTTTAATAATTATTATTTTATTATAAAATAATTATTCCAGTTAAACTACGGTTAAATCGGTTGAACCAATAAACTAGTAAATCAGTAGCTAGAGCAGTTCGGTGACCGATTCGATTTTCAAAACCTTAATTACCACTCTACCAAAGTTTTAATTGCGTTGGATTTTTTTGAACGTGTCTGTATTTTTTTGTTGGATCAGATGTAAAGATAGCCAAACCCATTTTCAATTTTATAGGTTTCATAATTTACTAAATCTTACCCAAAAGACCAAAACTACAAGTAAAAAAGAGAAAATATAAAAATTTAACTTTTAATTATTCAATATTAATCAAATTTTTTTAGAATTCATAATTTAAGAGTTAGAATTAAAATTTTAAGATTTAAAATTTAAAAGTTTAAGATTAACAAAATAATTAAAAAAACAAGCTAATGTTACTAAAAAATATTATTTATCTAATATTACTCAGTAAAAAATTATTAATAAACAATGAAAAGCTTCATTAGCTTTGAAAAAACTAATTAATATATTTATTTTTATTTTTTTCAAATTATGCATATTTTGGTGTTTGATATTAACTCAGTAAATCAATTTGACCCTGAACTTCTTGAGGCAATTCTTATTAGTTTGTAGCCAAACTTTTGTTTCACAATTATTAGGTAAGGATTCAAATAAATTTTATTGTGGTCTCTGAAATTTACTTAATTATCCAATTTGGTTATCAAAGTTTCAATTTTTTTATAGTGATCTTTCACATTCAGCTCTGAATACTATAGTAGTTTCTAAAAAAATTCTACTATGCTAAAGGAGGATTTCTTTCTCAGGTGCTAAAACATCCGTGTCAAATTAGGAGAATGTACACGTGTATTTTGTAGGCTGCAGAAATTGGACCCACAATAACAGACTTTGTCTAATAATTAACCGTAGAAAAATTATAATCATCTAACTAAGACATTTAAAAAAGTATAGGTATAAAATAATTTTTTAATGTTAACATAAACTTTTTATTGTATGCGACTCACGGTCTACGATAATAATTATTGTACGTGTAGTTAATTTGGGCTACATATAGTAGAAAAAAAAGTATAAAACGGGCTAAGAAATTAAAATTTTGAAAAAGTATGTAATGAGGTCCAAAATAAAAAGAGAAATATTGAAACCAAAAAAAAATAGAAAAGGTTCTTTGTCGGAAAAAAAAAAAAACAAAAGGATAATTAGGAATACCAAAGAAACTAAAGAATATTTTTTTATTTGACATTGTAATATTTATCATTATAAATCTTGTGCATGGTTTACTATTCTAATATTTTATAATATGTATTATTGTTGGTATTAGAAATGATAAATTAAATAAAAAATTAAGTATAAATAATAATGAAAACATAACTAGTAAGAAGTTAGAATTTACTGATAAAATTATTGAGAGTACTTAAAAAGAGTACTAAAATATGTCATTTTAAATGTTATTTTTAATATAGTAAATGAAAATTATTTTATTATAATCTAAGTTACTTTTCTAAATCTTTTTATTTTTCTTTAAAATCTTTTTCATATCTTCTGTCTTATCTTTTTATCTTTTTCATATCTTTTAAACTTATCTTTTTCTATCTTTTACTAAAATATGAATCATATCTTATTTATTTTTTATCCAATTAAATTTTGAATTTCCGCCCTCCCCATCCCTATCTATACCATTCGGCCACCTCCTCCCCCTCACATTCGAATTATTCTTCTCCTCTTCTTTATCTTCTTTCCTTTCTTTTATTCGAGGACGAGCAAACATTTTAAGTTCGGTGTGGAGAGAGCCCTTTCTTCTTGTAAATCCCGGTTAAATTAGTAGATAATTAGTCAATAAATTAGCTTTTAATAAGGAGGATTAGAAATGGGAAAATTATATTAAATTAGGATAGAACTCATCGAAACAAGAATTTTGACACCAATTTCGAAGAAAACGGTCCAAGATTGGACCGAATGGGCCGAACCGGTTGAACTAGGCCCAAACCGGGTCGTGGGCCCAACCGGACCAGCCCTTTAAGTAAACCCACGTTCTTCTTCTCCCCATTTTTGGCAGCGTCGAAAAGCATCAGGGAGGGGAAAGAAAGAACGTCAAATCATTACGCTAACTTCCAACTCTCGTAACTTCTCCGTCCGAGCTCCAATCGCCGCACCGTTTGCGGCTACGCGTTCACCGCGTCGAGCTCTACGTTTCTACCGGAACAATTTTACAGGTAACTTGTTTAATCACTTCCAGTCCTCTTTTCCCCCAATTTTCGAGTTTTTTTATGGGAAGGTTGAATTTCTTTGATTTCTGATGTTTTAGGATCCAATTAGCTTGAGGAAAACGTTCACTCTTGCTTATGTGAAGCTTGGGTAAGGTGAGAATACGATAATTCTATTTTATTTTTATTGAATTTGAGCTTTGAGCATTAAATTGGATATATATGTGTTATGAATGTGTATTAGGTTGTGAATGAATAATTGGAGCTTGAAATTGTGAATACTGAAACTTGGGGGAAGCGGATTAGTTGAGTTTTGAGGGGCTGTCTTGGTTTTGAATAAATAGCTTTTTGGTCGTTACGTGGAAATCGGCCAAGGTATGGTTTAGGTTTCTTGCATTTAATATATAATGTTCTGTGAAAACTTAGGCTAGATGACCATAGGATAAGTTGGAATGCAGGTGTATGTTTAATGTTTAGTAATTTGTCGATGAGTATATTTGGTTGAAGTTTATTGAATAATTAGTTATTAATTTTGGATGGTGAATGTTGTTATGTTAATTTGGAGAGGATTATGGTTGAATGTTATTGTTGATGAACATGGTTAGTTTGGTGCTTGTTGATTAACTAATGATTTGGTGAATTATTGATTTGAGGTATAACTATTGTGGAGGTTGTTGTGATAATGAGGTATTTTGTGTTAAAAGCCTAGGATTTGTGAACTATGATTCTTAGTTGAGTTTTGGGTTGTTGGATTTGAATATTGTATGAGTATAATTGTTTATCTGAGGTAGATTTATTGTGGTGATTGTTATGATGATGAGGAAGGGTATGTTGAATTGAAAAGAAAGCAGGTTTGGACCCGAAAAGGGTGGCAAAGTCCAAGTTTTAGAGGAGATGCTGCCAAAATTTTATAAAAATTAGAGATTTTGTTTATATGATTATTTAAAAAGATTTAGACTCAAATGTTATATGGTTTGATTTAGAGTTATTAAGAAAATAAGCATGTTTTAAGTTTGATTTATTTAGAAAAGAATGAATTATGTTTTGAATTGGAACTATTGATGGACATAATGGGAGGTGTGATAATGAAGGATAAGGATTGAATATGATCACTACAAGAAAAAGGCGCATTTGTAACAAAAAATATTGTTACAAAACGTCGAAATTTTGAAACAAAAGTTTTTTGTAACAAAAAAAATGGTCCATTGCAGTAAGTCCCGTTACAAAAAGTTTTTGTAACGAAAAATGAAACTGTTACAATTCAAAGTAATATTTTGTAACAAATTTTTTTGATACAAAAAACAAAATTTGTTACAAAAGTAGTAACACTTTTTTACTTTTAAAATACTTTTCGTAACAATTTAGATTTTTGTATCGTAATATTTTGTTACAAAATACTACTTGCTTTTGTAACATTTTTTATTCTTTTAGTTACAAAATAAAAAATTTATTTTAAAATATTTAATTAAATAATTGATATATAAATTAATTTGCTAGTCCCACTAACTCAACATTTATATAATATATAATCATATAGATAATTAAAACATCTTACATGTCATTAAGATTCTTTTACAATAAAATAAATTCTACAAATTCAACTAAACACAATTTTTTCCTAACATAAAATTGTTTCATATCGAATTTATAATGATTGACTCTTCTAGCATATTTCAGTCAATATAAAGTCTAGCATGTTGGCATCAATTTTGTACACCTGCAAATATAAACAATGAAAATCAAAATTAAAAAATAACACATAACACTATCTTCATCTGAGTAAAAATTAAGTTAAAACTTACAAGTTAAAATTAACTAATTCTTTAAGAATCTATTCTCAAAGTTCAAAACTAGCCAATTAAAAATGCAAATTATCAAGAATTATAAATTCAATATATAAACTTGGGCTAATTAATCACAATTCCATCACAACTTAATGAACAAAGTTATTAAATTTACATAAGTATCAACTGTCAAACAATCACTACAAAACACAATTTTTATCGGAATCACCTGATAAACAATTAGAGAGTAGCATGTTGATGATTTCTCCAGTTGAATCTGTTATATAGTATACAATCTATAACATATATTTCAATAAAACTGATTATGACACTTCACTGAAATCCTAATTAGCAGAGCCTAGTTCCATATTAGATTCATTATTAACACAATTACAGCGACAATATGAACTTGCCTTTATCACAAGCTTGTCAAGTGTAGTGTTCAAAGAAGCTTGATCCATGTTAGGTAGTGATTGTTCTCCACTTAGAATAGACAAAATCCTTAAAGCAAGTTCAGTTGTAATAAGCTCCCTTCCATGCTGCCCAAAACTCTGGAAGACAAGGAATCATCTGTCAAAAACATAGAATAACCAATGATGGAGAAAACTTACAAGAAGTATGCGAAACTTTGATCTCTCGTCTGTCTCTTTCTTTCGCTCCGAATAAGTAACCACGGTAATCTCAGCACCATAGCCTTTGTTCCCGGCTTTAATGGTTTCCATCTATTTAGAACCATCATATATTAGAATTAAGTTATAGCTTTATAAGTATTCTCGGATTAACTAACACACAACAGATATATAAACAATCTAGACAGACTCACAACGAGCATAGCCTCGGATTACCTTTCCTTGTAATCTTCCACCTCTATGCAGTTGAGGGAACAAATGTGATCATGAATATGCTAAAAATTCTTTAAGTTTAACAAAGAGTAAGTTTCAATAATAAAAAATACTTGCTTCAACTGATTGACTTTGTTTCTTTAATAGCAATTTGGAAGCCATTGATAAAATTGTTTAACCTACATTAAGCAATTATGCAAATAAGCAATATCACTAATGCAAACTAATATATTATAGAAATCCAAACTCTCAAAGTAAAGCTAGATACTCCTATTTGATATGAACCTGTGGTTTAGGAAAAAGAACAAACATAAAATGAATAGGAGTATCTAGCTTTACTTTGAGAGTTTGGATTAGAAGTCAAATTAAATAAAACATAAAATGAATAGAACTCTGAAACAGAACAAACAATAGCATTGCATCACCAATTCCACCACCATTACAATATATTTAATAACCAACTCAATAGTAATCAACCAATATAATCCATCAAATCTAGCATTCACAACAATTATTTGTCAAACAATTCACAATCCACATAATCAATCAATAACACTGAATCAACAATTCCAATCATATTTGAAAGTTCTAATTCAACATCCATATAATCAATTAATTACTCATGATAATTAAACCTATTTCCAGTTATTCAATAAACTTTATGGGCATTCTAAAATTAAAATTATTTAAGTTAAAGCCCCTACCTCGATGTCGCAATCGCATAATTTAACCCCTTTTATTTTCATGTAGCAGCGGTGACTCCCATGCAACCGGAACTGCAGAGGCATAGTCTTCACAGCAGTGACCGGGATTGTAGCAAAACAGAGGATTCATATTGGATGGAAATTAAGAGCAATCACAACCCATAATCAAAGTAGCAGTCTCAGACTCAGACTCATCACGGCAGCTCCAGCATTGGCTCTCGGCAGTAGAAGGTTGGCAGCACATTCTCTAGTGGCAATCGACAATGGCAGTAGCTTCAAAGGGGATGGAATCGCAAACCCTAATAATCAGAACGAAAACTAGAAGCAAGAACAGAACAAAAACCAAAAGCAAAACAGAACGGAAACCAAGAGCAAGAATGCTTGCCTCGGTTCATCTTCACAGTGGTGGCG
This sequence comes from Arachis ipaensis, assembly GCF_059453495.1. NCBI lineage: Eukaryota > Viridiplantae > Streptophyta > Magnoliopsida > Fabales > Fabaceae > Arachis > Arachis ipaensis. Next base: position 35,509,065 of record NC_142435.1, on the reverse strand, counting down.
AGCTCCCACGGCGGCGGCGAGGAGAATACCCACCAACGCGTCCTTCGACTCCCCCCTCTCTCTTGGCCAATCGCGGATCTTCCCTTCTCTCTCCCCTCTGCGTGCGATGGCGATGGCTACGACGATAGTGACGAGCCCTAGCGACGGCAGCGATGAAGCACGACGGCGACAGCCCAAGCGACGACGATGGAGATGGCTTCGTGCAGCTCCAATGGTAATGACAGCTTTGGGCAGCAACCCCGTTCACGAGCTCTCCCTCTCACCCACACGACGGAAGCGGCGGCGACAGTGGCACCCTTCCCGGCGCCAACCCTTCCCTCTCTTCTCCTTCCTCTTCTTCTCTGATTCCCCCCCCTTTTCCCTTCTGTCTTCTCCCTGTTTCCCGTTTCCTTTCTTTCCCCCTTTCAGAACATAGGTTTAGGGATTTGGTAATAGATTTAGGAATATAGTAAAAGTAGGATTTTATTTGGTAATTCTAGAGTTAAAGATAAAATATATACAAGTAATATAATAATTATATAAAATATTTGAAATAGAATGATAATTTATGGTTAAAATATAATATTGTAAAAATTAATTTCAGAACACATAATTTTATTAATTTATTAATGAGTTTAAATAATTATTTTTAATTTAAATCATAAAATGAATATTTTAGTGATTTTATAAAACACAGGTTAAACCTGAAATATCTATTGCCTAAATTAAATTATATGACATTTTATTATTTTTTTATTACCAAAATTTTAATTTTTTTGTATAAAATAATTAATTATAACAAAATTGTACATAATTATTAATTGTCTTAAACTTAAAGTATTTATAAAAGTGTGATCTCTCATTTTTAAATATTTTTTTAGATATATTCTCTTTTATTTATATCTATAAAATAAATAATGTCTAAAATAAAATTTAAAATTTAAAAAATTCATATTCATTTTGTTAATCTTAAAAATTTGATTATTAATAAAAATTATATATTAATTTTTAAAAAAATATAAAAAAATATTTACTATTTTTAAAAATTAATGAATACAAACAGTATGTAAAAAATTTTATTTTTTGAAATAAAATAAAATTATTTTGAAAAAAATATATACACAATTTTTTTTATTCTTAAAGTGTTTAATATTTTAAAAAAAATTGTTATAAAATATACTTATATTTTGTGACAAACAATTAACTTGTAAATAATATTGAATTTTGTGACAAATTAATTTTTTGTTACAAAACAATTGGAGTTTTTGAAACAAAAAAATATTTTGTTACAAAATATTTCGAATTTTTGTAACTTTTTTTTGTTACAAAATATTATAATATTTTGTAACAAAACACCATCTCGTTACAAAAACTAACATAATTTGTAACAAAAAAATTAGGTTGTTACAAAATATTATCATGTTTTGTAACAACTTGTAATGTTGTTACAAAACATTATTCTTTTGTAACAATTACTAATTATTATTACAAAAAATTATTTTTTTGTAACAATTTTAAATTTGATACAAAATTTTTGTTACAAATGTTTCATTTTCTTGTAGTGGATTGACGTATAATGATGAATGAGATGCGATTGAGAATGATGTGGATGTTGATGAATTATAATTGAATTATTTATATGGCTTATGAATTTGAATAATCTGAGATACGAGATTCCCTGGATTAAGTGCCGTGGCTTGCCACCACGTGTACCAGGTTGAAAACTCGATACTCTGTTGACCCTACGACGTAAGTGTGACCGGGCACTATATAAATTTCCGGAAATGTTACCCCCATTGAGCAATATTGATTATTTGAGAAAAATCTATGCATAGACTCTTGGGATGCACGTCGGGGGACAGTCTAAGGACAATTCAGACTTGTCGGGTTGGCTGGATAACCGACAGATAAGCCTCATCAGCCATAGGACAAACATGCATCATATGCATATTACTTGAATTACTTGCTTGTGTATTAACTGGGTGTGCCTAAATGTACTTGCCATGTTAAATGTATATTTGTTATCTGCAGTACTTGTAATCTTCTTGTGCTTGCCTTTGTCTGTGAAAATGCATGATGGAGTTGGAGGTATGGAGGAGTGGCAGAATGGGATTTAGATTTAAGGTTAAGTTAAGTTAGGTTTAAATATCCTTAGTAAACCACCTTTTATGGCTTCTGTTTAATACTTTAAGCTCTATAATATGAGTGTCGGCGTTCTAGAATTGCCTCTGGCATTCCCAAGACCTTATATATTATGTGTGTGGCACCTTTACCATACTGAGAACTAGGGGTGGCAAACGGGCCTAAACCCGCCGGGCCGGCATGCGTAACCCACCAAAAAAGGCGGGCTGGGCTGGGAAATTAGGACCGCCAAATAGCAAAAGCCCGCCTAACCCGCACCGCTTAAACCGCGGGCTTTGGCGGGGCGGGGCGGGCTTCCCCGCCGGGCTTAGTATTTTTTTATCAAGGGGTATTTTTACAATTTTTTTTGCCAAAACCCAACTTTCCCCAACCTAACTTACAAGAGAATGAAGATGAAAATTGAGTGTTTTGGATTATGTTTATTTTGTTTTAGAGACTATTTATAATTATATTTTGGATTATGTTTATTTTGCTTTGGGAACAATATTTATAATTATGATTTGGATGAAAACTTGGTTTATAATTATGTTTATTAGATTTTTATAATTACAAAGACTTTAATGTTTGTGAATATAAAAATTATAATTTGTTTATACTTTTAGAAATTATAATAGTTAAAAGTAAAAAAAAAAGATATTTGGCGGGCTTAGCCCGCCGGCCCGCCAGCCCGCCGTTAGGCGGGTTAGGATTTTGGGACCGCCTCACTAGGCGGGGCGGGGGAGGGCCAGCCCGCCAAAGGGCGGGCTTCTGGTAGGGCGGGGCAGGGCGGGGCGGGCTTCCCCGCTTGCCACCCCTACTGAGAACCTCCAGTTCTCATTCTATACTATGTTTTTGTTTTTCAGATGCAAGTCGAGAGGCATCTCATTAGGCGTTTGGACCCTTGAAGCGGAGTGGTTACAGAGTTATTTTGTTATGCTATGATGTGTATATATGTACTTAGTTTTCTCTCTGCATAACTTGTTCTTTTGATCCTCCTAGAGGTTTATGGAGAGGCAGGATTGTGTATATGTACTTTTGGGTTTTGGATATGTATGTATATATATGTAAATATTTTCCGGCCAGTCTTGACTTCGCAAGCTGAGTTAGGAGCTTGATATTTTGTATCTTTGGCACTCTATTCCTACTTCTGTTATCATATGTTTAATAGTTATGGTTTCCTTAGCACACAGGTTAACCTGTTCCTAGAGCGTTGCGCTTTTATTTTGCAAATTTTTGTTTCCTCTTTTCTTCAAGGCTCCTAGCATATTATAATTCTTCTGCTATTATATGTACTCATTTTATTTTAGAGGTCGTAATACCACACCACCTCTGTTTTACGGCTTAAGCGTAATGCTTAGTGTGGTAGGGTGTTACATTATGGTATCAAAGCAGTTCGTTCCTATAGAGCCTGAAAGATGGACTGATTATACTTCTGTGCATTCTCTGTATGTGTGTTTATGTACTATTAGGATATCTGATTGATATATATGGCATAAACATTTGTGAGCATGCATTTGGAACTTAAAGCATTAGACCTGCGATATTGAGACTGATCAACTTAATATCACTTATTTGGTGTGTATAGGGACCAGATGTCGACTCGCGGACGCGGTCACGGGCGAGGTAGAGGTAGGACAGGCACCGTTACTCCTGCTCCCATAGGGACTGATCCAGTAGACTTTATGGCTGCCCTGGGAAATATGGCTGCAGCTATGCAGGCAACAGCTGAGGCACTGGGTAATCAAATAAATTAGGGTAATCATGGGAACAATAATGATGAGGATGGTCCTATGACACTTGCTACATTTCTGAAAGTTCGCCCTCCAACTTTTAGGGGAACCTCAAATCCGACTGACGCAGATAATTGGATTCAGGCTATGGAACGGGCATTACAGGCACAACAGGTTCCTGAAGAGCAATGGGTTGAATTTGAAACCTATCAGTTGCAAGGTGAAGCTCAGTATTGGTGGCAAGGGACACGACGTATCCTGCAGCCTGATGGTGCTGCGATTCCTTGGGAGGTTTTCCAGACAGAGTTTTATAAGAAATATTTTCCAAATTCAGCTAGAAATACCAAAGAACTTGAATTAATGCAGTTAAAGCAGGGACAAATGACTATTGCTGAGTATACTAGCAAATTTGAGGAGTTATGTCTCTTTTCTCGTATCTGTCAAGGTGCGCCTAAAGATTTTGCTGAATGGAAGTGTATTAAATATGAGGGAGGTCTTCGGAGCGATATTCTGAGCTTCGTTGCCCCAATGGAGATCAGGGTGTTTTCTGAATTGGTGAATAAGAGTAGGCTGAGGATTGTGTGAGGAAGGCGGCAGCAGAGAAAGGGAGTTTGAGGGTGTCTTTTCAGAGGCCTTCAGGGAGGAACTTTGCTCCGAGAGGTAGAAATTTCAAGCATGGAGGCTTTGTTCCATAGCAGCTCAGGATAATTACAGAAGGCTGAATACTAATGCTAGTCAAGGAAAAAGGTTTGGGAAGCAGCCACAGCAGGATCTGAATTGTCAGAAGTGCGGAAAATATCATCCTGGAGTTTCGTGCAGATTAGGACTTGGAGTATGCTATTCTTGTGGACAGCCCGGGCATATAGCCAGTAATTGCCCTTAGAAGAAGAAGTATGATACTGGTAGGGTGCAGTAGCCGGGGAGAGTATACACTACTTCTACCATTGGTGCTGAGGGATCTGAGACACTGATTAGAGGTAATTGTGAAATGGCTGGTAAAATCTTAAATGCTTTATTTGATTCAGGAGCGTCTCATTCATTTATTGCAATTGAAAAGGCCCATGAATTAGGATTGAGAATGGTGGTTTTAGGTTATGATTTGAAAGTATATAATGTTACTCATGAAGCTTTGGTAACTAGGATAGGATGTCCACAAGTTCCCTTTCGAGTGCAACAGCGTGAATTTGTGCATGATTTGATTTGTTTGCCTATGACTGGTCTTGATCTCATATTGGGATTGGATTGGTTATCCAAGAATCATGTTTTGCTTGATTGTTCTGAGAAGTCAGTACAATTTATGCCAGAAGGGTCAGAAGCACCGGTTGTGGTGAATAGTTACTATTTGAATTCTATGATAGTAAACTGTTCTGGAACTGAATGTCAGGGTATTATGTTATTAACTACGGGAGTATCAGGTGATGATCAGAGTTTAGAGCAGATTCCGGTTGTATGTGAATTTCCAGATGTGTTTCTAGATGATATTAATGAATTTCCACCTAACCGGGAAGTGGAATTTGCAATTGAGTTGGTGCCTGGAGCCGGTCCAATTTCAATTACTCATTACAGGATGTCACCTTTAGAAATAGCTGAACTGAAAGCTCAGTTGGAAGATCTGTTGGGTAAGCATTTTATCCGACCAAGTGTTTCTCCGTGTGGAGCGCCAGTGTTACTGGTAAAGAAGAAGGAAGGGAAGTATCATTAGTAAAAGTAGCTTGGAGTCGAGCTGGTATCGAGGAACATACCTGGGAACTCGAATCAGATATGCGAAAGGACTATCCACATCTCTTTTCAGGTAACTAGATTTGAATTTTGAGGGCAAAATTCGTTATTAGGTGGGTAGGATGTAAACCCCGGTTAAATTAGTAGATAATTAGTCAATAAATTAGTTTTTAATAAGGAGGATTAGAAATGGAAAAATTATATTAAATTAGGATAGAAATCATCGAAACAAATTTTGACACCAATTTCGAAGAAAACGGTCCAAGATTGGACCAAACGGGCCGAACCGATTGAACCGGGCCCAAACCGGGCCGTGGGCCAAACCGGACCAGCCCTTTAAGTAAACCCACGTTCTTCTTCTCCCCATTTTTGGCAGCGTCGAAGAGCATCAGGGAGGGGAAAGAAAGAACGTCAAATCGTTACGCTAACTTCCAACTCTCGTAACTTCTCCGTCTGAGCTCCAATTGCCGCACCGTTTGCGGCCACGCGTTCACTGCGTCGAGCTCTACGTTTCTACCGGAACAATTTTACTAGTAACTTATTTAATCACTTCCAGCCCTCTTTTCCCCCAATTTTCGAGTTTTTTTATGGGAATGTTGAATTTCTTTGATTTCTGATATTTTAGGATCGAATTAGCTTGAGGAAAACGTTTACTCTTGCTTATGTGAAGCTTGGGTAAGGTGAGGATACGATAATTCTATTTTATTTTCATTGAATTTGAGCTTTGAGTATTAAATTGGATATATATGTGTTATGAATGTGTATTAGGTTGTGAATAAATAATTGGAGCTTGAAATTGTGAATACTGGAACTTGGGGGAAGCGGATTAGTTGAGTTTTGAAGGGCTGTCTTGGTTTTGAATAAATAGCTTTGGTCGTTACGTGGAAATCGGCCAAGGTATGGTTTAGGTTTCTTGCATTTAATATATAATTTTCTGCGAAAACTTAGGCTAGACGACCATAGGATAAGTTGGAATGCAGGTGTATGTTTAATGTTTAGTAATTTGTCGATGAGTATATTTGGTTAAAGTTTATTGAATAATTAGTTATTAATTTTGGATGGTGAATGTTGTTATGTTAATTTGGAGAGGATTATGGTTGAATGTTATTGTTGATGAACATGGTTGGTTTGGTGCTTGTTGATTAACTAATGATTTGGTGAATTATTGATTTGAGGTATATAACTATTGTGGAGGTTGTTGTGATAATGAGGTATTTTGTGTTAAAAGCCTAGGATTTGTGAACTATGATTCTTAGTTGAGTTTTGGGTTGTTGAATTTGAATATTGTATGAGTATAATTGTTTATCTGAGGTAGATTTATTGTGGTGATTGTTATGATGATGAGGAAGGGTATGTTGAATTGAAAAGAAAGCAGGTTTGGACCCGAAAAGGGTGGCAAAGTCCGAGTTTTAGAGGAGATGCTGCCAAAATTTTATAAAAATTAGAGATTTTGTTTATATGATTATTTAAAAAGATTTAGACTCAAATGTTATATGGTTTGATTTAGAGTTATTAAGAAAATGAGCATGTTTTAAGTTTGATTTATTTAGAAAAGAATGAATTATGTTTTGAATTGGAACTATTGATGGACGGAATGGGAGGTGTGATAATGAAGGATAAGGATTGAATATGATTGACGTATAATGATGAATGAGATGCGATTGAGAATGATGTGGATGTTGATGAATTATAATTGAATTATTTATATGGCTTATGAATTTGAATAATCTGAGATACGAGATTCCCTGGATTAAGTGTCGTGGCTTGCCACCACGTGTACCAGGTTGAAAACTCGATACTCTGTTGACCCTACGACGTAAGTGTGACCGGGCACTATATAAATTCCCGGGAATGTTACCCCCATTGAGCAATATTGATTATTTGAGAAAAATCTATGCATAGACTCTTGAGATGCACGTCGGGGGACAGTCTAAGGACAATTCAGACTTGTCGGGTTGGCTGGATAACCGACAGATGAGCCTCATCAGCCATAGGACAGGCATGCATCATATGCATATTACTTGAATTACTTGCTTGTGTATTAACTGGGTGTGCCTAAATGTACTTGCCATGTTAAATGTATATTTGTTATCTGCAGTACTTGTAATCTTGTGCTTGCCTTTGTCTGTTTAGTTGTCTGTGAAAATGCATGATGGAGTTGGAGGTATGGAGGAATGGCAGAATGAGATTTAGATTTAAGGTTAAGTTAAGTTAAGTTTAAATATCCTTAGTAAACCACCTTTTATGGCTTTTGTTTAATACTTTAAGCTCTATAATCTGAGTGTCGGCGTTCTAGGATTGTCTCTGGCATTCCCAGGACCTTATATATTATGTGTGTGGCACCTTTACCATACTGAGAACCAATACTATGTTGTTGTTTTTCAGATGCAGGTCGTGAGGCATCTCGTTAGGCATCTGGACCCTTGAAGTGGAGTGGTTACAGAGTTATTTTGTTATGCTATGATGTGTATATATGTACTTAGTTTTCTCTCTGCATAACTTGTTCTTTTGATCCTCCTAGAGGTTTATGGAGAGGGCAGGATTGTGTATATGTACTTTTGGATTTTGGATATGTATGTATATATAAGTAAATATTCTCCGGCCAGTCTTGACTTCGCAGGCTGAGTTAGGAGCTTGTTATTTTGTATCTTTGGCACTCTATTCCTACTTCTGTTATCATATGTTTAATAATTATAGTTTCCTTAGCACGCAGGTTAACCCGTTCTTAGAGCGTTGCGCTTTTATTTTGCGATTTTTGTTTCCTCTTTTCTTCAAGGCTCCTAACATATTATAATTCTTCTGCTATTATATGTACTCATTTTATTTTAGAGGTCGTAATATCACACCACCTCTGTTTTACGGCTTAAGCGTAAAGCTTAGTGTGGTAGGGTGTTACACTTCTCACCCCATTAGAATTCCATGGCTCCAAAAAATAGAAATCCCACTTCAAGAAATAAGAAAGAAGACAACCAAGTACTTAAAAAGTGATCAATTTTTATATATTGTTGTAAATTAATCAATAAATATGAACTTTTATTATAATAATAAAAAAATATTGCATACTAAAATAGATAGTAATAAAAAAATACTATATAAAAAACATATTAAAAACGGTAGAAAAAAAGATTAAATATAATTAAAAAGATAACATAATAATTTAATATAAAGTTTTTTTAATAATTATCTTTCTAGATTGATTTTAAGTAATATTATTCAAAAAATATTTATTTTAAAAATTATGAATTTTAGCATAGAATAGCCAAACATAAATTTATGTGTGTGTTTATTGGATATTTTTATGTATAATGTTTAGTAATTATTGTGTTGGAAGTAATAATTAAGTGTTGTAAATTAGTTGTAGAGAGAATAACATTTTTCTCGTATCTACATGATATGTTAATGACAATCCATGTTTTCTATTTTTTTAATGTACACTCTTCTATGGAACAATAATTACATAGAATTATGCTATGTGTACATTGAAATTAGCTACGTGAATAAGATACATGTTGCAATATAAATATACATTGAAATTAAATGAATAAATTATCATTTGTACTCATAAAATATACAGATGTTGACAAATGTACCCATATAAGAATAAAACGACAATTGTAACCACGGAAGATGGCCTTCGTGTGCCAAAAGTACCCGGACGTTGGTTACGCAATTGGTCTGTTAGGGTACTTTTGGCGCATATAAGCCATCTTCTGTGGTTATAATTGTCGTTTTATTCTTATATAGATATATTTGTCAGCGTTTGTATCTTTCATGAGTACAAATGATAATTTATTCAAATTAAATTAAACCACACATGTACTTATATGCAAATACATTAGTAGCTGATTTTAGTGGTTGATTTGGTACGCAAATAATATTTTTGAATTAAATAAAATGAACTTAAGTTTATTTGAATAAAATAGTCTAAAAAAGTTATTATTATTATTATTATTAATTGGTAATATTAGTATAAAAAATATATTGATTATTATAATAAATTTAATTATTCTTAGTATTTTAAGTAGTTACAAAATATATAATGTAAATTTTTTAATAAATTTCAAAGTCAATGATTAGATATTAAGAATAATTAAAACTTAGTACGCTAAAGGTAAGTATATTGTTACTATTACTATCACATAATGTAAAATATTTTATGTTTTTTGAAAATATTTAATATAAAGTTTTTATATATTTCGTGATTAATGAAAAAAGAATAAAAATAAATAATTCATATTATAATAATAATAAATATATTTTATACAACTATCTAGACTACTATAATAATATTAATAATAAGATAAAGTTTGTATTACTATTAATGTAATAAATGTTAATTACTGTAAATGTTTGTCATTAATCATGAAATGTAATAAAAAATTTCTAATTAAATATTTTTATAACAGGTGAAAAAATAAAAAATATTTAAAATATGACCATAACAATAAGTATCTCTTGTGTATAATGTTTTTTTTAACCAATAAAATAATGATCACTAATTTATATATAAAGGTGATGACTAAAGAGTATTTTAATAATATAAGAGATATAACGTTAAATGAAATTGCTTGGTGGAGTTTGCAAAAATTAATTTTTTGCTAATTTGAAATGAGGTTAGTATTATTTCTCCTGATTAGTCACTGACACGTGATCGATAGAATTAGTTGCTACAGGACAGATTCTAAAGTTGCCTGATATATACGTCTGGTCACTTTAGGAATTTCTAAGAGGTCTAGTGAGTTCTACCTGAAATTTTGGGGAGTTGTGCATGAGAAATTTAAATTAAATATAATATAATAGTGTAGAAGGAAAATATTAAATCATTAAATGGCAATACAGGTTACTGGTGAGGAATTTAATATTAAGTATTATTTTATTACCATTACAATTTTGTCTCATGTTACATGGTTTGGATGATGTCCCTTGCTGCAAATGAAAAGCATGCATTATTCCGTCTTTATATAAAACGCGTGCATGGAACTCTTTTTTGAAGAGCTAGAGTGAAAAAGAGTTGCACTCATGGAAAATGGGAGGAAACGCTTCTATGCTGTGAGGAGGGGATGCTGACCAGGTATCTACACCAAGTGAAAAAACGCACAGCTTCAAGTGGATGAGTTCAGCGAAAACGAACGCAAAAGTTTTCGTTACAAGAGTGATGCGGAGGCTTGGCTTGGTCAGATCCAGGAAGATCCGAATGATGAAGAGCACAGGCCACATCGTCTAGAGTTGGGGCCAGATGGTTTGGTTGTTCCACTTCAAAGTCTGAAAATGGCCGAGGCGTTGTCGATAGGTGGTGCTGGGAGTTGCGACTCTCGGGCGTCTAATTCGAAGACTGGTAAGTTGGTGTGTTTGTGTTCTTTCATGTTTACATGGCTTGATCTTGATGGCGTTGTTAAGCATTATTCAAATTTTGGAGTGCAATGCATAGCTTGATGTTGTGCCAGAGTTAGACCGATTAGAGTTTGTTTACATCGAGAACATGGAGCAGATGCTCATTCGAACATGTGGCCAACTTCAAGTTGGGCCTCCTATCTTTCTGAAGCGTGATAATGTCATGAGTCAGGGAAGGTGCCTTGTTTCTTTTAGTGTTGTAGTTCATCAGCCATACAAGAGTGTAAGCATTGTTGCCAACGGACGATTGTTGACTGCAGAAAGCCGAGATAAAGAAGACGCTGCTTTTGTGGCCCTTGAACAATTGTTGTCAGAAACGCAGTTGAAGATCTTTGACTTTAACTATCAAGTTTTTCTTAGGTCCCAACAATGGGTGCATCAGTTGTGGCGCAAAGCTGACATGTCCTTGTCGGAACTGTTGATGGTCCTCGAAAAGGAGAATGCAGAGCTGAGGCAAATGGTAGCCATGTATGGTGATATGTATCGTCATTAGGATATATTGTTTAGTGTTGAAGCATGGGGGTAGGTATATTTGTGTGTGGTTTAGGGTTCGCATATTTAGTTTTTTCCCATACTGAATGATGTTCTCATGTTCAGTTAATACAGTGTTTGGGTCTGTTGAAGGATCTGATGTGAACTAAGTTGTGTTTTTAAAATGATGATTCAATGCTGCATCATGAGGTAATGACAATTCTTAATTACTGGGTTCGGCTGTTTCGGATTAAAGTCTAGTGTCACAGTGTAAGCATATCGCATAGTCCGATCCTTGGGCAAAGTTTATCACTGTAAATTAAGAGGAGAATACAATACTATGAATATATTTTGTTGGTCAAAGTCAGAAGAGGAATGCTACCTAATCTAGTCATTCAATGGTCAATATGGATTTAGAGTTCATGAACACAAAGAAGACGTTGCTAGGAATGTGATGATGATTGGAATAACAGAAAATTGATTGCTTTTATGTTTTGGGCTTCTAATTTGTTCACATTAATATCTTTATTTACTATAACCAATCTTCTAAATTATTCTAACTTGTTGCAGCTTGTTGCATATGCAATAATGGAAAATTTACATTACTAAGTTAAATTTTTCTATTCGATTTACATCTATATAGAGCCAATAATAAATCAAATTCGATTACTTTGAGTATTGCAAGTCTATAAAAAAAATTGTATTTTTATAAAGTTTAAATATTTTATTATGTAATATGTTCGTAACGAGTACACCATAAATTTTTATAGTACTCATAATACTGTTGAAGCAAGTATTAAATCTTATAAAATTATTATTTTTAAAGTACTCATAACTATTATGACAATATACAAAAAAAATTAAAAATTTGATATCTACTTTTTTTCATGCTTTGAAAATATTATTAGTTGTTGACATAAATAATATTGTCAAAAAATAAATTTAGCAAAAAACTATTAAATTTTAAAAGTAGTGAAATATCAATCTGCCAGTCGTACCTGTTTAAAAACTGTTAGAAAAATTAGTGTGTATAATATTTTTTAATAATACATCTTTAAAAATTGGAAAAATTTAGTTGTCTATTCCATCATATCAAATCGCCATTACCCTACAAGCCACTCCTATTAAGCTTGTGGCTCATTTACCCAGTACGTGTTTTATCATTGGTTGCTTCTTAGGATAATAAAATATGAGCTGTAACCCAACGCATTGTGAAAAGTGTTGGCTTTGTATGTGTTGATGATTTTTGTTTATTGTTACTGAAACTAATAAAATTATGGATTATGCTAGGTAACTAATAACTTTCTTAAACAACATGAACAACCACCAATCAAATCAAAACACACTATACTTCTAAATTACCCACCTAAATCTTAATATTAGAATAACCATTTGCACACCTAGTGAAATGAACATCCGATATATCCATTGTTCACATTATTTAATATTTTCATTGTCTACCTATACTTTTCCTATAATTATTTATTTTTTACAACTTTAAACTACCGCAGAGAAGTATACATGACTGCCATATGGGTTTAATAGTGGGCTAACTACTGATACGGCCTTTATAAAAGGAGAAGCCCACCTCGTACTATTTTATTGAAGTGTTAGTGTCATTACCTCTTCCCGCACCAGAGAAAAGTTGAAACGTCGTTCTCAACTCCAATTGAGCACCCCTTACAATGTGTGGAAAAGGTGATGGAGAAGTTGAAGGCAAAGACAGCCGAAGCTGTTGATGTCAATGCCTCTACAACCAGATATAATACCTGTTTATTTTCACATTCTTCTTGTCCTGTTGTGTTAATATGGTCTAAATAAAAGTACTAATTTCATAATTTTTGTCTTACTCGGTTGCAGCGAGGTTCTGAAAGGGACTGACGGGCTCGACAGAAGCATCGTGGAAGACCATTTCCTCCGCATGCTAGACAAGATCGAGGAGGTAAATATGGGAGTATTTTTGAAGACATTTAGAATTTGTAGAAAGTGTGCTCACTTTTTTTAGAATAAAAAAAACATAATGTTAACCTCTTAGAATATTTCACCGTAGCACATTCTCAGTGATAATGAGACCATGAAGGCCATTTTGAAGAGTCAGTGTGAGCAGATAAGAATGCTGGCCGAGATGATGGCAGATCATGGGAGGGCTATTCAGGCTCTTATCAAGGTGGTTACCACCTCCGCTGAGACAACAGCCTTGGCGGCAAAACCAAGACCCATTAATGTGGCCCTCGTCAAGGGTCAGACCTCGAAGCCAATGAAAGAAAACAATGATGCTAAGGAGTCGGAAACACACAAGCGCAACCCCGATGTGACGTCATCCAAGGGAAAGGCAAAACTATCTTCGTCGCATCAACGACGGAGTAAGAAAAAGGATTCTGCAGAGGGTTCAAAGTCCCCAGCCTTAATGGTACTTCAACAGCCTTTAATGTGTATATTTTGTTTTGGGTTATGAATGGTCAACTTGTTTTTCTGAGATGTAAGCCTGTAGCTTGTCTTTTGTGGCTAGTGGAAGTTAACATATGATGAGCATGAGCCCTCCTCCCATGTTGGCAACAACATCAGACAAACTACACCTGGGTCGCCGTTCACATACCACACCCACGGTCCTACTCATGTAGCTAAAGAGATGCCTCAGGTGATGTTTGAAACCTATTCAACACTTCTCATGCAACCATTGACTTTCTACGTAGAATTTCGTACGTATTGACCATGTCATACTTTTTTTTTTCGGTTGACTAGGGTTTAGGGTTTAGAGGGTCGGAGTTTGCCGTTGTGGCGTACATCTTCTCCAGAGGCCTGGATGAAAGGCAAGATGTCAAATGCCTTTTTTTCGGGTTTTTGTACACATTGTTGTTCATTTTAAGGTTATGGCCTTTAATATATTTTTTGTGAATCATATTCTTAGTGAGATCATTGTTAGCAACGACCATTCAAGAAGGAATCGAAAGGTCTTGTGGAGCTTGTCCCTTGGAGCTCAGGTTTACGATGATGTATGATCTATGTGTTTTTTCTTCTTTCCTAATGTAATTGTGTTTATTATATTTTGGATGTTGCATTCATGGAACAGAAGTATAGTTATGTGTGACCCCTTATTAGGTGATTAATCTGGTTACTTCGATGCTTACTCATGAAAACAACTGTCAGAGGTGGTTTCTACCCACAACCTTTGCGGTAATCATCTTTAGTGTATAGGAAATGATATTTTGACCATGATGGACCATGGCTACGCTCAATTCACCTACCTTTTTCTTTTGATTATAACAGCAAATTGCTCTCAGTCCTGTGAACCACAACATCGATACATCTGAGTTCATTCGAACTCGATTTATGGGATTCGTCGATGAGTTAATGCGGTTATGCCTATTAAAAATTATGATATATAACTATAAGCCTATCTCTAATATACGTAAAGAGACCATCACTATCAATTGGCTTTATTCACTCTTCTCTATTCATTGGCAGATATAAGTTCCTTTGCATCAGGAGGGTCATTGGTACTTAATGATAGTAGACCTAGTCTACTGTAGGTTGATGTACCTTGATTCTGCAAAAAGCACTTTAGATCATGATATAAGGATTGCACAAATGAAATACGTGGTAATTTTAACTGTCATGGTGGACCTTCATCCATTAAATCAAAATCGTGGATATTGTATCATTTAATTAATTCGCTCATTCATTTGCAAGCCTTCTTCATAGAGACTATGTTGGAAGACAATCACTTTTGGCGAAAACCTGAGCATCTAAAACCGCATCCGTCCACGTACGATGTAGAAGAGCCAACTGTGGGGCAGCAGAACCGCGGTAGTAATGATTGCGGTGTGTGGGTCGCTCAATGGATGATGTAGTCGTGGTTGTATCATGACTTCATACTAGAGGTAACTATGCTAAACTTCAATGCTTCTTCCGTATCCGTTGTTAAAGTAGAAAGTTACTTGCTACACCAGTAAAACATGATTTTTATGAAACAGGATGTCAATGACCAAACTGGGATGCGGTTGGCTCTAGACTTGGTGATAGGGCGTCATAATCCAATAGCTCGTGCAATATCTCGCAAGGCAATGGCGCATTGGGATCATATCATGAACCGCTTTAGTATGAAGCAGAAAGACGATGAGGAAGAATCTGCCAAGACAACCTCACCCAGTCAAAGCCTCACTATCTAGTCCTAAAGATCACAGTGTACCCAGCGAGCAGAAACTCTTTTGTATTAATTTCTGTCTATTGCTATATGGGTTGTATTTTGGATATATTCTAGTCTCTTGGTGTAGTGTTCGGTGTCTAATGTAGCGGTATAACATTCACAGGCATTAATAATTTAATAGGTGCAATTATGTATTTTGGTTATGCCTTATTTAGTTTCAGTGTGGTTAATTATATGTACAACAAACACTGCCTGCCTTATTTAAATAGATATAATTTAAATTAATGATTTATAAAATTTTATATATTCATATTATTGTACTCATATGATTAATTATATTTACTCGATTTAAAAAAAACAACGGTTGTTAATTTTTAACAAAAAAATAAATACACTTATATTATTTTTAAATTAAAATGTTTTAAATAAATGTACTCTTATTATTTTAATTTTTTAATTTAAATAAATATATTCGTATTATTTTAAATAAAAAATTAAAATTAATATGAGTAGGTTTATTTAAAATTTTAAATTTTAATATTTTAAATAAACATACTCTTATTATTTTAAGTTTTTTGAAATTTAAATAAACGTAATTATTATTTTAAATAAGTATATTCTTTTAATTTGAAAATTATATGAATGTATTTAAATAAATATACGCATATTCTTTTATTGTGAAACATGAGAAGGAACTAGTCAGAAACGTAGATACATGCGAGGAATTAGAGTAGATACGAGTTTTTGAATGAGCCATTAGTTTTAGCTATATCAATCTCTTACCTTCTTATGAGTAGTTAATTTTAAATGATACAATTTTATTCCATACTATTTTACATAATTAAATGAACATTTTGAGTGATTAATTTCACGCTGCTTTTTATATTAGTGAACAATCTTTTGAAATTTTATGGATTCAAACCCTTAGTCCCTATAACGCTACCACAATTCAAGAAGCCAACCGCTTCATGTGAAAGCAGGAAGAATTCTCCCCGTTCATCCTGTTAGCATACCTAGTTTCTAAATGTCTTTAATTCATATTTTTAAAGTTTTGGCAAATGAAAAGATAACGACAGGATATATAAGTGAATAGAATTCACAATGATGACTTCAGAGGCATGATTAATGTGATCAATTTTATTGTATCATAATTAACCAGCATATTAAAAATGTTATGCAAGTGCATTGACAAATATATGACATAATTTGTGCAACATAGACAAATATATGACATAATTTGTACAACATAGAGTTAAGGTAAGATTAATGTCCAATGTTATGCAAGTGCTTCGACAAAGACACAATGTAATAATAACAAAATATATAAAAGGTAAAATTAGTGTCCACGTGCTAAAAACTTACCCCAGTCCACATAAGGTCCTAAACACATATACCATGATGCTCAGCAAGGTAAGTGTCCTAACCACCATCCTATATACCCTTATTTCCGATGTCTATGTTGGAACCTGCCTGAACTTGGGGGAATAACTCCATCACCTATAGCAACAGCAACAACAATCAGATTCAACTTAGGTGCATAAATATGGGAATATAATTCAAACTCAATAAATCAGGCACAATATGCAGCAACCTAAACAACTCAATTCAAGCTCAATATAATCCAAACCTATCTGTTAACCTAACCTCTTGCTCCCAATCCATTTTGGATGGTGTCTCGGATTTCTTTTCACCTGAATGGAGGTCATAGTTGCTTGAGGCCACGGTTTGAAGGTCTTCAATGTCTACAGTCTTCTGCCTTTTACATGCAAGTATAACGCTTACACCGCCTCGGGTCTAAACTCAAAAACTAACATTAGTGGCACCAAATAAAACCCACAATACCAGAAGTGTTAGCCACAATTGAATTGAAATATGATAAAATAAGTAAGTTACCGAACAATATCTAATTATATTTCTCACGGGTAAGTACAACAACATTTAACTCAAGATGTGTTACAACTACATGTACCTTCGTTTGTGAAGGATCGACACAATCGTTCTCTGCTCGAGGGTTCTTTCTGGTCCTTCTTTCGGGACATTTCCTCTTTGTGTGCCCAGTGCGCTTGCAACAGGTGCAACGCCTACCCTTCCCATGCATAGTCTTTTCTATCTTTGATGCTCCTTTTGATTTCACAACCTCTGGGTCCTTAACAACACCCTTCGCATCCTTTATCCCATCTCTTGAAGTGCAAAACTTACAATCTGCCTCTAGGATTTCACACAGGCTAACTATTCCATCCATTGCCTTGTGAAACATCACCCAAGGAAAAATAGCCACTGTGATGCAGAATATAGTGCACCATGGCGTAGTAAGTAACCCCTCTCGCTTGACTCCTCCCAATTCTCAACATATTTGTCTAAAGATTCTGCATCCAATCTCCATCGCTTCAGAACTAAGGGTTCTGGAATCTTTGCAAGGTGCTCAGCTTTCATCATGAAGAACATGTGTCTACAAGGATACCCATTTTTCGCCAAATGTTACACTGGCATTCTAGTTTTCTTGACGCCCTACCAAAACATGCAATTATGAGCATGTTCGGTTTCCTATACTCCTCTAAAGTGTACACCATGGTGTTGAGGCACCTCCTTTTCCTCACTAGATTAACAGCTCTAGCCTTTTCTATTTCCTTCTTTACATCCGAAAACACCTCCCTCGTATACACCCTTGCGGCAACAGACTCGATTGATTTGAGACAAGTGGTCATCACAGGCACAGTGTGTATGCAGTTGAATTGGAGGAGAATTTCCTTGTTTCTATATTCGCGTACTGCTAGTTCCAAGTTCTGGCTCATCTCAAGTATACTGTGGGTTGACTTGGAGAACTTGTTGACGAATGCATTAATCCCCTCACAGCGTGATGTCGTTAGAAATCCCGCACAAAACTTGTCGGACAGGTACGCATTTGCCCACATTTTTCTCTTCTCATGCATTTGGTTGGCCCACAAACTATCCTTCAGCCCAAACTCCTCAAGCACATCCTCCCAATCCGCCTCAAATTCGGCAATCTCCATCTCCGAGTACAGCCACCGCTTGAATAAGACCTTCAAATTCTCGTCCTTCATGTTGGAGGTAACATTCCTCTCTACATGCCATGCACACAACCGGTGTATCGCTTCAGGTAAAACTTCCTTGACAGCCTTAATCATCGCTATATCTCCATCTATTATAACTACCAACGGCTTCTTCCGACACATCACCTCTAAAAGATTCTCTAACATCCAACGATACAAGGAAACACTTTCATCCATTAATAACCCAAACCCAAAAATTGTCGTTTGCTTGTGGTTATTTACACCAAAGAAAATAACAACGGGCCTCTTGTACTTGTTTTTCCTGTAAGTAGAGTCGAAGACTAACACATTGCCAAAGTATTGGTAGTCCGATCGGCTTGCACCATCAGCCCATATCAAATTCCCCAGCCTTTCGTCGGCAATCATGTTGTACCTTGCAACTGACATCGAGTCCGAATCATCCTTTCCTTCAAGATATACTAGGGCTGCATTTGCATCACCATCCACTATTTTTGCCCACCTCGCCTTGTCAGCATAGTTATATGCATCCTTCTTCAAGAACCCAAACAAGGAGTACCCTCCGGCAACACCAGCCATATATCCCAGTATCTTCGACGTTGCGATTCCATGCAAGCATCCTATCTATCTACGCCTTAATTAGCTGCCTCATTTAATTCACGGTGACTCGCTAACAAGTGTACCATCCCAACAGGTGCCAATTCATGATTGTGCTCCATCACTACTTTCCTTACCTTCCAGTTATTCTCATTCTCGTCCAAGTACACCGACAACTTTGCTTGGCAGCCAGTTCGGGTCTCTGGTTTGTGCATCCTCCTTCTGTCTATTCTATTGTAGTGTTTAGTCTCTCTCAGTCCTTCCCTATTGCAGAAAAACCGATATCTCACCAACTTTCCATCACAATCTTTGCCAGAATCACCCTTCCGCACCCCAAATCCATGACATCTTCCATATTTGCGGTAAGTTTCATAGGCATCATCAACACTATCCCAAGCCTTTTTTAGTAAATCAGCCACGCTCAACCCGGCAACATCTCCATGTTGAACCATGTCATCCTCATCATCATCCTCAAAGCTATTATTATCGTCAGTAAATTGCCATTTCGGATCGACATATGTCCCACCAGCATCACCCCCACCTTCCCCAACTCCTTCACTAGGACTACCATTCATCTGGACATCCGCAACAGAATATAATATGCCCTACCATGCTCTGCACCAAGCTGCAGTTTGATTTTTACAACTATTAATTTAAATTACCACAACTCATATAACAAAAACTTTTAGTACTTTCTGTTGTTATGTATACTTATTATAAAAATATCACAACTCTAATGCTCTCCACGCCAATCAAACCTGTTCAACTCACCCTATTTCAACTCTCCCAACTTTTTCCTGACGGCTTCGACTATTGAGATGCTCCGACTTATTCAACAACACTACAATAGAAAGGGATCAATAGCTTACACAATAATGTAGACTGAATGCTTACCTCAGACTGGGTGTCCTCCGCAGTCCCCAAATGTAGAGAGTAAAGTCCAGGAACAACATTTTCGTCCACCGGCATCACGTCACTTTGGTTGATGACCACTAAACCCTCTATCGATGAACCCCAATGTCTGTTCCTCACACCTATCACAAGCTTGCGGGAACCGAACCTATCATGTAACCTTTCAAGTGACTTTTCAATGGTTCAATGATCCATTCGAGATTGAATTGTGTTTGAACCAATTTAATTAAATATAATATGAAATTCTTAAAAATGCAATATATAAGTTCAACTATTTAAATTTCATGTTTTTAGACTAATAAAATTTAAAATTTCACAATTTTCTTTAACAACTTGGCCAAAATTTGCAATTAAAAGTTCACAAACAAGTTCATACAACAAGACAGGAATACTAAATAATTCAGAAAACAGTAAACACGCTAAAGGAGCTCATGAATCATGCTGCATATAATCCTTTTATGTTTGCAAAAATTTGAAAAATGATCCCAATCTTCATTGTGCTTGAAAATTCTATTCCTATAACTTCGCATAAAGTTAAATCGAATGTTAATTTTACAAAATAAATAAATCTGAATACATATATAATATACACCAAGACTTCCTGCTGGATCAGTTCCATGAATCATGCTGAGTATAATTCTAAGCCATCCTTAAGAAAAGTTTCAAGGAAGGATTTAATCACTAAGAAAACACACTAAACTCAGAAAAATTAACAAAAATCAACAACAATTAAGTCATGAGTAATAATAACTCAGAACTAACTCAACAATCAACATTTAACCAAAAAACTAGCACCAAATCAAGAGTCAGAGCAAAATTAAAATTAACTAAGAACCGATGGAGGCTTACCAGTGGTGAAAAAGACTGAGCTTGGAGACGGGGGAGAACTTTAAGAGAGACACAGCCACGCCGAGGAGAGAACGAAGACAACACCAATGACAACACGGATGACCGCAAGCAGAGATCTCCACCGTGCGACTGTGTCAGCTTGGAGAGAAAGAGTGCGCTTGAAGGGAGAGATTTTTCCAGGAGAGAACAGACTCCCACTTCGGTAAGAAGAAGACCGTGACAGAAAAACGACGGGTGCCGGCGAGAAACTCGACGACGGCAGCAATGGCACAAAACAAACAAACCCGGTCTCCTCTATGGATGTCACCGAGACCAAACGAGAATCAGCAGTCTCAGTTCAAGTGACGCCGATGGCAATGAAGAAGGTGGGGCGTGGGGTTTAGTGGCTGCCAGGGTTTATTGATGTCTCTCTTCTCTGATGTGGTGTTGGAGAAGGATGAGAGGCTCATGAAGTGGGATAGAGACTCAGAGTAAAGCATCTCCTTGTTTTTTTGGTCAGGAAAACGAAGGCACATCATTCACATCATATGGGCTGTGTGAAATATTTCTTTTTTCAATCTATCAATGCAACATATTTGGCACACTTCATACATACCAAACCCACTTATATATTATTTCAGCATAAGCCCAAGCCCACACAATAAAAAAAATTTCATGAATACTCTAAATATATTTAATATTATTTGTGATTATAAAATTTTAACATCAAGATTATAATTTTTCTACGGTTAATTACTAGACAAAACCTGCTATTGTGGGTCCAATTTCTGCAGCCATTGCTTGTACTTATCAAAGTTCAAAGTCACCTTCATACTGCAAAATACACGTGTACACCTTCCTAATTTGACACGCGTGCTTCAGCACCTGAGGAAGGAATCCTCCTTCAGCATAGTAGAATTTCCCTAGTTTCTGAGTTCATTTTTTATGCTAATTCAGCTGATGGAATGTTGATGTAGCTATTCCCTACCACGTTGGAAGTTTTCAATGATTAAATGACATGACAAAATTGCAATTGGACCTAATTTAGTCTTTAACCTATTATAAAATCATAATTCATCCCCAATTATCCAGATTGCATTTCTCTTCTTCTTACTTTTCTTTTTCTTCCTCTTAATTGAAGCTTTCTGAAACTATGATAGGAGGTGAGGGCACTGCTGCGGACAGTTCGATAAGATCAACTTTTAATGGGTACTTGGCAGCGACAACTAACTTTGAGAGCATAGTGCGGGTGTCAGAATGGTGTGGTTGTCGCTGCCGTCCAGTTTTGTGATAGTTTGAGACAAATTTGAATTCAAACAAACCTTTTTTGGTTATCCCAATCATAATGTGAGTTACTTTGTTAGTGTTGTGTTAAGTTGTTAGTTCTTTGTTTCTACGGAATTTTTTTCTTGTTGCAAACAAATAGAAAGAGGTGGCGTGGGTTATTTGTGTGAGTAGACATTAGATAAAATGAAGCTGCTGCAAAACCAGAACCTATTAGTCAAATTGATGATCTGAAGCTAAACTTTGTCTGGAGACTAGGAAAGTTGAAAGATGATATTAGGAGTCAAAAAATAATTTTTCATTTATTCGTGTTGGTTCTGCTTTTAATAATAGTGTTCTGTATAGTAATGTTATGTCAAATTTAAATGTACTTTGTGGTTAGTTTATATATGTGATGAAAATCTAAAGTTGTTATAATATTATGTGCAATGAAATATATGAAATATGTGTAAAGTGTTTGTCCTGTAATTGCATCAGATTCATGAATGTGCCTTATTTAAGGAATGTGGGTATAGAATAAAAATAACAATTAACCATAAGAAGTCATAGTTTAATTGATTATCAAGATTCAAATTATCAAACATAATGCAAAAAAATACTACTGATATAATATTTTCACTCATCTCATAGGGCTATACCAAAATAACAAATTGGGACCATCTTTAGTGAAATAGTGCCTAAGTTTTTCACAAAAAAAAGCCATATCTATTAATTCAAAGTCTTTAGTTCTTCTTCCTTGGAGCCTTGAATCCTGGAATTAGGATGAACTTCATGAAGTTTTCTATCCTTACTAATGTTCCTGAACTTGCACTTTGCATTAGATTGACCGGGATAATTGCTACTAGTGGAGGAAACCTTTTCTTGGTACTAACTTTGAAGACCTTGTAGGGACAACCTACGTGGAGAAAAAATAATATTATAGATATGAAAACTCATAGTATACGTCAATCACTCCTTCATTCTTCTTACCAAAAGTGATTATCTTTGTTAGCTCTTTGTCACCATTCAATTCCCTTAAACCATTCTCCAAGCCTCTACAAAAAATTAGCCACCAACAGTATTTTATGTCAGTATATTCAACTTTTTTATAGTAGTTCCTCACGTAGAACACATCTAATGTGTCTACATCTATATCACCTAGACAACTCCTATTATTTGGTAAATAAGCCAACATTTTTTCTTTATTTTTTATGAAATTACCCCCATGATGAAGCATAAAATCTAGTAATTCATTCATATGCAAAGAATTCCAAAAACATATCTTTAGAATGCAAAAAAGTTATAAACGCATCAAGGTATAAGAACATCACAATCCATGACAACCATCTCTCTCAACCCCATTCCAAATGGTTAACCCAGTCCATTCGTATATTTGAAAAAACAGAGTGTAAACTCCAACCCACTACCAAAATTTTTCAAACCCTAGTGAACAAAGAAACCATAAAAATCCATTATACCAAAAGCCACTAACACAGCTATTATATGAAATAATCAAAATTTAAAAAAAAAAAGAAGGTTACCTTCACTGTATATGATAATGCTACAAATGCTTGCTTCCATACGAGGAGAAGATAATCTAACCCACCAGTTCAACGTCAACAGCGTCTTCGCAACACAAACAATAAAAAAACTAAACCCTAACTTTTCGCCATTAAAGAAGAAGATAAAAAGAAGAACGATAGTGGAAGTGCAGAAGACGAACGAATTTCTGTGTTTGATCAAAAACAGTTTTTGACTCACATTTGCACCCAAACAGGGTCGTTTTGTCCAACATTGGGTGCCAAACCAAAACGACGTCATTTTGGTTACCTTCAGCGTGGCAAGGAATAGCTGCATCAGCACTCCGTCAGCTGAGTCACCACCGAAAATAAACAGAGAGACCATTATGGTGTTTAAAGCTAAATATGTGAGATTATTATGCGAAAATTGAAATTTTAAAGACCAAATTAAATAATTAAATGAATTTTAGGGACCAATACAAAGATTTACCCGTAAAAACTCATGTGAATAGTTAATTATTACAATGGTACTTTAATGATAGATACATTTCAATTGTAATATTTAAAATTGGTTAATAGGACTTAATTGCATCAAAATTAGTAGATGCTAATTAAGTCACATGAAATAACTAAGGACAATATTAACAACAATTAAAAAGTGTCACTGTGAACTAGCCGTTACAGTGAAGGATGAAATTTACATTAGCGTTACACTAACAATGGCGACATAAAAGTTTTTAAATAATTGACTTAAGGTTCGTTTAGAAAGCTTTAAAAATTATTTTTTTGAATTTTTGACTTATGAAAAATAATAGTATTAATGTTTCGTGTAATTTTTAAAATTAAATTGTAACTTTTTAAGAAGCTATTTAAGTGTTTATGGAGAAGTTAAAAAAAAGTTTAATTACTCTGTTGGTCCCTATAGTTTCGCAAAATTTTCAATTAGGTCCCTATATTTTTTTTCCTTTTAATTTGGTCCCTGCACTAATTTTTTTTAATTAAGTCCCTCTTGACAGTAATTGGTTTAATTGTATAGGGACCCAAGTAAAAAAAAAAAATTGGTGCAGGGACCCAAATAAAAGGAAAAAAAAAGTTTAGGGACTCAATTAAAAAAAATTGGTGCAAGAACTTAATTAAAAGAAAAAAAAGTATAGGGACCTAATTAAAAATTTGGCAAAACTATAGGGACCAACAGAGTAATTAAACCTAAAAAATGATTTCTCTTATAATCAAAAGCTTTTTATCACATTTTTTTTAAAATAAACACTTTTAGAACTAAAAAACTAAATACAAAATAATTTATTTATAAGCTAGTTTTAATATAAGTATCTATTGTTTAAGTTATTTTAAAAAAAAAACTTAATTAAGCTGTTTACCCAAGCTGGACATAATTCGTTCAAGGTTAAGAACTAAAATAAATATTATCTTTTTTCTTTTAGAATTTTATTGAGAAAAAATATATACACTGAAAAAAAAAGACTTTCATGCTTTTATTTCTTAGTTCTCTAAAATTGTTTTAAGAAATAAAATTTGATTTTAAGTAAATTATCATTTCTGCTATTAAAGATGCAGATAGTAGTAATATATAATTATATATTACTAATTTTATAATCAAAATATGTCACATGTTTTTTTTTATTGCAATTGAAATCAAATATTTTTCTCCAAAATTAAAGAGTTCTTCCTGTTAGGTATCAGAAGCTTTAATGAGAAATCACAACTAGAAAATTGCTTAATATAAACAGATTTACAGACATATTTGGTCTTCATTACACACAGATTTTTGGTTACCGACGAAATTACCAACGGATTTCGTCCCTCTGTAAAAGTCTCATCGGAAATTATTTATCGACAAATTTTTTTCCATCGGTAATTTACCGACAGATTTTTACTAGTTACCAACAGATTTTCCCTCGGTAAATCTCCCTTCCATTTTCCTTGGACGTCAAACTTTTCAACGGATTTTCTGTCGGTAATTAGAGGCAGATTTTCCGACGGATTTTCCATCGGTAATTAGAGACAGATTTCCAATAGATTTTTTGTCTGTAGTTTGAGCCTTGAAATACCATCCCAAACTCTGAATACAGACAAAAAATCCGTCTGTAAATCTGTCAGTAAGATAAAATAGATTTTTTTTAAATTTTTTCATTACAAAATAAACATGTTTTCATACAAAATAAAAAAAAAAACTCAATTCAACTCATATAAATTATATATTATTTTTTTATGAGGTATATGAAAAATAGATTATCTATATAATATTTCTTTGCATATAACTCTACTTATTCAATAATATACAGTTATACATCCATATGGAGTGAAAATTACATCCATGTCTCAGAAATATTAGTAGAGTAGCATCCTTAGAATTTTCTAAAATTTCTTGAACAATGCAAGCTAAGCTAGAAACCACTCATATGGTAAGTGTAGAACTTTATGACAGCTATGTACACTCTATTGATTCTACAATGTACACTCTATTGAAGCTGCAATGGCCGCAACGGCAGCAGCTACGCCTGCCACGGATACTGCAGCATGCAACTGAGCATTATGAGTCCTAATTTTCTGCTTTTTTCTCTCCTTTTGATCCTTCAGCCATCTTCCCATTATCCTTCCTCTCAGCAAACTCTTATAAAGCTAGTATGCAAAAGTTTACAAGAAGAATAACAAAGAAAAAGAGTAATGAATGATTGAGTTTTTATTTTTAGTATATAATCATGAGGTTGAGTGTAATGTACCTCATTTCTGAGCAAGTTTTGACTAGAAAGAAATTCTGGATTGATTGCTTGATGGGGTAAAATAAGTCCTGCACATAGTGATTGACTGTTCCAAATGCCATGTGAAGTCAAAAGAATCAATTACCGTATATCTTGATCTTTTGTCAAGAATATATTTAAGCACTGCAACAGATGTGGAGAAAAAGATCAACACAATTTCTCAATGATTTATATGATTTGTATGACAACACGATTCATATATGAAATTAGCTACCTATATGCACTGATCAGAACTTAACCATTTCTGTGTCCCCGTGAGAGCAATATAATGCAACAACAACAACAACTGCTCCTAATAAAAAAACTAAATTTGTTATGAGACAAATTTGTAGAAGCAACTTGCTTTGTTTATTTTCCTATCTACTAATCTGGATCCCTTAATTTGCTAGCTTGCCAACACATTTCAATGTTCCACTACTATATATTTCTTAATAGAAATTATTATTATCCTATGATAACATATTTTTTAATAACATCCTTTTTATCAAGTTTTCATGTCCTGCAAGTAGTGCACACTTTGCTTCTTTTATTATATATATATATATATATATATATTTTGGTAAAGAGAATAGAGATGTGTACATACAATAGAGAAGACGAAATTGGGGTCCTTATCCCTTAATATATACTGAAGGATTACCATGTGTTCATAACACGCAGAGGAAGAAAAGAAAGTAATCCTTAAAGATCTATTTTGTGTTTAAACTTTATTCCAATAATATAAATATAATATATAGATCAGATCTAAATACCTTTAGACACTTTAGTAAAAATCACTTTCTCCTTCGATGGTACGAAAGCGCTATACGTATCTACATCGAGACCAACCTTTGCTGTCAACTCTTTGACCAATGGACATTTGATCTAAATTGAGAAACCTCTTGCAACTCTTTGCACATCATAAAATTATTCTCCAAGAATTAGGCTCACATATATTTATGTGCGTAGAGGTAAAGGAATAAAACCCTTGTGTTTTATTCTCCTAACTTTCATGTACTCTTGGCATACATATATATAGTATGAGATTTGTTATTGATTTTAAATTTGAATCTCAATTCAAATTTAAAACATATATTTTTATTTTAAACTTGAATCTTTCAAATTCATGAATCATATCGTAACTCGATTTGAAACAAAATCGGTTAGGATCTCATCCAAATTTAGAATTCAAATTTAGAAATAGAATAACTAATTATTCTCAAATCTCATTTAATGTTTTCAATTATCATATTATTATATTCTTGGTGCTAGCAAAGAATATAATAATATTCTATTTGAATTAATATAATTATTTATTTGATCAAATCAAAATAATAATTAAATAATTCTACAGCAAAGGTTAGAACATTCATTAGTGTGTGACCCCATAGGTTCAATACTAAGCGGGTAGTAAATTAGTCATACTAAATTTACTAATCAAGGTTGGCGTCTAGCAACACTCCTTAACGACCCGATAATATGAAGTAATATATTTTTACTAAGAACCTGAGAAGAATAAAGTATAATTCCTTCCATCTTTTCAGCTTTTGGTTAACCTTTAGAGTATGATTTAATTGTCAAACTCTAACTTGTTACCATTATTATAATGAACTGTGAATGACCTAAGAAACTCATTTCTTCATTCATTCAATCCTCTTGGCCAAGGTTTTATTCATCTCAGTCATTATAATCATAGAGCTCAAACTCTTTACCGAGAGTTGACGGATTCCTTATTGACTAATCATTAATTCTACAAGTATTTAAATTATACCCAATATCCATTCAACTAGCACCCTAGGGTATTAGGTGTCCGGAATCAAAGTATAATAAATACATTGTTAATTACTATGATAGTCACAGGTCAAAGGAAACTCTATTACCATGTTCATCTTGAGAATATCCTATTGACAAATATACGGTAATTATAACCATTAGAAATTCTCAAAGTGAGTCAGTTCAATGGTCATATCTCTATATGCACCATCTATATATATAATTTAATAATTAAGATCTATTAATCTTTATCCAATGAAGACCATTATATATATATATATATATATATATATATATATATATATATATATATATATATATATATATATTGATCTTTCCGGATTATTAATGTCCTTTTTAATAATCCTATGACCAAGAACAGTTTAGATTAAATTGTAAAAGATTTATCTCTCAATATTATGATCACTATCACAATGATAAATCTCTAAATTTAATCAAGGACCTTATTATATTAACATTTTAATATAATAACAATAATAAATTATTTGACACATGATTGATTGGATTGTGGTCATACTCCTTATTCCCAGCA
Organism: Arachis ipaensis; assembly: GCF_059453495.1. Lineage (NCBI taxonomy): Eukaryota > Viridiplantae > Streptophyta > Magnoliopsida > Fabales > Fabaceae > Arachis > Arachis ipaensis. The sequence continues at coordinate 35,480,276 of NC_142435.1, read as the reverse complement.
TGTACAACTCATAAAGCATTTATATGAAAAGCAAAGCTTAGATGCTTAAGAGTCATATATACTAAGTAAAAATCAGAGACTTGAGTCATCAACTCCATTAGTTAATTTTTTTTTCAAATTTGAAGTGAAAAGTTAAATCTAATTAACTTCAGCATTTATATGAAAAGCATACTAGTATTATACTAGCTAGCCTCTTCTTTATTTATTTATTTATTTATTTATATTTCCCCTGGTATAATACATTCTCAAATGCCTATTATTTAATATGCAATTCCTGACATACTTTGTTCAAGTACCAATAACTTATTTTTATTGTAAAAGCATGTACCTTTTCATTGTTCCTATCTAATATAATATCTATATATATAACCTTCTCTTCAACAAACACAAAGCACTACTATATAGTATCTGGAAGTACATTAATCTTTACTCTCTCATCACATCACATAAGAAAAATTTTTTTGGTAGACTAAAAAAAATCTTCAATAAAAACAAATAATTGTTTTTACACTCTTCCATTATATTATCTACCAAAAAACTTTTTCATTATATATTAATTGTATCTTTTGCCTTTTCAGTACACACAAAAGCCAATTAACTTATGCGATCTTAATTTTTTTTCTAAACTATACTCCAAAGAACAACAAAACAAGGAATTGTACCAAAAAATAAATAAGTATATAAATAAAATACACACCTTTGGATTGTGCTAAGTCCCCTGCTTCCCAGTACAATTGAGTACAATTTCAGATCTTCAATAGTCTAGAAGCTTCTCTCTTGCATCACCCCAATAACTTTTTGCAACAATGTTCACCTGAATCAAAACATAGCTTCACTCATAAAGATACCTCTAGAACAATCTATGCCAAAGAATCAAAACAGAGAAAAACAGAGAGAACTGCAAATCAAGAACCTCAATATCAGTTTGAACTGCATACTTGTTCATAATCTCTTGCTCTCTAAACTCCGCAAAGGAATCAGAGCTGCAAATATAACCAAACGAAATCAGATTAGATTAATAACACAGGATTAGAACAAAATCTACAATAAAAAATGCCTCAAACTAAACTAGTGTGTCTAAGAATTCATTGATTGTAAGGCTTTGCAAGGCTGCAGAATCCACTATGGATCCTAATAATGCTGTTAATGCCAATGTGGCAAATCTGAATGGGAATGAGCAATAAAGAAGAGTGCTTGGCTCTTACTCTGCTCCTACTGCAGATCTTTATAGAAAAAGCATTGTGGTGCCTCCTATAGTTACAAACAACTTTGAGTTGAAGCCACAATTGGTCATCCTGGTGCAACAAAACTGTCAGTATTATGGTCTTCCCCAAGAAGACCCAAATCAATTTATTTCTAACTTTCTGTAGATTTGTGATACTGTGAAGACAAATGGAGTGAACCCAGAGGTGTACAAACGCATGCTCTTCCTGTTTGCTCTGAGAGATGGAGCAAAGCTATGGCTAGATTCCCAACCCAAGGAGAGTTTGGATACTTGGAACAATGTTGTTACTGTGTTTCTTACTAAATTTTTTCCACCAAAGAAGCTGACTAAGCTTAGGGTGGAGGTTCAGACTTTCAGGCAGAAGGATGGTGAAACTCTTTATGAAGCTTGGGAGAGATACAAGCTACTGACTAGGCAATACCCTCCGGACATGTTCTCCAAATGGACCCAACTAGATATCTTTTATGAAGGTTTGGGTGAAATGTCCAATATGTGCTTAGATAATTCTGCAGGTGGTTCACTGCACAAGAAGAATACACCGGAGGAGACTATTGAGCTTATTGAGTTGGTTGCTAGCAACCAATGTTTATACTCATCTAACAGGAATCATGTGAAGTCAGAGACTTCTCAGAAGAGAGGTGTGTTGGAAATGGAAGCTGTTAATGCTATTCTTGCTCAGAACAAGCTTATGTCTCAGCAAATAAATCTACTTACTCAGCAGATGGGTGGCATGCAAGTCTCAGCTATCAACACCAAAAATCCACCTCAAGAGGTCTCTTATGACATGACAGGTAATTTTGTACACAATGAGAATTATGATTATGCTCAATATTTTTCTGAACAGGTAAATTACATGGGGAGTGGTCCTAGAAACCCCAATAATGATCCATACTCTAAGATATACAATCTTGGGTGGATGGACCAACCTCAGAGATCTCATAATTTTAACAATAATTCTCAGGGCGGTTTCCAACAGAACAATCATAATAATTGCCAATTTCAGTCTCATCAACAAGATAAACTCTCATTCCCAACAAGATTCTAATTTGGAGATGATGAAGAGTTTTATACAGGAAACCAGAGCCTCTATTAGAAACTTGGAGGTGCAAATGGGCCAACTGAGCAAGCAAATACCCCTGAGGTCTGAATACAATTCAAAACTTGGAGATTCAGATGGTCAATTAGCCACAAAAGTTAATAAAATTGATAAGAGGACCATTAATAGCCTTCCTGCTAACACAATTCCAAATCTAAGAGAGGAATGCAAGGCTATCACCTTGATAAGTGGACAAGTGGCAAGTACGGAAGCACAAGTTAATGAGGAGCCAGTTGAAAAAGAAGCTTCAGAAGAAAAGAAAGAAGAAGTAGAGCACATCCCTCCAAAGCGTGCAGACAACCCATTTCCAGACTCTCTTGACACTTATCCTACATTGCCAAAGGCTCCTGAGTACAAGCCTAAAATGCCATATCCTCAAAGACTTCAAAAAGAGACCAAGGACAAGCAGTTTTCAAAGTTCTTGGAATTCTTCAAAAAGTTGCAAAACAATATTCCTTTTGCTGAGGTTTTGGAACAAATCCCTCTCTATGTCAAATTCATGAAGGAGTTGTTGTCAAAGAAGAAGCCTTTAAAGGGAGATGAGACAGTGGTCCTGACTAAGGAATGAGTGCCATCATTTAGAATAACTTGCCAAGGAAGATGCCGGATCCAGGGAGCTTTCAAATTCCATGCACCATTGGGAGCACAACCTTTGAGAAAGCGTTATGTGATCTCGGAGCAAGCATAAATCTAATGCCCTTATCTGTGATGAAGAAGCTGCAAATCCAAGAGGCACAACCCACAAGGATAGCAATACAAATGGCAGACAAATCTCTAAAGCTTGCATATAGATTAGTGGAGAATATCTTGGTCAAAGTGGGTAAGTTCTTCCTCCCAGCAGATTTTGTGATTCTTGACACGGGGGAGGATGAGAATGCCCCTATAATTCTAAGAAGGCCATTCCTAGCCACTGGAAGAGCTCTAATTGATGTAGAAATGGGTGAATTAGTGCTCAGAGTGCATAATGAGCAACTGGTCTTTCATGTCTTCAATGATATACATTCAGCAGGTAAAGAAGAGAGGTGCATGCAGACTGAGCTTATTGATCCAAACCTTCAAGAACCCCCTGATGACGGACGGCAGAATCTGCAGCTCAAACCTCCTTTGGTGACAATCAATAAAATTCCCCCTGATATCAAACCTAAGTCTGGTGTCGGGAAACGCATCATCCACCAAGGAGGAGGTTCCCAAAAAGAAGAAAATACCCAGGGGATGGAGAAACAAAAAGATCCCAACTAAAAGTTTCTCCCCAGGAATGAAGGTGGTGTTGACTAGCAATCCAGTGTGGATTTATACAGTAAATAGAATCCTCTCTCTGGAGCATATTGAGCTAATTTATGGAGACACAGGAAAGAAGTTCAAAGTCAGGGGTGAAGAGCTAAGCCCCTATGATCCTCCTCCTTAGAGGAGCTGACCGTCAAGCTAGTGACGGTAAAGAAGTGCTTATTGGGAGGCAACCCGATAATTTCGTATCCTTAGTTATTTTTCGTAGTAGTGATTTTCTTATTTACTTGATTTTTATTGAGTTTTTACTGTTTTTCTTTCGTTTTAAGTGTGTTCTGATCATGCAGCTATTTTAGAACAGGAATCGGACACTTCGAAAAAAAAGTACATGACGCGCAAGCGTCGCTGACGCGTACGCGTCATATGTGTGTGCGTGAACAATAAAATTTAACAGAGAGTTGGGCAGGAGTAGTGCTGGTGGTGTGCCTGGCGCACAAGAAAATCCACGCGTACGCGTCCCCACGCGTACGCGTGACCCTGTAAATTGGCGTAAATGGGTGTCAAAAACTTGGGGCGGAATTTATAACCACAAACTAACCGGCAAGTGCATCGGGTCGTACCAAGTAATACCTCAGGTGAGTGAGGGTCGATCCCACGAGGATTGAGGGACTAAGCAACAATGGTTGATTAATTTACTTAGTTAGACAAGCAGAAAATAGTGTTTGAGAGTTCAAAAGCATTAAACAGTAAATTCAGAATATCAGAAGACAGGCCAGTAAATAAGTTGGAAAAACAATATGGAGAAGGCAGTTAAGGCTTCTGAGTTATCTATTTTTCGGATTGACTTTTCTTATTAATTTATTTTAATCATGCAAGATTTAATTCATGGCAAACTATATGTGACTAGACCCTAATTCTTTAGACCTTTCAAGTCTCGTCTAACTTTCATCAACCGCCAATTCCTTGGTCAATTAATTCCAATTAGGGGGTGAAGTTTAATTCTAGTTATTATGCCACAAAAATCCTAATTATCCAAATATAAGAGGATTATATGTCACGTATCCTGTTAAGTCCAGATAATTAGAATTTAGGAGAAATTGTTTTCAAGCTGTTGTTCAAGTAAATAGCTTTTTCAAGTTATACAAGAACTCAATTAGAACATGGGTCATACTTCCATTCCACCCAAATTCATAAGATAAAGAACGAAAACAATCTTTGAAATATAAATCAGTACATAAATTAAAATAGAAAAAATAATAGTATCAATCCATACAATAGACAGAGCTCCTAACCTTAACAGTGGAAGTTTAGTTGCTCATGGAAAAGAGTGAAAACTAGGATTCTCGTAAACTGTAAATTGGGCTGAGGTAGAATAATTGTGAATTGGAATGGAATCCACTCAGAAGAGAACTTTATTTTCTCTTTTATATATAATCCTAAATTAATTTAAAATCTATTTTCTAAAACTAAAATAATATCTTTTCCTATTTTAAAATAAAAATAAAGTTTAAATCAGAATTAATTAAATAATCAGCATTTTCTGCATTTTCTGCACGTGGCGCATGTCACGCGTACGCGTCAGTCACGCGTACGCATCGATGGTCTTCTTCACGTGTCACGCGTATGCGTCAGGTACGCGCATGCGTCGCTGTGCAAATCTCCAAATCACGCGCACACATCAGGTACGTGCACGTGTCGTTCCTCGCTGGTCATCTCTTTTAATTCTTGTGCTCCTCCCATTTGTGCAAGCTTCCTCTCCATCCTCTAAGCTATTCCTGCCCTAATAGCCTTCTTCTATTTTTTCTATAGAAGCTCCATCAAATCCAACCAAATGCTACCTAAAATAAATAGAATTGCACACGACTCAAAGTAGCATCCATAGTGGCTAAAAGATAATTAATTTTTGATTAAACTCAATTAAATTAAATGCAAATTCACTAGGAAAATATAGGAAAGATGCTCACGCATCACAACAGCAAACTTGAATTGTTGCTTGTCCTCAAGCAACCAAAATAAGTGCAAGATTAAGATGTGAATTTACATGAGAAGTGAGAGTTTAGTTATGCTTGTGTCTCTTCTTAAAGTGGGATTTATCTATTGCAATTCTGAACAGTTTTAGCATCTCACTCTCCTTTGAATCAAAGGAATGTCAATGTCATGCAGAATTAGAATCCGGATCATATTATGAGTTCTCTGATCTTTATACCTCAGTTAAATCCTTGAACACAGCAGATATCCCTTAATTCTCAATTAACTGGTGCTTTGTACCTTGAGCCTAGCCGTGACTTTAAATGTTCAGTCTCAAGGGTTAATTGACACAAGAACACCACAAGCACTTAACTGGGAAACTCTTTTGAAGTTCTGATTTTTTTCTTTCAGCTATTCCCAGACAGTGGTGCTCAAAGCCTTTGGCATACTCTACTAATTGCAGTTGATCTCGACTCTAAATGTGCTGTCTCAAGCATTACTTGACACAATAACACTACAAGCATATGACTAGGGAAACAACTCTTTGAGCTTTTAATCATGTCTGACCTCTCTAGTCATTGATGCTCAGAGCCTTGGACCTTGCTTCTTCTCTATTTTGTTTTGTTTTGGTTTTTTTTTTTTTTTTTTTTTTTTTTTTTTTTTTTTTTTTTTTGCTTCAAGGATTAATTGTCACTAGTTTTCAGAAAATTCATAATACTTTTCGAAATTCCTTTTCCTTATATGTCAACATTCCTTGATTCAAATTCAAACATGCACGGTTTATGTCATGCATTCAGAATCACAGAGAACACCACTGATGAGCGGATAATTTATACCTTTTTTGGCATTATTTTTACATAGTTTTTAGTATATTTTAGTTACTTTTATTATATTTTTATTAGTTTTTATTTAAAAATCATATTTCTGGACTTTACTATGAGTTTGTGTGTTTTTCTATGATTTTAGGTACTTTCTGGCTGAAATTGAGGGACCTGAGCAAAAATCTGATTCAGAGGCTGAAAAAGGACTGTAGATGCTATTGGATTCTGACCCTGCTGCACTCGAAATGGATTTTCTGGAGTTATAGAAGCCCAATTGGTGCGCTCTCAATTGTGTTGAAAAGTAGACATCTTGGGATTCCTAGAAATATATAATAGTCCATACTTTTACCGAGATTTGATTGCCCAAATTGGCGTCCAAAGCCAGCCTAAAACTTTTTGGCGTAAAACGCCCAAACTGGCACTAGAATTGGAGTTAAACGCCCAAACTGGCACCCAAGCTGGCGTTTAACTCCAAGAATAACCTATGCACGAAAAGGCTTCAATGCTCAGCCCAAGCACACACCAAGTGGGCCTCGGAAGTGGATTTCTGCACTATCTGCACTTAGTTACTCATTTTCTGTAAACCCTAGTAACTAGTTTAGTATAAATATCACTTTTTACTATTGTATTGATACATTATCTTTGATCATGCTATCATAGACCATTGTACACGTTTGGAGGCTGGCCTCATGGCCATGCCTAGACTATTTTAACTTATGTATTTTCTACGGTGGAGTTTCTACACCCCATAGATTAAGGTGTGGAGCTCTGCTGTTCTTCATGAATTAATGTAAGTACTATTGTTTTTCTATTCAATTCATGCCTACTTCTCCAAGATATACTCTTGTTCTTAATTCAGTTAAGTCAAAATGAAGGGGTGACCCGTGACAATCACCCAATCTTCGTTACTCGCTTAGCCAAGATCCGCGTGCCTGACAACCACAAGCGGTTTACATGATGTTCAACGTAGTCATTGGACGACAGCTGGAGTATATTCTCTTGGATATCTAATACACGGACCGAGTCCGTGAGATTAGTATTTTCGTGGTATAGGCTAGAACAATTGGCAGCATTCTTGGGATCCGGAAAGTCTAAACCTTGTCTGTGGTATTCCGAGTAGGATCTGGGAAGGGATGACTGTGACGAGCTTCAAACCTGCGAATGTTGGGTGCAAGTGACAGTGTGCAAAAGGATCAATGGATCCTATTCCGATGCTAGCAGGAACCGACAGATGATTAGCCATGCGAAAACCGTAGAGGACCATTTTCACTAAGAGAATCCTACAGCTTGCCATGGAATGAAGTAACGCATGGTTGGAAGAAGGCAATAGGAAAGCAGAGGTTCAGAAGCAACAAAGTATCTCCATACGCTTATCTGAAATTTCCACCAGTGAATTACATAAGTAACTCTATTTTATTTTATGTTTTATTTATATTTTAATTATCAAAACCTCATAACCATTTGAATCCGCCTGAGTGAGATTTACAAGGATGACCATAGCTTGCTTCAAGCCGACAATCTCTGTGGGATCAACCCTTACTCACGTAAGGTTTATTACTTGGACGACCCAGTACACTTGCTGGTTAGTTGTGCGGAGATATGAAAAGTGTGAATCACGATTTTCCACACCAAGTTTTTGGCACCGTTGCCGGGAATTGTTCGAGTTTGGACAACTGACGGTTCATCTTGTTGCTTAGATTAGGTAATTTTATTTTATGTTTAAGCTTATTATTTTTATTTTCGAAAAATTCAAAAAAAAATATATAGTCTTCGAAAAAAAAATTTTCAAAAAAAATATGTTCTTCAGAATTTTTAAGAACGAATTCTAGAGTTTCATAAAATATGTTGAAGCCTGGCTGGCTGTTTAGTCATGTCTAATATTTTGGACTGAGGCTTTCACTTCTCATTGACATGCTTGTATGTTTTATGCTAAAGCTTGGCTGGCTATTTGGCCATGTCTAATCTTTTGGACCGAAACTTTCACTCAAAGCTTGGCTGGCCATTTGGCCATGTCTAATTCTTTTGGACCGGAGCTTTAGACTAACATTGCATGATTCCTGAAATTTTTATTAAAAATTTTGTATCTCTTTATTTCTTTTTCCAAAAAATTTTTGAAAAATATACCAAAAAAATTAATAAAACCATAAAAACCAAGAATTTTGTGTTTCTTGTTTGAGTTTTGTGTCAAATTTTAAGTTTGGTGTCAATTGCATGTTTTAACTTTTCTTAAAATTTTCGAAAATTCATCATGTGTTCTTCATGATCTTCAAATTTTTCTTGATGATTTTCTTTGTTTGATCTTTAATTTTTCTTGTTTTGTGTCTTTTCTTGTTTTCATATGCTTTCTTGAATTACTAGTGTCTAAAGTTTAAAAATTTTTAAGTTTGGTGTCTTGCATGTCTTTCTTTTCTTAAAAATTTTCAAAAATATGTTCTTGATGTTCATCATGATCTTCAAAGTATTCTTGATATTCATCTTGACATTCAAAGTGTTCTTGCATGCATTTTTTGTTTTGATCTTAAACTTTTATGTTTTGTGTCATTTTGTAGTTTTTCTCTCTCCTTATTAAAAATTAAAAATTCAAAAATAATATCTTTCCCTTACTTTACTCATAAATTTCAAAATTTTGAATTGATTTAGTCAAAAGTTTTAAATCTTAGTTGTTTCTTGTTAGTCAAGTCAAAATTTCAAATTAAAAATTCTATCTTTTCAAATCTTTTTCAAAATCAAATCTTTTTCATTTTTTTCCTGTTTTTCGAAAATTCTCCAAAATTAATTTTCAAAATCTTTTTCTTATTTTTATTTCATATTTTCGAAATTATTGCTAACATTTAATGTTTTGAGTAAAAAATTTTCAAGTTATTACTTGCCTATTAAGAAAGGATCAATCTTTAAATTCTAGAATCATATCTTTTAGTTTCTTGTTAGTCAAGTAATCAACTTTAATTTCAAAAATCAAATCTTTTTAATTTCCGTTTCAAATCTTTTTCAAAATAAATTTCAATCATATATTTTTTCAAAATTTAATTTCAAAATCTTTTTCTAACTTCTTATCTTTTCAAAATTGATTTTCAAATCTTTTTCAATTAACCACTTGCCTTTTTTGTTTGATTTTAAAAAGTTTTCTATTTCAATCATATCTTTTTCAAAACCACCTAACTACCTTTCTCTCTCTCTAATTTTTGAAAACTACTACCCCCGTTTTCAAAATTCTTTTTAATTAACTAATTGTTTTAAATTCTAATTTTATTTTATTTCTCTTTTTAATTTTTGAATTCTAACCAATAATTAAAATAAAAACAAAAATATTTTTCTCTTCTTTTAATTAATTTTCGAATACACACTCTCTCTCTCTCTCTCATCTCTTTCTATTTATTTTATTTATTTACTAACACTTCTCTTCTATTTATAATTCGAACCATCTCCCCCTCTCTGTGTTCGAATTCTTCTTCTTCTCCCTTCTTCATTCTACTCTTCTATTCTTCTACTCACATAAAAAAATCTCTATACTGTGACATAGAGGATTCCTCTTCTTCTCTGTTCTCTTCTTTTTCATATGAGTAGGAACAAGGATAAGAACATTCTTGTTGAAGCTGATCCGAAACCTGAAAGGACTCTAAAGAGGAAGCTAAGAGAAGCTAAAGCACAACACTCTGGAGATGACCTAACAGAAATTTTCGAAAAAGAAGAAGTTATGGCAACCGAAAATAACAACAATGGTGGAGATGCAAGAAAGGTGCTTGGTGACTTTACTGCACCAACTTCTGACTTCTATGGAAGAAGCATCTCAATTCCTGCAATTGGAGTAAACAACTTTGAGCTTAAGCCTCAATTAGTTTCTCTAATGCAGCAGAATTGCAAGTTTCATGGACTTCCATTGGAAGATCCTCATAAGTTCTTAGCTGAATTCTTGCAAATCTGTGACATTGTTAAGACCAATGGGGTTAATCCTGAGGTCTACAGACTTATGCTTTTCCCTTTTGCTGTAAGAGACAGAGCTAGGATATGGTTGGACTCACAACCTAAAGAAAGCCTGAACTCTTGAAAAAAGTTGGTCAATGATTTCTTGGCCAAATTCTTTCTACCTCAAAAGTTGAGCAAGCTTATAGTGGAAGTCCAAACCTTCAGACAGAAGGAAGGTTGAATCCCTCTATGAAGCTTGGGAAAGATACAAGCAATTGATCAGAAGGTGTCCTTCTGACATGCTTTCAGAATAGAGCATCTTATGTATATTCTATGATGGTCTGTCTGAATTGTCCAAGATGTCATTGGACCACTCTGCTGGTGGATCTCTTCATCTAAAGAAAATGCCTGCAGAAGCCCAGGAACTCATTGAAATGGTTACAAATAATCAGTTCATGTACACTTCTGAAAGAAATCCTGTGAATGATGGGATGACTCAGAAGAAAGAAGTTCTTGAGATTGATACTCTGAATGCCATATTGGCTCAGAAAAAAATATTGACTCAGCAAGTCAATATGATTTCTCAGAGTCTGACTGGAATGCAAGCTGCATCAGGCAGTACTAAAGAAGCTTCCCTTGAAGGAGAAGCTTATGACCTTGAGAATCCTGCAATGGAAGAGGTGAATTACATGGGAGAATCCTATGGAAACACTTACAATCCTTCATGGAGGAATCATCCTAATTTCTCATGCAAGGATCAGCAGAAGCCTCAACAAGGCTTTAATAATAATGGTGGGAGAAATAGGTTTTGCAATAGCAAGCCTTTTCCATCATCTTCTGAGCAACAGATAGAGAATTCTAAGCAGAGCCACTCTGACTTAGCAACCATAGTCTCTGATCTATCTAAGACCACTCTCAGTTTCATGACTGAAACAAGGTCCTCCATTAGAAATTTGGAGGCACAAGTGGGTCAACTGAGTAAAAGAGTTACTGAAATCCCTCCTAGTACTCTCCCAAGCAATATAGAAGAGAATCCAAAGAGAGAGAGCAAGGCCATAAATATACCCAACATGGCCGAACCCATAGAGGAGGAAGAGGCAGTGATTTCTAATGAGAAAGACCTCAATGGACGTCTATTGGCCACCAAGGAATTCCCTAATGAGGAACCAAAGGAATCTGAGGCTTTGGTGCACGAAATCACAATCACACTTTTGTAATTTCGCACAACTAACCAGCAAGTGCACTGGGTCGTCCAAGTAATACCTTACGTGAGTAAGGGTCGATCCCACGGAGATTGTCGGCTTGAAGCAAGCTATGGTTATCTTGTAACTCTTAGTCAGGATATCAATAATTCTCAGATTTAATTGTAAAAATTAAAAGAACATGAAATAAATACTTGTTACGCAGTAATGAAGAATAGGTTGAGGCTTTGGAGATACTTTGTCTTCTGAATCTCTGCTTTCCTACTATCTTCTTCTTCATGCACGCACGGCTCCTTCCATGGCAAGCTTTATGTTGGGCATCACCGTTGTCAATGGCTACTTCCCATCCTCTCAGTGAAAATGTTCCAAATGCGCTGTCACCGCACGACTAATCATCTGTCGGTTCTCGATCATGTCGGAATAGGATCCATTGATCCTTTTGCGTCTGTCACTTCGCCCAACACTCGCGAGTTTGAAGCTCGTCACAGTCATCCCTTCCCAGATCCTACTCAGAATACCACAGACAAGGTTTAGACGTTCCGGATCTCAGGAATGGCTGCCAATAATTCTAGCTTATACCACGAAGGTTCCAATCTTAGATTAGAAACCCAAGAGATACACATTCAAGCTTGATTGCATGTAGAACGGAGGTGGTTGTCAGGCACGTGTTCATAGGTGAGAATGATGATAATTGTCACGGATCATCACATTCATCAGGTTGAAGTGCAAATGAATATCTTAGAATAGAAGCAAGCGTGATAGAATGGAAAACAGTAGTAATTGCATTGATTCATGAAGAACAGCAGAGCTCCTCACCCCCAACAATGGGGTTTAGAGACTCATACCATAGAGAATACAATATGAAATGTGTAAAGTATCATGAGGTACAAGATGAATCACTAAAAGTAGTTTTTATAGTAAACTGGTGACATAGGGTTACAGAAAATGAGTAAGCTAGGGTGTTTAGTGTAAAAATCCACTTCCGGGACCCACTTGGTGTGTGCTTGGGCTGAGCATTGAAGCTTTCATGTGTAGAGACTTTTCTTGGAGTTAAACGCCAGCTTTTGTGCCAGTTTGGGCGTTTAACTCCAGTTTTTATGCCAGTTCTGGCGTTAAATGCCAGAATTCTTGAGATGACTTGGAACGCCTGTTTGGGCCATCAAATCTCGGGCAAATTATGGACTATTATATATTGCTGAAAAGCCCATGATGTCTACTTTCCAACGCAATTAAGAGCGCGCCAATTGGGCTTCTGTAGCTCCAGAAAATCTACTTTGAGTGCAGGGAGGTCAGAATCCAACAGCATCTACAGTCCTTTTTCAGCCTCTGAATCAGATTTTTGCTCAGGTCCCTTAATTTCAGCCAGAAAATACCTGAAATCACAGAAAAACACATAAACTCATAGTAAAGTCCAGAAAAGTGAATTTTAAATAAAAACTAATAAAAATATAATAAAAACTAATTAAAATATACTAAAAACATACTAAAAATAATGCCAAAAAGCGTATAAATTATCCGCTCATCAGGCTCACATAGAGACCATAGAGATTCCACTGAACTTACTGTTGCCATTCATGAGCTCTGCTGAGTATTCTTCCTCTAAAAAGGATAAAAATATTATTGAAGAGCAAGTTGCTCAGTATCTAGGAGCAATCATGAAGCTGAATGCCAAGTTATTTGGTAATGAGACTTAGGAGGATGAATCTCCATTGCTCATCAATGAATTGAATGCTTTGGGACAACTAAAGTTACCTCAAAAGAAACTGGATCCCAGAAAGTTCTTAATATCCTGTACCATAGGCACCATGACCTTTAAGAAGGCTTTGTGTGACCTGGGATCAGGAATAAACCTCATGCCACTCTCTGTAATGGAGAAACTAGGGATCTTTGAGGTACAAGCTGCTAGATTCTCACTAGAATTGGCAGACAAATCAAGGAAATAGGCTTATGGACTTGTAGAGGATGTCTTAGTGAAGGTTGAAGGCCTGTACATCCCTGTTGACTTTATAATCCTAGACATTGGGAAGGATGAGGATGAATCTATCATCCTTGGAAGACCCTTCCTAGCCACAGCAAGAGCTATGATTGATGTGGACAGAGGAAAGTTAGTCCTTCAATTGAATGGGGACTACCTTGTGTTTAAAGCTCAATGATCTTCTTCTGTAACCATGGAGAGGAAGCATGAAAAGCTTCTCTCAATACAGAGTCAAACAGAGCCCCCACACTCAACTTCTAAGTTTGGTGTTGGGAGTCCATCATCAAGCTCTGAGTCTCTGTGAAGCTCTCTAAGCGCTCAAGCTATTGACATTAAAGAAGCGCTTATTGGGAGGCAACCCAATGTTATTTAATTATAGTTATTTATATTCCATTGTCATTTTATGTTTTCTTTAGGTTGATGATCATGTGAAGTCATAAAAACAGCTACAAAATTAAAGCAAAATCAAGAACATCATCAAAAATAGCACACCCTGGAGGATAGGCTTACTGGCATTTAAATGCCAGTAAGGATAGCAGAATTGGCGTTTAACACCCAGCCTGACAGCATTCTGGGCGTTAAATGCCAGAATGGGCAGCACTCTGGGCGTTTAATGCCAGAAAGGGGTAGCAGACTGGCGTTTAGCGCCAGGAAAGGTAGCAGAGCTGGCGTTAAATGCCAGAATTGGCACACAGTGGGTGTTTGAATGCCAGAATGGTGCAGGGAGCAGAATTCCTTGACACCTCAGAATCTGTGGACCCCACAGGATCCCCACCTACCCCACCTCTTCTTCTCTCCTCTTCACACCTTTCCATAACACTCTTCCCCAAAATAACCTCCACCAATCACTTCTATTTCTCCTCTAAAACCATCATACAATCCACCTACCCCCACCCATTCAAATTTAAACCATCTCCCTCCCAAACCCAACCCCTATTACAAGAATTCCCTCTCCATTCCACTCCTATATAATCCCCTCATCACTCCTTCCTTTTCACACATCATACCCACCTAAAACCCTCCATGGCCGAACCATTCACACACCTCTATCCCCTCCATTTCTTCTTCTCCTCCTTTCTTTCTTCTTTTGCTCGAGAACGAGCAAACCTTTTAAGTTTGGTGTGGAAAAAAGCTCTGCTTTTTGTTTTTTCCATAACCATTAATGGTACCTAAGGCCGGAGAAACCTCTAGAAAGAGGAAAGAAAAGGCAGTTGCTTCCAACTCCGAGTCATGGGAGATGGAAAGATTCATCTCAAAAGCCCATCACTAGAAAGAGGATGGATCAAACAAGAGAGCCCACTCATGGACCTCAACAAGAGCATGAGGAAATTCCTCATCAAGAAATCCCTGAGATGCCTCAAGGGATGCACTTTCCTCCACACAATTATTGGGAGCAAATCAACACCTCCTTAGGAGAATTGAGTTCCAACATGGGCAACTAAGAATGGAGCACCAAGAGCATTCCATCATACTCCATGAAATTAGAGAGGACCTAAGAGCCATGAGAGAGGATCAACAAAGGCAAGGAAGAGACATTGAGGAGCTCAAGCACTCCATAAGATCTTCAAGAGGAAGAACTAGCCGCCATCACTAAGGTGGACCCGTTCTTTAATTTCCTTGTTCTTATTTTTCTGTTTTTCAAAAAATATGCTTTATGTTTTGTCTATGTTTGTGTCTTTATTACATGATCATTAGTGTCTAGTGTCTATGTCTTAAAGCTATGAATGTCCTATGAATCCTTCACCTTTCTTAAATGAAAAAAATGTTTTCTGAAAAAGAAAAAGAAGTACATGAATTTCGAATTACATCTTGAAAATAATCTAATTATTTTGATGTGGTGGCAATACTTTTTGTTTTCTGAATGAATGCTTGAACAATGCATATTTTTTATATTGTTGTTTATGAATGTTAAAATTGTTAGCTCTTGAAAGAATAACGAAAAAGGAGAAATGTTATTGATAATCTGAAAAATCATAAAATTGATTCTTGAAGCAAGAAAAAGCAGTGAAAAGCTTGCATAAAAAAAAAGAGAAAGAAAAAGAAAAAGCAAGCAGAAAAAGCTAATAACCCTTTAAACCAAAAGGCAAAGGAAAAAAAGGATCCAAGGCTTTGAGCATTAATGGATAGGAGGGCCCAAAGGAATAAAATCCTGGCATAAGTGGCTAAACCAAGCTGTCCCTAACCATGTGCTTGTGGCGTGAAGGTGTCAAGTGAAAAGCTTGAGACTGAGCGGTTAAAGTCGTGGTCCAAAGCAAAAAGAGTGTGCTTAAGGATTTGAAAAAGATTTGAATAAGAAAATTAAAAAGATTTGATTTTTGAAATTAAAGTTGATTACTTGACTAACAAGAAACTAAAAGATATGATTCTAGAATTTAAAGATTGATCCTTTCTTAATAGGCAAGTAATAACTTGAAATGTGATTTTTGAATAAAAACTAATAAAAATATAATAAAAAGTGACTAAATCGTACTAAAAACTATGTAAAAACAATGCCAAAAAGGGTATAAATTATCCGCTCATCAATAAGATAAGTGTAGTGAAAAAGTAGCAAAGAATTCAAAAATAAAAGCAAAACTAAAGTAAAGGTTCATTGAAACTTTTTCACAAACACATAGTGTGCATTGTATTATTCAACAAGCAAGTGGACCAAAACCAACATATAACCCCCATGAGAAAAGAATATGATATCCAATAAGGTAAGTAGCACCAATCAATCCAATGAATTTATAAAAGGAGTAGTGATCCAACACCAATTTCAAACATGTAATAAATTGAAAAGAAAATAACTAAGATTAAGCAAGAAATAAGAACCTAAAGTGCAACAAAAAGAAAAATAACTTACTTAAATGTAACTAAATTAAATGAAAATAGAGAAGATAATGATAGAAGAATGAAACCTTAAATGCAAGAAGGAGTAGTGGTAGGTAGAAATAATAAAGAAAGAATAGAAAAAGAAGAGAAATAATAAAGAGAAGAGAAAGAGGGCGCCGGAGAATGGTGGTCGCCGATGGAGGTCCACCGGAAAAAGGGGTAGAAGAATAGTGAGAAGGGAGGAAGAAAGAACAAAGAAGGAATTAAGGAGAAAAGAAGGAAACAAAAGAAGTGGGTTTGAGACGGCATAGACTAGGTCTACGTGCAGGAATTTTAAAATCGCATATCGACGCGTAAGCGCCGCCCACGCATACGCGTGGGTTGTGAAGAATAAAAGTGACACATACGCATCAATCACACGTATGCGTGGGGTTGAGCTGTGCGTTTTGCACAGTACCCGCATGGGCTCGGTAGAACTCTTTGTTCGAGCCATGCGGGAGCACCATGTCAGCCTCACTTTAGCATTATTTTTGGGGACGGGGCGACGCGTACGCGTGGGTAGCATCGCGCGCCCAGCACCCCTCCAGCACGAGCCTAGCACAACTTTCTGTCCAGGTCGTGCTGTGGCATAGTCCCAGCACGAATTCAGCATAAATGGAAAATGGGCGTCGACACGTACACATGGGTCACGCGTACGCGTGAGTTGTTCCCGCGCCCTTTGCCCCCTTTCCGCACGGCCTTAGCACAACTTTCTATTTGGCCGTGCGGACACGTCATTCAGGCATCGTTTTAGCATGATGCCTGTCCGCGATCTCACGCATGCGCGTCAGGATTTTTTTTTAATATAAAAATAACTCCAAATAAAAGTAAACATGAAAATTAACATCGGCATACATAAAGTAGAAGTACCAAAAAGGAAGATCATACCATGGTGGGTTGTCTCCCACCTAGAACTTTTCTTTAACGTCCTTAAGTTGGACGGTCCAAAAGCTCAATCCTTTTCCTTTGTTGGATCCTTCAAGAGGAAGATCTCTAGCTCCTTGTTGTTCTTCATCTTCTCACCATGATACAGCTTCAAACGGTGGCTATTGACTTTGAAGAAGGTGGGGCTTGAAGGGTGACTCAAATGGAAGACTCCATATGGCTCAGCCTTTTCCATCCTATAAGGTCCTTCCCACCTTGATCTCAACTTGCCTGACATTAGTCTCAAGCTTGAGTTATATAGGAGGACTAAATCCTCAGCTCTAAACTCTCTTCTCTTGATGTTCTTATCATGCACCGCCTTCACCTTCTCTTTATAGAGCCTTGAGTTCTTATACACTTCTAGTTGAAGGCACTCCAATTCCTATAGTTGCAATTTCCTTTCAATCCTAGCTCTCCCCAATCCAGAGTTGCATTCCTTCACCGCCCAGTAAGCTTTGTGTTCCACCTCCACCGGAAGGTGACAAGCCTTTCTGTAGACTAGGTGGAATAGACTCATGCCGATGGGTGTCTTGTAAGCTGTCCAATAGGCCCATAGCGCATCTCCTAGCCTGGAGCTCCAGTCTCTTCTATGAGGCTTGACAATCTTCTCCAGTATGCGCTTTATCTGTCTGTTAGAAACCTCGGCTTGCCCATTGGTTTGGGGATGGTAAGCCGTCGTCACCTTGTGAATGATTCCATATTTCTTCAGCAAACCTGTCATTCTTCTGTTACAAAAATGAGAGCCTTGATCACTCACGATTACTTGTGGTGATCCAAAGTGACAAATAATATTATTCCCAACAAAAGAAACAACAACGTTAGCATCATTAGTACGGGTAGGAATTGCTTTCACCCATTTAGAAACATAGTCAACAGCTAACAAAATGTATAAGAAACCATTGGAGTTTGGAAATGGACCCATGGAGTCAATACTCCAAACAAAAAAAATTTCACAAAATAACATAAGTTGTTGGGGCGTCTCATTCCTCTTGGATATATTTCCAAACCTTTGGCATTGTGGGCAAGAGTCACAGAAAACATTAGCATCCTTAAAAAGTGTGGGCCACCAAAATCCGCAGTCTAAATTTTTCTAGCAGTTCTTTGAGGACCAAAGTGTCCACTACTCTTAGAAGAGTGGCAGGCCTCTAAAATTGACTGAATTTTGGATTGTGGCACACACCTTCTAATTATTTGGTCAGCACCACATCTCCACAAATATGGGTCATCCCATATGTAATACTTGGACTCGCTTTTAAGCTTGTCCTTTTGATGCTTAGAAAAATTTGGAGGAAAGGTACGACTAACCAAATAATTAGCTATGGGTGCATAGCAAGGAACCACCTCAGATATTGCTTGCAAGCTATCAAGTGAAAAAGCATCATTGATAGGAGTGGAGTCATTTTCAATATGTTCTAGGTGACTCAAGTGGTCCGCCACTAAATTTTGGGAACCACTCCTATCTTTGATCTCTAAATCAAACTCTTGCAATAACAATATCCAATGGATTAACCTTGGTTTTGACTCTTTCTTAGCTAAACTTCAAAGTCGCATGGTATGAATATACTACCACCTTAGTTCCAAGTAAATAAGATCGGAATTTATCCAAAGCAAAAACAATAGCTAACAGTTCTTTTTCAGTGGTAGTATAATTAGACTGGGCACCATCTAAAGTCTTAGAAGCATAAGCAATAATATAAGGGTCCTTACCTTCGTGCTGAGCCAGTGCCTCTCCTACCGCATAGTTTGATGCGTCACACATGATCTCGAACGGCCTACTCCAGTCAGGCCCTCTCACAATAGGAGCTTGGGTCAAGACAATCTTCAGCTTGTCAAATGCTTCCACGCAGTCCTCACTCAAGTCAAACTCTACATCCTTCTACAGTAGACGGGACAAAGGTAGTGCAACCTTACTGAAGTCCTTGATAAAACGCCGGTAGAAACCTGCATGACCAAGATAACAACGGACTTTCCTCACGGAAGAGGGGTAAAGTAAACCAGAAATAACATCTACCTTTGCATGATCAACAGATATACCAGTATTAGAAACACATGGCCTAGAACAATACCTTGCTTTACCATAAAATGACATTTTTCAAAATTAAGCACAAAGGTCAAAGAAATCACCATAAACACTAAAGTCATCCATAAAAACTTCCATACAATGCTTAAGAAGATCTGAGAAGATACTCATCATGCATCTTTGAAACGTTGCCGGTACATTACATAAGCCAAAAGACATTCTCTTATATGCATACATTCCAAAGGGGCATGTAAAAGTTGTTTTCTCCTGATCTTCTGGAGCTATATGGATTTAAAAATAACCAGTATAACCATCTAGAAAACAGTAGTGTGATTTACCTGACAGGCGATCAAGCATTTGATTGATGAAAGGTAATGGGTAGTGATCCTTGCGAGTGGCCAGGTTCAAGCGCCTGTAGTCAATGCATACCCTCCAGAAATTCTGCACCCTTGAAGCCATGAGTTTTCCATTCTCATTCTTTACTGTTGTGATGCTAGACTTCTTCGGAACCACCTGTACTGGACTAAACCATTCACTATCCGAGATTGGATAAATGATGTTGGCTTCAAGCAGTCAGGTCACTTCCTCCTTCACAACTTCTACAATTGTGGGGTTCAACCGCCTTTGAGGTTGACGGATAGGCCTCGCTCCCTCCTCTATAAAAATGCAGTGCTCATAGACTTGAGGGCTTATACCTACTATGTCCGCCAAACTCCACCCAATAGCTTTCTTGTTTCTTCTCAGTACACTAAGCAGACGATCCTCTTGTTGGAAAGTAAGTTCCTTTGTAATGATAACTGGGAGCTATTGATTATCTTCAAGATAAGCATACTTTAGGTGAGGTGGAAGGGGCTTCAACTCCATCTTCAGCTCATGGCTTGGCACTTGATCTTCCGGAACCATTGGAGGTGGCAAGGTGTCTTCAGTATACTCAGAGGGCTTCTCCACACTTGTACCTTGAGCCATGATCTTCTCATCAACTGCCTCTTGGTGAACTTCAGCCACAGTCTCATCAATAATATCACTGGAAGATAGAGTGGTCTTCTGCTGGGCGCTTCATAGCTTCATCAAGGTTGAAACTCACTGCTCTTCCATCAATCTCAAATGAATATGTACCCGAGAAGGCATCCAATTTAAACCGCGAAGTCTTCAAAAATGGCCTTCCAAGCAAGATGAATGAAGGTCTTCCCGAGTCATTAGGGGGCATCTCTAGAATGTAGAAGTTAATAGGAAAAGTTAACCCCTTAATGCACACCAAGACGTCTTCCGCAATGCCAACTACTGAGATTATGCTCTTATCTGCCAAAACAAAATATTTTGCCGACCTTTTCAATGGTGAGAGCCTCAAAACATCATATACAGACAATGGCATAATACTAACACATGCACCTAAATCACACATGCAGTCAACAAACTATACACCCCTATAGTGCAAGTAACCATACATGGACCGGGATCACCACACTTCTCCGGTATAGCACCCATAAAAGCGGAAATAGAGCTATCCAAAGGAATAGTTTCTAAATCATGGATCTTTTCCTTATTCATGCACAAATCTTTTAGAAACTTAGCATACTTATGAACCTGGCAAATAGCATCAAAAAGGGGAATAGCTACCTCAACCTTTTTAAAGATCTCCACTATCTTAGGGTCTAGCTCCACTTGCTTTTTAGTCTTCCTAGCAAGGTGTGAAAAAGGAATGGGAATGGCTTCTCTCACAACATCATCTTCCTTAGATACTCCATTCCTTGGTTGAGCAACTTCTTCTTCAACCGCATCCTGTACCTCATCCTCTTCTTCAACATCTTCTACCTCAACAACATCTTCAACTTGAATATCTTCTCTTAAGCTTGGCTCCTCGGGACTCCTTTCTTGCAATGTAGTGCCGGACCTCAAAGTAATGGCATTAATTCCACTCTTGGGGTTAGGTAAAGGTTGAGAGAGAAGTGCATTAGAGTTTGAAGGTTGATTATTGGAGGTAGAGGGTGGGTCCATACGGGATATAAGAGCTTGAAGAGTGGAGGTGAGACCGGTGAGGCTAGAGGTAAGTGAACTTTGAAGCTCTTTTTGTCCTTGAAGGATAGAACGGAGTGTTTCATCTTGTTGGAAGAAGAAGGAGGGTAGGTAATTTGGGAGGCTTGTGGTTGGTTATGTAGAGGTTCTTGGGCTTGCCTTTGGTGAGGTGTTCGGTAACTTTGGCCTTAGTTTTGCTGTTGGTACGGAGGGTTTTGTTGATACCTATTTTATTGGTAGTTGTTATTTCACCTTTGATTTCCACCATTGTCTCTGCCTCCTTGGTTGTAGTTGTCCCTTCATCCTTGGTTGGAATTGTCTCTCCATCCTTGGTCGGAATTGTCTTGCCAATCTTGATTGTAGTTATCACTTTGATTATAATTACCGCCTTCTTGATAGTACCCTTGATTCGGACGGTTGTAATAAGCATTGGTAGCCGCCAAGGTGTTGTCGTCTTGGAGTTGTGGACATTTATCAGTGTAGTGAGAATAGCAAGCGCATATTCCACACACTTTCTGAGGGACCAACTGTTAATATTGTTGCTGTGGAGGAGGCTGAGGTTGTTGTTGATTGAGCTGGAGCTGCTTTAGTATATTGGTCATCTCTCTCAGAGTCTTGGTGAGAGCAGTGGTCTCACTACTAGAGGAAACTTCCGCAACAGCCTTGGGATGATTGTTCCTGTGCCCTGCATTTTGGGTAGACTCAGCTAGATCGGTGATCAGTTGCCACGCTTCTGTCGCCGTCTTGTACTTCGTCAGAGAGCCATTACTCGTAGCATATAAGAGGGTCTTGTCTCGAGGCTTCATGCCTTGGCAGAAATAGCTAATCAACACCAACTGGTCAATCATGTGATGGGGACATGAGTCAAGGAGATTCCTGAAGCGTTCCCAATACTCATAGATAGTTTTTGATTCACCTTGAATGATACAAAAAATTTCCTTCCTCAATCTATCTGTAACCTCCGCTGGAAAGAACTTGTTCAGGAATTCCCTTCTGAGCAAGTCCCAGTTAGTAACAAGAGTTTCAGGTTGAGTGTAGAACCACTCCTTTGCCTTTCCCTTAAGAGAAAATGGGAAGGCACATAGATAAATTGCAGTCTCATCCACACCATACAGCCTAGTAGTTGAGCAAGCTGTCTGAAAATCTCTGAGGTGCTTGATAGGCTCTTGAGCAGGTAAGCCATGAAACTTAGGCAGCAGATTGATCAAAGCAGTCTTCAGTTCAAAATCCGCAGTCAAATTCGGATGACGCGCTTGATATGGCTGTAGTGTAAAATCTAGAGCTCCCGTTTCATTGAGAGTAATTCTTCTAGGAGCTTCCATAGTACCTGCACTTAAATCAACAGAAGAGGCGTCAGTGGAATTAGTAGGAGATGAACTAGTTTCTTCCTCAAATGACGCTTCAGACTCAACCTCAGATAAGACTGGTGAATTGGCCGAAACCCCTTCACCACCCTCAGAGGCTAACCAACGCTGAGCTTGCCTAATACGTGAAATAGTCATTTGAATCTCAGGATCAAATGCGGCTAAGTTCAGATCCGGTAATGAACGCGTCATTCAATGAAAGAAATATAGAGTTCATGGTAATAAAATATACTAAGAAAAAATAAATAATAATTATTACTAATAAACAGAAAAACACCAATAAAAATAAAAAATGCAATTATGTAAATATAAAAATATTTACACCAACCAATAATTTAGCACACATATGCAACTCCCCGGCAATGGCGCCAAAAATTGATGGGTGGAAAAATGCCGATTAAGAATTTCTAAAAAGAATATTTTCTAAACTGCATTGTGAATACAGTCTTAACCGACAAAAATTCCACTATCAATTTAAAAGTGTGTCACAATTGAAAATAAATAACCGGGAGTAGAATCCCGGGTCGTTTCCCAAAGAGTTGACACAATGATGCAAATTATTGATCAGGATTTTTCTGAGTAATTTTAGAATTGGAGAATGGGAAAATAAATGGCTAGGAATTAAAGCAGCAAATAATAACAAAAGGTGTTATGTATTTGAAATTAAAGACCTTGGTTAGCAGAGATAATTGGAATTTCTATCCTTGTTGTCTTTCCCAAGTGTATTAGTAAAGGTTTATTGCTTCGACTTAGTGATCCTCTTGCAGTTGCAGGAAAGTCAAGTGAATATCACTAACTCAAGCTCACAAGTCCTAATCACTTCAGTGGGAAGGACTAGAGTTAGTGAAAGTCGAGCTAGCCAGCAATCCCCAATTACAAATTACACTCGAGTATCACAACTCAAGGGTTTCCAATTAATCAACTCCTAAGCCAAGTTGGGAGCTCTACTCCATTAACATGAATGCCATTTTCAATAACATATAATAGGAATAAATAAAAGACATGGTAATTCTGAGGAATTAATTAAATTAAAATTGGCAAAACAATAATTAATACGAATCAAACAAGCAATAAAAAATTAAATATAAAAATACTTCACTGCATTAATAGAATTCAAAAATAACAATATCCAAATACGAACACAAAGCAATTAAATGGAAAAGAGTAATTGAGTTATTGGAAAAGCAAACTATGGAGATGATGACTTCAACAGAAGGTAGTAGCAGCTCTCTCAATATCCAATCCAAAGCAAAACTACGAACTCTAAGAACCCTAGGAGAAGTAGTGTTTTTCTCTCTAGAATACAAAAAACTAAAACAAAAACTAAAGTGAAGTGAAAGTGTCTTCAGTCTCAGCTACACCCCTGCCTCTAGTCTGCGTTTTTGGGCTTGAAACTAGGTCCAAATAAGCCCAGAAATCACCCCCAGCGAGTTCTGTTAAGTGCAGCACGTGACGCTCTGTCACGTGTACTCCTGCGCTGGTCACGTGTACGCGTCAGTCACACGTACGCGTTGCTGTAAGATGCTTTAAGTCACGCGCACGCGTCAGCCATGCGTGTGCGTCGCTACTCGCTTCTCAGCTCCTTAGTTTCTTGTGTTCTTTTTACTTTAACATGCTTCCTCTTCATTCTTTAAGCCATTCATGCCCTGTAAACCCAAAAGCACTTAACAAACACATCACGGCATCAAATGGTACAAAGGAGAATTAAAAATTAATAATTTTAAGGCCTAGGAAGCATGTTTTCAATCATAGCACAAAATTAGGAAGGAAATGAAAAACATGCAATTTACATGAATAAGTGTGAGAGAAGTTGACAAAACCCACTCAATTCAGTCCAAAATATATCATAAAATAGTGGTGCATCAAGCGTGCTAGCGCTTTCACCAGTAGCCACATCCCCGTGTGTGCGTGCGCATAGGTTCGAAAATCCACACACAAAGTTGTGCGTGCGCACACAAACCAAAAATCACAAATTCTGCAGCATTCACAGAATTCAGATTTTGACACCAAACTTTGAATGATCATAACTTCCACTACAAAATTCTATTTTTTACAAACTTTATATCCATTTAAAGATTTTTCAATGAACTTTAATTTAAAATAAATTTCAACAAATTTTGAATATTGAGGCTTAAGTTATGATCCGTCAAGGTTCACCAAAAATTAGTTTTTACCAAAATTTCACAAGGTTCTTAGTTTTCTAATTTCACAACCAAAACCAAACCAAAACTACATTAACTCCATCCCACATCAAATTTTACCATTTATACTACAATCCACTACTCATATCATTAAATTCTCAAACTCAATTATCCATGATTTCACACTAAAACCTCTTCTCATCCACCAAACTTAACAATAATTATTTTACCACTTTCAACCATCAACATCAACCTCATTCATTCTCAATATCAATAATCAAAATTGTTTAGCAACATCAATAATATTTCTCATTCAAATTCATCACACATCATACATCAATAACATTATTCAACAACATCAACATTAATTCCTCACACATCATCAACCAACCAAATTCAACAACCATATCAATCCAAACCTATCCTATGGGTCACTAGCCTAAGTGTCCAGAAATATTATATATTACATAGAGAAAATCAAAACCATACCTTGATCGATTTCCAATATGTACTAAATCACCAAGTTGACCTAAGTTGACCAAGCTTCCACAAGTTCTCAAACTCAATCAAGCCATCAATTCAACTCCAAGCTTTAAGTAATGGCAATAATCACAACTTCAAACTATATATTCACATAATTTCATAACCAATCAACCTAGGGTTCAACTTAATCACAATTTCACAAGGGTTCAAGACACTCTTACTTTGCCCAATAGTTTTGGAAGCAAAGCCCAATAGTAATCAAGTGCTAGAGTGTATGTAAACACCCAAAATCACAAAATTTCACTCAATACAAAACCCTATAATTTTGAATTTTTGGAAGAAAGAACTGAGAGGGATTTCATGATTTTCTTACCAGTTTCTTGTATGGTTTTAGAGCTCTCCGCGGTGATCGCGTGGCTGCAAACGGTGCGGCAATCGGAGCTCTGTAGCTCAAGTTATGAGCTTGGGAAGTTGAAGATGAATAGTAACAATGGAACCCTCTTCCCTCTTCTCTTCTCAGCTGGTTTGTGTTGTGTTTGAGTGTGTTGAGTGCTGACGGGTTCATTTATGAAGGCTTTATATGTTGGGCTTGGCCTAACTTGGGCCCGGTCCAACCCGTTAGTGTTTTTAGCCCGTTTGGCCCAACTTTGGACCAAACCTTTAAAATTAATGCTCGGTTTTCAACTTTAATTATTTTTCTATGGTTTTCCACTATTTTTAATTATTCTCTCACAGTACCGGGCAGACTTGAACCGGTTCAGCTTCCGGCTCACGGTTTGACTCGGTTTTTCACAAAAAATACTTTTCCTGACTTAGAAAAACCTACTGAGTCCAAAAATCGTATTTAAATCCTCAAATTCTCATTCTAAATTTTCGGATCCTATTTCGGACAATATTAATTATTTACTTAGACGATTAATTAGTCTCGGTTCTTACATTCTCCCCACTAAATAAGAAATTTTCTCCTCAAAATTTGGTGATTACTTGAGAATAGCTCGGTGATAAACCACTATTTTATGGTTTATCTTGTGCTCAATTGAGTGGTTTTTATCAAGTTCTTACCCACTTCTTCATACTAATTGCATGGTTTTACATTTTCCTTCCTAATCTTGTGCTATGACTGAAAACTTGCTTCCTAAGCCTTTAAATTACCAAATATTAATTCTCCCTTTATACCATTTGATGCCTTGATATGTGTGTTAAGTGATTTCAGAATTTATAGAGTATAAATGGCTTAGAGGATGGAAAGGAAGCATGCAAAAGTGGAAGGAATACAAGAAGTTGAAGGAACTGCTAAGCTGTCCAGCCTGACCTCTTTGCACTCAAACGGTCATAACTTGAGCTACAGAGGTCCAAATGAGACGGTTCTAGTTGCGTTGGAAAGCTAACATCTGGGGCTTCGAAATGATATATAATTTACTATAGTTTCTCTGGATAAAAGTGACGCTCATGCTTGGTTTCATGCGCATGCGTGGATCTGCGCAAATCAGCGACCTGTACGTGGCAAAATTCGCTTCCAGCGATTTTTGGGCTATTTCTGACCCAGTTTTTGGCCTAGAAAACACAGATTAGAGGCTATAAAGTGGGAGAATCCATTCATTCATAGATACAATATTCATAATTCATAATTTTTAGGTTTTAGATGTAGTTTTCTAGAGAGAGAGGTTCTCTCCTCTCTCTTAGGATTTAGGATTAGGATTTCTCTTAAAGGTTAGGTTTACTTCTTCTTCATTCCAGGTTCAATATTCCTTTAATTTAGTTTCTCTTATACTTTTATTTACTCTATTACTTTAGTTGCTCTATTTCTCTTGGTAATTACTTATTTAGCCAAATTGGCTTATGAACTCTTCATGTTAGATTTGAATTTATGTTTAAATGCAATTTGAGGTATTTCAGATTTATGGTTGCTTTCTTCTATTTATGATATAAATAATTTAGATTTTTCTCCCTTTGCTTTGGTTGAGTAATTGGTGATACTTGAGTTATCAAACTCAGCTGTTGATTGAAAAATGGAATTTGCTGATTGATTTGGATCCCTCTAAAGCTAGTCTTTCCATAGGAGTTGACTAGGACTTGAGGAATCAAATTGATTAGTCCACTTGACTTTCCTTTATTTAGTAAGGGTTAACTAAGTGGGAGTAATAAACAATTCTCATCACACCTGATAAGGATAACTAGGATGGAATTTCCAGTTCTTATACCTTGCAATGGTTTTTATGATAATTAATTCACTTTAGTGTTAATTTATTTTCCTGTTCCATATTTCAAAAACCCAAAAATATACCTTTTTCCATAACCAATAATAAATCATACTTCCCTACAATTCCTTGAGAGACGACCCGAGGTTTAAATACTTCGGTTATAAATTTTATTGGGTTTTGTTACTTGTGACAACCAAAGTTTTTGTACGAAAGGATTCTTTGTTGGTTTAGAAACTATACTTACAACGTGATTATTTTTATAGAATTCTTTACTGGAAAAAGTCCTCTCGTCACTCGGGGTAATCCTCCTGCATCTCAGACTCCAATTCCCAAGTATGCTCCTCAACTCTTGCTTGCTTCCAAGCAACTTTAACCAATGAAACTTCCTTTCCTCGCAGTTTCTTCACACTAGTGTCATCAATTCTCACTGGTGTTACTTGAAATGTCAAGTTCTCCCTCAACTCGACCGACTCGGGCTCTAACAGATGAGTCGCGTCCGACGTGTAGTTACGGAGTTGTGACACGTGGAATATGTCATGCAAGTTAGACAAGTAAGGTGGCAAAGCTACTTGATACGCCACCGGCCCGAATCGCCTTAGAATCTCAAACGGTCCAATGAACCTCGGATTCAACTTCTTTGTTTTAATTGCTCTTCTGATCCCAGTTGTTGGTGTAATTCTCAGAAATACATGCTCTCCCACTTCAAATTCTAATGGTTTCCTTCTCTGTTCTGTATAACTTTTCTATCGGCTCTGTGCAGTTAAAATCCTTGCTTGAATCTGCTTGATCTTCTCAGTAGTCTCTGCTACCAAATTAGAACCCAAAATACTTGCTTCACCAGTCTCATACCAACAAAGTAGAGATTGGCACTTCCTCCCATACAGAGCCTCATACGGAGCCATCCCAATGCTTGCATGAAAACTATTGTTGTACGTAAACTCCACCAATGGCATGTAACGGTCCCAACTTCCGGGTTAATCCAAAACACATGCCCTCAACATATCTTCCAACGTCTGAATAGTCCTTTCTGACTGTCCATCTGTTTGTAGATGATACGCAGTGCTTAGACATAGCTTCGTACCGAAAGCTTTTTGGAAAGCTCCCCAAAACCTTGATGGGAATCGAGGATCACGATCCAACACTATGCTCGATGGCACACCATGCAACCTTACAATCTCCTTGATGTACAGCCTAGCCAATTCCTCCATTGAATAGTTCACTCAAATAGGCAGAAAATGAGCGCATTTGGTTAAGCGATCTACGATCACCCAAACCGCATCAAATCCCGACCTAGTCCTCGGTAAACCAGTCACAAAGTCCATTGCAATTCCTTCCCACTTTCACTGAGGAATCTCAAGTGGCTGTAATATTCTTGACGGTTTCTGATGCTCTGTCTTTACCTTCTGACAATTCAGGCACTTAGACACAACTATAGCTACATCACCTTTCATCCCAAGCCATCAGAACACCTTCTTTAAGTCAAAGTACATCTTCGTACTTCTTGGGTGAATGAAAAACCCATTGTTGTGAGCTTACGACAACATTTCTTGTCTCAGACTCCCGACATCTGGCACACAAATTCTCCCTTTATACATCCACAATCCTTCATCATCCCAAGTGAATTCTCCACGCATCTTCTTACTAACTGGTTGAAATAATTCCTAAAGCTTTTGCTCATCTTGCTGAGCCCTCTGTATATCTAATTTAAAAGTACTTGAAATCTATAACTGGTTCAAACAAGCGCTTCTGGCAACTTTACCAATATCCAACTTAAGATCCACAAACATATCCACTAGCTCCTCTTCCTTGATCCTCATCCAAGCTATCGTCAAAGACTTCCGACTCAACGCATCCGCCACCACGTTCGCCTTTCTAGAGTGATAACTCAATTCAAAATTATAATCCTTTAGCAACTCCATCCACCTCCTCTGACGCATATTAAGCTCTTTCTGATCAAAGATGTACCTGAGACTCTTATGATCAGAAAAGACGCTAAACCTTACTCCGTACAAGTGGTGTCTCCAAATCTTCAATGCAAACGCAATCGCCGCTAATTCCAAGTCATGAGTTGGGTAATTTACCTCATGTGATCTTAGCTGACGCGATGCGTAAGTCACAACGTTTCGGTGTTACATCAACACACAACCCAAAGCCTTCAAGGAAGCATCACAGTATACTTCAAACGGCTCGTGCGGTTCTGGCAAAATCAAAACAGGCGCTAAAGTTAACTTTTGTTTCAAGGCCTGAAAACTTTCTTCACACTCCGACATCCACACAAACAGCACCTCCTTCCTCGTCAGCTTAGTCATCGGTAGTGCAATCCAGGAAAATCCTTCAATAAATCTCCGGTAATATCCGGCTAAGCCCAAGAAACTTCTGACTTTCGTCACCGTCGTTGGTCTTTCCCATTCCATTGCTGCCTCTATTTTTGAAGGATCCACCGCTATTCCTCCTTTGCTCACCACTAACCTAAGAACTTCACTTCCTCCTTCCAAAACTCACACTTGGACAACTTAGCATACAATTTCCGCTCCTTTAAGATTTTCAACACAATTCTCAAGTGTTCCTCGTGCTCCTTTACCGTCTTAGAATAAACTAAGATATCATCTATGAAAACCACCATGAATTTGTCCAAAAAGGGACGAAATACTCTGTTCATGTAATCCATAAACACAGCAGGTGCATTCGTTAACCCAAAGGACATAACTGCAAACTCGTAGTGTCCATAGCGCGTCCTAAACGCAGTTTTCAGAATGTCATCCTCTTTCACCCTTATCTGATGATAACCGGATCTCAAGTCAATCTTTAAAAACACTCCAACTTCTTGTAGTTGATCCATAAATTCATTTATCCTTGGCAGCGGGTACTTGTTCTTTACAGTCACTTTGTTCAATTATCGGTAATTGGTGCACGAAATTGTGATCCCTGGTAATGGCTCCAAAAACTTGATGCTCTAATCTTAATTCATAATTTGTCACAACTTCGATACAACTAACCAGCAAGTGCACTGGGTCGTCCAAGTAATAAAACCTTACGTGAGTAAGGGTCGATCCCACGGAGATTGTTGGTATGAAGCAAGCTATGGTCACCTTGTAAATCTCAGTCAGGCAAATATCAAATAGTTATGGAGTTTTCGAAAATAAATAATAAATAAATAGAAAATAAAGATAGAAATACTTATGTAATTCATTGGTGAGAATTTCAGATAAGCGTATAGAGATGCCTTCGTTCTTCTGAACTTTTGCTTTCCTGCTGTCTTCATCTAATCAGTCCTACTCCTTTCCATGGCAAACTTTATGTAAGGGCATCACCGTTGTCAATAGCTACATCCCATCCTCTTGTGAAAAAGGTCCAAATGCTCTGTCACAGCACGGCTAATCATCTGAGGTTCTCGATCATATTGGAATAGGATTCACCCTCCTTTTGCGTCTGTCACTACGCCCAGCACTCGCGAGTTTGAAGTTCGTCACAATCATTCAATCCCTGAATCCTACTCAGAATACCACAGACAAGGTTTAGACTTTCCGGATTCTCATGAATGCCGCCATCAATCTAGCTTATACCACGAAGATTCTGATTAAGAGATCCAAGAGATAATCATCCAATCTAAGGTGGAACGGAAGTGGTTGTCAGGCACGCGTTCATGGGGGAATGATGATGATTGTCACGTTCATCACATTCAAGTTGGAGTACGAATGAATATCTTAGAAGCGGAATAAGTTGAATTGAATAAAAACCAGTAGTACTTTGCATTAATTCATGAGGAACAGCAGAGCTCCACACCTTAATCTATGGTGTGTAGAAACTCTACCGTTGAAAATACATAAGTAATAAGGTCCAGGCATGGCCGAATGGCCAGCCTCCAAACGTGATCAATATGATCTAAAGATGAACTAAAAATCATAAGATGATCCGAAGATGTAAATACAATAGTAAAAAGTCCTATTTATACTTAAACTAGCTACTAGGGTTTACAGAAGTAAGTAATTGATGCATAAATCCACTTCCGGGGCCCACTTGGTGTGTGCTTGAGCTGAGCTTGAAGTTTACACGTGCAGAGGCTCCTTCTGGAGTTGAACGCCAAGTTGTAACGTGTTTTTGGCGTTCAACTCTGGTTCGTGACGTGTTTCTGGCGTTTAACTCTAGACTGTAGCGTAGAACTGGCGTTCAACGCCCTTTTGCATCGTCTAAACTCGGCCAAAATATGGAGTATTATATATTTCTGGAAAGCCCTGGATGTCTACTTTCCAACGCAATTGGAAGCGCGCCATTTTGAGTTCTGTAGCTCCAGAAAATCCACTTTGAGTGCAGGGAGGTCAGAATCCAACAGCATCAGCAGTCCTTCTTCAACCTCTGAATCTGATTTTTGCTCAAGTCCCTCAATTTCAACCAGAAAATACCTGAAATCACATAAAAACACACAAACTCATAGTAAAGTCCAGAAATGTGAATTTAACATAAAAACTAATGAAAATATCCCTAAAAGTAACTAGATTCTACTAAAAACATACTAAAAACAATGCCAAAAAGCGTATAAATTATCCGCTCATCACAACACCAAACTTAAATTGTTGCTTGTCCTCAAGCAACTGAAAATCAAACAGGATAAAAAGAAGAGAATGTACTATAAATTCCAAACTATCAATGAAACATAGCTCCAATCAGATGAGCGGGACTTGTAGCTTTTTGCCTCTTGAATAGTTTTGGCATCTCACTTTATCCGTTGAAGTTCAGAATGATTGGCATCTATAGGAACTCAGAGTTCAGATGGTGTTATTGATTCTCCTAGTTCAGTATGTTGATTCTTGAACACAGCTACTTTATGAGTCTTGACCGTGGCCCTAAGCACTTTGTTTTCCAGTATTACCACCGGATACATAAATGCCACAGACACATAATTGGGTGAACCTTTTCAGATTGTGACTCAGCTTTGCTAAAGTCCCTAATTAGAGGTGTCCAGGGTTCTTAAGCACACTCTGTTTTTGCTTTGGACCTTGACTTTAACCGCTCAGTCTCAAGTTTTCACTTGACACCTTCACGCCACAAGCACATGGTTAGGGACAGCTTGGTTTAGCCGCTTATGCCAGGATTTTATTCCTTTAGGCCCTCCTATCCACTGATGCTCAAAGCCTTGGGATCCTTTTTATTTACCCTTGCCTTTTGGTTTTAAGGGTTATTGGCTTTTTGCTCTTGCCTTTTGGTTTTAAGAGCTTTTGGCTTTTTCTGCTTGCTTTTGCTCTTCTCTTTTTTTTTTCGCTATTTTTTTTGCAAGCTTTGTTCTTTGCTGCTTTTTCTTGCTTCAAGAATCACTTTTATGATTTTTCAGATTATCAAATAACATGTCTCCTAGTCATCATTCTTTCAAGAGCCAACATATTTAACATTCTTAATCAACAACTTCAAAAGACATATGCACTGTTTAAGCATTCATTCAGAAAACAAAAAGTATTGTTACCACATCAATATAATTAAACTAAGTTCAAGGATAAATTTGAAACTCATGTACTTCTTGTTCTTTTGAATTAAAACATTTTTAATTTAAGAGAGGTGATGGATTCATAGGACATTCATAACTTTAAGACAAAGGTACTAAATACTAATGATCATGTAATAAGACACAAACATGGATAAGCACTTAACATAAAGAAAACGAAAAACAGAGAATTTAAGAACAAGGAATGAGTCCACCTTAGTGATGGTGGCGTTTCCTTCTTGAGGAACCAATGATGTCCTTGAGCTCTTCTATGTCTCTTCCCTGTCTTTGTCGCTCCTCCCTCATTGCTCTTTGATCTTCTCTAATTTCATGAAGGATGATGGAGTGCTCTTGATGTTCCACCCTTAGTTGCTTCCAATAATTGTGTGGAGGAAAATGTATCCCCTAAGGTATCTCAGGGATCTCTTGATTTGCAGTCAAATGTTCTACCACTGAGCTATAGACCCTTGAGATGAATCTCTCTATCTCCCATGACTCGGAGGTGGAAGCTTTTGTCTTCTCTTTCCCTTTTCTAGAGGTTTCTCCGGTCTTAGGTGCCATCAATGGGAATGGAAAAACAAAAAACTTATGCTTTTACCACACCAAACTTAGAATGTTGCTCGCCCTCGAGCAAAAGAAGAAAGAATAGAAGAAGAAGAAGAAGAAGAGATGGAGGTGAGTTGATGGTTTGAATTTGAGTGGTGAATGGAAAACAGAAGGGATGACTGTGAATGGAGAGAGAGAGGGTGATATAGGATTATGAGGAGGTAAGGTGAGTGGAGGTATGTGGGGATCCTGTGGGATCCACATATCCTGAGGTGTCAAGGATTTACATCCCTGCACCAATTAGGCATGTAAAATTCCTTTGCATGCAATTCTGGCGTTTAAACGCCGAATTGATGCTTGTTCTGGGCGTTCAGCGCCCAGATGCAGCATGTTTCTGGCGTTCAGCGCCAGCTTTCCTCAGTGTGCATTCCTGGCATCTGAACGCCAGGATGCTGCTTGTTTTGGGCATTCAACGCCAGATCCAGGCTCTGTTCTGGCGTTGAACGCCAGCCAGATGCTCCTTACTGGCGTTTAAACGCCAGTAAGCCCTTCCTCCAGGGTGTGATTTTTCTTCTGCTGTTTTTGATTCTATTTTTGATTTTTTTATTTATTTTGTGACTCTACATGATCATGAACCTAATAAAACATGAAAGAACAATAAAATAAAAATAAAATTAGATAAATAAAAATTGGGTTGCCTCCCAACAAGCGCTTTTTTAATGTCAATAGCTTGACAGTGGGCTCTCATGGAGCCTCACAGATGTTCAGAGAATTGTTGAGACTCCCCAACACCAAACTTAGAGTTTGGATATAGGAGTTCAAAACCAAACTTAGAGTTTGGTTGTGGCCTCCCAACACCAAACTTAGAGTTTGACTGTGGTGGCTCTGTATGACTCTGTTTTGAGAGAAGCTTACTGTGCCTCTTTTTCATGTTTACAGAAGGGTAATCTTGAGTTTTAAACACAAGGGAGTCCTAATTTAATTGAAGGACTAGTTCACCTCTATCAACATCAATCACAGCTCTTGCTGTGGCTAGGAAGGGTCTTTCAAGGATAATGGATTCATCCTCATCCTTCCCAATATCTAAGATTATGAAATCAGCAGGGATGTAAAGGCCTTCAACCTTTACTAACATGTCCTCTACTTGTCCATAAGCCTGTTTTCTGGAATTGTCTGCCATCTCTAATGAGATTTTAGCAGCTTGTACCTCAAAGATTCCCAGTTTCTCCATTACAGAGAGTGGCATGAGGTTTATTGACCCCAGGTCACACAGAGCCTTCTCAAAGGTCATGGTGCCTATGGTACAAGGTATTAAGAACTTTCCAGGATCCTGTTTTTTCTGAGACAATCTCAGTTGATCCAATGCATTTAGTTCATTGGTGAACAGGGGAGGTTCATCTCCCCAAGTCTCATTACCAGATAAATTGGCATTCAGCTTCATGATTGCACAAGGAACTTGGCAACTTGTTCTTCAGTGACATCCTCATTCTCTTCAGAAGAAGAATACTCATCAGAACTCATGAATGGCATAAGGAGGTTCAATGGAATCTCTATGGTCTATAGATAAGTCTTAGATTCCTTTGGTTCCTCAGAGGGAAACTCCTTATTGATCACTGGACGTCCCAAGAGGCCTTCCTCACTGGGATTCACGTCCTCAACCTCCCTTACAGGTTCGGCCATGGTAATTAATTCAATGGCCTTGCACTCTCCTTTTGGATTCTCTTCTGTATTTCTTGGGAGAGTACTAGGGGTTTTCAGTGATTTTTTTACTCAGCTGGCCCACTTGTACTTCCAAATTTCTAATGGAGGACCTTATTTCATTCATGAAACTCATAGTGGCCTTAGATAGATCAGAGACTAAATTTGCTAAATTAGAGGTAATTTGTTCAGAGTTCTCTGTCTGTTGCTGAGTGGATGATGGAAAAGGCTTGCTATTGCTAAACCTGTTTCTTCCACCATTATTAAAGTCTTGTTGAGGCTTTTGATCCTTCTATGAGAGATTTGGGTGATTTCTCCATGAGGGATTATAGGTGTTTCCATAGGGTTCACCCATGTAATTTACCTCTACTATTGCAGGGTTCTCAGGATCATAAGCTTCTTCTTCAGAAGATGCCTCTTGAGTACTGTTGGATGCAGCTTGCATTCCATTCAGACTCTGAGAAATCATATTGACTTGCTGAGTCAATATTTTATTCTGAGCCAATATGGCATTCAGAGTATCAATTTCAAGAACTCCCTTCTTCTGAGGCGTCCCATTACTCACAGGATTCCTCTCAGAAGTGTACATGAACTGGTTATTAGCAACCATGTCAATGAGTTCTTGAGCTTCTGCAGGCGTTTTCTTTAGGTGAATGGATTCACCTGCAGAAGTATCTAATGACATCTTAGCTAATTTAGATAGACTATCATAGAATATATCCAAGATGGTCCATTCTGAAAGCATGTCAAAAGGACACTTTTTGGTCAGTTGCTTGTATCTCTCCCAAGCTTCATAGAGGGATTCACCTTCTTTCTGTCTAAAGGTTTGAACATCCACTCTAAGCTTACTCAGCTTTTGAGGAGGAAAGAACTTGGCTAAGAAAGCCGTGACCAGCTTATCCCAAGAGTTCAGGCTATCTTTGGGTTGAGAGTCCAACCACACTCTAGCTCTGTCTCTTACAGCAAAAGGGAAAAGCATGAGCCTGTAGACTTCAGGATCTACTTCATTAGTCTTAACAGTATCACATATCTGCAAGAATTCAGTTAAGAACTGAAAAGGATCTTCAGATGAAAGTCCATGAAACTTGCAGTTTTGTTGCATCAGAGAAACTAATTGAGGTTTAAGCTCAAAGTTGTTTGCTCCAATGGTAGGAATTGAGATGCTTCTTCCATGTAAATTGGAATTAGGTGCAGTAAAGTCACTAAGCATCCTCCTTGCATTATTATTATTTTCGGCTGCCATCTCCTCTTCCTGTTCGAAAATTTCTGTAAGGTTATCTCTGGATTGTTGTATTTTAGCTTCTCTTAGTTTCCTCTTCAAAGTCCTTTCAGGTTCAGGGTCTGCTTCAACAAGAATGTTCTTGTCCTTGCTCCTGCTCATATGAAAAATAGGGAACAGAAAAATAATAATAATAGGGATCCTTTTTACCCAGGTATAGAGGTTCTCCTGTGTGAGTAGAAGAAGAAAAGAATATAATGTAAAGAAGGGAAGAAGAGAAAATTCGAACACAGATGGAAGAGGGGGTTCGAATTTGGGTGAGATGAAGTGTTAGTAGATGAATAAATAAATAGAAGGAGGTGAGAGAGAAGGAGGATTTTCGAAAATAAAATTTTGAAAAGGGGTTGGTAATTTTCGAAAATTAGGAATGAAATCAAATTAAAATTAAAAATTGAAATAATTAGTTAATTAAAAAGAATTTTTGAAAAAGAGGGAAGAGATTTTCGAAAATTAGAGAGAGAGAGTTAGTTAGGTAGTTTTGAAAAAGATAAGAAACAAACAAAAAGTCAATTAGTTAGTTGAAAAAGATTTGAAAATCAATTTTGAAAAGATAAGAAGATAAGAAGTTAGAAAAGATATTTGAAAATCAAATTTTTGAAAAAGATAAAATTTAAAAAAAAAAGATATGATAGGAAGATATGATTAGAATTAGTTTTGAAAAAGATTTGATTTTTTTAAAAATCATAATTAATGACTTGACTCACAAGAAATCACAAGATATGATTCTAGAATTTAAAGTTTGAATCTTTCTTAACAAGTAAGTAACAAACTCGAAATTTTTGAATCAAAACATTAATTGATGATGTGATTTTCGAAAATATGATATAAAAATAAGAAAAATATTTTGAAAAAGATTTTTGAAATTTTCGAAAATAAATAAAAAAATGGAAAGGATATGATTTTTTTTGAAAAAGATTTTAAAAAGATAAGATTTTTAAAAAGATATGATATATTTTTTATTTTTGAATTTTTATGATGAGAGAGAAAAACACTAAAAATGCTCAATGCATGGAAATTATGGATCAAAACAATGAATGCATGCAAGAATGCTATGAATGTCAAGATGAACACCAAGAACACTTTAAAGATCATGATGAACATCAAGAACATATTTTTGAAAAATTTTCAATGCAAAGAAAACATGCAAGACACCAAACTTAGAAATCTTTCATGTTCAGACACTATGAATGCAAAAATGCACATGAAAAACAAGAAAAGACACAAAATAAGAAAACATCAAGATCAAACAAGAAGACTTACCAAGAACAACTAGAAGATCATGAAGAACACTATGAATGCATGATTTTTCGAAAAATGCAAGATGAACATGCAATTGACACCAAACTTAAAATCTGACTCAAGACTCAAACAAACAACATGAAATTTTTTTGATTTTTTTTTGTATATTTTTCGAAAAACATATAGGAGAAAGAAAATAAGAAATTCAAAATTTTTAATAAGAATCCCAGGAATCTTGCAATGTTGGCCTAAAGCTCCAATCCAAGGGTTGGGCATGGCGTAATAGCCAGCCAGCTTTAGGATATAAATCAGACATGCAACAACTGATATTCCAATTAACTTGCCTCTATACTGATGGTTGGAAGCCTCTATCCAAAAGAATTAGATATGGCTTTACAGCCAGCCAGGCTTCAACATGCTTTATGAAACACTAGAATTGAGTCTTAAAAATTCTGAAGAAAAATATAAATTTTTTTATATAATTTTTTTTTCAAAAATTTATTTGAAGAAAAACGAAAACAAAGAAAAAATTTTTGAAAAAGTTTTTGAAAACCAAATAAAAGTTGAAACAAGAAGAAAATTACCTAATCTGAGCAACAAGATGAACCGTCAGTTGTCCAAACTCAAACAATCCCCGGCAACGGCGCCAAAAACTTGGTGCACGAAATTGTGATCCCTGGTAATGGCTCCAAAAACTTGGTGCTCTAATCTTAATTTATAATTTGTCACAACTTCGATACAACTAACCAACAAGTGCACTGGGTCGTCCAAGTAATAAAACCTTACGTGAGTAAGGGTCGATCCCACGGAGATTGTTGGTATGAAGAAAGCTATGGTCACCTTGTAAATCTCAGTCAGGTGGATATCAAATAGTTATGGAGTTTTCGAAAATAAATAATAAATAAATAGAAAATAAAGATAGAAATACTTATGTA
The DNA here is from genome assembly GCF_059453495.1 of Arachis ipaensis. Lineage (NCBI taxonomy): Eukaryota > Viridiplantae > Streptophyta > Magnoliopsida > Fabales > Fabaceae > Arachis > Arachis ipaensis. The sequence goes on along the minus strand of NC_142435.1, from coordinate 35,441,696 downwards.
ATTCATTGGTGAGAATTTCAGATAAGCATATAGAGATGCCTTAGTTCTTCTGAACTTTTGCTTTCCTACTGTCTTCATCCAATCAGTCCTACTCCTTTCCATGGCAAACTTTATGTAAGGGCATCACCGTTGTCAATGGCTACATCCCATCCTCTTGTGAAAAAGGTCCAAATGCTCTGTCACAGCACGGATAATCATCTGAGGTTCTCGATCATACTGGAATAGGATTCACCCTCCTTTTGCGTCTGTCACTACGCCCAGTACTCGCGAGTTTGAAGTTCGTCACAGTCATTCAATCCCTGAATCCTACTGGGAATACCACAGACAAGGTTTAGACTTTCCGGATTCTCATGAATGCCGCCATCAATCTAGCTTATACCACGAAGATTCTGATTAAGAGATCCAAGAGATAATCATCCAATCTAAGGTGGAACGGAAGTGGTTGTCAGGCACGCGTTCATGGGGGAATGATGATGATTGTCACGTTCATCACATTCAAGTTGGAGTACGAATGAATATCTTAGAAGCGGAATAAGTTGAATTGAATAAAAACCAGTAGTACTTTGCATTAATTCATGAGGAACAACAGAGCTCCACACCTTAATCTATGGTGTGTAGAAACTCTACTGTTGAAAATACATAAGTAATAAGGTCCAGGCATGGCCGAATGGCCAGCCCTCAAACGTGATCAATATAATCTAAAGATGAACTAAAAATCATAAGATGATCCGAAGATGTAAATACAATAGTAAAAAGTCCTATTTATACTTAAACTAGCTACTAGGGTTTACAGAAGTAAGTAATTGATGTATAAATCCACTTCCGGGGCCCACTTGGCGTGTGCTTGGGCTGAGCTTCAAGTTTACACGTGCAGAGGCTCCTTCTGGAGTTGAACGCCAAGTTGTAATGTGTTTTTGGCGTTCAACTCTGGTTCGTGATGTGTTTCTGGCGTTTAACTCCAGACTGCAGCATAGAACTGGCGTTCAACGCCCTTTTACATCATCTAAACTCGGCCAAAGTTTGGAGTATTATATATTTCTGGAAAGCCCTGGATGTCTACTTTCCAACGCAATTGGAAGCGCGCCATTTTGAGTTCTGTAGCTCCAGAAAATCCACTTTGAGTGCAGGGAGGTCAGAATCCAACAGCATCAACAGTCCTTCTTCAACCTCTGAATCTGATTTTTGCTCAAGTCCCTCAATTTCAGCCAGAAAATACCTGAAATCACAGAAAAATACACAAACTCATAGTAAAGTCCAGAAATGTGAATTTAACATAAAAAATAATGAAAACATCCCTAAAAGTAACTAGATTCTACTAAAAACATACTAAAAACAATGCCAAAAAGCGTATAAATTATCCGCTCATCAGTAATCCACACAAAGTCGCATTCCTCCATCCTTCTTCTTCTTCACTAATAAAACTAGCGCTCCCCACGGAAATACACTCAGTCAAATGAACCTCTTGTTTAGAAGCTCTTCTAGCTGAGCTTTTAGTTCAGCCAGCTCTATCGGAGCCATTCGATACGGCGCAATCGACACTGGTCCAGCTCCCGGCACCAATTCAATCCCAAATTCAATCTTCCTTTGGGGTAGGAACTCAGGAATATCTTTCAGAAAGTCTCTAACTACCAAAATCTGATCTAATTTTTGGGCGTCACCCAAAGCATTAACAGCCAACAAGATATAACCCTGACACTCTTCTCTGCTACAGTGCACCATTACAAAGTTCAGGTAATAATCCTCAACTACCAATATTCCATTTTCTCCATCCGACATAAACTGAATTGATTGCTCAAATCAATCCAACAAAACTCGATTCTTTAACAACCAATCAAACCCCAGAATCATCTCCAACCCAACCATTGGTAAGCAAATTAAATCATGCACAAAGTATCTACCCTCAAGCTTGAAATCTACTTGTCTACAACCTGACCTAGTCACAACTGTCTAATGCGGAGTATGTACATGCAATTCAAATGCTAATTCTGACAATTTCAATCCTAGTTCCTCAACTTTGTTAAATGAAATAAACGAATGCGAAGCTCCAGTATCATACAATGCAACCAAGATTTTATCACCAATTAAACAGTTACCTCTCATTAAAGGATCCGTCTTAGCAGCATCCTTGGTGTTTAATAAACCACTATTTTATGGTTTATATTGTGTTTAATTGTATGGTTTTATCATGATCCTGACCCACTTATTCATTAAAATAGCATGCATTTATATTTCCTTCCTAAAATTATTACATGAGTGAAAACTGCTTCCTAGAGACTTTTAATTATACATTTTACTTCTCCTTTATTCCATTCGATGCTGTGATCTGTGTGTTAAGCGTTTCAGGCTTTATAGGGCATGAATGAGTTGGAGATTGGAAAGGAAGTTAGCAAAAATGGAAGGAACACAAGAAATTGAGGAGATAACCAGCGAGAAGTGACGCGGCCACATGGCTCATGCGACTGCGCGAAAGAGGAGAAATTGCAGTGACGCAGCCGCATGGCTCACGCGACCACGCGGACTGGAAAAGCACAAGCGACGCGGAGGCGTGGACGACGCGAACGCGTGGCGAGGAAAAGCGCGAATCCGCATGGATGACGCGATCGCGTGACATGTGCGATCTGCATAATTTGCAGAATCACTGGGGGCAACTTTGGACCCTATTTTGACCCAGTTCTCGGCCCAGAACAGCAGACTAGAGCCAGAGAACATGCAGAAACCAGAGACAACATTCATTCTACATAGTTTTAGTTTTTAGATCTAGTTTTTACTCCTCCTCTAGGTTTTCTCTCTAGACATCTATAGTTCTTAGGATTTTAGTTTCTCTTACTTTTTTTTTGGCATTGGAACACTGAGAAGAGTTATTACCTCATCAAGACTTCGTCATTCTAGTTTGTTTTCTTTACTTGGCTTCACTCTTCCATGTTCTTTGCTTGTTTAATTTGGAATATTTTTAGGATTATTTAATACAAGGACCACCTTTATTTTTAATTGACTATTTCGATTTTTATTTACAATGTCTTCCAACCATGCAGTAGGAGCAACGCTGGCTCAGCGCGAAGGTAAGGATCCATTTGTTATTACTTATGTGTCCAAGACTTTAGACGCTGCCCAGTCCAATTATACTACTACTGAGAAAGAGCTCCTTGCTATTGTCTTTGCTCTGGATAAATTCCGAGCTTATTTACTTGGTACTAGAGTAGTCGTGTATTCGGACCATGCAGCTTTAAAGTATCTATTATCTAAAAAGGAGTCCAAAGCAAGGCTCATACGTTGGATACTGCTGTTACAAGAATTTGATTTAGAAATAAAGGATAGGAGTGGTAACTAGAATTTAGTGGCAGACCACTTGAGTCGCCTCGAGCACATTAAGGATGATTCTGCTCCTATAGATGATAATTTTCCATTTGATAATTGGTGCACAAATTGTGAATCACACTTTTCACAACTCGTACCACTGACCAGCAAGTGCACTGGGTCGTCCAAGTAATACCTCACGTGAGTAAGGGTCGAATCCCACGGAGATTGTTGGTTTGAAGCAATCTATGGTTATCTTGTAAATCTTAGTCAGGAAGTCAATTATGTTTATCAGTTGAATTGCAAATAAACAAGAGAGCATGAATTAAAGGTTACTTGTTATGCAGTAATGGAGAATATGTTGGAGTTTTGGAGATGCTTTGTCTTCTGAATCTCTGCTTTCCTCTGTCTTCTTGTTCACGCACGCACGTCCTCCAATGGCAAGCTGTATGTAGGGGTTCACCGTCGTCAATGGCTACATCCCATCCTCTCAGTGAAGAATATGCTCACATGCTCTGTCACAACACAGCTAATCACCTGTTGGTTCTCGATCATACTGGAATAGGATCCTTCTTCCTTTTGCGTCTGTCACTAACGCCCATCACTCGTGAGTTTGAAGCTCGTCACAGTCATTCGATCATTGAATCCTACTCGGAATACCACAGACAAGGTTTAGACTTTCCGGATTCTCATGAATGCCGCCATCAGTTCTAGCTTATACCACGAAGATTCTAATTAAGAGATCTAAGAGATACTCATTCAATCGGATATAGAATGGAGGTGGTTGTCAGGCACACGTTCATGGTTTGAGGAAGGTGATGAGTGTCACAGATCATCACCTTCATCACAGTTAAGCGCGAATGAACATCTTAGATAGGAACAAGCGTGTTTGAATGGAAAATAGAAATACTTGCATTAATTCATCGAGGCACAGCAGGGCTCCTCACCCCCAACAATGGAGTTTAGAGACTCATGCCGTCAAAGAGTACAAAGTTTAGATCTAAAAATGTCATGAGATATAAAATAAGTCTCTAAAAGTTGTTTAAATACTAAACTAGTAGCCTAGGTTTACAAAAAATGAGTAAACTATGATGGATGATGCAGAGATCCACTTTTGGGGCCCACTTGGTGTGTGCTGGGGCTGAGAATTAAGCAATCTACGTGCAGAGGCCATTTGTGGAGTTGAACGCCAGTTTTTGTGCCAGTTTGGGCGTTCAACTCCAGCTTTTGATCCTTTTCTGGCGCTGGACGCCAGAATTGGGCAGAGAACTGGCGTTGAACGCCAGTTTACGTCATCTATCCTTGTGAAAAGTATGGACTATTATATATTGCTGGAAGGCCCTGGATGTCTACTTTCCAACGCAATTGGAAGCATGCCATTTCGAGTTCTGTAGCAACAGAAAATCCACTTTGAGTGCAGGGAGGTCAGAATCCAACAACATCAGCAGTCCTTTTTCAGCCTGAATCTGATTTTTGCTCAGCTCCTTCAATTTCAGCCAGAAAAATACCTGAAATTACAGAAAAATACACAACTCATAGTAAAGTCCAGAAATATAAATTTTTCCTAAAAACTAATGAAAATAGATTAAAAACTAACTAAAACATACTCAAAACTATATGAAATTATCCCCAAAAAGCGTATAAAATATCCGCTCATCACAACACCAAACTTAAACTGTTGCTTGTCCTCAAGCAACTAGACAAATAAAATAGAAGACTAATAGGTTGAGAAGCAATAATATCTCAGAGTTTTTGATTGAAGCTCAGATTCTAATTAGATGAGCGGGACTAGTAGCTTTTTGCTTCTGAACAGTTTTGGCATCTCACTTTATCCATTGAAGCTCAGAGTGATTGGCATCTATAGGAATTTAGAATTTAGATAGTGTTATTGATTTTCTTAGTTCAGTGTGATGATTCTTGAACACAGCTTCTTTATGAGTCTTGGCCGTGGCCCTAAGCACTTTGTTTTCCGGTATTACCACCGGATACATAAATGCCACAGACACATAATTGGGTGAACCTTTTAGATTGTGACTCAGCTTTGATAAAGTCCCCAATTAGAGGTGTCCAGAGTTCTTAAGCACACTCTTCTTTTTGCTTTGGACCTTGACTTTAACCACTCAGTCTCAAGTTTTCACTTGACACTTTCACGCCACAAGCACATGGTTAGGGACAGCTTGGTTTAGCCGCTTAGACCAGGATTTTATTCCTTTAGGCCCTCCTATCCACTGATGCTCAAAGCCTTGGGATCCCTTTTATTTGCCCTTGCCTTTTGGTTTTAAGGGTTATTGGCTTTTTCTGCTTGCTTTTTTTTTTTTGAATGCAAGCTTTGTTCTTTGCTGCTTTTTCTTGCTTCAAGAATCATTTTTATGATTTTTCAGATTATCAATAGCATGTCTCATGTTCATCATTCTTTCAAGAGCCAACATATTTAACAGTCTTAAACAACAAATTCAAAAGACACATGCACTGTTCAAGCATTCATTTAGAAGACAGAAAGCATTGCCACCACATTTAACTAATTAGAATTTCTCTTATTAAACTCGAAATTTTATTGCCTCTTATTCAAAAGATCTACTACTTTATTCATGTTTGCTGATGATGAGAAAAATAAACTATAGCTTAATTGGAGATAAAATCAAAATAGATACTAGTTACTACTATATGACTTCTAAGGTAAACTTTTATAAGGACACTGTCACAGAGTTAAAGCAGAAATTGGAAATTAACAACCTTTATTCTGGGGGCACGGGGGTTCCTCTGATCCTTGGGGTGCTTGGTCCTACAAGAGAAGACTTTTGGCGCTTCAATTCCCTTAAGTCACGCCCCTGCTCCTCTTGTTCTTTAAACATATAGGTTAGCATTTGACTGTGTTCCTTCTGTTCTTTTATTATTTGCTCCATAGCTTCCCGTATCTTGGTAACGGACGTCTCAAGATACTCCCAGTATTCAGATTGAGGGATCTCTGGGAGGAATTCCTGTGCTCTCTTCTTGATGGGATCCTCCTGTGCTTGTTGTTTTTCCATTGATGCTTTGGTGATTGACTTTTCAATTAGGATATATTCAGTTATTCCCATCCTTACTCCAGCGTCCTTGCAGAGCAGAGAAATCACGCTTGGATAAGCCAACCTGGCCTCTTTAGAATTTTTGTTAGCAATTTTGTAGAGTTCAGTTGAAATCAGCTGATGAACCTCCACTTCCTTCCCCATCATGATGCAATGGATCATCACTGCTCTTTTAACTGTGACTTCAGAACGGTTGCTAGTAGGCAACAGAGAACGCCCAATGAAGTCCAGCCATCCTCTGGCGACTGGTTTGAGATCCTCTCTCTTGAGTTAATTTGGGACACCCTTTGTGTTGGTGGTCCACCTAGCTCCAGGGATACATATGTCCTCTAGAATCTTATCCAGGTCAATGTCTGCTCTCATCATCCTCCTGTTGAAGGAATCTGGATCATCCTTTAGCTGAGGTAGCTTTAAGATCTCTCTGATCTTGTCAGGGGTGGTATGAACAATCTTCCCTCTGACCATGGTCCGAAATTCATAGAAGGCAGTTCCAGATAGTTTTTGCTTGTCAGTCTGCCACATATTAGCATAGAACTCCTAGACCATGTTCCTTCCTACTTTCGTTTCAGGATTAGCTAGGACTTCCCAGTTCCTGATTCGAATTTGCTCCTGGATCTCCGGATATTCATCTTCTTTCAGATCGAATCTAACTTCCGGGATCACTGATCTCAGACCCATTACTTTAAGATAATGGTCTGAATGTTCTTTAGATAAGAACTTCCCTTGATTCCAAAGTGGTTTTGGAACGCTCTCTTTCTTGCCTCTTGGAGTGGGTTGTTTTCCTTTGGGAGCCATGATCTTAGTGATCTCGGATAAACACACCAAACTTAGAGGTTTGCTTGTCCTCAAGCAAAAGAAAAGAAAGGAGAGGGATAGAAGGAGAGCTAGGTGCAATTGTTGATGGAGGAGGGGGTGGCCGAACCCAAATTTAAAGGGATGGGGGGGTGGGTTTTCGAAAAATTGGAAAAGATAAGATAAAAAGATTGAGTTGAAAAAGATAAGATAGAAGATATAATTTAATTTTGAAAAGATATGATAGATTTTTGAAAAAGATAAATCTGAATTTTGAAAAAGATAATATGGAGATTTGAAAAAGATATGGATTAGTTGAAAAGATAGATTTGTTTTCAGAAAAGATTTGAAAAGAGTTGGATTGAATTTGCAAAGATGCCTGGTGCTTATGGATTAAAATACATTTGATATTTTTTTGTGGTAGGGTTTTTAGAAATTATGGAATTTAGAAATTAGGGTTCTTGACATGTTCATGTAAAAATCATGCATTGAAGCATAAAATTTGAAATTAAAATGGAAATACGTGTGGAAAAAAATGAATTTGGCTCCTCCCTGCATTCCTGGCGTTTGAACGCCCAAACACTGCCTGTTTTGGGTGTTCAGCGCCCAATTGCTGCTCTCCTGGGCGTTCAACGCCCAGCTGCTGCCATTACTGGCGTTCAACGCCCAGTGGGTGCCCCTTTCTGGCGTTGAACGCCCAGCTGCTATCATCACTGGCGTTCAGCGCCCAGTGGATGCCCATTTTGGGCGTTGAACGCCCAAAATTCTCTTTTACTGGCGTTTTCTTGCCAGTGAGATCTTTTTCTCTGTTTTGTGTGCTGAGGCCTTCTGTAAATGATTATTTACCTTGTTGTCAATGAACTCTAAATAAACAAATAAAAATAAAAATAGAAATAGGGCAAAATGCTTAGAGGATTGTTGCCCCATGGCTGGGTTGCCTCCCAGCAAGCGCTTCTTTATTGTCTTTAGCTGGACCTTGCTGAGCTTTTAATCTAGCTTCAGCCTTGAGCATTCTTGCTCGATGTTGCCTTCAAGATAATGCTTGATTCTCTGTCCATTGACAATGAACTTCTTATCAGAATCAATATCTCGAAGCTCCACATAACCATATGGTGACACACTTGTAATCATGTATGGTCCCCTCCACCGGGATTTCAGTTTCCCAGGGAATAGCCTGAGTCTAGAGTTAAACAACAGGACCTTCTGTCCTGGTTCAAAGATTCTAGATGACAGCTTTCTGTCATGCCATTTTTTTTATTTTTCTTTATAAAGCTTGGCATTTTCGAAAGCTGTGAATCTGAATTCCTCTAGCTCATTTAGCTGGAGCAATCATTTTTCTCCTGCTAATTTGGCATCAAAGTTTAGGAATCTGGTTGCCCAGTAGGCCTTATGTTCCAGTTCCACGGGCAGGTGGCATGCCTTACCATACACGAGTTGGTATGGAGAGGTCCCTATAGGGGTCTTGAATGCTGTTCTGTAAGCCCACAGAGCATCATCCAAGCTCCGTGCCCAATCCTTTCTACGGGTATTTACTGTTCGTTCCAGGATTCTCTTTAATTCTCTGTTAGAGACTTCAGCTTGCCCATTGGTTTGTGGATGATATGGAGTGGCCACCTTGTGGCGAATTCCATACCGAACCATGGCAGAGTAAAGCTGTTTATTGCAGAAGTGAGTGCCCCCATCACTGATTAACACTCTAGGGACACCAAACCTGCTAAAGATATGTTTCTGGAGGAACTTCAGCACTGTTTTGGTATCATTGGTGGGTGTGGCAATAGCCTCAACCCATTTTGATACATAGTCAACTGCCACCAGAATATAAGTGTTTGAGTATGATGGTGGGAAAGGTCCCATGAAGTCAATTTCCCATACGTCAAACAACTCAATTTCCAAGATTCCTTGTTGAGGCATGGCGTAACCATGAGGTAGGTTACCAGCTCTTTGGCAACTGTCACAATTACGTACAAACTCTCGGGAATCTTTATAGAGTGTGGGCCAATAGAAGCCACATTAGAGGACCTTGGTGGCTGTTCGCTCACCTCCGAAATGGCCTCCATATTGAGATCCGTGGCAATGCCACAGGATCCTCTGTGCTTCTTCTCTAGGCACACACCTACGGATGATTCCGTCTGCACATCTCTTAAAGAGATAAGGTTCATCCCACAAGTAGTACTTTGCATCAGTAATTAATTTCTTCTTTTGTATCCTGTTGTACTCCTTGGGTATGAACCTTGCAGCTTTATAGTTTGCAATATCGGCAAACCATGGTGCTTCCTGAACGGCGAATAAATGCTCATCAGGAAACGTCTCAGAAATCTCAAGAGAAGGGAGGGACGTCCCTTCCACTGGCTCTATCCGGGACAGATGATCAGCCACTTGGTTCTCTGTCCCTTTTCTGTCTCTTATTTCTATATCAAACTCTTGCAGAAGCAATACCCATCTGATGAGCCTGGGTTTTGAATCCTGCTTTGTGAGTAGATATTTAAGAGCAGCATGATCAGTATACACAATCACTTTTGATCCTACTAAGTATGATCTGAACTTGTCAATGGCGTAAACCACTGCAAGTAGTTCTTTTTCTGTGGTTGTGTAATTTTTCTGGGCATCATTTAGAACGCGACTGGCATAATAAATGACATGCAGAAGCTTGTCATGCCTCTGTCCCAATACTGCACCAATGGCATGATCACTGGCATCACACATTAGCTCAAATGGTAATGTCCAGTCTGGTGCAGAAATGACTGGTGCTGTGACCAGCTTAGCTTTCAGCGTTTCAAACGCCTGCAGGCACTTTGTGTCAAACACAAATGGCGTGTCAGCAGCTAGCAGATTGCTTAGAGGTTTTGCGATTTTTGAAAAATCCTTTATAAACCTCCTATAGAATCCTGCATGCCCCAGAAAGCTTCTGATTGCCTTAACATTGGCAGGTGGTGGTAATTTTTCAATTACCTCTATTTTTGCTTGATCCACCTCTATTCCCTTGTTTGAGATTTTATGCCCAAGAACAATTCCTTCAGTCACCATGAAGTGACACTTTTCCCAGTTTAAAACTAGGTTAGTCTCTTGGCATCTTTTCAGAACAAGTTTCAGGTGATCAAGACAGGAGTTGAGTGAGTCTCCATATACTGAGAAGTCATCCATGAAGACTTCCAGAAATTTTTCCACCATATCAGAGAAAATAGAGAGCATGCATCTTTGGAAGGTTGCAGGCGCATTACATAGCCCAAATGGCATCCTTCTATAAGCAAACACTCCGGATGGACAAGTGAATGCTGTTTTCTCTTGATCCTGGGGATCCACTGCAATCTGGTTATAGCCTGAATAGCCATCCAAAAAGCAGTAATAATCATGACCTGCTAGTCTTTCTAGCATCTGGTCTATGAATGGTAAAGGAAAATGATCCTTTCTGGTGGCTGTATTGAGCCTTCTGTAGTCAATACACATGCGCCACCCTGTAACTGTTCTTGTAGGAACCAGTTCATTTTTTTCATTATGAATCACTGTCATGCCTCCTTTTTTTGGGACGACTTGAACAGGGCTCACCCAGGGGCTATCAGAAATGGGATAAATAATCCCAGCCTCTAGTAATTTGGTGACCTCTTTCTGCACCACTTCCTTCATGGCTGGATTTAGCCGCCTCTGTGGTTGAACCACTGGTTTGGCATTATCCTCCAATAGGATTTTGTGCATGCATCTAGCTAGGCTTATGCCCTTAAGGTCACCTATGGACCACCCAAGAGCTGTCTTGTGTGTCCTTAGCACTTGAATAAGTGCTTCCTCTTCCTGTGAACTTAGAGCAGAGCTTATGATCACTGGAAAAGTATCACCTTCTCCTAGAAATGCATATTTCAAGGATGGTGGTAATGGCTTGAGCTCGGGTTTAGGAGGTTTTTCCTCTTTTAGAAGAAATTTCAGAGGCTCTTTCATGTCCTCTGAATCCTCCAAATCAGGCTGAACATCTTTAAAGATGTCTTCCAGCTCTGATTCGAGACTCTCAGCCATGTTGATCTCTTCTACCAAGGAGTCAATAAGATCAACTTTCATGCAGTCTGTTGATGTGTCTGGATACTGCATGGCTTTGACAACGTTCAACTTGAACTCATCATCATTGACTCTCAGGGTTATTTCCCCCTATTGGATGTCAATAAGGGATCGTCCAGTTGCTAGGAAGGGTCTTCCTAGAATGAGAGTAGCACTCTTGTGCTCCTCCATTTCCAGCACAACAAAGTCAGTGGGAAAGGCGAATGGCCCAACCCTGACAATCATGTCTTCAATCACGCCTGATGGGTATTTAGTGGAGCCATCAGCAAGTTGAAGACATATCCGGGTTGGTTTAACTTCTTCAGTTAAACGAAGCTTTCTGATAGTGGATGCAGGTATTAGGTTGATGCTTGCCCCAAGATCGCATAAAGCTGTCTTGGTGCAATCACCTTCTAATATGCATGGTATCAGAAAACTCCCAGGGTCTTTAAGCTTTTCAGGAAAGCTTTTCAGAATGACTGCACTGCATTCTTCAGTGAGGAGAACTCTTTCTGTTTCTCTCCACTCCTTTTTATGACTCAAGATCTCTTTCATGAACTTGGCATAAGAAGGTATTTGCTCAATTGCCTCTGCAAATGGAATCTTTATTTCAAGAGTCCTTAGATAATCTGCAAAGCGAGCAAATTGCTTATCCTGCTCCTCTTTCCGGAGTTTTTGAGGATAAGGTATCTTGGCTTTATATTCTTCAACCTTAGTTGCAGCAGGTTTATTGCCTACAGAAGTGGTTGAAGAAGCCTTTTTAGAGGGGTTGTTATCAGCATCTGTGTGTGTCTGATCCCTCACTGGCAATTGAGTTCCAGAGTTAGAAGCTGGAGTGACGTTAGACGCCAGCTCACTGTCTGTTCCTGGCGCCTGAACGCCAGAAATGTGCCCATTTTGGGCGTTCAACGCTGGATTCTGCCCTATTTGGGCGTTCAACGCCAGATTCTTGCCCATTTCTGGCATTGAACGCCAATCCTGCCTTGTTTCTGGCGTTGAACGCCAGTTTTGGGCATGGTCTGGGCGTTCAGCGCTAGCCTTCCATCCATTTTCTGGCGTTTTAGCGCCAGAATTATTTTTCCCTGGGCTCTTACTGTCCTCAGGTGAATCTTTGGTGGGTTGCTCATTTCTTGAATTTTTGATGCCTTGAGGTGGGGTATTTAATGTTTTCCCACTTCTTAATTGAACTGCTTGGCATTCTTCTGCTATTTGCCTTGATAGCTGCTGCTTTGTTTGCTTAAACTGTTCGTCCATATGTATATTAGCTATCCTTGTCTCTTGTAGCCTGTCCTTGAATTCAGCTAGCTGCTTTGTTAGAAAATCCAATTGCTGATTGAATTCAGCAGCTTGTTTTACAGTACTGAATTCAGCAGTGACTGTTTTAACCTCTTCATTCATGGAAGGGTTGCTGCTTAGGTACAGGTGCTGATTCCTGGCAACTGTATCAATGAGCTCTTGAGCCTCTTCAATTGTCTTTCTCATATGGATAGATCCACCAGCTGAGTAATCTAAAGACATCTGAGCTCCTTCTGCAAGCCCATAGTAGAAGATGTCTAACTGAACCCACTCTGAAAACATTTCAGAGGGGCATTTTCGTAGCATCTCTCTGTATCTCTCCCAGGCATCATAAAGAGATTCATTATCTCCTTGTTTAAAGCCTTGGATGTCCAGCCTTAGCTGTGTCATCCTTTTTGGAGGAAAATACTGATTCAGGAATTTTTCTGTCAGCTGTTTCCATGTTCTTATGCTGGCCTTAGGTTGGTTATTTAACCACCTCTTAGCTTGATCTTTTACAGCAAATGGAAACAGTAATAGTCTATAGACATCCTGATCTATTTCCTTATCATGTACTGTGTCAGCAATTTGTAAAAATTGTGCCAGAAACTCTATAGGTTCTTCCTGTGGAAGACCGGAATACTGGCATCTTTGCTGCACCATGATAATGAGCTGAGGATTCAACTCAAAGCTACTAACTCCAATGGAGGGTATGCAGATGCTACTCCCATATGAAGCAGTAGAGGGGTTAGAATATGACCCCAGAGTCCTCCTGGACTGTTCATTTCCACTTATGTCCATGATGGATAAAGGGATATAACTTGGATTGATTTACCTTTTTATTTATTTTATTTTATTTATTTTTTTTTGAATTTTGAATTTTATGATGAAAGAGAAAAACACAAAAAAAAAAGACACAAGATTTAAAATTTTTAGATCTAATGCTCCTTGTTTTCGAAAATTTTGGAGGGAAAACACCAAGGAACACCAAACTTAAAATTTTTAGAAAACCAAACCAAAATTTTCGAAAACCAAAGGGAAATCAACAAGAAAACACCAAACTTAAAGTTTGGCACAGGATTCAATAGAAAAAATTATTTTTGAAAAAGATTTTAAAAAAAAATATGATAGCCAATTACCATGAACATAAACACCACGTTCTAACTAATTGAGCTATAAATTTAAAGTGTTTTAACAAGGGATAAATAATAAAAGACTCTAAACCAAAAAAGAAAGATTTTTCCTAATCTAAGCAACAAAATAAACCGTTAGTTGTCCAAACACGAACAATCCCCGGCAACGGCGCCAAAAACTTGGTGCACGAATTATGAATCACACTTTTCACAACTCGTACCACTGACCAGCAAGTGCACTGGGTCGTCCAAGTAATACCTTACGTGAGTAAGGGTCGAATCCCACGGAGATTGTTGGTTTGAAGCAATCTATGGTTATCTTGTAAATCTTAGTCAGGAAGTCAATTATGTTTATCAGTTGAATTACGAATAACCAAGAGAGCATAAATTAAAGGTTACTTGTTGTGCAGTAATGGAGAATATGTTGGAGTTTTAGAGATGCTTTGTCTTCTGAATCTCTGCTTTCCTCTGTCTTCTGATTCACGCACGCACGTCTTTCTATGGCAAGCTGTGTGTTGGTGGATCACCGTTGTCAATGGCTACCTTCCATCCTTCCAGTGAAAACTACGCTCACGCGCTCTGTCACAGCACGGCTAATCACCGGTTGGTTCTCGATCCGGTTGGAATAGGATTCACTATCCTTTTGCATCTGTCACTAACGCCCAGCCTTTAGGAGTTTGAAGCTCGTCACAGTCATTCAATCCTTGAATCCTACTTGGAATACCACAGACAAGGTTTAGACTTTCCGGATTCTCGTGAATGCCGCCATCAATTCTAGCTTATACCACGGAGATTCTGATTAAGGAATCTAAGAGATACTCATTCAATCGTATATAGAATGGAGGTGGTTGTCAGGTACACGTTCATGAATTGAGGAAGGTGATGAGTGTCACAGATCATCACCTCCATCACAGTTAAGCGCGAATGAACATCTTAGATAGGAACAAGCGTGTTTGAATGGAAAACAGAAATACTTGCATTAATTCATCGAGACACAGCAGAGCTCCTCACCCCCAACAATGGGATTTAGAGACTCATGCCGTCAGAGAATACAAAGTTTAGATCTAAAATGTCATGAGATACAAAATAAGTCTCTAAAAGTTGTTTAAATACTAAACTAGTAGCCTAGGGTTACAAAATATGAGTAGACTATGATGGATGATGCAGAGATTCACTTCTGGGGCCCACTTGGTGTGTGCTGGGCTAAGACTTAAGCAATTCACGTGCAGAGGCCATTTGTGGAGTTGAACGCCAGTTTTTATGCCAGTTTGGGCGTTCAACTCCAGCTTTTGATCCTTTTCTGGCGCTGGACGCCAGAATTGGGCAGAGAACTGGCGTTGAACGCCAGTTTACGTCATCTATCCTTATGCAAAGTATGGACTATTATATATTTCTGGAAATCCCTGGATGTCTACTTTCCAACGCAATTGGAAGCATGCCATTTCGAGTTCTGTAGCTCCAGAAAATCCACTTTGAGTGCAGGGAGGTCAGAATCCAACAGCATCAGCAGTCCTTTTTCAGCCTGAATCAGATTTTTGCTCAGCTCCTTCAATTCAGCCAGAAAAATACCTGAAATTACAGAAAAACACACAACTCATAGTAAAGTCCAGAAATATGAATTTTTCCTAAAAACTAATGAAAATAGATTAAAAACTAACTAAAATATACTCAAAACTATATGAAATTATCCCCAAAAAGCGTATAAAATATCCGCTCATCAGTGCCCAATCCTTTCTACGGGTATTTACTATCCGTTCCAGGATTCTCTTTAATTCTCTATTAGAGACTTCAGCTTGCCCATTGGTTTGTGGATGATATGGAGTGGCCACCTTGTGGCGAATTCCATACCGAACCATGGCAGAGTAAAGCTGTTTATTGCAGAAGTGAGTGCCCTCATCACTGATTAGTACTTTAGGGACACCAAATCTGCTAAAGATATGTTACTGGAGGAATTTCAGCACTGTCTTAGTATCATTGGTGGGTGTGGCAATGGCCTCAACCCATTTTGATACATAATCAACTGCCACCAGAATATAAGTGTTTGAGTATGATGGTGGGAAAGGTCCCATGAAGTCAATTCCCCATACGTCAAACAACTCAATCTCCAAGATTCCTTGTTGAGGCATGGCGTAACCATGAGGCAGATTGCCAGCTCTTTGGCAACTGTCACAGTTACGTACAAACTCTCGGGAATCTTTATAGAGTGTGGGCCAATAGAAGCCACGTTGGAGGACCTTGGTGGCTGTTCGCTCACCTCCGAAATGGCCTCCATATTGAGATCCATGGCAATGCCACAGGATCCTCTGTGCTTCTTCTCTAGGCACGCACCTACGGATTATTCCGTCTGCACATCTCTTAAAGAGATAAGGTTCATCCCACAAGTAATACTTTGCATCAGTAATTAATTTCTTCTTTTGTATCCTGTTGTACTCCTTGGGTATGAACCTTGCAGCTTTATAGTTTGCAATATCGGCAAACCATGGTGCTTCCTGAATGGCAAATAAATGCTCATCAGGAAACGTCTCAGAGATCTCAAGAAAGGGGAGGGACGTCCCTTCCACTGGCTCTATCCGGGACAGATGATCAGCCAGTTGGTTCTCTGTCCCTTTTTTGTCTCTTATTTCTATATCAAACTCTTGCAAAAGCAATACCCATCTGATGAGCCTAGGTTTTGAATCCTGCTTTGTGAGTAGATATTTAAGAGCAGCATGGTCAGTATACACAATCACTGTTGATCCTACTAAGTATGATCTGAACTTGTCAATGGCGTAGACCACTGCAAGTAATTCTTTTTCTGTGGTTGTGTAATTTTTCTGGGCATCATTTAGAACGCGACTGGCATAATAAATGACATGCAGAAGCTTGTCATGCCTCTGTCCCAATACTGCACCCATGGCATGATCACTGGCATCACACATTAGCTCAAATGGTAACGTCC
Source organism: Arachis ipaensis (assembly GCF_059453495.1). NCBI lineage: Eukaryota > Viridiplantae > Streptophyta > Magnoliopsida > Fabales > Fabaceae > Arachis > Arachis ipaensis. The sequence continues at coordinate 35,425,179 of NC_142435.1, read as the reverse complement.
AATCTGGTGCAGAAATGACTGGTGCTGTGACCAGCTTAGCTTTCAGCGTTTCAAACGCCTGCAGGCACTCTGTGTCAAATACAAATGGCGTGTCAGCAGCTAGCAGATTGCTTAGAGGTTTTGCGATTTTTGAAAAATTCTTTATAAACCTCCTATAGAATCCTGCATGCCCCAGAAAGCTTCTGATTGCCTTAACATTGGCAGGTGGTGGTAATTTTTCAATTACCTCTATTTTTGCTTGATCCACCTCTATTCCCTTGTTTGAGATTTTATGCCCAAGAACAATTCCTTCAGTCACCATGAAGTAACACTTTTCCCAGTTTAAAACTAGGTTGGTTTCTTGGCATCTTTTCAGAACAAGTTCCAGGTGATCAAGACAGGAGCTGAATGAGTCTCCATATACTGAGAAGTCATCCATAAAGACTTCCAGAAATTTTTCCACCATATCAGAGAAAATAGAGAGCATGCATCTCTGGAAGGTTGCAGGCGCATTACATAGCCCAAATGGCATCCTTCTATAAGCAAACACTCCGGATGGACATGTGAATGCTGTTTTCTCTTGATCCTGGGGATCTACTGCAATCTGGTTATAGCCTGAGTAGCCATCCAAAAAGCAGTAATAATCATGACCTGCTAGTCTTTCTAGAATCTGGTCTATGAATGGTAAAGGAAAATGATCCTTTCTGGTGGCTGTATTGAGCCTTCTGTAGTCAATACACATGCGCCACCCTGTAACTGTTCTTGTAGGAACCAGTTCATTTTTTTCATTATGAATCACTGTCATGCCTCCTTTTTTTAGGACGACTTGAACAGGGCTCACCCAGGGGCTATCAGAAATAGGATAAATAATCTCAGCCTCCAGTAATTTGGTGACCTCTTTCTGCACCACTTCTTTCATGGCTGGATTTAGCCGCCTCTGTGGTTGCACCACTGGTTTGGCATTATCCTCCAATAAGATTTTGTGCATGCATCTAGCTGGGCTTATGCCCTTGAGGTCACCTATGGACCACCCAAGAGCTGTCTTGTGTGTCCTAAGCACTTGAATAAGTGCCTCCTCTTCCTGTGAATTTAAAGCAGAGCTTATGACCACTGGAAAAGTGTCACCTTCTCCCAGAAACGCATATTTCAAGGAAGGTGGTAATGGCTTGAGCTCGGGTTTAGGAGGTTTTTCCTCTTTCAGAAGAAAGTTCAGAGGCTCTTTCATGTCCTCTGAATCCTCCAAATCAGGCTGAACATCTTTAAAGATGTCTTCCAACTCTGATTCGAGACTCTCAGCCATGTCGATCTCTTCTACCAAAGAGTCAATAAGATCAACTTTCATGCAGTCTGTTGATGTGTCTGGATGCTGCATGGCTTTGACAGCGTTCAACTTGAACTCATCATCATTGACTCTCAGGGTTATTTCCCCTGTTGGACGTCAATGAGGGATCGTCCAGTTGCTAGGAAGGGTCTTCCTAGAATGAGAGTAGCACTCTTGTGCTCCTCCATTTCCAGCACAACAAAGTCAGTGGGAAAGGCGAATGGCCCAACTCTGACAATCATGTCCTCAATCACGCCTGATGGGTATTTAGTGGAACCATCAGTAAGTTGGAGACATATCCGGGTTGGTTTAACTTCTTCAGTTAAGCCAAGCTTCCTGATAGTGGATGCAGGTATTAGGTTGATGCTTGCCCCAAGATCGCATAAAGCTGTCTTGGTGCAATTACCTTTTAATATGCATGGTATCAGAAAACTCCCAGGGTCTTTAAGCTTTTCAGGAAAGCTCTTCAAAATGACTGCACTGCATTCTTCAGTGAGGAGAACTCTTTTTGTTTCTCTCCAATCCTTTTTATGACTCAAGATCTCTTTCATGAACTTGGCATAAGAAGGTATTTGCTCAAGTGCTTCTGCAAATGGAATCTTTATTTCAAGAGTCCTGAGATAATCTGCAAAGCGAGCAAATTGCTTATCCTGCTCCTCTTTCCGGAGTTTTTGAGGATAAGGTATCTTGGCTTTATATTCTTCAACCTTAGTTGCAGCAGGTTTATTGCCTACAGAAGTGGTTGAAGAAGCCTTTTTAGAGGGGTTGTTATCAGCATTTGTGTGTGTCTGATCCCTCACTGGCAATTGAGTGCCAGAGTTAGAAGCTGGAGTGAAACTGGACGCCAGCTCCTTGTCTGCTCCTGGCGTCTGAACGCCAGAACTGTGCCCATTTTGGGCGTTCAGCGCCAGATCTTGCCCATTTTGGGCGTTCAACGCCAGATCCTTGCCCATTTCTGGCATTGAACGCCAATCCTGCCTTGTTTCTGGCGTTGAACGCCAGTCCTGAGCATGGTCTTGGTGTTCAGCGCCAGCCTTCCACCAATTTTCTGGCGTTTCAGTTCCAGAATTACTTTTCCCTGGGCTCTTACTGTCCTCAGGTGAATTTTGGGTGGTTTGCTCATTTCTTAGCTTTTTGCTGCCTTGAGGTGGGGTATTTAATGTTTTCCCACTTCTTAGTTGAACTGCTTGGCATTCTTCTGCTATTTGCCTTGATAGCTGCTGCTTTGTTTGCTTAAACTGTTCGTCCATATGTATATTAGCCATCCTTGTCTCTTGTAACCTGTCTTTAAATTCGGCTAGCTGCTTTGTTAGAAAGTCCAATTGCTGATTGAATTCAGCAGCTTGTTTTACAGGACTGAGTTCAGCAGTTACTGTTTTAACCTCTTCATTCATAGAAGGGTTGCTGCTTAGGTACAGATGCTGATTCCTGGCAACTGTATCAATGAGCTCTTGAGCCTCTTCAATTGTCTTTCTCATATGGATAGATCCACCAGCTGAGTAATCTAAAGACATCTGAGCTTCTTCTGCAAGCCCATAGTAGAAGATGTCTAACTGAACCCACTCTGAAAACATTTCAGAGGGGCATTTTCGTAGCATCTCTCTGTATCTCTCCCAGGCATCATAAAGAGATTCATTATCTCCTTGTTTAAAGCCTTGGATGTCCAGCCTTAGCTGTGTCATCCTTTTTGGAGGAAAATACTGATTCAGGAATTTTTCTGTCAGTTGTTTCCATGTTCTTATGCTGGCCTTAGGTTGGTTATTTAACCACCTCTTAGCTTGATCTTTTACAGCAAATGGAAACAGTAATAGTCTGTAGACATCCTGATCTATTTCCTTATCATGTACTGTGTCAGCAATTTGTAAAAATTGTGCCAGAAACTCTGTAGGTTCTTCCTGTGGAAGACCGGAATACTGGCATCTTTGCTGCACCATGATAATGAGCTGAGGATTCAACTCAAAGCTACTAACTCCAATGGAGGGTATGCAGATGCTACTCCCATATGAAGCAGTAGAGGGGTTAGAATATGACCCCAGAGTCCTCCTGGACTGTTCATTTCCACTTATGTCCATGATGGATAAAGGGATATAACTTGGATTGATTTACCTTTTTATTTATTTTATTTTATTTTATTTTTTTTGAATTTTGAATTTTATGATGAAAGAGAAAAACACAAAAAAAAAAGACACAAGATTTAAAATTTTTAGATCTAATGCTCCTTGTTTTCGAAAATTTTGGAAGGAAAACACCAAGGAACACCAAACTTAAAATTTTTAGAAAACCAAACCAAAATTTTCGAAAACCAAAGGGAAATCAACAAGAAAACACCAAACTTAAAGTTTGGCACAGGATTCAATAGAAAAAATTATTTTTGAAAAAGATTTTAAAAAAAAAATATGATAGCCAATTACCATGAACATAAACACCACGTTCTAACTAATTGAGCTATAAATTTAAAGTGTTTTAACAAGGGATAAATAATAAAAGACTCTAAACCAAAAAAGAAAGATTTTTCCTAATCTAAGCAACAAAATAAACCGTTAGTTGTCCAAACACGAACAATCCCCGGCAACGGCGCCAAAAACTTGGTGCACGAATTATGAATCACACTTTTCACAACTCGTACCACTGACCAGCAAGTGCACTGGGTCGTCCAAGTAATACCTTACGTGAGTAAGGGTCGAATCCCACGGAGATTGTTGGTTTGAAGCAATCTATGGTTATCTTGTAAATCTTAGTCAGGAAGTCAATTATGTTTATCAGTTGAATTACGAATAACCAAGAGAGCATAAATTAAAGGTTACTTGTTGTGCAGTAATGGAGAATATGTTGGAGTTTTAGAGATGCTTTGTCTTCTGAATCTCTGCTTTCCTCTGTCTTCTGATTCACGCACGCACGTCTTTCTATGGCAAGCTGTGTGTTGGTGGATCACCGTTGTCAATGGCTACCTTCCATCCTTCCAGTGAAAACTACGCTCACGCGCTCTGTCACAGCACGGCTAATCACCGGTTGGTTCTCGATCCGGTTGGAATAGGATTCACTATCCTTTTGCATCTGTCACTAACGCCCAGCCTTTAGGAGTTTGAAGCTCGTCACAGTCATTCAATCCTTGAATCCTACTTGGAATACCACAGACAAGGTTTAGACTTTCCGGATTCTCATGAATGCCGCCATCAATTCTAGCTTATACCACGGAGATTCTGATTAAGGAATCTAAGAGATACTCATTCAATCGTATATAGAATGGAGGTGGTTGTCAGGTACACGTTCATGAATTGAGGAAGGTGATGAGTGTCACAGATCATCACCTCCATCACAGTTAAGCGCGAATGAACATCTTAGATAGGAACAAGCGTGTTTGAATGGAAAACAGAAATACTTGCATTAATTCATCGAGACACAGCAGAGCTCCTCACCCCCAACAATGGGGTTTAGAGACTCATGCCGTCAGAGAATACAAAGTTTAGATCTAAAATGTCATGAGATACAAAATAAGTCTCTAAAAGTTGTTTAAATACTAAACTAGTAGCCTAGGGTTACAAAATATGAGTAGACTATGATGGATGATGCAGAGATTCACTTCTGGGGCCCACTTGGTGTGTGGTGGGGCTGAGAATTAAGCAATCCACGTGCAGAGGCCATTTGTGGAGTTGAACGCCAGTTTTTGTGCCAGTTTGGGCGTTCAACTCCAGCTTTTGATCCTTTTCTGGCGCTGGACGCCAGAATTGGGCAGAGAACTGGCGTTGAACGCCAGTTTACGTCGTCTATCCTTGTGCAAAGTATGGACTATTATATATTGCTGGAAAGCCCTGGATGTCTACTTTCCAACGCAATTGGAAGCATGCCATGTCGAGTTTTCTAGCTCCAGAAAATCCACTTTGAGTGCAGGAAGGTCAGAATCCAATAGCATCAGCAGTCCTTTTTCAGCCTGAATCAGATTTTTGCTCAGCTCCTTCAATTTCAGCCAGAAAAATACCTGAAATTACAAAAAAATACACAACTCATAGTAAAGTCCAGAAATATGAATTTTTCCTAAAAACTAATGAAAATAGACTAAAAACTAACTAAAACATACTCAAAACTATATAAAATTAACCCCAAAAAGCGTATAAAATATCCGCTCATCAATAATCTGCAAGCAGTATCTGAGGTATCTCCCTGGTATGCACCTGTAGCTAATTATCTAGTTAGCCGCACATTTCCTCCTAACTTTTCTAAGCATAAAAGAGACAAGTTGAAAAGCGAGTCTAAATATTATATATGGGATGACCCATATTTATGGAGATGTGGCGCCGATCAGGTAATTAGACAGTGTGTGCCTCAATCAGAATTCCAGTCCATCTTAGAGGCCTGTCACTCATTTGAGAGTGGAGGACATTCTGGCCCTCAAAGAACTGCTAGGAAAATCTTGGAATGTGGATTCTGGTGGCCTACTCTTTTTAGAGACGCTGCTGAATTTTGTAAATCTTGTCCCCCCCATGCCAAAAATTTGGTAATATATCCAGGAGGGATGAGATGCCTCAAAAAATTATGCTTTTCTGTGAAATTTTTTATGTTTGGGGCATTGACTTCATGGGTCTATTTCCAAATTCTAATGGTTATTTTTATATATTATTAGCTGTGGACTATGTTTCCAAATGGGTGGAAGCAATTCCTACCCGCACTGATGATGCTAACACTGTTATTTCCTTTGTGAGAAACCACATTATTTGTCGCTTTGGATCACCACGAGCAATCGTGAGCGATCAAGGCACCCATTTTTGTAATAGGAGACTAACAGAATTAATGAAGAGGCATGGGATAATTCATAAAGTTGCAACAGCATACCATCCTCAGACCAATGGGCAAGCCGAGGTGTCGAACAGAGAGATAAAGCGTATCTCACAGAAGATAGTCAAACCTCATAGAAGAGACTAGAGCACCAGGCTACAAGATGCACTCTGGGCATACAGAACAGCATACAAAACGCCCATTGGGATGAGTCCGTTCCGCTTAGTTTATGGAAAAGCTTGTCATCTCCCTGTTGAGGTAGAACACAAAGCCTTTTGGGCAGTCAAGGAGTGCAACATGGGAATTGAGAAAGCCGGAGCTGAAAGGAAGTTGCAACTGCAAGAACTGGAAAGCCTTCGCCTAGAAGCTTATGAGAACTCAAGACTATACAAGGAAAAGATGAAGGCTGCACATGATCATCACATCAAGAGGAAAGAGTTCCAACCTGGGGATTTAGTCCTCCTTTACAAATCTCGTCTGAGGCTCATGCTAGGCAAGTTGAGATCCAGATGGGAAGGTCCATACAGAGTGGAGAAGGCCGAACCATACGGAGTTTATCACCTAAGTCATCCTTCAAGTTCTGAACTTATCAAAGTTAATGGGCAACGCCTAAAGCTATACCATGGCGAGAAGATGCAGAAAAATAAGGAGCTTGAGATCTTCCTCTTGGAGGATCCCCACATAGCAGAAGATTGAGCTAGTGGAGCGTCCAACTTACGGACGTTAAAGCAAAGTGCTAAGTGGGAGACAACCCACCATGGTATGATCGTTCTTTTCTTTATTTTTAGTTTTCCATATTCAATAACTCTTCTCTTTATCAGTACTTTCGTGCATCCGCATCTGCATATCTAGAAAAAAAAGGGAAGGTGCCACGCGACGCGACTGCATCAGCGACGCGTCCGCATGGCAAGGACAGGGGAGAAAAATAAAAATGAACAGAGAGTCACGCTGGAGTGTGGATGGAGGAGTGCTAGTGGCACAAATCAGCCCACGCGACCGCGTAGCCGACGCGTCTGCGTCGTATGGGCATAATGACCTCCCACGCGACCGCGTGCCCTGATTTTCGACGTAAAAAGGGTGCACAGCTGAAAGTTGTGCTAGAGTGGTGCTGGACTGGCGCTAGACGCGCAATCCCCCTCACGCGACCGCGTGCCCCACACAGCCGCATCGTACCCCATAAACTGCCCACTCACGCGATCGCATGCCCCATGCGATCGCGTCACCTAAAATTTGGCATTTAATGATTTTGAACAGAGAGTTGTGCGAGTGCGAGGCGACCCTCGCGCCACTGGCACAAACTGGGTCACGCGACCGCATGACCAACGCGTCCGCGTCCATCACCTTAAGCGCAAGTCGCGCGACCGCATGGCCCATGCGATCGCGTCGCTTGCGGCGCACAGTTTTCCTTCTTTTGCCAAATATCATATCTTTCACTTCTCCAAATCCTAATTTTTCTTTTCCCTCCTTATTTCTTCCTCCTCCCTTCTTCCTTCTATCTCACCTTTCACTCTCTATCTCTCTCACCTTCATTACCAAGGTTTTATTTTCTTCTTCACCCTTTTCTTCTCTATCATTCTTCTTATTTTATATGTTATTTTCTTTTTTTTCCTTTTTCTTTTCATTATTCATATTTTCTTTCTTCTTCTTTCCTTTTTACATGGTGTTAGAATTTTATTTGAGTCATTATTCTTCATTATATACTTGTGGATTGTTGCAAATTGTTTGGCAATTATATATTATTTTCTTTAAAGGGTTGCTTGCATGTTCACTTTAATACTTTCTATACCTTATTCACCATGCATGCTATGTGTTTGTGAAAAATCCCATATGGCATTATGCACTTCTCTATGTTATTCTAATATTCTATGCTTGCTTTTCACAAATTCCCTTTACTATTATATTAATTGAATTTAATTGTCAATACAAACGTGATGGTTTGTTACAAAGTAATGCTTGGTCTATGCTACTCATTCCCTTTTCCAGCATGCCAATAAACACCTTGCATTCACTTGTCCTTATATGCTCTAGCTATTCTCCTTTGATGACTTTTCACATGTACTCATGAGCGTGTGTTAATGTCAGTTACCTCCTAATGTGCATCCATCACCACCTTTTCCGTTCTCTTCCTTGCTATCTATCTCTTTGAATTTAATTTACTTTCTCTTCCCTTTTTCAGGATGGCCACCAAGAAAGGAAAAGAGAAAGCTACTCCCAAACCTCCAGCGAGAAGAGGAACTAAAAGAGCACTAGTGGCAGAGCCTTCTTCAACTGCAGTTAAGCCCTCAACAAAAAGAGTTAAGAGGATCATGAAGGTTGATGAAAAGGAGAAAGCCTTTCAAGCAAAGGATACTGCGCGATTTCCAAATCGCTACTGTGAGCAGATGTTCCCTATTCTAGCTGAAAGGAGTTACAACAACGAACACCTTCTTATCCTCCCTCCCAATATTGCTACTTTTGTTGAGCCGCAAATTGAACGAAGACAATGGGGTTTCCTACAGAGAGAACAGAAGCAGGTCAATCTTTCTTGAGTAGTCGAGTTCTACTCTAACTTTTACCTGCCTACCCTGCAGTTTGTCTTTGTCCGTCAGAAGCAAGTCCCCATTACAGAAGAGGCTATTCAACAAGCTTTGAGTCTTCCCCCTATTCCAGAAGGATTGGACTCCTTTCAAGAAGCCTCACTCAAGCGCCAGATGTACCAATTTGACTGGGAAGCTGTTCTCAGAGTTATCGCACTACCTGGTAGCCGTTGGATCTACAGATACCATCGTACCCGCCCTAAGGGAATATCGGCTTCAGCACTTACCTTGGAGGCTCGCGTATGGGCACAGATCATGTCCTATTACGTCTTTCCGAGCACTCACGAGTCTTCCTTCACTGCGGACATGGCCGTTCTACTATGGTGCATCCTTACAGACCAGCCTCTGAATCTACCAAGACATATCCGGAATGCCATGGGACACGTACAAATTGTGGGCAACTTACCTTTTCCCGCCTTGGTCTCAGATCTTATCTCAGCAGCCGGAGTCTCCTACAGAGCTGGAGACACCAAAGGCATGCTCCCACGGGATGATCAGTATGTCCCTAATGGGAAATACCTCAGACTTTCAGCAGCCACTACAAGCCTTCCTACTGCTCCAGTTAAAGATATTCCTTCTTCAACACCACAAGCACCTACAACAGCTGAACTGCTCCTGCAGATAATCAAAAGATTGGATCGGCAAGAACATAAAGCGAAGTTAAGAGAGCGCCGTAACGAGCGCCGATTCAAACACCTCAAGGAGCTACTCAAGGGACACTTCAAGGACTCAGACACCCCGGACTCCACTTCCTTTACCAGCACAGGGAGCCATGATGGTCCCGACTATGGAGATACTGCTACCAGCCCACCCCTGTTCCTGACAGATGGCACCGAGGACGGTGCAAAGCCTTAAGTGCTGGGAGGTCGGTCAGTACCTAACTTCCGGAGGTAATTTCTCTTCCCTAGCACCAATAAATTAGGATATTTTAGTTAGATTTTCTTTCTTTTATAGAATAGGATAAATTGCATAGTAATAGGTTAGTTGCATGCATGCTCTACTTGATTGAAAAGATAATAAGTTTCTTCTAAGACTCTATCTTTGGAACAAAATTTCACTAGTTTTTCACATTTTATGATAAATTTGCTTGAAGTTGTATTTGGAACATGATGTTTGAGCTAAAGAACACACAACCTGTGAAGATTTGAGCCTTTATGCATGGTTACATTATTTAACCATAATTATTTTATTCTTGTGTGTTCACTTCTCTATGATTGTAATCTATATTTTGTTTTATCTTATATGTCCAATATTTATTATATTTGTATGCTTGCATTTGATTGATGCCATCTTTTGTTTAAACTCACTTATCCAAATTAAGCCTACCCTTTTCAATTACCTTTGTTAACCACTTTGAGCCTTTAAATCACATTTGTTCTATATTTCACCACATTACTAGCCTTAAGCGGAAAAACAATTGTATATCCCAAATTGAATCTTTGGTTAGCTTAAGATAGAATTGTGTGTGCTAGTTAAGTATGGGAAATTGTGGGAACAAAAGTTATTAAGGGAATGTGTCATGATAATTTAATGGGAATTTGGATACCTACTCATGAAAAACTATAAGAATTAAAAATCTATGTGCATTGATAAGCTATGTTTATTTTTGCCTCTATAAAAAAAAGGTGGCCCATGCCTCTATAAAAAAAATTAATTAATAAATAAATGAATAAGGGGACAAAATTACCCCAATGCTGAATTGAGAATTCAAAGATCAATGCACATATGATAAAAATTAAAATAAAAGTTGATACATGAGTATGGAATGTAAAAAGAGAATTCTGGGTAGCTAGGTATGAATTTTAAGGTTATGCAAGTTATATAGGCTGGGTTGAAGCTTGGGTTAATTAAAGATTCAATTTATAAGCTCACTTGACCATACATGTATCCCTACCTACCTTGGCCCCATTACAACCTTGAAAAGACCTCATGATGTTTGCATTGGTATATTAACTGTCGTGGATTGGTTAGGAGAAGAACAAAAGTTAGAGAACATGATTAGAGAAGGATAGAGTGATTACCCTATACACTAGAGAGATCAGAGTGTACATACATCATCAGTGAGGGTTCAATGCTTGAATTTCCATGTTCCCTGCTTTCATGAGCTATCTTTTTGCACTTTTATTTGTCTTACTGTATAATGATAGAATTAGTGGAATTTGATTTGTAATTGTTTTGAAGAGCTTATTTACTTTCGATCAAGTGGGCAAGAGTCATATAGTTGCATTCATATATATAGGATTGCATTGCATTGCATGAGTTTCTACATGTTCATACTTATTTACTTTATCTCCTTCAATTAAGCATGAGGACATGCTAATGTTTAAGTGTGGGGAGGTTGATAAACCACTATTTTATGGTTTATATTGTGTTTAATTGTATGGTTTTATCATGATCCTGACCCACTTATTCATTAAAATAGCATGCATTTATATTTCCTTCCTGAAATTATTACATGAGTGAAAACTGCTTCCTAGAGACTTTTAATTATACATTTTACTTCTCCTTTATTCCATTCGATGTCGTGATCTGTGTGTTAAGCGTTTCAGGCTTTATAGGGCATGAATGAGTTGGAGATTGGAAAAGTTAGCAAAAATGGAAGGAACACAAGAAATTGAGGAGATAACCAGCGAGAAGTGACGCGGCCGCATGGCTCATGCGACCGCGCGAAAGAGGAGAAATCGCAGTGATGCAGCCGCATGGCTCACGCGATCGCACGGACTGGAAAAGCACAAGCGACGCGGAGGCGTGGACGACGCGAACGCGTGGCGAGGAAAAGCGCGAATGACGCGTCCACATGGATGACGCGATCGCGTGACATGCGCGATCTGCATAATTTGCAGAATCGCTGGGGGCGACTTTAGACCTTATTTTGACCCAGTTCTCGGCCCAGAACAGCAGACTAGAGCCAGAGAACATGCAGAAACCAGAGACAACATTCATTCTACACAGTTTTAGTTTTTAGATCTAGTTTTTACTCCTCTTCTAGGTTTTCTCTCTAGACATTTATAGTTCTTAGGATTTTAGTTTCTCTTACTTTTTTTTTGGCATTGGAACACTGAGAAGAGTTATTACCTCATCAAGACTTCATCATTCTAGTTCGTTTTCTTTACTTGGCTTCACTCTTCCATGTTCTTTGCTTGTTTAATTTGGAATATTTTTAGGATTATTTAATACAAGGATCACCTTTATTTTTAATTGACTATTTCGATTTTTATTTACAATGTCTTTCTTTAATTCCTTTTTATATGCTATGAATTTTACATTCAAAATGAGCGAGTAGTTCCCTAACTTGATGGGGAATTGATTGAAAGGAACCCTTGAGTTGGAAGGCTTGAAAGAAAAATTGTAATTGGGTTTATGGTTGGATTGCCTCCTAATCACTAACACTAATCCCTTTTAATTAAGTGGATTGCAACTTGTGAACGGACATAGCATTCCAACTTATTTGACATTCCTTCACCTAGTGAAGGATAACTAAACAGGATAACCTTTAATTGTCAATTAATCCTGAGAGCATTCCAACAATAATAGGGATTCCAACTAATCAATTCCCAGTCAAGGCTTTTATTTACATTATTCAAATTCACCAATTTAATTTCCTGTTTGCCCAATTTAAACCTTTTTGAAAACCTCCGATTAATAAAATAGCACACTTTTCTGCAACTCGTTGGCAGATGACCTGGGATTCATACTCCCAATATTTTAATTTCAATTTTCTGTGACACCTTTCTAAATTGAGCGGTGGATTTCTGGTGAGTTAAGAACTATACTTGCAACGCATATATTCTAATAATTTTTAATTCGCCAATTTCTGCCCGCATCAGTGTTCACAGCAAATACTCGCCCCTGATGTTGACTCTGACCTACATTCGGGTTCTTCCCACGAGTGTAATCTCTCACAATGTGACCAGGCAAACCACAGTTGAAGCAACCACCTATACCAATCTTGCAAGAGTCATTTGGATGAAAACGTCCACAACGATCACAAGTTAAATTCAGAGAAACCTTACTCTGGTTCCTTCTCCCTTTGCCATGCTGGTACTGATCATAAGTGTTCTTTCTGAAGCCTCCTTGACCTTAAAGTACATGTCCTCCTTTCTTGAAATTCTAACCCCTCGGCTGAAAGTACTTGCCACATCTCTGATTAGGGTTTCCTCCATGAGTGTCCCTTGACGAGGCTACCGTCTTTGCATATTCCTCAACAACTCTCGCCTTGTTCACCAGATCGAAAAAATTATGAATCTCCAAAAGAGCCACCGTAGTCATGATGTTATCCTTCAAGTCCCTTTGATACTTGATGCACTTCCAGCTTTTGTAGGTCTCCGGGGAACCCTGACACACCCTAGAGAACCTACAGAGCTCCTCAAATTAGTTAGTATATTCCACCACAGACAAGAAACCTTGCTTCAGCTGCATAAGTTCCATCTCCTTCGCTTCCCTCGCAGATTCAGAAAAGTACTTCATATAGAAAGCCGTTTGAAATACATCCCAAAGGATGTCAGCATTCTGGAGCTGGAGCAAGCGTCACTCTCCTTGCCACCAATGCTGAGCCTTTCCCAAAAGCTGATACGCAGCAAACTCTACATACTGGTTGTTCGGATCATGCTGTGCTTGTAACACACGCTCCATGGCCTGGAACCAATTATCTGCTTCTGTAGGATTGGTTGAACCTCTGAAAAACTTGGTGGATGAACCTTGAGAAAAGTAGCCAAGGTCATCGGAGCACCTCTCATGTTATCACCATTTCCTTTCGCATTATCATTCCCATTTTGATCTCCGTTTTCATTTTTGGCCGGTTGGCCTAACCTCTGCACAGCTTGCAGAGTCGCAGCAGCATTTGCCTCCATGGCATTTGCAAGATTAGCCATTGCCGCCATAAACTCGGCATGGTTATCGGCCGGTTGCTCAATCCTACTCTCTCCTCATGAATGTGTACGACCTCGTTTGCGAGTGGCCATTAGGGTTCCTGTCTGCACGAAACAATCAATATCAAGGTGATCAGTCTCAATATCAAAAGCCTAGTGCTTCAATTATCCCGAAAGGCACTCAAAAACAAGCATGTTATGCATATATCAAATAGATAACCTGATAGCATCAAAGAAAAGACACAGAGTTATGCGTTGAAGCACAATCGATCCATCCCTTAGGCTCATGAGGACGAACCTCTCTGATACCACTAAATGTAATACCCTAATTATCTTAAGCCTTACCTCGCATCGTAAAGCAAAGGTTATGACAGTTCTAAAGCTTATACATATTTATATACAAAAGAAGTAATATAATCTAGAAGCCGGATGAAGGATACAGCTCAAAAATAGGATTTAAAAATCACAAAATGTACACACAAAGCTACAACTTAACGCAAAAGAAATAGATATAATATAACAAAATATCAGAGTATGATAGTATAAAGATCTAGTCATGGCTCGCGGAGTTTAAGCTGGCTAGCTATATACAGACAATACAAAATTCTGAAAGTTAAAAATAGCTTATACAAGTTTTTCTCTCTAGATAAGCCTCTAGGCAAACGCAAATACAAAAGATGAGAGAACTAAGCAAAAAAATCAAAAGACTTCAAAATATATCCAGGACCCTCCACTCTGTCACCACCAAAGCAATCACCGAGGTAGGTTGCGACCTGCATCTGAAAAATAACAACAGAATATGGTATGGGAACCGGAGGTTCTCAGTATGGTAACAGTGCCCAGTGATGTAAGATATAAGACTACGAGACGCCAGAGGTAATCCTAGAACTTCATATCCATCACAAGATTCATCTTAAAGCATAACTAAAATAGTAAAGCATAATTTAAAATCTTAACATATTAAAAGGGGTAATCTAACTTAGGGGATTTTCTAATCTAACAGTTCTCCACTGTCCCACAGCCTTCACCAACCTATCCTCCATGCAATCCCATCGCCACCGCCTTTCGAGCCTCCTCAATCCTAGTAGAAAACACAATTAATTATAATGCAAGTAAAAAACAAGTATAGGCATATATATCAAATAATTCAAATAGGCAATTAGGCATGTTATATAATTAGGCAAGCAATTTCAAGTCGGCAAAGCATACAAACAGATAGAAGATGCATATGATGAATGCCTGTCCTATTGGCTGTGATATCACATTGTCGGTTCAACTGCCAACCTGTCACATGTCCATGGAGATGTCGCCCTTCAGAATCATAATGGGAACCCCCGGGATATGGTGCTTGGAACACCATCCAGGATTTTGTGCCTGCACACTCTAGTAATCCGAAGGGATGCGAGTGGGATACTCTTTCCACAGACCTCACATCTCAACGCAAGCGGGACAAACCACCGCCCCTACACCGCCGCCGCTACCTTAACAGGCGGGATCCAACCACCGTCCTTGCCGGGCGCATAGCGTCTCAACAATCTCAATTTAAAAATGTTACATCAGTGGTTTTGAAAATTTATTATTTCATTATATCAATAATTCATCATTTCAAACTCCGATCCTCGACTCATCTCAACCATTATCAATTCACAATTTTCTTTCCGAACTCACTAGTTCATCAGTTCTCAATTCATATATCTTTCTCCTTTCTCACTCCCCGAAACCCATCTACAGTACACCAGAAACCTAAGCCTCCGTTCTCTAACTTTTCAAGGTATAACCAAATTAAATCTCCTAGGACCTTTCCCATGTTTTGATATTCGAAAATAAGCCAAAAATTCTTAAATAGGTATTACAGAAGTTTACAAGCTTGTTGGGAAAGTGAAACAGTTAAAAACAAGAATTTAGTTGAAAAACAGGGCATGTGCGTACGCACAGGGGTGTGCGTGCGCACGCCCAAGAGGATTTTCAAAATGTGTGCGTACGCATAGAGGTGTGCGTATGCATAGAGGTGTGCATATGCACAAGTGTAAAATTTTCCAATTTTGTTCGCTTGCACAACGCGTGCGAACGCCCTCAATAGAATGCACCTTCAAACGTGTGTGTATGCACAGGGCTGTGTGTGCGCACAGCTTGCAAAACTTCATTGGTTGTGTGTGCACACCGAGCATGCTAGTGCTCTCACTAGTAGTCACATCCCCGTGTGTGCGTGCGCATAGGTTCGAAAATCCACGGGGTGTGTGATACGTGAAAATTAGACTTCACGTGCAAACGGCAAGTATATCGGGTCGTATCAAGTAGTAAAACTCACCGGATTGAGGTCGATCCCACGGAGATTGGTGGATTAAGCAACTTTGGTTAAATGGTATTTTAGTTAAGCAAACATTGTTTTGATTTCATGAGATTTGAATGCTTGAACGAAATTGCAAGGAGTTAAATGACAGGAATATTTAAAGAACTGAAGTAATGAAGGCGAATTAAATGACTGAAAGTAAATAACAGAAACTTAGATTGCAAGAAACTTAAATGACATAAAAAGTAAATTACAAGAAAGTAGAGTACTGAATTGTAGAGAGTAGAGAAGTAAATTGCAAGTAATTAAAATTGAATCTAAATGGCAGGAATGTTAAATTGCTTGAATGTAAAAGGGAGTTGGGTAATGGGTATTCAAAATAACTAAAGAACAAAAGAAATGAGAATTAATGATGGAAGAGATCATTAGGGATTAGAGATATAAATTATCATGAATTGATGATGATCACCTCCTTCTCAATCATGGGTATAGATCCATGGCGGATTGTGAATAATTGAATTCCAATCTCTTGGTAACTCAATTTCTCATCAACACAATCAATTGCCACTCTTGTGATCTAATTGTTCATGAGAAGAGATGAAGCTCATTAACTAATTTTTCAAGCCACACAATTCCCAGGATCTCAACCAAGGGTGGTTACATCTCACATACCAACCCAAAGTGTATTAATCAAGGAAATTATGAAAGAATGAACTCTAAACTGAATTATGTGACTCCTTTCTCAAGTTCATCACATAATTCACATAGATTCAACCCCTCTCTCGATGGTGATTGAATCTTTGAAGAACAAGAGTTTCCTCTTGGATGAACCACTTGAATTAAGAAGGAGAAGAAGAGTTATTAATTCATTCAAATAAACAGAGCTCTTCCCCCTAATGAAAATGGGGTTTAGTGAGTCATAGCTCCAATTTCAACAACAATTGCAAAGATGAAAATTAAACTAAGTGCAGGGAAGAATGAAGAAGAAGAAGAAGAAATTCTTAAAACTGAAAGTTCACGTCCAAATAAAACAAAATTGCTTTCTGGTATATCCTCTCTTCCAATGCAGTAAAAGTAAAAGTAATGAAAACTAGTATAAAGGTAAAAGTGTCTAAGAATCCCTAAAGTACAAAACTTTTCTCTATTTATACTAGTCCTAAAACTCATTGAGAGGTTCTAAATTGGGTTAGCAATTTGGGCTTTTTCCTGTTGAATTGGCTGGCTCATTGGAGTGGAATTTGCTAGCCTTTGAAGAGAACAGAGAGAGCAGAGCTTGTTCACATCATTTTTGGCCCATTGGGCACGTTGCTGGCAAACACGCCTATGCAAATGCAAGTTAGCAACGTGCTTGTGGGTTTCCTGGGCTGGAGCTTCTTACAAGGGCGTTGCCAACTTGGTTTCCAAGTTGCCAACGTGCTTTCTGCTCCTTGGATTCAATTCTTGTGCTTGTTTTTGGAGCTTAAATTTGCCTCTGGTTTGAGCTTAAATTTTGTGCTCTACTATGGACCATTATATATGGTTGGAAATCTCTGAATGTCAACTTTCCAACGCAACTGGAAGCACCTCAATTGAATCTATATAGCTCAAGTTATCCTCCATTGAAGAGGGTAAGGTCAGCCTGCCAAAATCGCACACGTTTTTGGTGAACACGCCTTTGTTCTTCCAAGTTGCCAACGTGTTCAGATTCTGAAGCTCTAAATGAAGCCAGCTTTTGAAGCTTCAAACGAATGTCAACTCTATATTATGATATATGGTTGGAAAGCTCTGAATGTCTACTTTTCAATGCCGTTGGAAGAACTTCAATTGAATCTCTATAGCTCAAGTTATACTCCATTGAAGGAGGGAAGGTCAGGCTACCATGGTCACGGGCGTTGTTGCTGAACACGCACCTTTTCAGCACGTTAGCAACGTGCCAGCCCCTGCCCCCTTGCTCCATGCTTGCTTCCTGGCGTTTCCATTACACACGCCTATGAACCCAGCGTTGGCAATGTGATTGAGGCTTGGAATTGCCCTCCAGGATTTCCTTCTAGCTCTAAACCTTGCTTGCAACGTTGCCGTTGAACACGCCTTTAGAATCTGGCGTTGGCAACGTGCTAGCCTCCTTCCCTGGACCAAGCTTCCTCCTTGGCATTATCATTGGACACGCCAATGCATCCTCAGGTTGGCAACGTGCTCGAGCTACCATCCAGGGCTATCTCCTTCCTGAACCAAGCTTTGCTTGCTGCGTTACCTTGGAACACGCCTCTAGGAACCAGCGTTGGCAACATGCTCTCCAGGGCTGCCTCCTTCCAGGCTTTGCTCCCTGGCATTGCCTTGGAACATGCCAATGAATTAGCATGTTGGCAATGTGCTCAAGCATAGAAATGCTCTCCATGGTTGCTTGGCGTTTCCATCAAGCACGCCCATGCTTCCAATTTTGGACAACGTGCTCGAGGCTTAGAAGTGCTCTCCATGGTTGCCTGGCGTTGTTAGTGGACACGCCAATATGTTTCTGAGTTGGAAATGTGCCAAGTCCTTCCCAGAATCACTCTCTAGGGTTGCTGGCGTTATCACCAAACACGCCAGTAGTAACCCAAGTTAGCAATGTGCAAGTCCTCTGCTTCCTTACCAAGCTTGATGTGTTCTCAAGCCTTCTTGCTCCAATTCTTACTCCATTGCCTTCTCGCTTCATTATCTATCATTAATCATAGAAACTTCCTCAAAGTTTTGCCATTCTATGCAATCAATTTCAAGAGATTCATTCACATCAACTTGTTTATTAACTCCTTGAATCATTTGCATGAATTTGGCTACAATTAACCTAGTCCTTGGTATTTTTATGCATGGGAGTAAAACTCATCAAAGTGCTTGTTTATTTCAAAGATAATGAATGAAAATAAGCTAAAACTAACTAAACTAGCTAGCTAATATAGTAAATATGCGAATGCATCACAATACCAAACTTAAAATGTTGCTTGTCCTCAAGCAAAAGATAAAGGAATTTGACAAGGGAATTTAAGATGCAAGAATTGAATGTCATAACAGAGAAGACTTCTTTCATGGAATGTGTCATCGTCCTCATTAGTGTAGTCATTTGTTTAGTCCAAATGATCAAGGCTCATCTAAGTTCTCTAGTTAAGATACTTGCTTCCATACTAGTTTGGCTAGCTTTGGTAGACTCTTTTTCATTGCCGTAACATATAATCCTCAAACTATTCTGTTTCTCCTCTTCTTTTTCAAGTTTTCTTTGTTTCAATTGAGCTAAAAATCCTATCTTAAGGCGGCTCTTTAGCATAAGCTTTCAATCAATAATTCCAAACCAGTTGGTTTAAGTTGTTAAGTGTTGAAACACTCTTAAAGATTTACTAACTCAAGCCTCTCTCCTTAACACATTCAATCTCAGGCATATAACTTGAAGTTTTCTTTGGATAGTGGTGTCCAGCACCACTTTGGGTTGCTAAATGTTCTGTTATAGGGCTACTCTTCATGGTGAGTTTTCAATCAATAATCCCGAGTTAGTTAACTCAAGTTACTGGGTGGTAAAGCACCCCTCGAATTTACTTGCCCAAGTATATCCCCTAACATCAATCACCACAGACACATATCCAAAATTCTGTCATTGATGCCTAGTTGTTCAATCTTTGTTCTTTTCTTTGTTTCTCTTTTTCTTTTCAGCTCTTTTTTTTTTTTTGTATTACTTCATTGTCAAGGATCTTTATATCTCTAATTTCTAGAGTCTTATTACCACTAACCAACTAGTCTTATGTGAGCAAGCATCTTAACCCCTTTTAATTTCTTGAGCCATGATCTATTCACAATGAAAACATGTATACTAACACTTTTATGAGACCTACTTATTCTTCTTAAGCTGGATTCCTCTCTGTTTTTGTTCAAACCACATCTTTTATTCCATTGGAAAGTAAAAGAAACTTAAGACAAGCATACATTCCAAGCATATGAGTGATACATGGAATAAGCAACATATATGAAAATGCATTACTGTAAAAGAAAACAGCTTAGAAGGTATATCATGTTTCAGACATACATCTTCTTTATTTATTAAAGCACTAAAAAAAACTTCACCACCTTTAAGCTTTGTGCCCCTTTCCTTTGCTTGATTCTCCTTGCTTTCCTTTGTCCTTTGGATCTTCCCTCTTTTTTTTTTCTTACTTCTCCTTGTTGTTTTGGCATTAAGTCCTCTGCTGTCCACATTCCTGTGCTTATCATTTTGTCTCTTAGCCTTTGATCATTAAACTTCACCCTTGCAATCTCTTGTTCTTCTAACACCTTTTGTACTTCTCCAAATGTTTGGATTTTTGGGTCTAACACTGGGAGTGTTCTACAGATGTAGCTGAGCTTTTCTTGAGTGGTCATATCATATTCAACTCTATCTCTATGTCTTGCCTCCCTAAACATTCTATACTCACTTTGTGTCTTATGGAAGGAACGTTGTCTGTCATCTATCCCTTGGATGAACTCCCTTGGTTGAGCTTGCTCTTGCATCACTCTACTCATGGATTTTTCATATTCAGCAGCTGAGTTGTTGATGGCTTCATGTATTTTGACAAATTGCCCCTTTTGTTGTTCCATCATACAAGTTTGAAATTCCCTTTGCTGATCCATCCATTGAGCTTGAGCTTCTCTTTGCTGATCCATCAATTGCCAGAAGTTCCTTTGTTGTTGGGCTTGTTCCTCTTGGCTTTGTTGAATTTGTGAATATTGCTCAGTAAGTCCTTCCAAGGCAGCTTGAAGTTGGTTCATGTTTAGAGTATTTGGTTCCTCTACTTCTTCTTGCTCCTCCTCTTGCATTGCTTCCCTCCTTTTCTTTCTTCTTGCTAGAGGCTGCCTCTCCAATTGGATTGTGGTGCCATACTCCAATCTTTCCTTGGTGATAGGCTTCCTAATGGACACCACGTCTGTATCTTCAAACTCTTCAAGAGGCACTCCAGCCTCTTCACATAGCCGCAAAATAGTACTAGGATGTCCTAGCCAACTATCTTGTTTGACCTTTTCAGCTATGTCAATGATGTTCTTGGCTATAACTTCTCCCACATTGATCTCTCCTCCTTTCATTATGCAGTGGATCATTATTGCTCTATTCACTATCACTTCGAAGTTGTTTGAAGTAGGGATTAATGACCTCCTCACTATATCGTGCCATCCTTTTGCTTCAGGTATGAGATCACCTCTTCTAAGTTTGAGTGGGAGTCTATGTGAATCCAATACCCACTCAGTGCCTATTTTGCATAAATCACTTAGCACATCCTCACATATTGTGTCATGTTCAACCCTTTCCTCATAGCTAGGTTGTTTGAACCTTTTAGGCTCGGTCTTTAGCACCCTATTGATGGTGTCTGGGCTAAAGTCGACCACTACTCCTCTTACAAAGCTCATGTATGGTTCTTCATCATCAAATTCTCTTATGACATTGGCATAAAACTCATGAATGAGAACCATGCTTACTATTTTAGGTTGATCACAAATAAGCTCCCATTTCCTTTTTCTAATCACCGTTTGTACTTCGGGATACTCTTCTTTTCTTAGCTTGAAAGGTACCTCCGAGACAATGTCTTTGCTTATCATCCAACCAAAGAAGGTGCGTTCATTGTGTTTGGACTTGAACCTTCTTTGATCAAATGTGGCTTGCTCTTCTACCGGTTGCTTGTCCTTTCCCTTCCTAGCTCTTGATGATGAGGCCATTGAAATTCAATTGTGAGGGTCGAATATTCCTCAACACTAAACTTAGAGGAATGCTTGTCCTCAAGCATACAAGAAATGTTTATGAGTGAGGCTTAGAATGATAGATTCACAAAGTAAGAAATAAGAGCTCGGGAGTGGTTGTGAAGGGGAGTGAAGAAGGAGGAAGGTTCGGGTAGGCTAAGGAAATTGGTGCATTATGAATTAAATGTGTGTGACTAGGAAAGGATCACGAGTTTGCTTAGCAACTCTTTGGCTTAAGGCTGAAATTTGTGAGGCAAAGATGATGAGAAGATTGAGTGTAGCTGTGTGATTTTCGGACTATATGAATTGATGAAATGTGGTGATGGTGAGTAGCATATATATATAGGGATGAGTCAAAGTGATAATTGGTGGTTGTTGTGGGTGGTTGAACCAAAATTTATGATGGAGGGTTGATCTTGATGGCTCGGTCAAGACATGGGGAACATGAATCCTCTTAGCTAATGCACGTTGACGTGTTCTTCCTAATGCACAAAACCCAAGGCACATGTGACTTCTCCTTTCTTGTGTGTGTCCGTGATCTTCCATTCAAGATTCTCCCATCACTTCTTTCTTTCACTTCCCTGCAGCAAAAATACAAAGGCATTTCAATGAGCTATAATGCATAAAAGACAAAGAAAGTAAATTTTTTTCGGTTACTTTCATGTGCCTAAAGGAAATGACTTCAATTGCATTTTCTAATTCAGCATTTGTGTAAGTGTGTGGACACCAAACTTAGTCTGTGAATAAGTGTTGCAAAAGAATTTTGCACATATTTTAAGGTTGGTCACACCAAACTTAGTGCCTTTCATACACTTCATGCTAATTATTCTTCATTCCTTTAAATGCACATGATATAACCTCTTATTTATCATCACTAAAGTATGAATTTAAAAGAAAAATCCTGTGCATGGGTTGCCTCCCATGAAGCACTTGTTTATTGTCCTTAACTTGACATTGCATCTCCCTTGCTCATGTTAACAAGTGCACACTTTCTTCCTTGCTCCAGGAACCACCAAGGTAGAGTTTCACCCTATGACCATTGACTATGAAAGTCTCTCTTGAGGCTTCATCAAGCAATTCCAAATAACCATGGGGGATACTCTTGTTATGGTGTATGGACCAGTCCATTTGGATCTAAGCTTCCCAGGGAAAATCTTCAGTTTAGAGTTAAAAAGTAGCACCTTTTGGCCTAGTTCGAATGTCCTTGGAGAGATCTTCTTGTCATGCCACTTTTTTGCTCTTTCCTTGTATATTCTGCCATTCTCATATGCCTCAAGTCTGAACTCCTCTAACTCATTGAGTTGTAATAATCTCTTCTCTCCTGCTGCTTGGGCATCTAGATTCAAGAGTTTTGTAGTCCAAAAAGCTTTGTGTTCAAGCTCTACAGGCAGATGGCATGCTTTCCCATATACTAGCTGAAATGGAGATCTCCCTATAGGGGTTTTGAATGCTGTCCTATATGCCCAAAGTGCATCATCCAGCTTCCTTGCCTAATCCTTTCTTGTTGCTCCTACAGTTTTCTCCAAAATTCTCTTTAGCTCTCTGTTTGCAAGTTCAGCTTGTCCATTTGTCTGTGGGTGATAGGGTGTGGCCACCTTGTGGGTTACTCCATATCTATGAAGGAGAGAGTTCAATTGTTTATTGCAGAAGTGGCTTCCTCATCGCTTATAAGTCCCTTCGGTACTCCAAACCTAGTGAAGATGTTTCTCCTTAGAAATTGCAATACCACACTAGCATCACATGTAGTGGTGGCTATTGTCTCTACCCATTTTGAAACATACTCCACTGCCACCAAGATGTATTTGAATGTGTAGGATGGAGGGAAAGGTCCCATAAAGTCTATTCCCCATAAATCAAAGAGTTCTACTTCCAAGATGAACTTCTAAGGCATCTCATTCTTCTTTGTCAAACCTCTTGTTCTTTGGCATTCATTGCAATGACTCACAAATTCTCTAGCATCCTTGAAGATAGAGGGCCAATAAAACCCACTTTGGAGGGCCTTTGCAGCAGTCCTTTCAGCTCCAAAATGGCCACCATAGCTTGAATTGTGACAATGCCATAGTATGTCCTTCATTTCAACCTCCGGCACACATCTTCTAATCATTCCATCTGGGCATCTTTTGAATAGGAAGGGCTCATCCCACAAGAATAACTTAGCCTCATGTAGCAGCTTCTTAACTTGTTGCCTTGTGTACTCTTGTGGAATACTTCTTCCTGCTTTGTAGTTGGCCATGTCCGCAAACCAAGGAGTTTGTTGAATTTGCAAGAGGTGCTCATCTGAAAAATTTTCATTCACTGGTTGGGAGGTGTCTTGACTTGTCCCTTGTGGCAACCTTGATACGTGGTCAGCAACCTGATTCTCACTTCGTTTCCTGTCTTTTATCTCAATGTCAAACTCTTGTAGGAGTAGTATCCATCTAATTAGCATTGGTTTGGCGTCATGTTTTGACATTAGATACCTAAGACCAACATGATCAGTGTACACTAAAATTTTTGATCCAATCAAATATTGTCTAAACTTATCAAATGCATATACCACGGCTAATAATTCCTTCTCTATTGTGGTATAATTCCTTTGGGCTTCGTTTAATACTTTGCTTGCATAGTAGATGACATGGTGCTTCTTGTCCTTCCTTTGCCCTAGCACAGTACCAATTGCAAGATCACTTACATCACACATGAGTTCAAAAGGCAATTCCCAATTTGGGGGTGTGATAATTGGTGCTGTGATGAGCTTAGCTTTTAGAGTCTTGATAAACCCATATTTTATGATATATATTGTGCTCAATTCAAGAGATTTATTCAATCCTTCACCCACTTATTCATGAAAATTGTATGGTTTTACTTTTTCTTCCTTATTATGTGATATATGTGAAATACATGTTTCTTATGCTTTGAAATTATTTATTTTAATTATCCTTTATTACCATTCGATACCGTGATTTGTGTGTTGAGAAGTTTTAGATCTTCTAAGGTAGAAATGACTTAAAGGATGGAAAGGAAACATATAAAAATGGAAGGAAAGCACAAAATGGAGTTTTTGAAGAAACTGGCAACGACGCGAACGCATGGACGACGCGGCCGGATGCCTAGCGCGAAAAGACAGTGACACGAACGCGTGACTGACGCAGATGTGCGCCATGAGCAGAACACAGATGACGCGTACGCATGACCGAAGCGAACGCGTGACAAGGAAAACTCCAGATGACACGACCGCATGACCCACGCGGACGCGTGGCAGACGCCACGCACCAGAAATTACAGAAAACGCTCCCAACAATTTCTGAAACCCTTTTTGGCCCAGATCCAAGTCCAGAAGGCACAGATTAGAGGTTATGAAGTGGGGGAATGCATCCATGAAGAAGAAGGGATATCCAATTATTCACTTTTCATAGTTTAGATGTAGTTTTTAAAGAGAGAGGTTCTCTCCTCTCTCTTAGGTTTTAGGATTAGGATTTCTTATTATTTCAATTTAGTATTCCAACTCCTTATCAGGTTCAATATTTCTTTTACTTTATATTTCTCTTTTACCTCCAGATATTTTAATGCTTTCCTTTAATTACTTTTGTTGCCAAATTGGCTTATGAACCATTCATGTTTAGATTTGAATTTCTATTTAATATAATTTGAGGCATTTCAGTTTATTATTGCTTTCTTTTATTTATGCTACTGTTGCTTCCAATCTGAAGACATTTTTATTCGAGTAAGTTTACTTTTCTCCTTTTGGCTTTGGTTGATTAATTGGCAACTCTTGAGTTATCAAACTCAACGTGATTGATAATTGTTGTCTTTGCTAATTGAATTGAACTTCAATAATTCCAGTCCTTTCTTAGGAATTGACTAGGACCTGAGGATCAAACTGATTAGTCACTTGACCTTCCTTTGCTTTAGTAAAGGCTAACTAAGTGGGATTAAATCTCAATTCTCATCACCATTGATAAGGATAACTAGGATAGGACTTTTAAATTCTCATACCTTGCCAAGAGTTTATTTTACAGTTATTTATTTATTTTATTTGCCATTTAAATTACTTGTTCCTTACTTTCAAAACCCCAATTTACAAAACTCATAACCAATAATAAGAACATACCTCCCTGCAGTTCCTTGAGAAGACGACCCGAGGTTTGAATACTTCGATTATCAATTTTAAAAGGGGTTTGTTACTTGTGACAACCAAAACGTTTGTAAGAAAGGATTTTTGTTGGTTTAGAAGCTATACCTGCAACGAGGATTTATCTGCAAATTTTTAGACCACACAAAATGGCGTCGTTGCCAGGGAATTGCAAACGTGTGCCTTACTATTGGTTATTGTAAATATTTTTCTTTTATTTGTTTATTTGTTTTTGTTTTTTCCTTTTATTTTTATTAGCTACTATGAATTCTCACCTCTCTCGCTTTGAGTTTGGTTCTAATATTGTTGAAGGGAATGGAAGTTATAGCAGGAACATGCATCAAGGTCAGAGCAATCAAAGATGGATGGAGCCAAGAGGATCTGATCAACCTTTTAGGCAACAACACCCTCCAAGATATCATGGGCAAAGACCACTCTATAATGCATACCAAGCTGATAGATATGGTGGACCCCCTTGTAATTACCAACAAGCCCCACCCTGTACTTATAGACCATCCTCTCAACATAGATTTGAACCACCACACTCACAAGTTCCTTTTCACCATTCACCATCATATGACCCTTATCTACCACAATCCCAACTCCAATCCACTTACTCGCAAACACCACCACTTTCCTGTGTACCATGTCCATATCCATCACCTCGAGAATCACAGGCTTGCCTCAAGGAAACAATAGATTAACTTCATACAACCCTTCATCAGCTGGAGCAAGCAATATATCAATTATCTTCCAGACGTTTAGACACTCAAGGAACTCCAATAGCTTTATGTGGAGAATCTAATGACAAACGTAGCATGAAGGAGACACTGGAAACCCCAGTAGGCAGTAGTGAGCATCACTTTATTCTGGAACAATTGGAGGAAGCTCAAATTATCCAAGAAGAAGAAGTACTGGTTGAAGATTTAGGAGATGCTGAACCTCCATGGGAATCCAGAGTTGTGAAAAATTCTGTCAAGGACGTTACAATTAATGCTAAGGAGGGTAGTGAACAACCCCCAAAGCGGGTATTTCATGAAGAACTAGACGGAATAACCCAAGACGCAAGTTTCCTTGATGATGATAGTCACAAGTCAAGTTCTCCTAGTAATGAACTTGCATCCGCAAGTGAATTCTCCGAGATTGAAGAATCTTCCCCAAGTGAATACGAAGATGATGCGGAGGTAGATTTCTCTCAACCTCCAGTTTATGACTTGAGTGATGCGGAAGATGTCGAAGACTTTGATCAAGACGTCGTTGCATTTGAAGAAGTTTGCAAGAAAGTGGAGGAATTCGCAGAAGATCACAAGGGAGTAGAACTTACAGAACCACTGGAAACACCTATCCCAAGGCCATTACCACCTAATACAAGCTTCAAGTGGGTACAATCCTTAACCTTTATCTTTACTTTTCCACTTGAATATTGTTTGCTTGAAACAGATGGACAGCTTAGAGCTCTCTGCGGCTATAAGAGTAAGAGGGAAATGGCTCGTACTCAGAGCTGGTGCACAAGGTTCAATAAGGTTCCACGCTTCAATTCGAAGTGCACGGATTGGTATCATGTTCAATCGAATGGATCTCGGAAAACGTTTGATCATCTTGGTGAGAATCTAATTTCTAAACCGCCCGGATGGAAGCATATAGATCAAGACAAAGGCGGATTTAAAAGCAAAGTTTGGGATCCTGGAAAATATTCTGATGTTCATCACCCCGGGAGCCTGAGAACCTGTTTGAAGCTGCTCAAAAGCTTCACATGCCTAGTTTGGGACCCTGGAGGCTGTTGGCATTCCAAACATTGGTGGAGATTTCTGGATGAATTTAAGCATAAGCCGCCATAACAGGAAGCTCATCCAATGTCCAACTTAAGGACTTTAACTAAAAGTGCTAGGTGGGAGACAACCCACCATGGTATGGTCGTTTCTCTTTCAATTTTTATTTCGTACTGTTTGATTTTATATTATATTATTTTTTTACTGAACCTGGATGTTATTCATAGCATTTGCATTGCATACTGCATAATCGCATACCTGCATACATAAAAAAAAGGGGCGTGCGACGCGATCGCATCGCTAAAGCGTTCGCGTCAGTTGCGAAAAACACCTTCCACGCGTCCGCGTCAATATCCAATGCCCAGAAATCTGGGCTGGAATCGTGCGGTTGGTGTGCATTTAGCACAAAACAGCCCACGCGCTCGCATCCCTGACGCAACCGCATCACTTACGAAACATCCATCCCACGCGAAAGCGTGAGCGACACGTTCACGTCGCGTGGATTGCACAACACCCCAATGGAGACAGAGAGTTGCGCTGAAACGACGCTGGAATTCTGCGTTTAGAACCCATTTCCAGTGACGCGGTCGCATGCCTCACGCGACCGCGTCATTCATCCATTTATCCATTCCATGCGATCGAGTCATTCACGCGATCGTGTCAAACCCATTCCACCCTAGCCACGCGATCGCGTGCTCCATGCGTTTGCGTGGATTCAAATTCACTAACCCCAGTGACATGAAACCCTATCCCCCCTCCCGGCGTCCCCATTCTTCTTCCCCAACCCCCTCTGCTCTCTCTCCCTCCTTCTTCTGCACTAACCTCCACCCCAACCACCTCCCTCGCCCACCAGCCCCAACTGCGATGCCACCCCCTCCTTCTTCCTTCCCCCTCTTTCTTCTCTTTCTCTTCTCTTCTTCCCTCCACCACCGCTGCCCCTCCGCGGCCACCACCACCACCACGCCATCACTACCGCCCCTCCCACCACCACCAACCTTACTCACATTCTTCTTCAACCACCCCCCTCCACCAGTCACCCCACCCGAAACCCCCTGCCACCACAAACAGCCGCCCACCACTACCACCGCGCCGCCGTGCCCCCTCTCAGCACCACCATCATACCCCCGCCATCTCTCAGTTCCCTAGCTTAGTTCATACGCCTACCAGGTTCCGCCGAACGCCACCTTTCTTTCATTCATAATTATTTGCATATTTTTTCAGTTATGTTTAAATTTAGAATAGTTAGAGATCTATGTTGTAGTGGATTCTAGGTGGTTAGGTAGCTAGGATGTGGTTAGTGGATTTAGACCTGATTCATTGCGCTGTTCTTGCTACTTGTTTTCTAATTTTTGCAATTCTGCTGTTGCTGTGATGTTAGTATTGTTCATATGATGTTCTTACTGTTCATGCTGCTATTGCGACTGCTCTTTCATGTTCATATTATTTATGCCTATTTGCAGATCTGTTTTAATTTATATGAACTATTCTGCTTGTTGTTTATTACCCGGGAACATCCAATTTTAGCCGGAATGCTGCCCAATTTTTTGTAAATTGTTTTGATATTCATTCATGTTTTAGTTTTGGCAATTTGAATTTGGCACTCCTCAGCTTTTACCAACCTAATTCATGAATGTGTGGGCCAGCATTCCTACTCATCTGTTTTCCTGGTTAATAAATCGCTTTATTGATGATTAGATTTCAATTTTTGCTATTTTTATATCTATATGAATCATCAACAACCTGATTTCCTTACTTGAATATGAGTTGACTGTTGCTTAAAATTGTGAAATTCTTGTTACTTAGAAACCAATCATCATGCCACTTACTCTGACTTTCTTTTTACTAACTCACTGTTTTCGCTTTCTAACCTCTTTTTCAATTTTAACCACTTTTCACTTTCTAACTTCCCCCTCTGCTTTTTGACTAACTCTTTCAACTTTTTAACTCATGGCATGATTATTACTGCTCCTAATTAACAAGTATTCTCCTTATAATACCTTTTGGATTGTAATTTCTCATCTCAGCTTTTTAACTCCAACACAATCCAAAATGCATAATTATTCAACTCATTTCATAATTCTACTGCTCCTTTGCCACTATGTGCTTATCTTGCTATTTGTCTACTTATTTTTCTGTTTTTATTATATCCTAGATTTCTGTTTTTCAAGATGTCTGACCCTCAAAGAAAAGGAAAAGGCAAGGCTACCACCGGCAAACAGAAAAGAGATGAATCCTCTATGTCAATCCTGGAGATTATGCATGATGACTCCTGGCGGGAAAAGCACATTACCCCGCAGGAAAAGGCTGACCAGCTCCTCCCTGCCAATGATCCAATTAAGTTTGCAAACTGATACTATGAGCTGAAGTATCCAGTGTTTGCTACCTCCAGAAATCTGTACCTGGAGCGGACTTTGAAAATTCTAGAAGAACTACAGCAGTACACCTCCGATCAGATCAAACAAAGAGGCTGGTTCTTCTTGGAGAGAAACCTGACTGAGGTAAATGCTTCTTGGGTAAGAGAGTTGGTAGGCGAAATTGTGATCATCAACAATGGCGCCAAAGGACTTGGAGCTCTTAAACATGAATCACACTTTGTCACAATTCTGCACAACTAACCAGCAAGTGCACTGGGTCGTCCAAGTAATAAACCTTACGTGAGTAAGGGTCGATCCTACGGAGACTGTCGACTTGAAGCAAGCTATGGTCACCTTGTAAATCTCAGTCAGGCGAATTCAGATGGTGATGGAGAATTGATAATTAAAAGATAAATAAAACATAAAATAAAGATAGAGATACTTATGTAATTCATTGGTAGGAATTTCAGATAAGCGTATGAAGATGCTTTGTTCCTCCTGAACCTCTGCTTTCCTATTGCCTTCTTCCAATCATTCATACTCCTTTCCATGGCAAGCTTTATGTTGGGCATCACCATTGTCAATGGCTACTTCCCGTCCTCTCAGTGAAAATGTTCCAAATGCACTGTCACCGCACGGCTAATCATCTGTCGGTTCTCGATCATGCTGGAATAGGATCCATTGATCCTTTTGCGTCTGTCACACGCCCAACAATTGCGAGTTTGAAGCTCGTCACAGTCATCCCTTCCCAGATCCTACTCAGTATATCACAGATAAGGTTTAGACGTTCCGGATCTTAGGAATGGCCACCAATAATTCTAGCCTATACCACGAAGGTTCCAATCTGAGATTAAAAACCCAAGAGATACGCATTCAAGCCATTGCTAGTAGAACAGAGGTGGTTGTCAGGCACATGTTCATAGGTGAGAATGTGATGAGTGTCACGGATCATCACATTCATCAAGTTAAAGAACGAATGAATATCTTGGAGAAGAAATAGACTTGAGTTGAATAGAAAGACAATAGTACTTTGTATTAATTCATGAAGAACAGTAGAGCTCCACACCTTAATCTATGGTGTGTAAAAACTCCACCATTGAAAATACATAAGAACAAGGTCTAGGCATGGCCGAATGGCCAGCCTCCAAACGTGTCTAAGATAGCATAAGACTTATCAAAGATCGATAGTGTGTAAATACAATAGTATAAGGTCCTATTTATAGAGAACTAGTAGCCAGGGTTTACAGAAATCAGTAATTAATGCAGAAATCTTCTTCCGTGCCCACTTGGTGTGTGCTTGGGCTGAGCATTGAAGCTTCCTTGTGTAGTGACTTTTCTTGGAGTTAAACGCCAGCTTTTGTGCCAGTTTGGGCGTTTAACTCCAGCTTTTGTGCCAGTTTTGGAGTTAAACGCCAGAATTCTTGAGCTGACTTGGAACCCCAGTTTGGGCCATCAAATCTCGAACAAAGTATAGACTATTATATATTGCTGGAAAGTCCAGGATGTCTACTTTCCAACGCAATTGAGAGAGTACCAATTGGGCTTCTGTAGCTCTAGAAAATCCACTTTGAGTGCAGGGAGGTCAGAATCCAACAGCATCTGCAGTCCTTTTTCAGCCTCTGAATCAGATTTTTGCTCAGGTCCCTCAATTTCAGCCAGAAAATACCTGAAATCGCAGAAAAACACACAAACTCATAGTAAAGTCCAGAAAAGTGAATTTTAAAGAAAAACTAATAAAAACATAATAAAAACTAACTAAAATATATTAAAAACATACTAAAAACAATGCCAAAAAGCGTATAAATTATCCGCTCATCACAACACCAAACTTAAATTGTTGCTTGTCCCCAAGCAACTGAAAATCAAATAGAATAAAAAAAAAAGAGAGTATACAATGAATTCTAAAAACATCTATGAAGATCAGTATTAATTAGATGAGCGGGACTTTTAGCTTTTTGCTTCTGAACAATTTTGGCATCTCACTTTATTCCTTGAAGTTCAGAATGATTAGCATCTATAGGAACTCAGAATCCAGATAGTGTTATTGATTCTCCTAGTTAAGTATGTTGATTCTTGAACACAGCTACTTTATGAGTCTTGGCCGTGGCCCTAAGCACTTTGTTTTCCAATATTACCACCGGATACATAAATGCCACAGACACATAACTGGGTGAACCTTTTCAAATTGTGACTCAGCTTTGCTAGAGTCCCCAATTAGAAGTGTCCAGGGCTCTTAAGCACACTCTTCTTTTTGCTTTGGACCTCGACTTTAACCGCTCAGTCTCAAGTTTTCACTTGACACCTTCACGCCACAAGCACATGGTTAGGGACAGCTTGGTTTAGCCACTTAGGCTAGGATTTTATTCCTGTGGGCCCTCCTATCCACTGATGCTCAAAGCCTTGGATCCTTTTTATCACCCTTTCCTTTTGGTTTAAAGGGGTATTGGCTTTTTCTGCTTGCTTTTCTTTTTTTTCTTTTTTTCGCCTCTTTTTTTTTCTTTTTTTTTGCAAGCTTTTCACTGCTTTTTCTTGCTTCAAGAATCAATTTTATGATTTTTCAGATCATCAGATAACATTTCTCCTTTTCCCATCATTCTTTCAAGAGCCAACAATTTTAACATTCATAAACAATCAAATTCAAAAATATGCACTGTTCAAGCATTCATTCAGAAAAACAATAGTATTGCCACCACATCAAGATAATTAAACTGTTTTAAAATTTGAAATTCATGCACTTCTTTTTCTTTTTCAATTAAAAACATTTTTCATTTAAGAAAGGTGATGGATTCATTTTCATAGCTTTAAGGCATAGACACTTAGACACTAATGATCATGTAATAAAGACACAAACATAAATAAACATAAAGCATAATTTTTGAAAAAACAAAAAATAAAGAACAAGGAAATTAAAGAACGGGTCCACCTTAGTGATGGCGGCTTGTTCTTCCTCTATGTCAATTCCAGCTGAATTGCAAAGGTGACAAATGAGATGAGGGAAGGCTAACCTTGCCACAGTGAAGGACTTGTCCGCCACTTTGTAGAGTTCTTGGGATATAACTTCATGAACTTCTACTTCCTCTCTAATTATGATGCTATGAATCATGATAGCCCGGTCTATAGTAACTTCAGACCGGTTGCTAGTGGGAATGATTGAGCGTTGGATGAACTCCAACCATCCTCTAGCCATGGGCTTAAGGTCATGCCTTCTTAGTTGAACCGGCTTCCCTCTTGAATCTCTCTTCCATTGAGTGCCCTCTTCACAGATGTCCATGAGGACTTGATCCAACCTTTGATCAAAGTTGACCCTTCTAGTGTATGGGTGTGCATCTCCTTGCATCATGGGCAAGTTGAATGCCAACCTTACATTTTTCGGACTAAAGTCTAAGTATTTCCCCCGAACCATTGTAAGCCAATTCTTGGGGTCCGGGTTCATACTTTGATCATGGTTTTTGGTGATCCATGCATTGGCATAGAACTCTTGAACCATTAAGATTCCGACTTGTTGAATGGGGTTGGTGAGAACTTCCCAACCTCTTCTTCGGATCTCATGTCGGATCTCCGGATATTCGCCCTTTTTGAGCTTAAAAGGGACCTCAGGGATCACCTTCTTTTTGGCCACAACTTTATAGAAGTGATCTTGATGCACCTTTGAGAGGAATCTCTCCATCTTCCATGACTCGGAGGTGGAAACTTTTGCCTTCCCTTTCCTCTTTCTAGAGGTTTCTCCGGCCTTTGGTGCCATAAATGGTTATGGAAAAACAAAAAAGCTTTAGCTTTTACCGCACCAAACATAGAAGGTTGCTCGTCCTCAAGCAAAAGAAGAAAGAAGAGAGTAGAAGAAGAATAAATAGAGGAGATGGAGGGGATTAGTGTTTCGGCCAAGGGGGATAGGTAGTGTGTATGTTGGGTGAAAATGAAGGAGTGAAGATGGGTTTATACAGGAGTGGAGAGGGGGTGTGGTTCGGCCATTATGGGTGGGTTTGGGTGGGAAAGTGGTTTGAATTTGAATGGTGAGGTAGGTAGAGTGATATGAAGGATGGATGTGAGTGGTGAAGAGAATGGGGGGATTTGATAGGTGAGGGGTTTTGGGGAAGAGGTATTGAGGTGATTGGTGAATGGGTGAAGAAGAGAGAGAGAGGTGGGGATCCTGTGGGGTCCACAGATCCTGAGGTGTCAAGGATTTCTCATCCCTGCACCATGTGGCGTGCAAAATGCCCCTTGCTGCCAATCCTGGCGTTAAACACCAGGCTGCTGCCCATTTCTGGCGTTTAACGCCAGCTTCTTGCCCATTTCTGGCATTAAACGCCCAGAATGGTGCCAGACTGGCGTTTAACGCCCATTCTGCTACCCTTACTGGCGTTTAAATGCCAGTAAATTTCTCCTCCAGGGTGTTCTATTTTTCATTCTATTTTTCCTTCTGTTTTTACTTTTTCAATTATTTTTGTGACTTCACATGATCATCAACCTACAGAAAACATAAAATAACAAAAAAAAATAGAAATTTAACATAGATGAGTAAAAATTGGGTTGCCTCCCAACAAGTGCTTCTTTAACGTCAATAGCTTGACAGTGGCTCTCATGGAGCTTTACAGATATTCAGAGCAATGTTGGAACCTCCCAACACCAAACTTAGAGTTTGAATGTGGGGGTTCAACACCAAACTTAAAGTTTGGTTGTGGCCTCCCAACACCAAACTTAGAGTTTGACTGTGGGGGCTCTGTTTGACTCTGTATTGAGAGAAACTCTTCATGCTTCCTCTCCATGGTGACAGAGGGATATCCTTGAGCTTTAAACACAAGGGAGTCTTCAGTCACTTGAATGATCAATTCTCCTCTGTCAACATCAATCACAGCTTTTTCTGTGGCTAGGAAGGGTCTGCCAAGGATGATGGATTCATCCACACACTTCCCAATCTCTAGGATTATGAAATCAGCAGGGATGTAATGGTCTTCAACCTTTACCAAGACATCCTCTACAAGTCCATAAGCCTGTTTCTTTGAATTGTCTGCCATCTCCAGTGAGATTCTTACAGCTTGTACCTCAATAATCCCTAGCTTCTCCATTACAGAGAGAGGCATGAGGTTTATACTTGACCCTAGGTCACACAGAGCCTTCTCAAAGGTCATGGTGCCTATGGTACAAGGGATTGAGAATTTTCCAGGGTCTTGTCTCTTCAGAGGTAATTTCTGCCTAGTCAAGTCATCCAGTTCTTTGATGAGCAATGGAGGTTCATCCTCCCAAGTCTCATTACCAAACAACTTGGCATTTAGCTTCATGATTGCTCCAAGGTACTTAGCAACTTGCTCTTCAGTTACATCTTCATCATCTTCAGAGGAAGAATACTCATCAGAGCTCATGAATGGCAGAAGTAAATTCAATGGAATCTCTATGGTCTCAGTGTGAGCCTCAGATTCCCATGGTTCCTCTTTAGGGAACTCCATGGAGGTCAGTGGACGTCCATTGAGGTCTTCCTCAGTGGAGATCACTGCCTCTTCCTCCTCTCCAGGTTCGGCCATGTGAGACGTGTTCATGGCCTTGCACTCTCTTTTTGGATTTTCTTCTGTATTGCTTGGGAGAGTACTAGGAGGGAGTTCAGTAATTTTCTTACTCAGCTGACCCACTTGTGCCTCCAAATTTCTAATGGAGGACCTTGTTTCAGTCATGAAACTTTGAGTGATTTTGATTAGATCAAAGACAATGGTTGCTAAGTCAGAGTGGCTCTGCTTAGAATTCTCTGTCTGTTGCTGAGAAGATGATGAAAAAGGCTTGCTATTGCCAAACTTGTTTCTTTCACCATTATTGTTGTTGAAATCTTGTTGAGGTCTCTGCTGATCCTTCCATGAGAGATTTGGATGATTTCTCCATGAAGGATTATAGGTGTTTCCATAGGGTTCTCCCATGTAATTCACCTCTTCCATTGCTGGGTTCTCAGGATCATAAGCTTCTTCTTCAGAGGAAGCTTCCTTAGTACTGCATATTGCTGCTTGCATTTCAGACAGACTCTGAGAAATCATATTGACTTGTTGGGTCAATATTTTATTCTGAGTCAATATGGCATTCAGAGTATCAATCTCAAGAACTCCTTTCTTCTGATTTGTCCCATTATTCACAAGATTCCTTTCAGAAGTGTACATGAATTGGTTATTTGCAACCATTTCAATGAGTTCCTGAGCTTCTGCAGGCGTCTTCTTCAGATGAAGAGATCCTCCAGCAGAGCTATCCAATGACATCTTGGATAATTCAGACAAACCATCATAGAAAATACCTATGATGCTCCATTCAGAAAGCATGTCAGAAGGACATCTTCTGATCAATTGCTTGTATCTTTCCCAGGCTTCATAGAGGGATTCTCCTTCCTTTTGTCTGAAGGTTTGGACTTCCACTCTAAGCTTGCTCAATTTTTAAGGTGGAAAAAACTTTGCCAAGAAGGCATTGACTAGCTTTTCCCAAGAGTTCAGGCTTTCTTTAGGTTGTGAGTCCAACCATGTCCTAGCTCTGTCTCTTACAGCAAAAGGAAAAAGCATAAGTCTGTAGACTTCAGGGTCAACCCCATTGGTCTTGACAGTGTCACAGATTTACAAGAATTCAGCTAAGAACTGATGAGGATCTTCCAATGGAAGTCCATGAAACTTGCAATTCTGTTGCATTAGAGAAACTAATTGAGGCTTATGCTCAAAGTTGTTTGCTCCAATGGTAGGGATTGAGATGCTTCTCCCATAGAAGTCGGGAGTAGGTGCAGTAAAGTCACCAAGCACCTTCCTTGCATTGTTGGCATTGTTGTTTTCGGCTGCCATGGTTTCTTCTTCCTTGAAAAGCTTTGTTAGGCCCTCTAAAGAGAGATGTTCTTTAGCTTCTCTTAGCTTTCTCTTCAAGGTCCTTTCAGGTTCAGGATCAGCTTGAACAAGTATGCCTTTATCTTTGTTCCTGCTCATATGAAAGAGAAGAGAACAAGAAAGTAGGGAATCCTCTATGTCACAGTATTGAGATTCCTTGAGGTGTCAGAGGAAAAGAAGAATAGAAGGAGGAGGTAGATAGAAGAGAATTCGAAGATATAAAGAAGGAGGGAGTTTGAATTGCACCTTGAGGAAGAGTGTTAGTCCTTTAAATAGAAGAATGTGAGAAGAGGGGAAGAATTTTCGAAATTAAAGTAAAAGATTTTAAAAGAAATTTTGAAAATTTGATTGATGATTTTCGAAAACTAAAATTGGGAAAGAAATTAAGTGATTTTTGAAAAAGATTTTGAAATTAGAAATCAAAAAGATATGATTGAGAGTTAATTTTGAAAAAGATGTGATTGAGAATATATGATTGAGAAGATATGATTGAAAATCAATTTAGAAAAAGAAAGTTTTTAAAATTAAAGTTGATTACTTGACTAACAAGAAATTAAAAGATATGATTCTAAAATTTAAAGTTTGATCCTTTCTTAATAGGCAAGTAACAACTTGAAAATTTTGAAGTAAATCTTTAATTATAACAAGGATTTTCGAAAATAAAAAAAATGGAAAGAAATCGATTTTGAAGAGATATGATTGAAAAGATGTGATTTGAAAAAGATTTGATTTTGAAAAATTATGAAGATTTTAAAAAAATTTTGAATTAAAAACAAAATCTTCCCTCTTGTGTCCTTCTGGCGTTAAACGCCCAGAATGGCATCCATTCTGGCGTTTAACGCCCAAAATGCTACCTTTTTGGGCATTAAACGCCCAGCCAGGTACCCTGGCTGGCGTTTAAACACCAGTTTTCCTTCTTCACTGGGCGTTTTGAACGCCCAGCTTTTTCTGTTTGATTCCTCTGCTGAATGTTCTGAATCTTCAATTCTCTGTATTATTGACTTGAAAAGACATAATTTTGAAATTTTTTTTGAATTTTTAATGATGAGAAATAACAACAAAAAAATACAACTAAGATTAAATAAACAATGCATGCAGGACACCAAACTTAAGAATTTTCATATAAGAGACACTAAGAAATTGAGAATGCATATGAAAAATAATAAAACATACAAAACAAGAGAATTTAAAGATCAGAGCAATGAAATCATCAAGAACAACTTGAAGATTAATGAAGAACATATTGCATGTTTTCGAAAAATGCAAGAAGAATGCAATTGACACCAAACTTAAAAATTGATACTAGACTCAAACAAGAAATATAAAATATTTTTTATTTTTATGATTTTATAAACTTTTTTGTGGATTTTCGAAACTTATATGGAAAAAGAAAATAAAGAGAATCAAAACTTTTAATGAGAATTCCAGGAATCATGCAATATTAGACTAAAGCTTCAGTCTAACAAGATTAGACATGTTTGGCCAAGCTTCAGCAGGACATTACATTCAGCAGCTAAATTGATGAGAATCAATCAGCTTTTATGATGATAAGAACATCACCTTAAAACTCTAGAATTCATCCTTAAAAATTCTGAAAAGTACCTAATCTAAGCAACAAGATGAACCGTCAGTTGTCCAAACTCGAACAATCCCCGGCAACGGCGCCAAAAACTTGGTAGGCGAAATTGTGATCATCAACAATGGCGCCAAAGGACTTGGAGCTCTTAAACATGAATCACACTTTGTCACAATTCCGCACAACTAACCAGCAAGTGCACTGGGTCGTCCAAGTAATAAACCTTACGTGAGTAAGGGTCGATCCCACGGAGACTGTCGGCTTGAAGCAAGCTATGGTCACCTTGTAAATCTCAGTCAGGCGAATTCAGATGGTGATGGAGAATTGATAATTAAAAGATAAATAAAACATAAAATAAAGATAGAGATACTTATGTAATTCATTGGTAGGAATTTTAGATAAGCGTATGAAGATGCTTTGTTCCTCCTAAACCTCTGCTTTCCTATTGCCTTCTTCCAATCATTCATACTCCTTTCCATGGCAAGCTTTATGTTGGGCATCACCGTTGTCAATGGCTACTTCCCGTCCTCTCAGTGAAAACGTTCCAAATGCGCTGTCACCGCACGGCTAATCATCTGTCGGTTCTCGATCATGCTGGAAAAGGATCCATTGATCCTTTTGCGTCTGTCACACGCCCAACAATCGCGAGTTTGAAGCTCGTCACAGTCATCCCTTCCTAGATCCTACTCAGAATACCACAGACAAGGTTTAGATGTTCCGGATCTCAGGAATGGCCGCCAATAATTCTAGCCTATACCACGAAGGTTCCTATATGAGATTAGAAACCCAAGAGATACGCATTCAAGCCATTGCAAGTAGAATAGAGGTGGTTGTCAGGAATATGTTCATAGGTGAGAATGATGATGAGTGTCACGGATCATCACATTCATCAAGTTGAAGAACGAATGAATATCTTGGAGAAGAAATAGACTTGAGTTGAATAGAAAAATAATAGTACTTTGTATTAATTCATGAAGAACAGCAGAGCTCCACACCTTAATCTATGGTGTGTAGAAACTCCACCATTGAAAATACATAAGAACAAAGACTAGGAATGGCCGAATGGCCAGCCTCCAAACGTTTTTAAGATAGCATAAGACTTATCAAAGATCGATAGTGTGTAAATACAATAGTATAAGGTCCTATTTATAGAGAACTAGTAGCCTAGGGTTTACAGAAATCAGTAATTAATGCAGAAATCTTCTTCTGGGCCCACTTGGTGTGTGCTTGGACTGAGCATTGAAGCTTCCATGTGTAGAGACTTTTCTTGGAGTTAAACGCCAGCTTTTGTGCCAGTTTGGGCGTTTAACTCCAGCTTTTGTGCCAGTTTTGGAGTTAAACGCCAGAATTCTAGAGCTGACTTGGAATGCCGGTTTGGGCCATCCAATCTCGAGCAAAGTATGGACTATTATATATTGCTGGAAAGACCAGGATGTCTACTTTCTAACGCAATTAAGAGTGCGCCAATTGGGCTTCTGTAGCTCCAGAAAATCTACTTTGAGTGCAGGGAGGTCAGAATCCAACAGCATCTGCAGTCCTTTTTTAGCCTCTGAATCAGATTTTTGCTCAGGTCCCTCAATTTCAGCCAGAAAATACCTGAAATCATAGAAAAACACACAAACTCATAGTAAAGTCCAGAAAAGTAAATTTTAAATAAAAACTAATAAAAATATAATAAAAACTAACTAAAATATATTAAAAACATACTAAAAATAATACCAAAAAGCGTATAAATTATTCGCTCATCAAGAGTTCTACTGCAATTATTTCAAGACTTCCCTGGATGCGGTGCACCTCAAAGGGAAACAGATACTGGTCACTAAAGAGGCCATTGAGGATATTCTGCGCCTTCAGCCTAAGTCAGATCAGCCTGACGGTTACCAAAGGGCTGAAGTGGATATGAGGTTTCTGAGATTCGACTGGGATGCTGTCAAGGAGAGGATAGCCCTTGACCCTACTGTCCCATGGGTCATGGGTAAGAACACCACCATGCCTAAGGGAATCAAGCTGATGTATCTAAATGATGACGCTCGGCTCTGGCACCAGATTCTGAGCAACTTTGTTATGCCGAGCACTCATGAGACGGAGCTGCCTGCCACTATGATCACCCTTCTCTGGTGTATGATGGAGGGTAAGGACCTGTACCTCCCACGATTCATCCGGCACTTTATGGCCAGGGCCCATGTCAGAGGCACCCTTTCTTTCCCTTACCTGGTCACCCAGCTAGGCCACCGAGCTGACGTGCCTTGGGAGGATGCTGATGAGAAGCCACCTGCTGCGGACTGCAGGAAGATTATCCCTCACAGTAGGAAGTTTCGGGCTTTAGGCTATACACCTCCATTCCTTACTGCTTCTGATGAGACAGCCACGCCTTCAGCTGCCCCTTTCTCTTCCACTACTGCACCAGCCCCACCCACTGCACCTCCAGCCGCTCCTGAGCCTATTTACCATTTGGTGCATCGACTCTTCGCCCGCTTGGATTGTTGCGACACTATGAGCACGTCAAACTAATGATCCGATCCGGCGGCGACATCCCCTCCGAGCCTGACACCCCTTCTGATACATCTGAGGTGGAGGAGGATGATCACGAGGAGGAGACACCTACCCAGGCTGCACAGGCAGGACCGGAGCAGGCTGCACCACAGCAGGAGGTGCCACACCAAATTCAGGCCGCAGATCCAGAGATTCCCATCCAGTCAGAGCCTCCTCTACAGTAGACAGATCCTCCTACCCTCATCCAGTCTGCAGATCCTCAGGCCACCACCGAGACTCCAGCAGTCAATCCTTCCAGTGATGACACTCCTTCACACCCAGCTTGAGTGAGCATCGAGGACGATGCTTTATTTTAAGTGTGGGGAGGTCGCCATCTCTGGCGTATCTTTTTTTTTGGTGAACCACTACAGACCCTTTTATTTTATTTTGGTTATTTTTCTGTATTTTTATCTTTATTTTTATTTTTTATCTTTCAGTACTCATACGTTGTTCTTTTCATGTGTTTTTACTTTTATTTCTGCATTTTGCACCTTAGTTCATATTTTAGCCATTTAGTCTAGTTGCAATTCTAAATTTATTAGTTATAGAATATGTGGATTAATTAGTATAGTTTACCCTTTTAGCATATGATAGTTTGGTTTAAATTGAAAATAAAAAAGAAGTAAACTAGAGACTTTAACATAATCAAAAACAATCCACACACCTTGTATATATAGCATAACATGTTAGTTAGTTAACAACATTTCATCAAGGAGGAACACTAAAACTTTAAAGCCACCCAAAAAAATTTTACATTGAGAATAATGGGAACTCTTAATTTCTACTTGCATGACATGTATAACTGATATATGATTTTTGAGCTAGAGAACACACAGCCTGTGAGTTTTGAGCTTAATTGTATGGTTACATTCAAACCATAATTTTCATTCCTGTGTGTTTCGTCCTTCTTTTTTTATTCTGATGTTCTTTACTTTGTTTTAATCTATATGTCCATTTATAGAGTATAGATACATATTAAGAGATGATTGAGGCCATCATTTGAATTTTCCTCACTTA
Source organism: Arachis ipaensis (assembly GCF_059453495.1). Classification (NCBI taxonomy): domain Eukaryota; kingdom Viridiplantae; phylum Streptophyta; class Magnoliopsida; order Fabales; family Fabaceae; genus Arachis; species Arachis ipaensis. The sequence goes on along the minus strand of NC_142435.1, from coordinate 35,383,483 downwards.
TCCCAAATTAGCCTACCTTTTACATCACCCTTATTAGCCCCCTTGAGCTTTTTAATCCCCTCTTGTTCTATAAACCACATTACTAGCCTTAAGGAGAAAAACAAAATAAAAATCCCAAGTTAAATCCTTGGTTAGCTTAAGATAGAAATTGTGTATTCTTTAAGTGTGGAAAACTTTATGGGAACATGGATGATAGAAACAAAGGTAGAAAGTTAAAAAGAATAAAAATACTCAAAATAAAAGTTTTGGGAAGCATGCTCATGTGAAATCAATTTAATTACCATGTGCATTAAAAAAAATTTTATTTTCAGTATTTAATTAAGGGGATACAAAAAATTCCCCAATTGCAAAATTAAAAGAATCAATGCACATGGGATAAAATTTAAGTTAAAGCATGAGTTTACAATACAAAGTGAGAAAATCTGGGCAAATAGGTTAAGAAGCTTTGAATTACAAAATATGTATGTTAGGTGAGATCTTAGACTAATCAAGGATTCACTTATTAGCTCACTTAGCCTTATACATATACCCTTACCTTTACCTTGGCCCCATTACAACCTTGAAAAAGACCTCATAATTTTTGTATGTCTGTATTCTACAATTGTTGATTGGTTAGATGAAGAACAAAGTTATAGAAAGTAAGGATAAAAAGAAGAATAGAGTGATTAACCCAATAAACACTGAGTAACTACAGAGTAAACACAAAATCCAGTGAGGGTTCAATAGCTCATCACCATATATCTTTGCTTGAATTGTTAATTGTCTTGCAAGTTTGAAAAATGTTTTTACCCATCTCAATTGTAAAAGTGCTTTAAACATTATCTAGGGTTTGGCTATGCATATATGATTCCTTGAGAATGTGAATTAATTTAACTACATGTAAGTTTTATATACAAGTGAATAACAATTAGAATTGCATGACGCATTTAGGTAGTTGCATTTAGAATAGATTGCATTGCATGAGATTCCACCACTTTAACCTTACCTTATTCTTTATCTTGGATTTAGCATGAGGACATGCTATTGTTTAAGTGTGGGGAGGTTGATAAACCCATATTTTATGATATATATTGTGCTCAATTCAAGAGATTTATTCAATCCTTCACCCACTTATTCATGAAAATTACATGGTTTTACTTTCCCTTCCTTGTTATGTGATATATGTGAAATACATGTTTCCTATGCTTTGAAATTATTTATTTTAATTACCCTTTATTACCATTCGATGTCGTGATTTGTGTGTTGAGAAGTTTCAGATCTTCTAAGGCAGGAATGACTTAAAGGATGGAAAGGAAACATACAAAAATGGAAGGAAAGCACAAAATAGAGTTTTTGAAGAAACTGGCAGCGACGCGAACACATGGACGACGCGGCCGCATGCCTAGCGCGAAAAGACAACGACGCGAACGCGTGACTGATGCAGATGTGCGCCATGAGCAGAACACAGATGACGCGTACGCATGACCGAAGCGAACGCGTGACAAGGAAAACTCCAGATGACGCGACCGCGTAACCCACGACGCCACGCACCAAAAATTACAGAAAACGCTCCCAGCAATTTCTGAAACCCTTTTTGGCCCAGATCCAAGTCTAGAAGGCACAGATTAGAGGTTATGAAGTGGGAGAATGCATCCATGCAGAAGAAGGGATCTCCAATTATTTTCTTTTCATAGTTTAGATGTAGTTTTTAGAGAGAGAGTTTCTCTCCTCTCTCTTAGGTTTTAGGATTAGGATTTCTTATTATTTCAATTTAGTATTCCAACTCCTTATCAGGTTCAATATTTCTTTTACTTTATATTTTCTCTTTTACCTCTAGATAATGCTTTCCTTTAATTACTTTTGTTGCCAAATTGGCTTATGAACCATTCATGTTTAGATTTGAATTTCTATTTAATATAATTTGAGGCATTTCAGTTTATTATTGCTTTCTTTTATTTATGCTACTGTTGCTTCCAATCTGAAGATATTTTTATTCGAGTAAGTTTACTTTTCCCCTTTTGGCTTTGGTTGATTAATTGGTAACTCTTGAGTCATCAAACTCAACGTGATTGATAATTGTTGTCTTTACTAATTGAATTGAACTTCAATAATTCTAGTCCTTTCTTAGGAATTGACTAGGACCTGAGGATCAAACTGATTAGTCACTTGACCTTCCTTTGCTTTAGTAAAGGCTAACTAAGTGGGATTAAAACTCAATTCTCATCACCATTGATAAGGATAACTAGGATAGGACTTTCAAATTCTCATACATTGCCAAGAGTTTATTTTACAGTTATTTACTTATTTTATTTGTCATTTAAATTACTTGTTCCTTACTTTCAAAACCCCAATTTACAAAACTCACAACCAATAATAAGAACATACCTCCCTGCAATTCCTTGAGAAGACGACCCGAGGTTTAAATACTTCGGTTATCAATTTTAAAAGGGGTTTGTTACTTTTGACAACCAAAACGTTTGTAAGAAAGGATTTTTGTTGGTTTAGAAGCTATACCTGCAACGAGGATTTATCTGCGAATTTCTAGACCACGCAAAAGTTCTCTCTTCAAGTCTCAAAGGCATGTTTACATTCATCATCAAAGGAAAAAGAATTGCTCACCACCAGCAAATTGCTTAGTGGTTTTGCTATTTTGGAAAAGTCTTTGATGAATCGTCTATAGAATCCAGCATGCCCCAAGAAACTTCTAACAGCTTTCACATTAGCTAGTAAAGGAAGTTTTTCTATAATCTCTACTTTTGCCTTGTCAACCTCTATACCCTTTCTTGAAACCTTGTGACCAAGGACAATTCCTTCGGGTACCATAAAATTGCATTTTTCCCAGTTCAAAACTAAATTGGTTTCTTGGCACCTTTTCAAGACTAGGGTAAGATGGTGCAAGCAAGCATTGAAAGAGTCACCAAAAACAGAGAAGTCATCCATAAAAACTTCAATAAATTTTTCTACCATGTCCGAGAAGATTGATAGCATGCATCTCTGAAAGGTAGCTAGGGCATTACACAATCCGAATGGCATTCTCCTGTATGCAAAGACTCCAAAGGGGCAAGTGAAGGAGGTCTTCTCTTGATCCATGGGGTCAACTATTATTTGGTTATAGCCAGAATATCCATCAAGAAAATAGTAATAAGCATGGCCAGCCAGCCTTTCAAGCATTTGGTCAATGAAAGGGAGGGGAAAGTGATCCTTTCGTGTGGCATCATTTAGCCTCCTATAATCAATGCACATCCTCCACCATGTCACTGTTCTTATGGGAATGAGTTCATTATTCTCATTGACAATGACAGTTGTGCCACCTTTCTTGGGTACCACTTGAACCGGACTAACCCATGGGCTGTCAGATATTGGGTAAATGATCCCAGCCTTACATAGCTTCATTACTTCCTTTTGAACAAACTCCTTCATTGTGGGATTCAATCTTCTCTGAGATTGTACCACTGGTTTAGAATTCTCCTCCAAGAGTATTTTGTGCATGCATATGGCAGGGTTATACCTTTCAAATCATCAATGGTCCATTCCAGGGCATCTTTGTGAGCTCTCAGTACAACAAGGAGTTTCTCTTCTTCTTCTCCACTTAAGGTAGAGTTGATGATTACGGGGAATCTATCTTCTTCACCAAGGAATGCATATTTAAGGTGAGGAGGCAAAGGTTTCAACTCTTATTGTGATGCACGTTCACTCTTGGCTTCGATTGGTTCTTCCAGTGCTTGTGTTTCTTCATAATCTCCCTCTTGTATGTCTTTGATTTCCTCTGGTTGGTTCGCTACAAGAACTTCTTCAACTAAAGTGTCCACCACATCAACTCTCATGCAATTCTCTTTCTCTGCAGGGTATTGCATGGCCTTAAAGACATTGATAACCATTTGCTCCTCATGTATCCTGAGAACTATTTCTCCTTTCTCAACATCAATAATTGCCCTGGCAGTGGCCAGAAAAGGTCTACCAAGAATGACCGAGTTACTCCCCTCTTCATCCATGTCCAAGAATACAAAGTCGGCTGGGAATATAAAATTTCCCACTTTCACCAAGAGATTTTCCACTACTCCATTTGGTATTTTGAGGGATCTGTCAGCAAGTTGTAGTGACATCCTTGTAGGTTTAACCTCTTCTATCATCAATTTCTTCATCATAGCAAGAGGCATTAAGTTGATGCTTACTCCCAGGTCACAAAGTGATTTATCAATGGCCATGTTCCCAATTGTGCATGGTATAAGGAAGCTGCATGGATCCTTGAGTTTTGGTGGAAGTCCCTTTTGAATGATGGCACTACACTCTTGAGTAAGAACCACGGTTTCTTTCTCCTGCCAGCTTCTCTTCTTGGTGATCAATTCTTTAAGGAACTTCGCATATAATGGCATTTGCTCCAAAGCTTCGGCCAATGGAATGTTGATTTCAAGTTTCTTAAAGATTTTCAAGAATTTTGGGAATTGTTGGTCCCTTGTTTCCTTGTGTAACCTCTGTGGGTAGGGAAGTTTGGGTGCATAGGGCTTTACACCTTCTTTCTTGTCATCTTGTTGTGGCTTCAAAGTCTCATTGCCTTTCTTGGAGGTTAATGCTGTTTCATCCTTCCTATTGTCTATCTTCTCCTCTTCTTTAGACTTTATTGCTTCCTGAAGAGAGAACTTTTGCCTGGTCTAGAAATTCGCAGATAAATCCTCGTTGCAGGTATAGCTTCTAAACCAACAAAAGTCTTTTCTTACAAAAATTTTGGTTGTCACAAGTAACAAACCCCTTTGAAATTGATAACCAAAGTATTTAAATCTCGGGTCGTCTTCTCAAGGAATTACAGAGAAGTATGTTCTTATTATTGGTTATGAGTCTTGTAAATTGGGGGTTTTGAAAGTAAGGAACCAGTATGTTAAATGATAAGAAAAATAAAATAGTAATAATAAAATAAACTCTTGGCAAGGTATTAGAACTGGAAGTCCTATCCTAGTTATCCTTATCAATTGTGATGAGAATTGGATTTTTCTCCCACTTTGTTAACCTCTAACTATGAAGGTAAGTTAAGTGGATGAATTAATTTTGATTCCTTAGGTCCTAGTCTTTCCTTGGGAAAGGCTAGAGTTAATGGAACTCGAATTAATTCTTGAAGAATTCCAATTTTTAGTCAACACCTCGAGTTTGATAACTCAAGTGTTACCAATTACTTAACCAGAGCCAAAAGGAAGAAAATATCTAAGTTAAATTAAAAGCATCCATATAAATAAAGCAAAGCAAAATTAAATCTGAAAATACCTCAAATTGCATTAATAAAAGAAATCAAATCTTAACATGGATATTCATAAATTAAATTGAGAAAATAAATAAAAGAAAAATTGAACCTGATAAAAAGAAACAATCCTAAAAGTAAGAGAAATCCTAATCCTAAATCCTAAGAGAGAGGAGAAAACCTCTCTCTCTAAAACTATATCTAAACCTAAAATTGTGTATTGTGAGCTTGTTATTATGAATGAATAGATTTCTCCACTTTATAGCCTCTAATCTGTGTTTTCTGGGCCGCAAACTGGGTTGAAAATATCTCAGAAATCGCTGGAGAAGAAATCTGCCACGCTGATTTTCGCCACTGCGATGCGTCCGCGTGGAGCACGCGTTTGTGTCATCTAGCGTCAGGGAAACTATAAAATATTATATATCAGATCAAAGCCCCGGACGTTAGCTTTCCAACGCAACTGGAACCGCATCATTTGGACCTCTGTAGCTAAAGTTATAGCCGTTTGAGTGCAAAGAGGTCAGGCTGGACAGCTTAGCAATTTCTCCAACTTCTTGTATTCCTTCCACTTTTGCATGCTTCCTTTCCATCCTCTGAGCTATTCCTGCCCTGTAATCTCTGAAATCACTTAACACACATATCAAGGCATCTAATGGTAATGAGAGAGGATTAAACATAGGGAACTTAAGGCCAGAGAAGCATGTTTTCAATCAAAGCACATAATTAGGAAGGCAAATGTAAAACCATGCAAATAGTATGAATAAGTGGGTAAAGAGTTGATAAAAACCACTCAATTGAGTACAAGATAAACCATAAAATAGTGGTTTATCACTTCCTCATTGATGTCCTTTGAATCTTTTCCACCACTTTGCCACTTCTTAACTGCACAGCTTTACACTCTTCTCTTGGGTTGGGGATTGTATCACTTGGGAGACCATTGGCTGGCCGTTCAGCTTATTTGGCTAATTGTCCCACTTGCCGCTCAAGGCTCTTCATGGTTTCTTCATGTCTCTCTTGTCCTTTGATCAAGGTCTCCTGCCCCTTGGCTAAACCTTGAGTGGTCTGGGTAAGTGACTGTGTGTTTTGGGTAAGGGCTTGCAAGGCTGCTTCAAGACTTGAGATCCTGGTTTCATGATGGTCAATGGGTAGTATGATAGGGTGTGATTGTTGTGGCTGGAAGTTGTTAGAAGCATTGAAGTGGGCATTTTGTGAGTTGAATGGTGGTGTGGAGAAGTTATTTTGGTGAATTTGTGAATTGTTGTGGTGTGGTTGATATGTGTTTTGTGGTTTCTTGTATTGGTTAGTATTGTTAGATGAATGATTTTGGTTGTTTGTGTTGCGGGAGTGGTTGGAGTTGTTGTTCTTTTGCCACTGATTTTGATTCTCACCCCACTTCAGGTTGGGGTGGTTCCTCCAGGATGAGTTGTATGTGTCACCATGGAATTCATTCTGAGAAGAATTTGAAGCATTCTGCATGTATTGAACTTGTTCTTGTTGCTGCTCAACATTGCCTACTTCACCTTGGCCCCATTCAATTGAATGTTGACTTATTGTACTCATTGAGGCTAATTGGAGGCCATCTATTCTATTCGCCATCATTTCCATTTGTTGTTGGATTTGTTGATGCATCAATTTGTTTTGTGCTAATATAGCATCAACACCTTCAAGCTCCATCACACCTTTCTTTGGGGTTGAGTTATGATGCCTCTCTTATGAGTAGTAATATTGATTGTTTTTAACAACTTCAATAAGGTCTTGAGCCTCTTCAGCAGTCTTCGTCATGTTGAGTGATCCTCCTAATGAGTAGTTTAATCCTCTCCTTGCTTCTAAAGTCAAGCCTTCATAGAAGTTTTGGAGTTTAACCCAGTCACTAAACATGTCAGGTGGACATCTTCTCATTAGTGCCTTATATCTTTCCCAGGCTTCATACAGTGATTCTCCTTCCATTTGACTGAAAGTTTAGACCTCTGTCTTCAACTTAATAATCCTTTGAGGTAGGTAAAACTTGGCTAAAAACTTGCTCACAAGATCATTCTAATTGTTGATGCTTTCTTTGGGGAATGTCTCTAACCACTGAGTTGCCTTGTCCCTCAAAGAGAATGGGAATAACAACAACTTGTAGATGTCTGGGTGTACTCCATTTGTCTTAACCGTATCACATATCCTCAGAAAAACAGATAAGTGTTGATTAGGATCTTCAAGAGGCCCCTCTCCATAGGAGCAATTGTTCTGTACCAAAGTGATGAGTTGGGGTTTCCACTCAAAATTATTGGCATGGACATTTGGGGTGACAATGCTGCTCCCACAATGCCGTGGATCAGGGATGTTGTATGAGGCCAGCACCCTTCTAGGTGGTCCATTATTGTTAGCAACTCCCTCAGGAGGGTTGTGCAAATTGCCCTCCATGACTTGGTTTTCTCCTTCGGATTTCTTTTCACCAATTATCCCCTTTCCTCTTGCTTCTCTTCTTAGTCTTCGGAGGGTTCTCTCGTCTTCAGGATCAAAAGAAGTGACTACTTCTCTCCTTGCTTCTGACATACAACAAACACAAACCAACAACACAAGTAAGGCACTCTATTGCTAGAGTGAAGTTAAATTTAGTGAAACAAAATCTCAAACAGTTAGTGGGCTTAACAAAGAAAAGAAAAATGCTTAATCTAAACTACCATTTACTTAATCATTGTTATTCTTTTCCAATCCCCGGCAACGGCGCCAAAAACTTGATATGTGAAAACTAGACTTCACGTGCAACCGGCAAGTATACCAGGTCGTATCAAGTAGTAAAACTCACTGGAGTGAGGTCGATCCCACGGAGATTGGTGGATTAAGCAACTTTGGTTAAATGGTATTTTAGTTAAGCAAACATTAATTTTATTTCATGAGATTTGAATGCTTGAAAGAAATTGCAAGGAGTTAAATGACAAGAATAATATTTAAAAAACTGAAGTAATGAAGGAGAATTAAATGACTGAAAGTAAATAACAGAAACTTAGATTGCAAGAAACTTAAATGACATAAAAAAATAAATTGCAAGAAAGTAGAGTACTAAATTGTAGAGAGTAGAGAAGTAAATTTCAAGTAATTAAAACTGAATCTAAATGGCAGGAATGCTAAATTTCTTGAATGTAAAAGGGAGTTAGGTAATGGGTATTTAAAATAACTAAAGAACAAAAGAAATGAGAATTAATGATGGAAGAGATCATTAGGGATTAGAGATGTAAATTCTCATGAATTGATGATGATCACCTCCTTCTCAATCATGGGTATAGATCCATGGCGGATTGTGAATAATTGAATTCCAATCTCTTGGTAACTCAATTTCTCATCAACACAATCAATTGCCACTCTCGTGATCTAATTGTTCATGAGAAGAGATGAAGCTCATTAACTAATCTTTCAAGCCACACAATTCCCAGGATCTCAACCAAGGGTGGTTACATCTCACATACCAACCCAAAGTGTATTAATCAAGAAAATTATGAAAGAATAAACTCTAAACTAAATTATGTGACTCCTTTCTCAAGTTCATCACATAATTCACATAGATTCAACCCCTCTCTCGATGGTGATTGAATCTTTGAAGAACAAGAGTTTTCTCTTGGATGAACCACTTGAATTAAGAAGGAGAAGAAGAGTTATCAATTCATTCAAATAAACAGAGCTCTTCCCCCTAATGAAAATGGGGTTTAGTGAATCATAGCTCCAATTTCAACAACAATTGCAAAGATGAAAATTAAACTAAGTGTAGGGAAGAATGAAGAAGAAGAAGAAGAAATTCTTAAAACTGAAAGTTCACGTCCAAATAAAACAAAATTGCTTTCTAGTATATCCTCTCTTCCAATGCAGTAAAAGTAAAAGTAATGAAAACTAGTATAAAGGTAAAAGTGTCTAAGAGTCTCTAAAGTACAAAACTTTTCTCTATTTATACTAGTCCTAAAACTCATTGAGAGGTTCTCAATTGGGTTAGCAATTTGGGCTTTTTCTTGTTGAATTGGCTGGTGATGATTGGACTTTTGTGTGGTTTAAACTTTCTCTAATGAATTCTTGTTGTAAAGTATAGCTTCTAAACCAAACAATAGTCCTTTCATACAAAAATTTTGTTTGTCACTAGTACAAACCCCTAAATTTTATAAACCGAAGTATTTAAACCTCGGGTCGTTCTCCCTATGAATTGCAATAAAGCACCTTGTTATTAGTTATGGAGCATGTTTTGGGGTTTTTGATAAGAGGCATGGAAGGTAAATGGCAATGAAAATAAACTAATAACTAGAAAGCTCTTGACAAGGAATGAGAATTAGAAGTCCTATCCTAGTTATCCTTCTCAATTGTGACCACAATTATCCGTTGCTACCACTTAGTTAACCTCTAACCATGGAGGAAAGTCAAGTGGATGAATTAATTTGATTCCACAAGTCCTAGCCAACTCCCAAGGGAAAGACTAGCTTTAGTGGTATCCAAATTAATTAGCAACATCTAATTATCAATCAACACGGGAATTAGATAACTCAAGCGTCACTAATTACTCTACCAAAGCCAAGAACACTAAAATCTACACTAAAATCCAACCAAGCATTTTATCAAACACTTGGAAGGCATAAAAGGAAAGCATAGTAAAATTGCAAGGAATATAAATCTACACTATTCAATTGCAAGGAATTAAACAACAATAAAGCAAATCAATGATAAAAGAACATGAATCATAAATTGCATTGAAAGAAAATAGAAGAAGGAAGAGTGCATCAACAAAAAAGCAAGCAATTACAAGAATGAAATACAAAATTAGAGAGAGGAAGAGTAGAGGAACAAGAAATTGTAAAGGAAAAGTAAATCAAAGCATGAATTAAACCTAGATCTAAGAAATTCTAATCCTAATTCTAGAGAGAAGAGGGAGCTTCTCTCTCTAGAAACTAAACTACATGATGCTAAGCTACTAAACAATTGCTCCCCCCTTGCCCAAGCTTGAATTCTGCATGAAATAGCATTAGAAATGAGTTGGGTTGGGCCCAAAATGCTTCAGAAATCGCTGGGGGCGATTTCACTTTAGTGGGCCACGGGCAACATCGGCGCGCACGCGTACATGGCGCGTCCGCGCCCCTGAACGCGATATAATATATGGCAAATTTTATATCATTTCGAAGCCCCAAATGTTAGATTTCCAACGCAACTAGAAACGCCTCATTTAAACGTCTGTAGCTCAAGTTATGGTCGATTGAGTGCGAAGAGGTCGGACTTGACAGCTTTACGGTTCCTTCATTTCTTCATGAGTTCTCCCACTTTGCATGCTTTTCTCCTCACTTCTTCCATCCAATACTTGCCCTATGAACCTGAAATCACTCAACAAAGATATCAAGGCATTGAATGGAATTAAAGTGAATTAAATTTAGCTATTTTAAGGCCTAAAAAGCATGTTTTCACATTTAAGCACAAATCAAGGGAGAATTGCAAAACCATGCTATTTCATTGAATAAATGTGGGAAAAGATGATAAAATTCCCCAAATTAAGCACAAGATAAACCACAAAATCGGGGTTTATCAGCTGGCTCATTAGAGTGGAATTTGCTGGCCTTTGAAGAGAACAGAGAGAGCAGAGCTTGTTCACATCATTTCTGGCCCATTGGGCATGTTGCTGGCAAACACGCCTATGCAAATGCAAGTTAGCAACATGCTTGTGGATTTCCTAGGCTGGATCTTCTTACAAGGGCGTTTCCAACTTGGTTTCCAAGTTGCCAACGTGCTTCCTGCTCCTTGGATTCAATTCTTGTGCTTTATTTTTGGAGCTTAAATTTGCCTCTGGTTTGAGCTTAAATTTTGTGCTCCACTATGGACTATTATATATGGTTGGAAAGCTCTGAATGTCAGCTTTCCAACTCAACTGAAAGCATCTCAATTGGATGTCTGTAGCTCAATTTATCCTCCATTAAAGATGGTAAGGTCAGCCTGCCAAAATCGCACACGTTTTTGGTGAACACGCCTTTGTTCTTCCAAGTTGCCAACGTGTTCAGATTCTGAAGCTCTAAATGAAGCCAGCTTTTGAAGCTTCAAACGAATGTCAACCCCATACTATGATATATGGTTGGAAAGCTCTGAATGTCTACCTTTCAATTCCGTTGAAAGCACTTCAATTGGATCTCTGTAGCTCAAGTTATACTCCATTGAAGGAGGTAAGGTCAGCCTGCCATGGTCGCGGGCGTTGTTGCTGAACACGCACCTTTTCAGCACGTTAGCAACGTGCCAGCCCCTGCCCCCTTGCTCCATGCTTGCTTCTTGGCGTTGCCATTACACACGCCTATGAACCCAGTGTTGGCAACGTGATTGAGGCTTGGAATTGCCCTCCAAGACTGCCTTCTAGCTCTAAACCTTGCTTGCAATGTTGCCATTGAACACGCCTTTAGAATCTGGTGTTGGCAACGTGCTAGCCTCCTTCCCTGGACCAGGCTTCCTCCTTGGCGTTATCATTGGACACGCCAATGCATCCTCAGGTTGGTAACGTGCTCGAGCTACCATCCAGGGCTATCTCCTTCCTGAACCAAGCTTTTCTTGCTGCGTTGCCTTGGAACACACCTCTAGGAACCAGCGTTGGCAACATGCTCTCCAGGGCTGCCTCCTTCCAGGCTTTGCTCCCTGGCATTGCTTTGGAATACACCAATGAATCAGCATGTTGGCAACATGCTCGAGCATAGAAATGCTCTCCATGGTTGCTTGGCGTTTCCATCAAGCACGCCCATGCTTCCAATTTTGGACAACGTGCTCGAGGCTTAGAGGTGCTTTCCATGGTTGCCTGGCGTTGTTAGTGGACACGCCAATGTGTCTCTGAGTTGGCAACGTGCCAAGTCCTTCCCAGAATCACTCTCTAGGGCTGCTGGCATTATCACCAAACACGCCAGTAGTAACCCAAGTTAGCAACGTGCAAGTCCTCTGCTTCCTTACCAAGCTTGATGTGTTCTCAAGCCTTCTTGCTCCATTGCCTTCTTGCTTCATTACCTATCATTAATCAAAGAAACTTCCTCAAAGTTTTTCCATTCTATGCAATCAATTTCAAGAGATTCATTCACATCAACTTGTTTATTAACTCCTTGAATCATTTGCATGAATTTGGCTACAATTAACCTAGTCCTTGGTATTTTTATGCATGGGAGTAAAACTCATCAAAGTGCTTGTTTATTTCAAAGATAATGAATGAAAATAAGATAAAACTAACTAAAATAGCTAGCTAATATAGTAAATATGTGAATGCATCAGTGTGCGTGCGCACACAAACCAGAAATCACAAATTCTGCAGTATTCACAGAATTCAGATTTTGACACCAAACTTTGAATGATCATAACTTCCACTACAAAAATCCATTTTTTACAAACTTTATATCCATTTAAAGATTTTTCAATGAACGTTATCTTAAAACAAATTTCAACAAATTTTGAAAATTGAGGATTAAGTTATGATCCATCAAAGCTAACCAAAAATTCATTTTTACCAAAATTTCACAAGGTTCTCAGTTTTCTAATTTCACAACCAAAACCAAACCAAAACTACAACTACATTAACTCCATCCCACATCAAATTTTACCATTTATGCTACAATCCACTACTCATATCATCAAATTCTCAAACCCAATTATCCATGATTTCACACTAAAACTTCTCTCATCTACCAAACATAACAATAATCATTTTACCACTTTCAACCATCAACATCAACCTCATTCATTATCAATATCAATAATCAACATTGTTTAACAACATCAATAATATTTCTCATTCAAATTCATCATACATCATACATCAACAACATTATTCAACAACATCAATTCCTCACACATCATCAACCAACCCAATTCAACAACCATATCAATCCAAACCTATCCTATGGGTCACTAGCCTAAGTGTCCAGAAATATTATATATTACATAGAGGAAACCGAAACCATACCTTGACCAATTTTCAATATGCACTAAATCACCAAGTTAACCTCAACCAAGCTTCCACAAGTTCTCAAACTCAATCAAGCCATCAATTCAACTCCAAGCTCCAAGTAATGCAAATAATCACAACTTCAAACTATATATTCACATAATTTCATAACCAATCAACCTAGGGTTCAACTTAATCACAATTTTACAAGGGTTCAAGACACTCTTACCTTGCCCAACAGTTTTGGAAGCAAAGCCCAATAGTAATCAAGTGCTAGAGTGTACTTAAACACCCAAAATCACAAAATTTCACTCAATACAAAACCCTATAATTTCAAATTTTTGGAAGGAAGAACTGAGAGGAATTTCGTGATTTTCTTACCAATTTCTTGGGTGGGGTTTGTAGAGCACTCTGCGGTGATCGCGTGGCCACAAACGGTGTGGCGATCAGAGCTCCGTAGCTCAAGTTATGAGCTTCGGAAGTTGAAGATGAATAGTAACAATGGAACCCTCTTCCCTCTTCTCTTCTCAGTTGGTTTGTGTTGTGTTTGAGTGTGTTGAGTGTTAATGGGTTCATTAATGAAGGCTTTATATGTTGAGCTTGGGCCCAACTTGGGTCCAGTCCAACCTGTTAGCGTTTTTAGCCTGTTTGGCCCAACTTTAGGCCAAACCTTTAAAGTTAATGCCCGGTTTTTTACTCTAATTATTTTTCTATAGTTTTCTACTGTTTTTAATTATTCTCTCACAGTACTGGGTAGACTTGAACTGGTTCGGCTTCCGGTTCGTGGTTTTACGCAGTTTTTCGCAGAAAATACTTTCTCTGACTCAAAAAAATCTATTGAGTCCGAAAATCATATTTAAATCCTCAAATTCTCATTCTAAATTTTCGGATCCTATTTTGGGCGATATTAATTATTTACTTAGATGATTAATTAGTCTCGGTTCTTACAGTCTGCAAGTTGGTCTTGTGCTGGGATGTGCTGAATGAAGAGCTTCTTTTTGGAGAGAAAATCTCTTACAAAGGACTTATTGAGAGCAAAATGTTTTGATTTATTATATAGAACTGGGTTGGAAGATAGAAGAATGACACTTTGATTATCACAGTATACCACTGCCTTGGCAGAACATGGTATTCTGACCTCGGTAAGTAGATTTTGCAACCACACTATCTCAGTTACTGCATCTGCAATGCCTCTGAACTCTGCTTCTGTGCTGCTTCTTAAGACTGAAAATTGTTTTCTACTCACCCAAGATATTAGGTTGGGACCTAGGTAGATTCCATACCTGCTGGTAGACTTTCTGTCATCAATGTCACTGGCCCAATCTGAGTCACAAAAGCCATAGACTCTGAAATTTGTGAATTTTCTGAACTTTAGACCATACTAAGTTGTGTCTGAGAGATATCAAAGGATTTTTTATTGCCTTCCAGTGTGAGCCAAGAGGGATGTGAAGGAATTGAGCAACTTTGTTGACCGATAATGAGATTTTCAGTCTTGTGATTGTTGTATACTACAAGCCTCCAACTATCGATCTGTAAAGTGTAGGATTGTTGAAGTTACCATCGCCGAAGCTAAGAGCTTGAGAGAGGATGTCATTGGAGTGGGCACAGGTTTGGCAGTGCTCATTTCAACTCTTTTGAGGAGATCTTGAATGTACTTCATCTGCTTTAAGGTTATTATCCCATTGCTGCTATGTTTGACTTCAATTCCAAGGAAATAGTTCATTTAACCTAGGGCTTTAAGAGAGAAGGTATTGTGGAGCTGATTTATGATGGAGTTTATCTCTGATTCTGAGTTTTCGGTTACCAAAATATTGTATACATATACTAAGATGTAGACTGCTGAGGATGAGGTGAATCTGGTGAACAGAGACACATCTGATCTGGTGCTTGTGAACCCAAACTTAAGGAAGGCAGAGCTAAGCTTTGTGAACCATGCCCTTAGAGCCTATTTGAGGCCATAAAGGGAACGTTGCAGTTTGCATACTTGATGTGGGTTTGAGAAGGTGAAATCCTCTGGTTGTGGCATGTATACATCTTCACAGAGGTCACCATTGAGGAATGCATTGTTGAATTCGAATTGGTGTACTTTCCATCCCTTCGCAAGTGCAATACTGAGCATGACTCAAACAGTTGCAGGCCTGACTACAGGACTGAAGATTTGGTCATAATCAACTCCTTATTTTTTGTGAAAGCCCTTTGCTACAAGCCTCGCCTTGTATTTTTGGATTGTGCTGTCAGGATTTCTTTTAACTCGGAATACCCATTTGCAGCCTATGGGTGTCGAGTGTTAGGGTGGATTGATGAGTCTCCATGTGTTATTTTTCATTAGTGCTGAGTATTCTTCTTCCTGAGCGATGGATTTTAGAAGATTATCTGCAGATTCCAGGCTTGATGTTAGGGTGGTAGTGAACACTTTTGGCTTGGTGATGCCGCTTTTGCTCCTGGTTTGCATTGGGTGAGTGTTATGCCCAGTGCTGATGGACTGAGTGTTCAGCTGAGGGACTTGTGATGTGGTGGCAGCTGCAAATTGCATGTGAGGGCCAACTTCCACCTGTAAAGGGATAGTTTCAAAGGAATCTGCACTTCTAACAAGGTTAGTTTCAGACTCATAATTAGTGACATGAATTTGTGTAGGTTGTAATGAATTATATATAGTATTGATATTAGTGGGGGTGCATGATGAGCGGATAATTTATACGCTTTTCGGCATTATTTTTAGGTAGTTTTTAATATGTTTTAGTTACTTTTTATTAGTTTTTATTCAAAAATCACATTTCTGGACTTTACTATGAGTTTGTGTGTTTTTCTATGATTTCAGGTATTTTTCTGGCTGAAATTGAGGGACCTAAGCAAAAATCTGATTCAGAGGCTGAAAAAGGACTGCAGATGCTGTTGGATTCTGACCTCCCTGCACTCGAAGTGAATTTTCTGGAGCTACAGAAGCCCAATTGGCGCGCTCTCAATTGCGTTGGAAAGTAGACATCCTGGGTTTTCCATAAATATATAATAGTTTATACTTTGTCCGAGATTTGATGGCCCAAACCGGCGTTCAAAGTCAGCCTAAAATTTCTGGCGTAAAACGCCCAAACTGGCACCAGAATTGGAGTTAAACGCCCAAACTGGCACCAAAGCTGGTGTTTAACTCCAGAAACAGCCTATGCACGAAAAAACTTCAATGCTCAGCCCAAGAACACACCAAGTGGGCCCCAGAAGTGGATTTCTGCATCATTTACTCATTTCTGTAAACCCTAAGCTACTAGTTTATTATAAATAGGACCTTTTGCTATTGTATTTTCATCTTTAGATCATTTTTGAGACTATCTTTGGATCACTTTTGATCTCTTGATCACGTTTTGGGGGCTGGCCAATCGGCCATACCTGGACCTTCATCACTTTTATATTTTCAACGGTGGAGTTTCTACACCTCATAGATTAAGGTGTGGAGCTCTGCTGTTCCTCAAGGATCAATGCAAAGTACTATTGTTTTTCTATTCAATTCACACTTATTCTTGTTCTAAGATATTCACTCACACTTTAACCTGACGAATGTGATGATCCGTGACACTCATCACCATTCTCACCTATGAACGCGTGCCTGACAAACACTTCCGTTCTACCTGCAATAGCTTGAGTGTGTATCTCTTAGCCTCCTGGTTCACGACGCATGGTTGCCTCTCCTGACAACAGAGCCTTCCATTCCGTGAGATCAGAGTCTTCGTGGTATAAGCTAGAATCAATTGGCAGCATTCTTGAGATCCGAAAAGTCTAAACCTTGTCTGTGGTATTCCGAGTAGGATCTGGGATGGGATGACTGTGACGAGCTTCAAACTCATGACTGTTGGGCGCAGTGACAGTGCACAAAAGGATCATTAGATCTTATTCCAATACAAGTGAGAACCGACAGATGATTAGCCCTACGTAACCCGTAGCTGGACCATTTTCACTGAGAGGACGGACGGTAGCCATTGACAACGGTGATCCCCAATATACAACTTGCCATGGAAAGGAGTATGAATGGTTGGAAGAAGGCAGTTGAAAAGCAGAGGTTTAGAAGCAACAAGCATCTTCATACGCTTATCTGAAATCCCACCAATGAATTACATAAGTATCTCTATCTTATTTTCTGTTTAAATTATATTTTAATTATCAAACTCATGAACATTTGAATCCGCCTGACTGAGATTTACAAGATGACCATAGCTTGCTTCAAGCCGACAATCTCCGTGGGATCGACCCTTACTCACGTAAGGTATTACTTGGACGACCCAGTGCACTTGCTGGTTAGTTGTGCGAAATTACAAAAGTGTGATTGTAATTTCGTGCACCAAGTTTTTACCGCCGTTGTCGGAAATTGTTCGAGTTTGGACAACTGACGGTTCATCTTGTTGCTCAAATTAGGTAATTTTATTTTATGTTTAAGTATTTTTTTTTTTTTTTTGAAAAATTTTCAAAAAAAATTCAAAAAAAAAGTTTATTCTGTTCTTCAGAGTTTTTAAGAACGAATTCTAGAGTTTCATGAGATATGTTGAATCCTGGCTGGCTGTTAAGCCATGTCTAATCTTTTGGACTGAGGTTTCACTTATCCTTAGAATAGCTTCTTTGCCTTTCTCATCAATTTAGCTGTTGTATGTAATGTTCTGCTGAAGCTTGGCTGGCCATTGGCCATGTCTAAATTTTTGGACCGAAGCTTTCACATAAAGCTTGGCTGGCTATTAAGCCATGTCTAAAATTTTGGACCAAAGCTTTAGACTAACATTACATGATTCCTGGAATTCTTATTAAAAATTTTGAAATCCTTATTTCTCTTTTTCCAATTAATTTTCGAAAAATTACAAAAAAATTAATAAAATCATAAAAAAAATCAAAAATAATCTATGATTCTTGTTTGAGTCTAGTATCTATTTTTAATTTTGGTGTCTTGCATATTTTTAATTCTCTTGCACTTTTCGAATATATGCATTATGTTCTTCATTGATCTTCAAGTTAATTCTTGATGATTTCCTTGAGTCTGATCTTTAAATTCACTTGTTGTGTGTCTTTTGTTGTTTCTCATGTGCATTCTCAATTCGTTAGTATCTCTAATATGAAAATTTTTAAGTTTGGTATCTTGCATGCATTGTTTATTTGATCTTGGTTTTTCATGATTAGTTTCATTTTGTTGTTGTTCTCTCTCATCATTAAAAATTCAAAAAAAAATTCAAAATTATGTCTTTTCAAGTCAATAATACAGAGAATTAAAAATTCAGAACATACAGCAGAGGAATCACAGAGAAAAAGCTGGGTGTTCAAAACGCCCAGTGAAGAAGGAATTTTGGCATTTAAACGCCAGCCAGGGTACCTGGCTGGGCTTTTAACGCCCAAAGAGGCAGCCAAATGGGCGTTAAACGCCAGAATGGATACCATTATGGGCGTTTAACGCCAGGACAACACAAGGGAGGTAAGTTAGTTTTTAATTCAAATCTTTTTCAATTCTTCATAATTTTTCAAAATCAATTCTTTTTCAAATCATATCTTTTCAAATTCTTTTTCAAAAAGCAAATCTCTTTCATTTTTCTTAAAAAAATTTCGATAATTTCAAAATGACTTTCAAAAATCTTTTTCTTATTTTTATTCCATATTTTCGAATTCATTGCTAACATTTAATATTTTGATTCAAAAATATCAAGTTGTTACTTGCCTATTAAGAAAGGTTCAATCTTTAAATTTTAAAATCATATCTTTTAGTTTCTTGTTAGTCAAGTAATCAACTTTAATTTTTAAAATCAAATATTTTTAAATTGTTTTTGAATCATATCTTCTGAATCACATCTTTTTCAAAATAATTTTCAATCATATCTTTTTTATTACTGATTTCAAAATCTTCCTCAAAATCACCTAACCACTTTCTCACTATTATTTTTGGAAAACCATCAACCACTTTTTCAAAATCCTTTTTAAAAAAAATTTAGTTTTATTTAAAAGCGTAAAGTATATTTTTTGTCCCTGAAGTTTACTAAAAGTTTCAAAAATACCCCTAAGTTTTAATTTGTTTCAATTTTATACTTAATGTTTTCGATTTGTATCAATTTTGTCCTTATCTTCAAATTTTTTGGTCAAACTATGGTCAACATTAATTTTTTCCAATAACACCCCCCAAACCCTATTCTCTTTCATCATCATCAAGAACAACTCCTCGCTAACATTCTCGTCGCCGTTTGTGCCCCAACTCCGGCCACCACAAGTGATGTATATCATATCCTCCTTCTCTCTTTCATGGAGAAGACTCCATTACAAGACCCAGCATTCCACCACCAATCCCTGACCATGGCTCCAACCAACAAGTACTATGAAGCACTTGAAATCAAATCCATCAACATTTAAGAAGAAGAAGCAAAATAAAAAAGGGCAACAGCAACATCAACAATAACAAAACACAACAACAGCTCCATGCAACAACAGATCAAAACTCCATAACAAATAAGAGGTACATGTCCCTTCTGATTCTCAATTACTTTCTCTTCTTTGTGGGTACCATATCTTCAAGCATGGTCTCAAAGATTTCAACAAAAAGATTCTACCTTTATCATATTCATTGAAATCATGTTGGGAATCAACAACCTTCTCTTCTCATGGGGCGTTGTATTTTTCAGTTTGCAAGTGTTGAAGGTAAGATCCCATAGAAATTGTTGGAGTCAAGCCAGAGATGCTTGAGCTTCTTTAGAGCTCCGATGGTGACCGAAATCCCACCGAAAAAGTCATTGTAGGACAAGTTGATGAGTTGGAGTTGAGATTTGGAGGAAAAGTTCATTGGAATATCGCCGGAAAATGTGTGGGAAGACAAATCGAGGTACCAGGGGAAGTTCATTATGTCGCCGAAGAGCGTGCCGGAGAGGAGGTTGTGAGCGAAGTTGAATAGCTGGAGGTTGGCGAGGTTAGGTTGGTGAGGTTGAGGAGCGGCGGAGGGAGGTGGCTGGAGAGGGAGTTTTTCTGGAGGTAGACTACACGGCAGAAGAGACAATCGGAGAGGGAGTGAGGGATGGGACTGTTGCTGAGTGAGTTTGGGGATGATGATGAAAGAGAATAAGGTTTGGGGGGTGTTATTGGAAAAAATTAATGTTGACCATAGTTTGACCAAAAAATTTAAAGATAAGGATAAAATTGATGCAAATCGAAAACATTAAGGATAAAATTGAAACAAATTAAAACTTAGGGGTATTTTTAAAACTTTTAATAAACTTCAGGGACAAAAAATATACTTTACCCTATTTAAAAATTTATTTTCAAAAATTTTTCCCCACTTCTCACCTTTTTCTATATAAAGACTAACACTCCTCCTCAATTAGCAATTCGGACTCTCTCTCCTTCTTCATTTATTCGAATTCTTATCTACCTACCTCATCCCTCTATTCTTGTTTTCCTCTGACACCTTAAGGAATCTCTATACTGTGACATAGAGGATTCCATACTTTCTTGTTCTCTTCTCTTTCATATGAGCAGGAACAAAGACAAAGGCATTCTTGTTGAAGCTGATCCTGAACCTGAAAGGACCTTGAAGAGGAAGCTAAAAGAAGCTAAAGCACAACTCTCTGGAGAGGACCTAACAGAAATTTTTGAAAAAGAAAAAGACATGGTAGCCGAAAATAACAACAATGCCAACAATGCAAGGAAGAAGCTTGGTGACTTCATTGCACCTTCTTCTGACTTCTGTGGAAGGAGCATCTCAATTCCTGCAATTGGAGCAAACAACTTTGAGCTTAAGCCTCAATTAGTTTCTTTAATGCAGCAGAATTGCAAGTATCACGGACTTCTATTGAAAGATCCTCATTAGTTTTTAGCTAAATTCTTGCAAATCTGTGACACTGTTAAGATCCATGGGGTTGACCTAGAGGTCTACAGACTTATGCTCTTCCCTTTTGCTGTAAGAGACAGAGCTAGGACATGGTTGGACTCACAACCTAAAGAAAGCCTGAACTCTTAGAAAAAGCTGGTCAATGCCTTCTTGGCAAAGTTCTTTCCACCTCAAAAATTGAGTAAGCTTAGAGTGGAAGTCCAAACCTTCAGACAGAAGGAAGGCGAATCCCTCTATGAAGCTTGGGAAAGATACAAGCAATTGATCAGAAGGTATCCTTCTGGCATGCTTTCAGAATGGAGCATCATATGCATATTCTATGATGGTCTATCTGAATTGTCCAAGATGTCATTGGACAACTATGCTGGTAGATCTCTTCATCTGAAGAAGATGCCTGAAGAAGCCCAGGAACTCATTGAAATGATTGCAAATAACCAGTTTATGTACACTTCTGAAAGAAATCCTGTGAATAATGGGACAACTCAGAAGAAAGGAGTTCTTGAGATTGATACTCTGAATGCCATATTGACTCAGAATGAAATATTGACTCAGCAAGTCAATATGATTTCTCCGAGTCTGACTGGAATGCAAGCTGCATCCAGCAGTAATAAAGAAGCATCTTCTCAAGAAGAAGCTTATGATCCTGAGAACCCTGAAATGGAAGAGGTGAATTACATGGGAGAACCCTATGGAAACACCTATAATCCTTCATGGAGAAATTATCCAAATCTCTCATGGAAGGACCAACAGAAGCCTCAACAAGGCTTCAACAATAATAATGGTGGAAGAAATAGGTTTAGCAATAGCAAACCTTTTCCATCATCTTCTCAGCAACAAACAGAGAACTCTGAGCAAAGTCATTCTGGCTTAGCAACCATGGTCTCTGATCTATCTAAGACCACACTAAGTTTCATGAATGAAACAAGATCCTCCATTAGAAATTTGGAGGCACAAGTGGGTCAGCTGAGTAAGAGAATTACTGAAACTCCTCCTAGCACTCTCCCAAGTAATACAGAAGAAAATTCCAAGAGAGAGTGCAAGGCCATAACCATGACCAACATGGCCAAACCTGGAGAGAGTAAGGAGGACGTGATTCCCAGTGAGAAAAACCTCATGGGATGTCCTCGGGACAAAAGGGAGTTCCCCATTGAGGTACCAAAGGAATCTGAGGCTCATATAGAGACCATAGAGATTCCATTAAACTTCCTTCTGCCATTCATGAGCTATGATGCGTAATCTTCCTCTGAAGAGGATGAAGACATTGCTGAAGAGCAAGTTGCTAAGTACCTTAGAGCAATCATGAAGCTAAATGCCAAGTTATTTGGCATTGAGACTTGGGAGGATGAACCTCCATTGCTCATCAATAAACTGAATGATCCGATTCAACTGAAATTACCTCAGAAGAGACAGGATCCTGGAAAGTTCTCAATACCTTGTACCATAGGCACCATGACCTTTGAAAAGGCTCTGTGTGACCTGGAGTCAAGTATAAACCTCATGCCCCTCTCTGTAATAGAGAAACTAGGGATCCTTGAGGTGCAAGCTGCAAGAATCTCACTAGAGATGGCAGAAAATTCAAGGAAACAGGCTTATGGACTTGTAGAGGATGTCTTGGTGAAGGTTGAAGGCCAGTATATCCCTGTTGACTTCATAATCCTGGACACTGGGAAGAATAAGGATGAATCCATCATCCTTGGCAGACCCTTCCTAGCCACAGCAAAAGCCTTGATTGATGTTGACAGAGGAGAGTTGGTCCTTCAAGTGAATGAGGACTACCTTGTGTTTAAGGCTCAAGGATCTCTCCCTCTGTAACCATGGAGAAGAAGCATGACAAGCTTCTCTCAATGCAGAGTCAAACAGAGCCCCCACATTCAAACTCTAAGTTTGGTGTTGGGAGGCCATCATCATGCTCTGAGTATATGTGAGGCTCCATGAAAGCCCACTATCAAGCTATTGACATTAAAGAAGCGCTTGTTGGGAGGCAACCCAATTTTTATTTATCTATGTTAAATTTCCATTTTCCATTGTTATTTTATGTTTTCTTTAGGATGATGATCATGTAGAGTCACAAAAACAAAAGCTAAAATAAAAAAACAGCATTGAAAATAGCACACCATGGAGGATGAGCTTACTGGCATTTAAATGCCAGTAAGGGTAGCAGAATGGGCATTAAACACCCAGTCTGGCACCATTCTGGGTGTTTAACGCCAGAAAAGAGCACCAGACTGGTGTTTAACGCCAGAAAAGGGCATCAAGCTGGCGTTTAATGCCAAAAAGGGAAGAAAAGCTGGTATTAAACGCTAGAAATGGGCAGCAATCTGGCGTTTAATGCCAAGATTGGCACTCAAAGGAGCATTTACATGCCAAAATGGTGCAGGGATGAGAAGACCTTGACACCTCAGGATCTGTGGATCCCACAGGATCCCCACCTACCTTAACTCTCTCTCTCTCTCTTCTTCACACCTTCCCATAACACCCTTCCCTAAATACCCCCTCACCAATCACCTCCACCACTCTTCCCAATAACACTCACCTCACAATTCAAATTCAAATCCTTTCCCTCCCACACCCAACCCATAATACACGAACCCTACCCCTCTCTCCACTCCTATATAAACCCGTCATCCCTCTTTTATTTCCACACATCATAAACACTTCTTTTCCCTCCTTGGCTAAACCACTCACACCTCTCCATCTCCTTCATTTTATTCTTCTTCTAATCCCTTGTTTCTTCTTTTGCTCGAGGACGAGCAAACCTTCTAAGTTTGGTGTGGTAAAAGCGTTGCTTTTTGTTTTTCCAACAAATTTATGGCACCTAAGACCGGAGAAACCTCTAGAAAGAGGAAAGGAAAGGCAAAGCTTTCTACCTCTGAGTCATGGAAGATGGAGAGATTCATCTCAAAGGTCCATCAAGACCACTTCTATGAAGTTATGGCCAAGAAGAAGGTGATCCCTAAGGTCCCTTTCATGCTCAAAAGGAATGAGTATCCAGAGATCCAACATGAAATTCGAAAAAGAGGTTGGGAAGTTCTCACCAACCCTATTCAACAAGTCGGAATCTTAATGGTTCAAGAGTTCTATGCTAATGCATGGGTCACCAAAAGCCATGATCAAAGTGTGAACCCGAACCCAAAGAATTGGCTTACAATGGTTCGGGGGAATTACTTAGATTTCAGTCTGGAAAATGTAAGGTTGGCATTCAACTTGCCAATGATGCAAGGAGATGCACGCCCTTACACTAGAAGGGTCAACTTTGATCAAAGGTTGGACCAAGTCCTCATGGACATATGTATGGAAGGAGCTCAGTGGAAAAGAGACTCCAAAGGCAAGCCGGTTCAATTAAGAAGGCATGACCTTAAACCCATGGCTAGAGGATGGTTGGAATTCATCCAACACTCCATCATTCCTACTAGCAACCAATCCGAAGTGACTATAGATCGGGCTATCATGATCCATAGCATCATGATTAGAGAGGAAGTAGAAATTCATGAGGTCATATCTCTAGAACTCTACAAAGTGGCTGACAAAACCTCCACTTTGGCAAGGTTAGCCTTCCCTCATCTCATCTGTCACCTATGTAATTTAGCTGGAGTTGTCATAAGAGAAGACATCCTCATTGAAGAGGACAAGTCCATCACTAAAAAGAGGATGGAGCAAATAAGAGATCCCACTTATGGGCCTCAACAAGAGCATGAGGAAGTCCCTCATCAAGAAATCCCTGAGATGCCTCAAGGGATGCATTTTCCTTCACACAACTATTAGGAGCAAATCAACACCTCCTTAGGAGATTTGAGTTCCAATATGGAGCAACTAAAGATGGAGCACCAAGGGCACTCCATTATTCTCCATGAAATTAGAGAGGATCAAATAGACATGAGGGAAGAGCAACAAAGGCAAGGAAGAGACATAGAGGAGCTCAAGCATTCCATTGGATCTTCAAGAGGAAGAACTAGCCGCCATCAATAAGGTGGACCCGTTCTTTAATCTCCTTGCTCTTATTTTTCTGTTTTTCAAAAATTATGCTTTATGTTCTATCTATGTTTGTGTCTTTATTACATGATCATTAGTGTCTAGTACCTATGCTTTAAAGTTATGAATGTCCTATGAATCCTTCACCTCTCTTAAATAAAAAAATGTTTTCTGAAAAAGAAAAAGAAGTACATGAATTTCAAATTTTAAAATAGTTTAATTATTTTGATGTGGTGGCAATACTTTTTGTTTTCTGAATGAATGCTTGAACAGTGCATATTTTTTATAGTGAAGTTTATGAATGTTAAAATTGTTGGCTCTTGAAAGAATAATGAAAAAGGAGAAATGTTATTGATAATCTGAAAAATCATAAAATTGATTCTTGAAGCAAGAAAAAGCAGTGAAAAGCTTGAAAATATATATATATTCTTCAGAGTTTTTAAGAACGAATTCTAGAGTTTCATGAGATATGTTGAATCTTGGCTGGCTGTTAAGCCATGTCTAATCTTTTGGACCGAGGTTTCACTTATCCTTAGAAGAGCTTCTTTGTCTTTCTCATCAATTTAGCTGTTGTATGTAATGTTCTGCTGAAGTTTGGCTGGCCATTGGCCATGTCTAAATTTTTGGACCGAAGCTTTCACATAAAGCTTGGCTGGCTATTAAGCCATGTCTAAAATTTTGGACCGAAACTTTAGGCTAACATTACATGATTCCTGGAATTCTTATTAAAAATTTTGAAATCCTTATTTCTCTTTTCCAAATTAATTTTCGAAAAAATTACAAAAAAATTAATAAAATTATAAAAATAAAAAATAATTTGTGTTTCTTGTTTGAGTCTAGTATCTATTTTTAAGTTTGGTGTCTTGCATATTTTTAATCCTATTGCATTTTTCGAATATATGCATTATGTTCTTCATTGATCTTCAAGTTAATTCTTGATGATTTTCTTGGGTCTGATCTTTAAATTCTCTTGTTTTGTGTCTTTTGTTGTTTCTCATGTGCATTTTTAAGTCGTTAGTATCTCTAATATGAAAATTTCTAAGTTTGGTGTCTTGCATGCATTGTTTATTTGATCTTGGTTTTTCATGATTAGTTTCATTTTGTGTTGTTCTCTCTCATCATTAAAAATTCAAAAAAAATTTTAAAATTATATCTTTTCAAGTTAATAATACAGAGAATTGAAGATTCAGAACATACAGCAGAGAAATCACAAAAAAAAAGCTAGGCGTTCAAAACGCCTAGTGAGGAAGAAATTCTGGCGTTTAAACGCCAGCCAGGGTACCTGGCTGGGCGTTTAACGCCCAAGGAGGTAGCCAAATGGGTGTTAAACGCCAGAATGGATACCATTCTGGGCGTTTAACGCCAGGACAACACAAGGGAGGTAAGTTAGTTTTTAATTCAAATCTTTTTCAATTCTTCATAATTTTTCAAAATCAATTCTTTTTCAAATCATATCTTTTCAAATTCTTTTTCAAAAATCAAATCTCTTTCATTTTTCTTAAAAAAAATTTCGAAAATTTCAAAATGACTTTCAAAAAATCTTTTTCTTATTTTTATTCCATATTTTCGAATTCATTGCTAACATTTAATATTTTGACTCAAAAATCTCAAGTTGTTACTTGCCTATTAAGAAAGGTTCAATCTTTAAATTTTAAAATCATATCTTTTAGTTTCTTGTTAGTCAAGTAATCAACTTTAATTTTCAAAATCAAATCTTTTTAAATTGTTCTCAATCACATCTTTTTTTATTACTGAGTTCAAAATCTTCTTCAGAATCACCTAACCACTTTTCCACCTTTAATTTTCGAAAAATCATCAACCACTTTTTCAAAATTCTTTTTAATTATTTTAAAATTTTTCCCCCTTCTCACCTCTTTCTATTTAAGGACTAACACTCCTCCTCAATTAGCAATTCGGACTCTCTCTCCTTCTTCATATGTTCGAATTCTTATCTACCTACCTCATCCCTCTATTCCTATTTTCCTCTGACACCTCAAGGAATCTCTATACTGTGACATAGAGGATTCGATACTTTCTTGTTCTCTTCTCTCTCATATGAGCAAAAACAAGGACAAAGGCATTCTTGTTGAAGCTGATCCTGAACCTGAAAGGACCTTGAAGAGGAAGCTAAGAGAAGCTAAAACACAACTCTCTGGAGAAGACCTAACAGAAATTTTCGAAAATGAAGAAGACATGGCAGCCGAAAATAACAACAATACAAGGAAGATGCTTGGTGACTTCATTGCACCCTCCTCTGAGTTCTGTGGAAGGAGCATCTCAATTCCTGCAATTAGAACAAACAACTTTGAGCTTAAGCCTCAATTAGTTTCTGTAATGTAGCAGAATTGCAAGTATCATGGACTTCTATTGAAAGATCATCATCAGTTTTTAGCTGAATTCTTGCAAATCTGTGACACTGTTAAGACCCATGGGGTTGACCCTGAGGTCTACAAACTTATGCTCTTCCCTTTTGCTGTAAGAGACAGAGCTAGGACATGGTTGGACTCACAACCTAAAGAAAGCCTGAACTCTTGGGAAAAGCTGGTCAATGCCTTCTTGGCAAAGTTCTTTCCACCTCAAAAATTGAGTAAGCTCAGAGTGGAGTCCAGACCTTCAGACAGAAGGAAGGCGAATCCCTCTATGAAGCTTGGGAAAGATACAAGCAATTGATCAGAAGGTGTCCTTCTGGCATGCTTTCAGAATGGAGCATTATATTCATATTCTATGATGGTCTGTCTGAACTGTCCAAGATATCATTGGACAACTCTGCTGGTGGATCTCTTCATGTGAAGAAGAGACCTGAAGAAGCCCAGGAACTCATTGAAATGGTTGCAAATAATCAGTTCATGTACACTTCTGAAAGAAATCCTGTGAACAATGGGACAACTCAGAAGAAAGGAGTTCTTGAGATTGATACTCTGAATGCCATATTGACTCGGAATGAAATATTGACTCAGCAAGTCAATATGATTTCTCAGAGTCTGACTGGAATGCAAGCTGCATCCAGCAGTAATAAAGAAGCATCTTCTGAAGAAGAAGCTTATGATCCTGAGAACCCTACAATGGAAGAGGTGAATTACATGGGAGAATCCTATGGAAACACCTATAATCCTTCATGGAGAAATCATCCAAATCTCTCATGGAAGGACTAACAGAAGCCTCAACAAGGCTTCAACAATAATAATGGTGGAAGAAATAGGTTTAGCAATAGCAAACCTTTTCCATCATCTTCTCAGCAACAAACAGAGAACTCTGAGCAAAGTTGTTCTGGCCTAGCTACCATAGTCTCTGATCTATCTAAGACCACACTAAGTTTCATGAATGAAACAAAATCCTCCATTAGAAATTTGGAGGCACAAGTGGGTCAGCTGAGTAAGAGAATTACTGAAACTCCTCCTAGCACTCTCCCAAGCAATACAGAAGAAAATTCCAAGAGAGAGTGCAAGGCCATAACCATGACCAACATGGCCGAACCTGGAGAGAGTGAGGAGGACGTGAGTCCCAGTGAGAAAAACCTCATGGGACGTGATCTGGACAAAAGGGAGTTCCCCTTTGAGGAACCAAAGGAATCTGAGGCTGACGTTAGGATTTTTGCCAGTAAAGAATGTCATAGAAACAGTCGCGTTGTAGATATAGTCTCTAAACCGACAAAAATCCCTTCGTACAAACGTTTTGGTTGTCACAAGTAACAAACCCCTTTGAAATTGATAACCGAGTATTCAAACATCGGGTCGTCTTCTCAAGGAATTGCAGGGAGGTGTTCTTATTATTGATTATGAAAAAGTGTGTTTTTGGGGAATGTTGAGTTTGGGCAATGGGCACAGATATATTTAAATGACAAGTAAAATAAATAAATAACTGTAAACTAAACTCTTGGCAAGGTATTATAACTGGAAGTCCTATCCTGGTTATCCTTATCAATTGTAATGAGAATTGGATTTTTCTCCCACTTGTTAACCTCTAACTATGAAGGTAAGTTAAGTGGATGAATTAATTCTGATTCCTCAGGTCCTAGTCTTTCCTTGAGAAAGGCTAGAGTTATTGGAACTTGAATTAATGAGATGAAGAAATCCAATTTTCAATCAACAATGAGTTTGATAACTCAAGTTTCTCCAATGACTCAACCAAAGCCAAAAGGGAAGAGAATCTACTTGAATGAAAATAACTTGGATAAACACAGAGCATTAACAAATTAAAGAGAGCAATCATAAGTCTGAAATACCTCAAATTATATTAAATAAAATATGCAGATCTTAACATGAAAAGTTCATAAGCCAATTGGGCAACATATCTAATACAAGCATTGAAGCATCTGAAAGTAAAAAGAGGAATATAAAGTAAAGGAATATTAAACCTGGGATTGAGAGTCACTCCTAAAACTAAGAGAAATCCTAAATCCTAATCCTAAGAGAGAGGAGAGAACCTCTCTCTCTAAAAACTACATCTACTCCTAAAATTGTGAATGTGAGAGCATCCCATGAATGGATGCATTCCCCCATTTTATAGCCTCTAATCTGTGTTTTCTGGGCCACAAACTGGGTCAAAAATAGTCCAGAATTCGCTGGTTTCGAATTTTGCCTCACTGGATTCCCGTCACTGCGATGCGGCCGCATGGATCACGCGGTCGCGTCACCTAGCATCAGAAAAACTATAGGACATTATATATCAAATCGAAGCCCCGGACGTTAGCTTTCCAACGCAACTGGAACCGCGTCATTTGGATCTCTGTAGCTAAAGTTATAGCCATTTGAGTGCGAAGAGGTCAGGTTGGACAGCTTAGCAATTTCTCTAACTTCTTGTATTCCTTCCACTTTTGCATGCTTCCTTTTCATCCTCTGAGCCATTCATGCCCTGTAATCTCTGAAATCACTTAACATACATATCAAGGCATCTAATGGTAATAAGAGAGGATTAATAATAAGCAAATATAAGATCAAAGAAGCATGTTTTCAATCAAAATACATAATTAGGAAGGAAATATAAAACCATGCAAATAGTATGAATAAGTGGGTAAAGAGTTGATAAAATTCACTCAATTGAGCACAAGATAAACCATGATAAACCACTCAATCGATTCTCTCAATTCTCTACTAACCTTGCTTTCTAAGGCTTGCTCTTCATCTAACAATCAACACAAATTTAATGCATAGATACACATATCAAGAGGTCTTTTAAGGGTTGTAATGGGGTTAGGGTCAAGGTAGGATTGTATTTGGCCAAGTGGACTAAAATATGAATCCTTAATTAACTTAAACTTTCCACCTAACTTAAACAATCCATGTAATCATAATACAACATCTAACTATCCATTAAATTTTCCACATATTCATGCATTCTAATTTCAAGTACAACTCAAATGCATTGCTTTCACCACTTACTTTGGGGCATTTTGTCCCCGTTTATTATTTGCACTTTTTCTTTTCTTTTTCTCCTTTATTTTTCTTTTTCTTTTTTTTTATATATATATATTTTTTTATATATTTTTTTCTCAATGCATATGATTAAGATATTGAATGCATGAATCATGTTCTAAATATTTCTTTCACATAAAGATATATAATACCCAATTCTTAAACCAAATATTTCCAAACCCACTTTTCCCACACTTAAATCATAAGCACTCTCACTAGTCTAAGCTAACCAAGGATTCAAATTAAGGACATTATTGTTTTTCGCTTAGAGTTAATGATGTGCTAAATAAAAAGAACAAAGGGGTACAATAGGCTCAAAATTGGTTTGCAAGGGATAATGAAAGGTAAGGCCATATGGGTATATAAGCTCAGTGAAACAAAGGCCTCAATCATATAGGTGCATGCATACATCAAACCATGGAAATATAGAATTAAGCAAGACAAAGATCACAATTTTAGAGAGAAAAATACATACTAAAACAAAATTTTTGGTTGATAAAATGCAACCAATTCAAATAGGCTCAAAAATCTCACAGGTTTTGTGTGTTCGAGTTCTAAACCATGTTCCAGTATAATATTTCTTCAAACAAGTGTAACAAAAAATTTTATTCAAATTAGTGAAATTTTCTAAAAGGTTTCTTGAAAAAGAAAATATTACTTTAACCAAGTGGTAAAATATGCAAAAATCAAACAAATATGCAATCAATCATGCAAACGTAACAATGAACAAACAAATAAAATAAAAATTTTGGTGTTGAGTCAGGAAATAACTAACCCATGGAGATCGGTATCGACCTCCCCACACTTAAAGATTGCACCGTCCTCGGTGCATGCTGAGATGTGCAGGTGGACGGGTTGCTCTAACTGATGCTTTTCTCCAAGGATTTTTGCTGATGGACTTGTTTGTCTCCCCATGTGAACGTCTTCCGGTTCTCTTCCGGGTGGCCATCCTGAAAGAAAAAGGGAAGAAGAGTAACCCAGAAATAAAGATAGGAAAATAAATAAAACATGGGTTGGTTGATGCCAAATAATGAGGGTCTCAATTACATGGTAGCTACAACACGCAAGTGAGAAAACAATAGAAGCACATGGCATACCAGTGGTGCGAAAATTTGCAACAATGGAGAAGAGAATGGGGAAGGAGAGATAATATAAATTCATATCAATGCAAGAGTAATATAGATATAAAAGATTGGCATTGATTTAAATAATATTACTCAATAAGAATGAAACAAGTCACTAAGCACCAAGAAAATACCAGAAAAGATGTAACAGTTGAATAAGAACATTTGAACACCAATAATAATTTTTAGAAAAATAAAAATATGCAATGAATGAAAGTATGAAAATAAATTAAATAAAATAGAATGGAAGTGAGAGAAAATAAGAATGGAAGAAGAAAGAAATAAGAAAAGATAAGAAGAATAAGGATTTGGAGAAGAAAAGATAAGAAAATTGGCACTAATCTGGATAGGTTGTGCGACGCTGGCGACGCGGTCGCGTGGGTGACGCGGTCGCGTCGTGCGTGATAAGGTTGGGTGACGCGGACGCGTGGGGCACGCGATCGCGTGACTCGATTTGTGCTAGTGGCGCGAGTGCAGCATCGCGGTCGCAGAACTCTCTGTACAAAACTCAGTATTGCCAAAATCCAGGGTGACGTGGTCGCGTGGTCGACGCGATCGCGCAGGTGGCCTTATTTCCAATATGACGCGGACGCGTGGGTGACGCGTTCACGTGGCAGGGCTTGTGCTACTAGCACGGGTCCAGCCCAACTCCAGCTCAACTTTCTGCCATACACCCTTTTTACGCCGATTTCAGGTCACGCGGCCGCGTGGGTGACGCGGTCGTGTGGGAGGCCATTATTCCCATATGACGCGGTCGCGTCAGCGACGCGGTCGCGTGGGGTGATTTGTGCTAATGGCGCACCTCCAGCGCTGCTCCTGCATAACTCTCTGTTCATATTAATATTGTCTCCCATCTCCTTGCGACGCGGACGCGTCGCTGATGCGGTCGAGTCGCGTGCTCGCTTCTTTTTTTTTAAATCTGAAAAATGAAGAATGCAGTGTTAATATGAATGTGATGCAAAACTCCAGGTTCAATAAAATAAAATAAAATAAAAATAGAAAACAAATAAAACTAAATAAAAATGAAAAAGGAACGATCATACCATGGTGGATTGTCTCCCACCTAGCACTTTTAGTTATAGTCCTTAAGTTGGACATTTGATGAGATTCCTGCTATGGTGGCTTGTGCTTGAACTCATCCAAGAATCTCCACCAATGTTTGTGATTCCAGTAACCTCCGGGGTCCCAAACTAAGCATATAAAGCCCTTAAGAAGCTTCAAACAGATTCTTAGGCTCCCGGGGTAACAAGTGTCAGAGCAGATTCCAGGATCCCAAATCTTGCTTTTACACCCGTCTTTATGTTGATCATTATGATTCCATCCGGGTAGCAAGCGATCTGAATTCTCACTAAAGCGGCCAAACAACTTCCTAGACCCATTCAGTTGAGCTCTACACCAACCTTTGCGTTTAAACTCAAAGCTTCCAACCATAATGAACCTTGCAGGACGATTCTTATCACTGGCCATCTTCCTCTTACTCTTAATGTTACAAAGAGCTCTAAGTTGACCATCCGTCTCCAGTAGCCCATATTCAAGTGGAATTAGAAAGCTAAGGGATATGAATCTTACCCACTTGAATGTTGTGAAGGATGATGGCAACTTAGGGGGAGGTATTTTTAATGAAATTGCAACCTCCACTCCCTTGTGCTCTTTTCTGATAACTACCACCTCTTTGCAAGCTTCTTCAATTTCAACCTCTTCCTCTTGGTAGCTCTCTTTCAATTCAATCTCCTCTTCATTGCTTTCCAAGGGCATGGGAGGTTGTGCTTCTTCTTCTTGAATCTCCATCTCTTGATCAACCTCTTCCAAGTCTTCAACTATGATATGCTTTGGAGGTTGTACACCCTCCTCAGCATCAATTTCAACCATCTTGGAAGGAGGCTCTATGTCTTGACTTTCCCATGGAGGTTCTACATCTCCTAAGTCTTCAACCAACTCTTCTTCTTGAACAATGATAGCGTCTTCTACTTGTTCTAGCACGAATTCATTCTCTGTCTTGTCCACTGGGGTTTCTGGTATCTCCTTTATGCTACGCTCTTCACTAGACTGTCCACATGGAGCTGTGGCTGATCCTTGCATATTTGAGCGCCTAGAAGCCCATTGAATTAATGCTTGCTCCAGTTGTTGAGTGGTTGCCTGAAATCGATCCACTGTTTCCTTGAAACGATCCTTTGTCTCTTGATGCACTCGGTTATCATAGGTAGGATCATAGTGCTCTTGGATTGATGGATATGGAGATGGAAAATATTGAGGTGGTGGTGGGATGGGGAGATCATTCTGTGATTGAAAAGGAAGTGCACTAGAGCTTGGGGGTTGATTGTTAAAGGTATTTGGTGGTCTGATTTGGGCGGCGAGAGCTCGTATAGTAGAGTTTAGATCGGTAAGTGCTCTCTCCATGGAGGTTTGGGGTGGATCTATGTATGGTTCATTTGGTTCATAAGGTGGTTGGTATGGTGGTTGAGGGTTAGGGTCATATGGAGGTGAATGGCGGAAAGAGGCTTGTGAGTATGGTGGTCCAAAGTTATGTTGGGGAAAGGGTTCATAGGCACATGGTGGTGGTTGTTGATAGTCCATTGGAGGTGGTTGTTGCCATGAGGGTTGATCAAATCATTGTGGCTCCTCCCATCTTTGATTGTTCCAACCTTGATGCCTGTTCTCATTGTAATTTCTTCTTCCTGCAACATTATTGTAACCAGACTCATAGCCAAAGGGGTGAGAGTTCATAGTAAATAGAGATTAAAAATAAAAACAAATTGAAATTAAAAGGTTATTTAAATTTTTAATTTGAAAATTAAATTTTGAAATTTTGAAATTTTGAAATTTGAATTTTTGAAATTTGAAATTTGAATTTTGATTTTTGAAATAAGATAAGATAAGAATAAAATTTTAAAAATAAAAATCTGAAAATATTTTTTTTCGAAAAAAATTAATAAAAATTATTTTTGAATTTAATGTGGAAAGAGAAAAATAATAAAATGACACCAAATTTCAAATTTTTAGATCAAAACGAAGAAAACAACTAAGAACAGCTTGAAGGTCAAGATGAACGCGAAGAACAACTTGAAGATCAAGATGAACACTAAGAACAAATTTTTGAAAAAAAATTTTTAATAACTAAATAAAAACCAATAACCTCTTAATTTATGAAAAAACAAAAATAAAAACAAATAAACAGGTAAAAGAAAATATTTACAATAACCAATAATAAGGCACACGTTTGCAATTCCCCGGCAACGGCGCCATTTTCACGTTAGGATTTTTGCCAGTAAAGAATGTCATAGAAACAGTCGCGTTGTAGATATAGTCTCTAAACCGACAAAAATCCCTTCGTACAAACGTTTTGGTTGTCACAAGTAACAAACCCCTTTGAAATTGATAACCGAGTATTCAAACCTCGGGTCGTCTTCTCAAGAAATTGCAGGGAGGTGTTCTTATTATTGATTATGAAAAAGTGTATTTTTGGGGAATGTTGAGTTTGGGCAATGGGCACAGATATATTTAAATGACAAGTAAAATAAATAAATAAATAACTGTAAACTAAACTCTTGGCAAGGTATTATAACTGGAAGTCCTATCCTAGTTATCCATATCAATTGTAATGAGAATTGGATTTTTCTCCCACTTGTTAACCTCTAACTATGAAGGTAAGTTAAGTGGATGAATTAATTCTAATTCCTCAGGTCCTAGTCTTTCCTTGAGAAAGGCTAGAGTTATTGGAACTTGAATTAATGAGATGAAGAAATCCAATTTTCAATCAACAATGAGTTTGATAACTCAAGTGTCTCCAATGACTCAACCAAAGCCAAAAGAGAAGAGAATCTACTTGAATGAAAATAACTTGGATAAACACAGAGCATTAACAAATTAAAGAGAGCAATCATAAGTCTGAAATACCTCAAATTATATTAAATAAAATATGCAGATCTTAACATGAAAAGTTCATAAGCCAATTGGGCAACATATCTAATACAAGCATTGAAGCATCTGAAAGTAAAAAAGAGGAATATAAAGTAAAAGGAATATTAAACCTGGGATTGAGAGTCACTCCTAAAACTAAGAGAAATCCTAAATCCTAATCCTAAGAGAGAGGAGAGAACCTCTCTCTCTAAAAACTACATCTACTCCTAAAATTGTGAATGTGAGATCCTCCCATGAATGGATGCATTCCCCCACTTTATAGCCTCTAATCTGTATTTTCTGGGCCGCAAACTGGGTCAAAAACAGTCAAGAATTCGCTGGTTTCGAATTTTGCCACGCTGGATTCCCGTCACTGCGACGCGGCCGCATGGATCACGCGGTCGTGTCGCCTAGCGTCACGGAAACTATAGCATATTATATATCAAATCGAAGCCCCGGACGTTAGCTTTCCAACGCAACTGGAACCGCGTCGTTTGGACCTCTATAGCTAAAGTTATAGCCATTTGAGTGCGAAGAGGTCAGGCTGGACAGCTTAGCAATTTCTCTAACTTCTTGTATTCCTTCCACTTTTGCATGCTTCCTTTTCATCCTCTGAGCCATTCCTGCCCTGTAATCTCTGAAATCACTTAACATACATATCAAGGCATCTAATGGTAATAAGAGAGGATTAATAATAAGCAAATATAAGATCAAAGAAGCATGTTTTCAATCAAAACACATAATTAGAAAGGAAATATAAAATCATGCAAATAGTATGAATAAGTGGGTAAAGAGTTGATAAAATCCACTCAATTGAGCACAAGATAAACCATGAAATAGTGGTTTATCAGAGGCTCATACAGAGTCCATAGAGATTCCATTAAACTTCCTTCTGCCATTCATAAGCTCTGATGAGTATTCTTCTTCTGAAGAGGATGAAGATATTGTTGAAGAGCAAGTTGCTAAGTACCTTGGAGCAATCATGAAGCTAAATGCCAAGTTATTTGGTACTAGGTAATATGGTTTTGGGTATTGTTGGTTTGGTTGAGGATTGTTGTGAGTTGAACAATGATGGAAAAGGAAACTTGAGTTCATTGAAGATGACATTTCTTGCCATATAGACTCAGCTTGATGGGGATAGGCATTTGTACCCTTTGTGGTCAGGGCTGTAACCTATGAATATGCACTTGGTGGACCTATGATCTAGTTTGTGTTTATTGTATGGTTTTAGCCAAAGGTAGCAGGCACATCCAAAGGATTTGAGGGATTGGTAGTCTGGTATGATGTTAAACAGGGTCTCCAAAGGGGATTTGAGGTTTATGGTTGGGGTTGGTAGCCTATTGATGTGGTAGGTTGAGGTGAGGATAGCTTCATCCCAAAAGGAGAGAGGGAGGGATGCTTGTGATAAGAGGGTGAGAGTTGTTTCTATCAAGTGTCTATGTTTTCTTTCTACACAGCCATTTTGTTGATGTGTGTGAGGGCAGGTAAGTCTATGTTGTATGCCTTGATCTCTGAAGAATTGGTTGAAGGTGTTTGACATGTATTCTCCTCCATTGTCAGTTTGGAGTGCCTTGATTTTGTGGCCAGTTTTGTTTTCAATGAGGTTTTTGTATTGACAAAAGGCTGTGAATGTTGAGCTTTGGTTTGTAAAAAAAAATGTGCAAGTATATCTGGTATAGGCATCAATAAAGCAAGTAAAGTATTTGAACCCTAACTTGCCTGGTTGGGCTGAAGGTCCCCAAAGCTCCGAGAAGACCAGCTCAAGAGGTTTTGTGTATTTGGAGTGAGATTGTGGAAAGGGGAGTTGATGGATTTTGTTGATGGTGTAGGGCTCACAAAAGGCATGAGAGATGTTGGAAAGAGAGAATGGAATGTTGTGGTTGATTAGTATGGTTTTGGTTATTCTTTTAGAGGGATGGCCAAGTTTCTTGTGCCACAGGTCAAAGGAGCTGAGAGTGTTGATATCATGGGAATTGGCTGTGGGAGAAGGGTGAGGCAGGGTAGGATGAGGGTCACTTGTGGCCTTATTGGCAGTAGGGTTTGTGAGGAATGTAGTGGGTTGGTTTTCGGAGGTGTAGTTGGGAGGAGGAGGTTTGTTAGTGGTAGGATTGGTGGCATAATTTGTGGTTTCAGCAACAGCAGTGAATTTTTTTGGAGTAGCACAGGTAGATTGAACATGATTGTCACCATTGGAAAGAGCTGGGCTATGACATTCAACAACAGCAGCAGATTTATTAGAAGAAGAATAAACAAAGCTATTACAGTTAAGATGAGCAAGTCTGTGACAGTCAATAACAACAGCAAATTTATTTGAATCAAAAGTTACTACATCAAGTGGACCAGGTACATCAAGTAGGCCAGGAATATTAGAGTTTACTACTTTATTACACAGGCTATTAGCATTAGTATATGTATCAGTACTGCTAATTGTGTTACACAAGTTATTTGTATTAGTAACTTAGTGTGTGCTGTTGTAATTGTTTCTTACTACACTACCACTACTACAACTTTTCTTTTCTCTTGACTTTTGATTCTGAGGAGTAGTATTTAACTCATCATTCTCATTTTTTATTTGTCTTTCTTTTTCACTTTTTCTTGTTTTAATGTTGTTTCTTACTGTTCTATCAATCTCACTTTATGCTTTCCTATCCACAGTGCTAGTGTTTGCATATATTTTCTTTTTCTTTTCAGCATCAAGAACTTGTGAAACTTGTGCTTTATTTGACTTCATGGTTTGTCTTGGTATTTGAATGTCAGTGAATATATACAGTCCATTTTTAAGTTTGTCTTAGAGAAGAATTCTCTTGGACTCCTGGTATTTAACAGCACAGACATAAGGCCAAAATTCAAAGAACACACCATTATCTAGGGCAAATTTTGAGACACTGACTAGATTTTTTGAGATGGTAGGTACATGAAGCAAATTTTAGAGTTTAAAAAATTTATTTGACATAGATGCATGCATAATGGACCTCCCAATATTAGCAATACTCATACCTTTTTCATTACCTCCAAACACTTGTTCAGGTCCTTCGTATTCTGAGCTGCTGAGCAGGTTCAGCTGATCGAATGTGAGATGGTGAGAAGCTCCAGAGTCAGGATACCAGCCACTGTCAAGGCTGTTTGTGGCGAGCAGTACATGAGGAGGGTTTTGATTGCTTGTGGTTGCTTGCTGATTTTGTTGATAGTGTGGCTGTGACTGAGTATGTGGAGTTTGTTGGTGGAACACATTGTTTGGTGGTGGAGGACCACCATTGGAATTGTGGAGTTGGGAATTTTGGTAGTGTTGGTTGAAACGGTGGAAGCATTGCTAAACCGTGTGGCCAATTCTTCTACACAGTTGACAATGGGGTTTGTTGCCTAACCACCAAGATCTGCCTCCTCTGAAGTTTCTTCCTCTGCTTCGCCTTCCAGATTGTCCTCTCGTATAGTAACCTTCATAGGTCTCTTCTGCTGGGAATTCACTGCATGCCTTGTTTGATCCTGATTCTTTTTTAGCCAAATTTGTATGAACCATAGTTAGGTCTGGTTTTTGGAACCTTTCATTTACCTCTTCTTGTGCAAGAAGCTGTGATTCAAGCTCACTAACAATCATCGAGTCTATTCTTGAATTTACCATAGTAATGAACGCACTGAATTCTTCATCTAATCCTCCTAGCACAAAATCAAAATGTTCTTCTTTTGAAAGTGGAGCACCAAGCGCAGATAGAGAGATGACTACCTTGTTAATTTTGGCTATATACTCGATTACTGTTGCACCTTGTTTTTTTTTTTTTTTTGTCATCTTTAGCTATGCCTTCAACATTCTTATCTTTGATTTTTGCCTTGCTATGAAGTATTCTTCCAGTGATGCCCAAATTTTGTGCACATAGTCATATTCAACCACTTTATTCACGAAGACTTCATTCATAGCAGAGAGCATCCATGCGACCAAACGCTCATCCCGTTAATCCCATGCTTCGAGTTCTTATGAGACTTTTCCTTCAATTCGATCCTATTTTGAGTTAAATCTTCTTGGAATTGACAGCACAGTGATGTGATTTTGTAATTTGTTGGCTTTGACATATGCAAGAGTTTGACGCTTCCAAGCTTTGAAGTTATCCTCATCAAGTTTGATTGTGGCTGGGAAGTTTGCGATTGACGCCATTGACGATTGTTGTGTCGCTTGAACTAAAGTTGCGGAAGGGGTGTGGTGATCCATGGATCAGAACCGAAGCTCTGATACCATGTTAGGTATCAAAATATTTGATGAGAAATTAACAGAGTAATTGGAAAGAAAGAGCTAGAAGAAGAGCTAAATGAAATTAGGGATCTGTTATTATAAAGAAATTGTGAAAAAGTAAAGTCTACAGTCTCTTACAGTAGATTATATACATGTTTAGTGAGGGTTAGACTCGTAGTTACAAGTTGTTTGGGATTACAGATTTGGTTAGGAGCTAAAATGGGATATAACAGAATTGTGCTAAGCTGTCATAACTAACTTGGCAGCAGATGCTAAGTGCTAAGTGTGTGGAAGGTTGTGGAAGGTTCTGCATCATGTACACTAACATTTTCTTCCTCCCTACTAATTTTACAACCAAAATGTACCACATGTCATTTTCTCATTGTAATTTAAATCAAATTTTTTTCTTTAAAATTAAAGAGTCCTCTCCTCCTCCCTCTCCCTTTATCTATCCCTCTCATTCCTTCAACTACTCTATCGCTTTTATATATCATTATCAATGACTAATTACAAATTTGACAATCAAAATGTGCAATATGACATTCTTTAATTGTATTAAAATTAAAATTAAAATATTGAAATTGAAATATAGCTATATTATATATTATATTATATTATAAGGTAAAGTATATTTTTTGTCCCTGAAATTTGACAAAAGTTTCAAAAATATTCCTACATTTTATTTTGTTTCAATTTTGTCCCATAAGTTTTCGATTTGCATTAAATATATCCCTGAAGGCTAATTTTTCAAAAAATTTAAGACCAATTCAACAACAATTTCATAAGAACAACCCTAAACACAAGAAAATCAAGCATAATTTTCATGCATTATTGTTAGATTGATCTTAAATTTTTTGAAAATTTAGCCGTCGAGGGTATATTTGATACAAATCGAAAACTTTTGGGGCAAAATTGAAACAAAATAAAATTTAGGGGTATTTTTGAAACTTTTGCCAAACTTCAAGGAAAAAAAATATACTTTACCTTATATTATATTATATATTACTATCTAATTTAATAATAAAATGTGTCACATGACACTCTTATTAAACTTGAGAGAAAATATTTTCCTCTAAAATTAATAAACTCACATCCTAAACTATCTCATCTACCTCTCTCCCTTTTTTCTATTTCTCTCTACTATTTTCACTATATATATAATTTATTATATATTTATATATTATTATCTAATTTAATAACCAAATATCTCACATTACATCTCTTATTAAAATTGAGAGAAAATATTTCCCTCTAAAATTAATAAACTCCCTTCCTAAATTCTCTCATCTATCTCTCTTCTTTTTTTTTTAATTTCTCTTTACCATTCCCACTCTATATATAATTTATAATTTATATTTTATATTAGTAATTTGAAAAATCAAAATGTGTCACCCAATATTTTTTATTATAATTAAAATAAAAAAATTTTCTTTCAAAATTAATAAATTTTCTCTCTCAGTCTTCATCGTTATCTTTCTCTCTTTTCTCTCATTCTCTATTTTTTCTATCTTTTTGTTCTACAAAAAATAAAATTAACAAAATAATATAATTTAAATAAAAAATATTATTATTATATAAATATTTTTTTAGTTTTTTTATTTAGTTTCAAATTTTCACTTCTTATCTTTCTAATCTATATTTTTATTTCTCTTCTTTCAAATATTTATTAAATATAATTTGGAGAGAATACTAATGTTATGATTAAAAGCTAAAATTAAGATTCAAATGTTTAAAAGAAATTAATTTTGAGTTAATTTTATAACTATCAGTATATTTTTTTATGCTAATATCTAATTATATTTTTATATACATAGAGAGAAAAATATTATTTTTAAATAGCAAGCGTAAAAATTAATTATTTCTATTTGTGCAATAAACTTAACACCTAATCAAAAGTATACAAGTTAAATCGTTTCAAATTTTAGATAACGATATTAAAATTACTTTAGTAATAAATTAAACTCTTTCACATGAAAATAATAACTAAAAATTTTGTTATTTGATTTTTTATCTACGAAAATCCTGGTCTTTTTAGTCAATGGGAACTTCTGTCCCCTATGATTTTTTTGTAAAAGTAGTTTGATTCTGTAAATTTTTTGTACCATAATCTATAATGTTAGGACAAAATCAACGTAGTTTTAAAAGATTTATATTCACGTAATGTAATTATGGGTAAAAATACTAATTTCTAGCTAAACGTTAAGTTTGTGTTGATTTCGCTAAAAGACTAGACAACATGGTATGTTAAATATTTAATTTAATTATTATGTTAGTTTTTATAATTTTACTAAATTTTTAATTAGATCTCTATATTTTTTTTCTTTCAATTTGGTCATACACTTTTTAATTTTTTAATTCGATCCTTTTTAGTGTAAAAAATGTTAGAGCTAACTAAATATTCTTTTGCAAATGAAAGACCACATGTATTCTTTGTTTTTTTTTTACCCAGGGAGACTCACCCGCGACCTCTTAGATGAGTATGGGGAGACTATGTCATTTGAGTTATAGCTCGTTGGCTATTTTTTTTTTTTTTACTTATTTAATATGAAAACGATCTAATTATAAAATTAAAAATAATACAAAAACTTAATTAAAAAAATATAATAACCTAATTAAAAATTTGACTAAATTGTATAAACTAATAGAATAATAAAACCTAAATGTTTTAAACTATGCATTATTAATCTAATTTTCAACCTCATAGAAGCAATTACAACTAATCAAGACTTTTTAATTTTAAATATTCTCTTATCTAAATTAAAGAAATCCAATTAATTTTTAGTTCCTTCAAGTAAAACCCAATTCGGTAGTGCCATAATTAGTTAAATAATGTCATAAGTTGAGTAGTAATTTCACTAAGTAATAGCATTA
The DNA here is from genome assembly GCF_059453495.1 of Arachis ipaensis. Taxonomy (NCBI): domain Eukaryota; kingdom Viridiplantae; phylum Streptophyta; class Magnoliopsida; order Fabales; family Fabaceae; genus Arachis; species Arachis ipaensis. The sequence continues at coordinate 35,341,046 of NC_142435.1, read as the reverse complement.
CTGACATTCCATTCACTTTTATATATACAAGAGGTATAAACCAAACATAAAAGGGCTGGGAAACACCAAAGAGCAAAAAGAAAGAAAAAAGATATTACATAAACCCCAGAAAGATGAAGATCTATTATTTGCACTTATACATACTTAAAAACACCATGCAACAACTTTTTGCATCATGGTAGCCGTAAATGTAAAAAGTAAAATCTAATGAGTGTTAGGCATCAAGGTAAGGCAAATCCTTCGGATAAACCTGCAACAAAAGGAAAAAAAAGGAGTAAAAATTAGAAAGTTTGGTATAAAAATTCATAAATCACTATTTCAAATTATTTATTTTTAATTTCAAAATTGCATATTTCATCTCTTGAGGAGTTATTATATTACCTTAGCATCCTTTGACGCATCTTAGTATGAATAGCTGATGAAGCTGTTAGCTGAAATATATATATATATATATATATTACACTGATGATGATAATAATAATATTGGTTCCCTCTAATTTAATTTGTTATTGTTAGTGCCATGAATGGTGGGGATTCATTTGATTCTTTCCCCTTGAAGAATCTTGGGATACCTCGGATACCCATTTTTGCAAGCTGAAATCTGCAAAGATATCAGGAACAGAAGAAACAGGGTCAATTTTCTTTCATCAATTTTATTTGTTTGGATACACGTGAATGTGAATATTAAACTTGAAAAATTTAGAGTCAGCATTTATATTAGTCAGTAAATTTAGTAGTACACATATTTTACTAGTGTATATGAGTCTTTTCTTTTAAAATAAGTTTATAAAAATATATTAATAACTAAATACTTAAGAATAAATTGTACTAATCCTATAATATTACTGTATTATAATAACACTATTTTTATACATCAAATATTTTTTATATTCATATAAACATATATTTATTACTAATTAATTGATTATAAATTTAAATTATTTTTAATTAAAAAAAGAGTGTTAATTATCAAAAAATACTAATATTAAAATGATATTTATTATAAAAAAATTATAAATAGCGGAATTACAAATATTATTATGCCATGTGAGTGGAGCAAGGGGCAACAATCTGTGCATATCTTCTGATTAAGTGAGCAATAAAAAAGACCAAGTATTTATTGGTCCTATAGTAGGCAGCATTCAACTTGCAAGTTGCTAATTGGGGGTGGCAAGTGGCAACATTACATGCCACAATCTTATCTTCAGGATTTGATAATTATTAAGATAAGATTAGTTACATACAAGAAATATATATATATATATATACTCTCCATGACTCTACATATGGCACATGACCTAATAGGAATTTTTTTAATAAACAAAAGTTTTTGATAGTAAAACAATAAAAAACAACGAACAAAATGTTCGAACATCTAAATTTAAAAAAATATATATATCTAAAATATTTGTCCAGCTTTGGTCATCAGTTAAGGGTAGTTGCTTCCCATTTCATGCAGAATCTTTGAAAGACAAAAGAGTGAATGTGACTTTAAATGAAAACAATGTAAAATATCAGGATTTTCATATTACAGGGGGACCAAGTCATGCATATCTATCACAATCAGCAATGTTTCTAGACAAAAATAAATTACGTGAGATTTTGAAATGATTCAAATTAGCAGCCAGCTTTTGGAACGTTTGGAGGAGTATAATTAAAGAGAAGAAAAAAAAACAAAATATTAATACAAATATCAAATGAAATATTATATTAGTAAAAGTTTTCTCTCATTTATTTATTATCTCAAAAATTATAGTCATACAGACACAAGAATGCATTTAAAACTAAAATTAATAATACAAAATTAATCATGTTATTTATACAAAAATAAATTAATAATTTATATATAATACATATTGAAATAAAAATAAATATAGAAATAAATTAAATAATATATGTTTATATATAAATACATGATAGTTAATTTAATAACTGATCTTTTATGTGCTAATAAATTATAATTCAAATGGCATAATTTTCTTATATTCACCTAAGAGGTCGTGGGTTTAAATCTCCCTATCTTCGATAAAAAAAAATTGATTTTTTATGTGTATATAATCATTTTTATAAAAAATAGTGTATATAAATTATATACATTTTTTTTTTTGGTTTTGTATTCATAAGAAGCCTAATTATTAATTACTAAGCATTGTATAGTGATTAAAAATTTAAAATTGGTCAATTAATGGGAAAGGGGTTTTATGTAGACAAAGTTGACATGGAGTCTAACATCGTCATGTGGCCATATATAATTTACATATATTGCCTCATTCCCAAATTTCAAACCAACTCAACTTGGCTGTATTGAAAAGTCAACAAAACTGATGTGTTGCCAAAGCTGAATATCAATGCCCAATCTGAATTTCGTGTTCAATAATAATATTCATTTTTCAAGGAAAAAAATTAAAATAAAAAATCTATAATATGAAAAATTTGACCTTCGAGAAGGGAAGGAAGTTCACCCTATACTATGTACTAATGCCAAAAGATTTAATTGAAGTAATTAATTGGAGGCACTCCAAAAATGAAATTTCCTCTTATCTTCAAGGGTACTTTCAATGTGGGGACCTCACTACCCAACTAAAATTCCCTTGTTATTTTCCACACCAGGAATTAATCCATGTCACCAAAACACTTACCACAACCCCCCAAAAAATGGATACTAGAAATTACACTAAAGTAGTAAACTTTCAATATTAGAAGACACCTCATTTTCAATTTTTTTTTACCAAAATATCCAATTGACATAATTATTTTTATATAATATATAACGAAACAAAAAATAAAATATTTAACTGAATCAATCACTGCTTTAGAAATAATACATTCGTGAGTTTTAATTGAAATATAGAATAAAACAGATTAAATTGTGCATCAAAATTAAACTATACAAATACAAAGAGAAGAATCAGAAACTTAATGGTGAAGATTACATGAACATAAAGAAAAGTAATGATGCATGTTAGTATGTAATTGCAATGAATTAACATTATGATGATGATATGGGGTGGAGAGACTTACAGCCTCAATGTCAATTTTGTAGAGCAAAAGCTTCCTCCTTTCTCTGCAACTTGTTCGGTAGGCCACGATAACATGGCCCACAGCCAACGCAGAGGAACACACGAACAGCGCGATTTCAGAGGCTCTAACATACCCACTACTCTCATCAACCATGCTTAACATGTAAACCGCTTTCAGCGACACAAACATCAGAGACACCACGCAGCACATCGTTGTTATCCCCAAATACGGTCCCCTTGATAGCCTTGGCCCATCACACAAACTATAAACACCTAAGCATACACCAACAAAAACATACATAAACCAAATACATTCAATTTTCAATTTCAGTCACTTCTTGTACATATATATATATGAGTTGTCGCATTGTTGAGCTTTGCTTTTAAGATTTTTATTCAATTATCCAAAAATAAAATAAAATAGGATTGCGGTAAGCAAAATCTAAGGCACCCATTTTGAGTTTAGTCCAACAGGGCCTTCAAAAATCATACTTGTACTTGTTTTGGCAATTGGTAACAATTGAAATTCAAGCTAAGCGTTTTACCAAAATCAATTCTTTTTGAATATGCAAAAACTAAGGCACCCCTTTTGATTTCAGTCCAAAAGGGTCGTCGAAAACCATATCAAAATCGTAGCTTGCTGAGATAATAATAATAATAATTGTACTTACAGAAGATGATGAAGGACCTTATGATGGAGACGAGGGGTATGTCAAGAAGTGAGTATCTGAAATCGTAGTTGCGGAAATGGGAAGAGAGTGTTTCCATGGAGAGGGAAGAAGAAGAAGAAGAAGAGGAGGAGAGAGTTGAAAGCAGAGCAGAAGGAACAAGTGCATCGGCTATGACAAGTAGAACCGGGGCAGAGAAGAGAAGAAGAGACATAACCATGGTGATCAAGAAGAACACCGTCTTGACTCCCCTCAATACCCTCTTTGATTTCTCTTCCTTTGAGAAAAAACCCATCTTTGATTTGGTTTCCAATAATCCTGGCTCTCAACCTTATTAATTTGAATTGGCTTTGAGAAAGACAAAGAAAATAGAAGAAAGTATGTGTTGTGTTGTGTTGTGTTGTGTTGTTGTGTGGTATCTACAACGTGTGAATATTCACTAGGAAAACGAGGTGGAACTAGAGAAGGTTTAAGAGGGAATAAAGAGAGAGAGAGAGAGAGAAGAATAAAAAGAAGATGTAGATGGAGGAAGGAAGGTGCAGGCCTGGCCAAGGTGCAGCAAAATTGACCGAACTTGTGTACTCTCTTCAACAAGTTATGACAAATGCTTCGGACTTTAGACGCACATCTTCCTATTCGCTCATATTATAGACGACTCCCAAACTCTCTCTCTCTCTCTCTCTCTCTAACCCAACGGCAATACCTAAGCTCAAACTACAACTAACTATATTTGTTTTTTTATTATTATTATTTTATATCATGCTTAATGTATTGGGCCAAAAAACTTTTGTATCATTCGATATAGTGTAAAATTCACATGGGATAATTTTGTCAGACTACCCTTTAACTAATAGAGGAACTTTTGTCTGCAAAATGCAAAAGAATCTGGGAATATTTGGTTAAGTCTTTAGAAATTACGCTTATAATTTTTTGTGAGAGAAAGAGAGGGGTGTATCTCAGAATCATGTGAAAAGAAATGAGTTTTACCTGCTATGACTAAAATAAATCGGTGCCTCTAATTTATTTTATTTTTTAAACCAACAATCACAAATCGGACCGTCCGATTTGTGTTTTTAAAAATAAAAAAAATTTAATGTTAAAATCGGACCGTTCGATTTTTATTTTTAAAAATAGAAAAAATAAAATATATAAATCGGAGGTTCGATTTGTAATTTATTTTTTTCTTCAAACAAATCAGACCCTCCAATTTGTAGTTTATTTTTTTCTTCAAACAAATCGGACCGTCCGATTTAAATAATAGTAATAAAAAAATACCATATAAAAAAAACACCTCATCTTCCAATAACAATGTATTACACATATATTTAATCAATATAAAAAAATTAACCTAAAAATTATATATAAAAAATGGAAGAAATTTTTTATTATTATATTTTTAAAATGAATGAATTCATTTAAAATCTTATATATAAAACATCATATCAAGAGAAAAATTTAAAAGCTAACAATTTTAATTTATTTGATCATTATTTATGTCAGCATCCTAATATTTTTAAGATTTAATTATTTTGTCAGTTCTATAATTTTATTAAATTTTTAATTTAGTCTCTATATTTATTTTTAATTAGGTTCATATATTATATATTTTGTAATTAAGTCTTTACCATGACAAAAATATTAAAATTAATAGAATATTCTATTAAACTATACAGAATATTCATTCAAGTATTGGACATATTCGTTTCGTTTAATAGAATATTCTATTAATTTCATTGTTTTTGTTACAACAGAATTTAATTCAATATTTAATATCATATAAAAATTCAATTAAAAAATATAAAAATTTAATTAAACATATTTTTAATTTAACAATTCAGTATCCTACTTTTAGTCAATATTTTTAAATATTATTCGCTAATCGTAGGCTAAAAATAATAAAGTGTATTCGTTCTGTAACATTATTTTTATATCAAAATTCGATATCTAAATTCTTTTAAAAATTGTATATTTAATTATTTTTATTATATTTTTTAACTTTTTATAAATATTCGTATTTTTCTAAATTATTTTTATCAATAGTATAAGTTTCAGAAACTATTTTACTAATTTAACCGGGAACTTTTATAGTCTCAGAAGATTAATCATCGTCATTGACAATGTAAATCTTGATTGCGACAAAACTAAATTACATAAGATAATTATGAAAAATATTTCTCTTTTATTGATGCCACTATCAAACTGATTCTAGATCTTTGCCGCGTGTCTCCGTTTAGCTCCCACAAAAGTAATTATTATTTTGTTTTGAAATATTTAATTATTTTATTTAAAAAATATAAATATTATTTATACACAAAAATTAACTATCAAAATTAATTATTATATATTTGTATATAAATATATATTGTTTAATTTATTTTTAATATATATTTTATATTAATTTAATATATTTAATTCATTTGCTAGCTAATTTAAATTTTGGTGGGCAATATTTTTTAGGGTAAAGTATATTTTTTGTCCTTAAAGTTTGATAAAAATTTCAAAAATATCCCTAAGTTTTATTTTGTTTTAATTTTGTCCCAAAAATTTTCGATTTGCATCAAACATACCCCTGACAGCTAATTTTTCAAAAAATTTAAGACCAATTCAATAACAATTTCATAAGAACAATCCTCAACACAAACAAATCAAGCATAATTTTCATGCATTATTGTTAAATTGGTCTTAAATTTTTTGAAAATTTAGCCGTCGAGGGTATATTTGATGCAAATTGAAAACTTTTAGGACAAAATTGAAATAAAATAAAACTTAGGAGTATTTTTGAAACTTTTGCCAAACTTCAGAGATAAAAAGTATACTTTACTCTATTTTTTATTATGTTTCTTTCAATCAAGTCAGAGAGTAGGTGTTTACAATATTTCTGCTAATTAAGCGGGTATGGCGCAATCGAAAGATTGTTACCATGTGATCACATGCTGTATTTTTTGTCTTTACGGGTCATATACTTTTGTATTTATTTATTTATTTTCTCTCCAATGTGTGTACAATGATTTTCTGTTTTGTTCGGTAGATGACTGTAGAAAAATATTAAATATACAGGAATGAGATTGTAAGATGGGGATGATATGATACTGTTTATTGGATTCCTGCTCCCTTATTGAATTTACTGGTATATATGTGTATGTATAAAGCTGCTGATTTATCAATTTAGCATGTATTCATGTTCTTATTGGTGAGCATGGGATTCTCTTTCTCTTTTATTATTTAAATTACGTGACATTTTTTATTTATAAGAAAACATATGTGCTTTTTTTTTTAAGAACAAGATAATATGATTGATGTTTCTAATTTGTAAGTGTGATATTGGTATCCTTATATTTTAAGAAATATAATATTGTATTTCTCATTAATATAAAAATTAAATAATTTAATATAATCATGACAAATCAAAATATGTTAATTATAATAATATCAATTAATTTCATATATATATATATATATATATATATATATATATATATATATATTAGTGTAGTTTTCACTTAATTTTGATTATATTCAAAAAATAAATGAGATAATGACAATCAATTATTCAATTGAATTTGTTAAAAGATGAGATTGTCTAAATAATCTGTATAAAAATACATATCTAATATTGGTAAAAAAGTTTGACTATATTATCATAAAATAGTTTGATTATACTATGATTTAATTGATTATTGTAAAAATTGGTAAGTTTAGAAGAGTAGGATCTCAGTTCTTGATAGATGCAATTAGAAAAACGATAAAATGAGAGAGGAAGAGAGAAAAAAAAAGAAAGAAAGGAAGGAAGAATCAAAAAGAAAGTAATAGAACTTTCTGAATTATTTTCTCTAATGTAACCATTTGAGACTTACAAAAACAAATCACGTTTACTAACTTATACTATTTGGATATTTATATCAGATCACTACCCTACACCTCAACTACGAATTATAAATATATTCTAACTAATTTTGGAACCACTTGCATGCTAGCTCTATTAACTCTATACTTACACTTGTAACTAATTATACTGCTAATCATTTTCTATGTTATGTAATACCCCCTCTCAAGCTGAAATTTGTAGCATTCATCATTCCCAACTTGCCATGACAACTATGAAACGCATTTGGAGCCAAAGCTTTGGTAAGAATATCTCCGATTTGATGGAGAGTCGAAATTGGCAGCAACTTAGTCACCTTCTCTTGCTATTTATCTCTTAGTACATGACAATTCATTTCTATATATTTTGTTCTCTCTTGAAAGACTGGATTTGCTGCAATGTGTAATGATGATTGACTATCACAATAGATCGCAATTGGTTTTTCTAACTTCACATTCAGATCCTATAACACATATGTGATCCAGAGAGCCTCCCTTGTTACCATTGTCAAAGCTCTATATTCGGCTTCGCAAGTAGAGCTTGCCACTATGTTTTGTTTTTTACTCTTCCAAGAATAATAAACTTCTCTAAGAAGAAATACTCAATCAAGCCGCGTGAGAAGGATCATCGCCCACTGGTCCACTGTCAGCTGCAGGTGTCGGTGCCTCTGTCAAATATTCAGGCTGAGTCGCCTCCTGATGTGCCTCCTCTTTCTGGTCCTCCTCCTCCTCAGAGTGCTCCGAGGGTGTGCCAGGCTCAGAGGAGATGTCAGTACGCCCAATAGTCATAATCAGCTTCAGATGGGCATGGCGTCGCTTATTGCGACGCTCTAACTGCTCATAGCGTCGCTAATTGCGGCGCTCCATCTGATCAATGTACTCAAAAAGGCGCTGCACAAGATGGTAATCTGGCTGAGAAGTGGATGATGGTGCTGCTGAAGTAGGTGGTGCTGTCGGTGCTGCTAAGGATGTGGCCACCTCAGTGGGAGTAGTAGTAGGTGGTCTGTGGCCTAGAAGTCCGAACCGCTTGCCGTGCGGAATAACCTTCTTGCAGTCGGCAACCAGTGGTCTCACATCCTGGGGCTCCCAAGGCACCTCATCTCGCATAGCCATCTGAGTGATCAAGTTTGGGAATGCCAGGGTGCCTCTGACATGAACTCTAGACATATACTTCCGGATGAGTCTTGGAAGGTATAGGTCCTTCCCTTCCATGACACACCAAATAAGGAGGATCATAGCAGCTGGCACCTCTGACTCATGAGTACTAGGCATGACATAATTGCTCAGTATCTGTTGCCACAGCCTAGCCTCATCATTGAGATAATCAATCTTGATACCCCGTGGAGTTTCCTTCGACTTTCCCATAACTCACGGAACATCTGGATCAATGGCTATAGTATGCCGGACGGCATTCCAATAAAAAAATAATCACGTTGCAAGTATAGTTCTAAACCAACAATTAGACCTCAATCAATATTTAAATTGTTTGTCACTTAAGCAAACCCAATAAAATTAACCGAAGTATTTAAACCTCGGGTCGTCTCTCAAGGAATTGCAGGGAAGTATTTTTACTATTGGTTATGAAAAAGTATCTTTTTGGGTTTTGAAATAAGGAACATGTAATGTAAAATAACAAGAAAATAATTAACAACTAAGAAAAGTCCTAGCAAGGGTGGAGAATCGGAATTCCTATCCTCATTGTCAATGTCAATTGTGATAGTAATTGCAAATTGGACTCACTTAGTCAACCTCTAACAATTGAAGAAAAGTCAAGTGAGTAAATCAACTTGAGTTCACAAGTCCTAATCAAAGACTAGAGTTAGTGAAGCTCAAGCCAACTAGCAACTTTCAAACACCAATCAAGAAAAGACTTTGACAATTCAAGAATCTCTAAAATAATCAATCCAAGCTAAGAATACACAAAAACTAATTTAAAATCCTACCAAGCAATTTATCAAACACTTCGAAGGCACAAAATAAAAGCATAGAAAATTAATAAGAGATAATAAAATCTAAACAACCAATTGCAAGGAATCAATAACAACAAATGAAGAAAGAAGTAATAAACATGAAATACCTCAAATTACATTAAATAGAAAATTGAATCTAACATGAAGAATTCATAAAATAAATAGGAGAATAAGTAAATCAATAAGAGAGGATAGTTAAAACAAAAAGACTAGAACAAACAAAAGTAGAAGAAAGCTAAATTAAAGTAAAGTAGAATTCTGAAATGGAGAAGAAACAAATCTAAAAACCCTAAAACCTAGAGAGAGGAGAGAGCCTCTCTCTCTAGAAAACTACATTTAAACCTAACTAATGTGTGAATGATTGATGAATGAATGATCCTTCTTCCAGCTCCACTCTGCAGCCTCTAAGCAGTGTTTTTGGGCTTGGAACTGGGCCAAAAAATAGCCTAGAAATCGCCCCCATCGTTTTCTGATATCTGCAGCACGTGACGCTTTGTCACGCGTACGCGTCGCTTGACAAAATTCCAAGTCACGCGCACGCATCAGCCATGCGTGTGCGTCGCTCCTTGCTGCTCAACTCCTTAGTTTCTTGTCTTCCTTCCACTTTAACATGCTTTTTCTTCATCCTTTGAGCCATTCTTGCCCTGTAAACCTGAAAACACTTGACAAACACATTACGGCGTCGAATGGTAATAAAGGGGAATTAAAATTTAACAATTTGAAGGCCTAGGAGCAAATTTTAAATCATAACACAAAATTAGGAAGGAAATAAAAAACATGCAATTTACATGAATAAGTGTGAGATTAGTTGACACAAAACCACTCAATTCAGTCCAAAATGTATCATAAAATAGTGGTGCATCAATTAGTGGGAAAGGAATCCTCAAAGCACAAAAAAGGATTCGAAGTACTTGTTAATGACTTTGTGATAGATGTGTCACTAGTTTCAATATCAAAATGTGTTACAAAGGAGAATTCAGTTTCATAAAAAAATATCTCGTGAGAGAAAAATATTTTTAGCAGCTAACTCATAGAGCAAATACCCCGTTATACCATTCTTGTGACCTAAAAAAAATACACTTTCTAGCTCTTTTATCTAATTTTGTCCTTTGTACTTGCAAAATAAAGGCATAAGCCAAATAACCAAATACCTTTAAGTAGGAAATATCTGAATTTTTTTTTAAATCAAATAAGGTGATAAATTTTTCAACAATGATCTCTTGGGCAAGCTTGAATGAAACATCAGAGCCCTTGTTACAGTCAAAATATGCTGATGTTTTCTTTCAACTATGCCATTCTGCTAAAGTGTTTCTACACAAGTTGTTTGATGGATAATATCTTTTGATGCATAATAATTGTGTAACAAGAATTATAGACCATTGTCAGTCCTTATTTTCTTTATTTTTGTATCAAATTGAGTATCCACCAAGGTTACAAAATTCTGAGCTAATGCACTAGCTTCACTTTTTTTTAATCATAACGAACAACCAGGTGAATCGACTCTTATCTTCTATACATTCAAAAAATACCTATGACCAGAAATTGAGTTTACATTAATAGGTCCCATATGTCTATGTGTACTAAGTCAAACAAATTTGCTGATTCAGAAATTCTATTAGAAAATGATAGTCTTTTTTGTTTGGCATAGTGATATGGATCACATGGTTTATTACAACTAGCATTCTTTAGAAAATCATAATCCCTTTTCATTGCAGAAATTCTACTATTAAGTATATGTCCAAGTCTAAGAAGCCATAATATTTCTACTTATGATTGTGTAGCTTGTGTAGTGAGTGTAGATGCATGTTTTGTGATTGTGCGTGTAGCTGAAACAGGTACTATGCTCTCAAGTGCATATAAGTCCATTTTTTGTTCAGCTACACCAATCGTCTTCCTAGTAATTTTGTCTTGAATTTCACAATAATTCTCATAAAAAATTAATTTGCATTTTGAATCTTTAGTTAACCTAGATACTAAAATAAGATTGAACTTGAAATATGGTATGTAGAACACGTGTGTGAAGTGAAAATGATATGAAAAATGTACTGTTCCTACTAGCTTAGCTATTGTGTGATTGCCATCAAGCATGTTTATCAAGATTGATTTAATTTCATTAAGACATTGAAATGAATCTATAAGGAAAGCAACATGATTTGTGCCTCCTGAGTCAATAACCCAGAAACTTGGGACAGATACTGAAAGTGACATGACATAGGATATACCTTTATCGGAGGGAAGTGTTGTGATTGAAATTTGATTGATGCTATGCCTTGGTTGTGAATCCTGATGGTTCAATTGAACAAGCGATGCTTCCTTTGTACCTGAACTTGAATCAGATTTGGAACCTCCCTTACCATCCTTCTGAGAATTCAAGTTGATTTCTTCATAATTCTCATCAGTAATCATATTAATTGAGCCAGAATTTCCACCATCCTTCAAGTGCATAGGTGATGAATCCACATTTCATGGTATTTATTTGCTCTATTTGGGTGAATTTTATCAACTTTTCTTACACTTATCCATTGAAATAGCATAGTTTCATGATTTCTTCCTAAATTGTGCTTGAAAGTGAAAACATACTTTTTAGGCCTTATAATTGCTAAATTTTATTCACTTTAATTCTATATGATGCCTTGATGTGTTTTCTAAGTGAATTCAGATTTCCAAGGCAAGTATGAGTTGAAGAAGTGAGAAAAAGAGCATGCAAAAGGGAAGAAACAATGAAGAAATGGAGTTTGGAAGTTCAGCGATATGTGCGTGCGCACAAGTGCGAGCTTGGCGACGCGTACGCGTGACCCACGCGTACGCGTGGAAGTGAATTTTGCTCGACGACGTGTGCGCGTGACCCATGCATACGCGTGACCCGAGTCACGTGAGCTCATTAATTGCAAATCGCTAAGGGCAAATTCTGGGCTTCCAAAACCTAATCCAACTCATTTCTGAAGCTATTTCAACCCCAATTCAAGTGGAAGCAAGGGGGGACAGTTAGGTTTAGCTTTTACATGCTTTTGTCTTAGTTTCTAGAGAGAGAAGCTCCTCCCTCTCTCTAGAATTAGGTTAGGTTTAGTTAATTTCTCTTTAATTTCAGTCTTTAATTCTTATTTTAATGTAGTTTCATTTATGTTTCATGCTTTATTGTCTTACTTCTCTTAGTTCTTCTTCTTAATTTCTCTTTTATGTCACTTTTCATTTTATGAACACTCTTGTATTTCTTTAATTTCTATTAATGCAATTTATGTTTTATGTTCATTTAATGCTTATTTGAGTTATTGTTGCCATTTTTTGCCTTTAGTAGTTAGATTTTATTTTTAATGCATTTTAATATTATTTTATTTTCATACACACCAAGTGTTTGATAAAATGCTTGGCCTAGTTTCTACTTAGTTTTTCTTCACTCTTGGCTTGGTATTGAGGACTTTGGTGACCTTTGAGTCATTGATATCTATTCTTGTTGATACATTAGAGTAGTTAGTTGATTTGGTCTCCCTTGACACTAAGTGACCCAATAGTGTTGACTTAGGACTTATGGATTGAAATCAACTATGCCTATTTGACTTATCTTCGATGTAAGGTTGACTAAGTAGGATTAACTCTTCATAATCATCATGTGTTTGTGGTCAAAATGTCTAGGATAGGTAACCTTAGCTCTCAATTACTTGCCAAGAGGTTTCTTGCACTTTAATTTTTCTTGCTTTGACTTTTATTGCTTTGATTTTTAGTTTCTTGCATGTTTAGCTTTTCACACTCTTAGGTGAGAAATTGAGTGTTTGGGTGGAATTGAGTTGTGGATGTCCATTCCGTATTGTGTGAGGATTGTAATTGGTTCGATTTCCCTTAACTCTAAGTGATCCACTAGTGTTGACTTAGGACTTAGGGATTGGAATCAATTATGCCCTTTTGACTAATTCTCAAGTAGGATTGACTAATTGGGATTAATTCCACACAATTGCCATGTTTGTGGTCTATAACTAGGATAGGAATCCTTAATTCCCCAATTCTCACCAAGAACATTTTTTAGTACTTAATTTCTATTTTTATTGCCTTTACTTGCTTTCTTTTAATTCCTTGCATGCTTATTTAATTTCATGCTATTTACATTACTTGCTCTCTTTCAATCATCAAACCCCCATTTTCACCCATAGCCAATAACTTGACATTTCATTGTAACTCCTAGGAAAGATGACCCGAGGTTTAATTACTCTCGGTTATTTTGTATTGGATTTAATATTTGATCTTGAGAATTCATTGTTGGTTTGGACTATGCTACCAACGCATTGATTCTTGTTTTGATTGATTCTAAACCAGCAATAAATTCTCATCGTCAGGAGGATATCCATGTTTCTTGTAACACATCTACCAAATGTCCATTCCTTCCACAGTAAGTATAGAATTTCGAGCTTCTTCCTCCACTGCCATAGTTGCCTCTACCATTTCTCCCTCTACTTCTACCCCTAAAGCCTCCTGAATTTGCATTAGCAAGCAAAATTCTGTCTTCTCCTATCTCTACAATGTTCATCTGTCTTTCTTGTTGTAGTAATGATGAGAACGCCATTTTGACATCAGGCAGTGACTTCATCAACATTAGCTGTGATCTGGTAGTAGAGAATTGCTCATTTAGGCCTCTCAGAAACCTCATAATGCATGCATCTTCTTTATATCTCCTAATCATGTTCAATTCACATATACAAGTTTTTTTCACAAATGACACAAGAAGGAATTGGTTTGAAATTGTCCAGCTCTTCCCTGATTCCTTTCAATCTGGTGTAGTACGCAGTAATTGTCAAATCTCCCTGCTTCGATGTGTGGAGTTTCTTCTCCAGTTCTACAATTCTAAACGCATTCCCTTGGCAATATCTCTTTCTCAATTCTTTCCACAACTCCAAGGCCAAATCAATCCACATCACACTTTTCACAATTTCTGGACTTAACGAGAGGTTAGTCCAAGAAACTATATAATTGTTGCATCTCTCCCATGCTTCAAACAAAGAATCACTCTCCTTTGATTTTCTGATCAAACCATCCACAAATTTTATCTTATTTTTTGATTTTAACGCGTGCCACATTACCTTTTCCCAGGCATGATAATTGTTGGCTCCAATAACAGCTGCGATTAATTTAGTTCCATGACTTTCTCCAAGATGAAGAAAGTATGGATTTATTGGATCTAATGTTGGATTTGTCTGGGTTCTTGGCTGATTCATTTGCATGATATTGATTTGGTTGAGCAGATTCGCAAGAGTCTAAACATCAATTGAAGAAAACGGAGATAGAGTGGCATCCATGATTTCGAACCTTTCAAGATTCTGGATTTGTTCAATGCTCGTTTCTTCTATGTACCTGTGAGATCTTCTACTCTTCGTTCACGCTCATCGCACCATGTAAAAATTGGTAAGTTCAGAAGAGTAGGAGCTTAGTTCTTGATTAGATGCAATTAGAAGAATGATGAAGTCTAGTGAGAGAGGAAGAGAGAAAAAAAGGAAGAAAGGAAGGAAGAATCTGAGAGAAAGTGATAGAACTTTCTGGATTATTTTCTGTGATGTAACCGTTTGAGACTTACAAGAACAAATCACGCTTACTAACTTATACTATTTGGGTATTTATATCAGTTCACTACCCAACACCTCAGTTACGGATGATAAATATCTCCTAACCAATTTTGGAACCACCATGCTAGCTCTATTAACTCTATGCTTATACTAGTAACTAATTATACTGCTAACCATCTTCTATATTATGTAATAATGATCCTAATGACTAATTATTTTGCTAAAAAAATTATGTAAAAATAATATATATAAATATCCGGTGATTAATTTTTAGTATTTATAAAATATTTTTTATTCTCTGATATATATTATTGAATAAGTCAGTAAAATTGTGGTGATCATTAAGTAAGTGAATAAATTTTTAAAGTTAAAATTCAACTTGAGCTTTGAATCAAAGACTTGAAAACAACCAAGAATTAGGACTTTTCATGAATCAAATATGTAAGTAACTATAATAATAATAATCATCTATAAATGTAATTAAATTTATATATTTTTCATCCCAAAAAATTGTAAAAAATGGGTTATATATCAGTATATATTAGTTTTAAGATATTTTATCTTTTCTAAAATCTTATTTTCTTTCATTTGTTCTTTTCCTCTTTCATATGATTTCAAATTTGCCGGATATCTGAATCTTTTTGAAATGGCCTTGTCAAAAATTTTCATGGAGAACGGGTGTGACCCTCATTCTTTTCATGTGAGATCTCTCAAGTGGTTCTATTAGACATTTAAGTGACGTCTGATTTGGCACAAGAATGTTCTAGGAATTTATTTTAGGTTGTGTGGCGAGAATATTATTGCCTTTCAGCAATAGTGCAATATTGTAAAAGTTCACGGTGCTCTTTTTCTCTTTTTTTTACCACTGTCAAGACGTGTGCCTACTTCCTGGTGTTCTCTACTATCCTATAAATAGTTTTTGCCTAAATTTATGATTCATTCTGCTGTTTTTAGAGGAAAGTGGTGATGATGGCCTCTTCCATCCAACAAATCTTCTCTTAGTCTATCCTTTTATTGGGGTATTTTTATACAGGATGTGTGCTTTCTCTCATGCCTTATGAAATGTCTGGTATTAAATTCTTAAGATTATCAGTTATTGTTGATGGTTGCGTGGAGTTTGGCTCTGTAGATTTTGCCAAGTGAAACTCTCCACAAATAGTATCAATGTTCAACAATAACTACCTATGTTTAATCTTCTAAGAAATTGAGACTTCCAGTCAGTTATAATAATCTTCAAGCCGAATGAAGGTGGTACTAACAAGGGATACTGACAATCAAATCAGTCAAAATTCAATAGGTAAAAAGAATAGGGTAAGATAACGTATCTCAGGGTGGATGATGATTCACCTAGTATTTGTATCCCTTGTGAATTTAAGAGAGAATTTATACTAGATTTTAATCAAATTTGATAGAATATTATCTAATTCAAGCAGTGAGGGATCCAGGAATCTAACAATGAAGGGGTCAAAAATTAAAATATTGTATAATTAAATATAATGTCATATATTTGATAATAGATATAATTATAATTAGTTTTTTAATTAAAAATTAATAAATATAATATTTGTCAAATAAAAAAATTATCTCAGTTTTTACAATTTTTTTCATAATTTTTTATAATTTTATATCTAATAAAATATAATATTATCTATTTTTAAATATTTTGTTAATTAATTTACTTTAGTAAATATTTATGTGCAATGAGTTAAATTTTTATGTTTTATATCATTATAAAATATGACCTAAAATAATGTAAATTAATTCACTGACAATTTTGCTATGTAAATTTAAAATATACTAAAGTATTTTTATATAATAATAGGGGTAAAAAATAATAGAAAAATAATAAAAAAGAAACAACTAAATTGCCAATTAAAAAAATAATAATATTATTATAAATAATATTAAAGTATTTTTTATATGATTATAGATGTTAAAACTAATTTTAAAAAAATAAATATAAAAAGAAATTTAAATCAAATAAAAAATACAAATAATATAAATATATGTAGAAAAATTTAAACTCTAATACATAAAGAATACTAATTTTTTTTATTATTACTATACTATTAAATTTTACTCTATATAATGCATCTATTATAATAATATATGAGTTTAAAAATTTGTTGGAAAAGCCAAAGTCACTACTTATTTCCCTTAAGTCTGTCCCTAAATTCAGGTATTTTGTAGTTTAGTTATGCTCTAAAAAAATACTTTGTATTGGACCGATAAAATATTTTAAGTCTAATTGATACTAAATTGTAATAATAAGGACCAATGAAAAAAATAATTTTTACTGTTTAAAATTTAAACTAGAATTTGACTAATTTTAAAATGACATAACCAAAAAAAAATAATAACACATGTCATTATATTAAGGGTTAATTACTTTTTTTGTCCCTAAGGTTTAAGGTGGAAATCAAATTCGTCTCCGACCTTTTTTATTAAAATCATCCTCAATATTACAAAACGTTATAAAATCGTCATTTTGTCCATAAATAATATTTTTCAGACAATTTTTTCCTTAAACAAAAATTAAAAAAAAAATACCCCTCATCCTCACCCTCATCAGAATGATTTACAACAGAAAAAGAAAAAATCAGAGCACAAAATTTAGCATCAAGAAAATTTTTGAGCAATAAATCAGTAACAGGTTATCAAATTAAATTTATCATCAAAGTCAAACAGTGAACAAACTCAACACACAAAATTCTATTTTAATTCTTCAGAAGAAAGTGCTAATAACCAACAAGTATTCCAACTTTTCAACAAGAAATCAAAATTCACAGGCTTGATAAATATTAATCCATATAAGAATCCATCATCGTCATTATTTTCATGGATCAACCAAAAGTAGAACCAGATCACAACAATAGTTGTAACAACAGTAGAACCAGCTGCCACCACATACAGGCCACTGAACATTCAAACCCTTCACCCTTTTTCCATCCCTAGCAATAACCCCATTTCCATTCACTCCACCATTCACAGTATCAACCTTCTGGTTCAGTCCTCTGACCACATTCTCAGACACCCCTGCTTCTTCCTTCAACCGAACAACAAACAATTCTAAGCTCTTTTCTCTCTCCTCAGACTTTTTCAGTGCCTCCTGCAAGCTCAGTTTCTCCTTAACCCACTCCTCCATATCCGAACTCTTCGAATTTGCAAAGCTCTCCAGTTTCTTAGTCTTCTACCCTAATTCTAAAACCTCCTTTTTCTTCTCTTGAATCTTCTCCCTCGACTCCTCCTCAACCCTAGTTCACTTGTTCCTCTCATCAACATCTTTTTTCTCCAGAGCTCCAATTTTCTTCTCCAAATTCCTAATTTTTCCTTTACTCTTAGATTTGTCCTTCTTCAGGAATTCAACTTCTCGCTCAAGCAATTTCACCTTGGATTCAATCTCCAATAGCAACTTTCTGAGCTTAGCAGCCTCAGCCATCATCTCCTCGGCGGCTCTCATATCCGATATAGAGTCATATTGGAGCCTTGGCAACTCTGTCTCTAGCTCCGCCGCCCTCTCGGCGATCGCACTTAGGGCCTTAGTTGCATCGCGCGACTGCTCCAACTCCTTCTCCATCGCACCAACTCTGTCGTAGTTGTGGTTGAGGATAGGAACAGATCGAGAGAGAGGGAAGAACAGATCCCCTCACCACCAGAAGCTCGACAACGATAGGATGAAGATAGTAGTGTGATGGAAAGAGAGAAGATGATAGGGTGACAGAAAAGGAGAGAGGAAGAATTGGGGGTTGGAAAAGAGGTGGTTTCGAAGAGAATGGTAGAAAGAAGGGGAAGGGGAGAGAAGACAATGAAGAAACACCGGGGTGAGGTGGGGTAGGGTGGGGTGGGATTTTGTTTTTTAATATTATTTTTATTAATTGTTAAGGATAATTTGGTAAAAAAAAGGACGATTTTATAACATTTTGTAACATTGGAGATAATTTTAATAACAAAAAAAAGTCGATGACAAATTTAATTTTTACCCCAAATCTTAGGGACAAAAAAATACTTAACCCTTATATTAATATTACATCTAAAGAAATATTATTACTTTTCATATCTGGTATACAAGAAACCACGTACAATTCTACTAAAGTTTTATTTATGCTTCGTGCATGGATACTTCAAAACATCCTACTAACAATATTTTAATGTGATGAGAAGTTTAGTATGAAGAATCATTGTATAAAAAGTCATTCTAATCAAAGAGGTAATTGGATGTAATTAGCTTAGGCTAAACATCAAAGAAAGTCATTGTATTTGGCCCTTTAAAAAAATTAAATATTTTTTCCTCGTATATTTCTTTTGAGAATCTTACTCAAGCATCTAACACAAATTAAACACTAGAAGAATCTCCTTTTCATGTTATTTATTAAGGAAAAAAAAAAGGGAAGGGGGAACTTTTTTCATGAAAAATAAATAATAATAAAAGCGCAAAGGAATCGCAGCAGCGCCTATATATTATTCAAGTTGCATTGAAAATAATGAATAATATGAATAATGATAAAGTGAATGACAAATGTACCAACTGTAACAGCTATCCTAGCAGCTATTTGGTAGTGTGTGTTCGTTTGTTCAATGATTGGTTGGTGGTTGATCACATTGTATATGCAGAACCCTTTTAACTAAATAAAAATAAATAAATAATGCTTCTTATAAAATTAGTTGAACTTGAAGTCTTGAACCATGTCTCCAGCACTTATTTCCTGGCTTAATTGCAAAATGACACCCTTTCATTTGTTATATACATGGATGAAGTGAGTACGCAATGTTTCAGTTTAACAAGGATGAGATCGAATTAGAAATTAAAAATAACCAATAATAATGCTAGGAGAGCGAGGGTTCTTAACCTTTCTTTTTTTTTTTTTTTTAAATTCCACTACTTAAATTAAACCTATTTAATTTGTTCTTTGTTCAAATATATGTATTTAATCACATACTTTTGAGTGGTACAACTTGTTTTCCTTTTAAAAGTGTCAAGTTTTGTGTCTGTGCAGAGTAGATAAGAACGTGTTTTTGACATTATCCAATTCTATTTTGTTCTATTTTAGTTTATCCTAACTTAAAACTTGTCTTATATATTTTTATTTGTGAATATTAAAAATTTGTATCACAATTTTATTCTTTGGGTAGGATTTACCCATTTATAAGATAATTGAACATATTATATATAATAATAAGGGTTAATACTCAAATTCGTCCCCGAAAGATTACGCGATCTTCATTTTCGTCCCCGAACGATTTTTTTAATCAAATTAGTCCCTGAAAGATAAAAAATAAGTCAAATTAGTCCTCTTGTCAGTTGGGCGATGACGTGGCACGTTAAGTGCCACGTGGCATGATTACGTGGCACGCCACGTGGCAGGTCAACGCCACGGTCAACGCCACGTGGCAGGTCAGTGGCATACCCAGGTCAACGCCACGTGTCACTTGACATGTAAAAAAGATTTTTATAGTCAAAATAGTCCTTGAAAGTCCTGAAATAAGTCATTTTCATCCCTCAAATTTTAAAAATTAGTCAAACTAGTCCTTATATATTTTTTTTTTATTTTTTCTTCATAATATTAAATTTGAAATATTTTTTGATACTACTAATTTTAATAGAAATGTAATTGACAAACAAAACATTAGTAATTGTATCTTTTCTTCTTAAAAATTTTTTCCAATAAAATTATCTCTCTCCTTTAATTCTTCTCAAAATCTCTCTTATTCTTTTCTATTATAAAACATTTTTCTTACATACATTTTGCTGGAATATATATATATATATACTCAAAATTGAAATGTATGTATTTATTAATCTAAACAAAGTTATATGCTCGAAATCAAAATTTATGTATTGTTACGGATCCGGCCCACGGATCCCGGACCTAAGGTTAAACCCGAACCCGGTTCCTCGGGTCCGACCCATCTCCTTCTTCCGAAAGGCCCGGAAACGGCCCTCTAGAACTCCTAACTGACTTTCGAATTCAAACGTCTTCCTTATCTTAGCCAAATAAGATAAGATAAGATATTCACCATCACCTATAAATAGAGGACCCAGGTCCCTCCAGGTATTCATTCATTCCACACACTTTACACCTCTCAGATCCATTCTGACTTGAGCGTCGGGGTGTCTTTGCAGGTACCTCCCCCCATCGCTCCAGTCACGTGATCCGGTCTTCGCCTCGACCCGCAGGTTCCCGATCCATCCTTCAACCCGTACCAGAGACATCTTGTACATGTATGTTAAGCTAAACAAAGTTATACCACTATTTTTTTTCGATTACATCTTTTTTTGTCCATTACGGTATTACTTACGTATAGGATGTAATGATAGTAATACTTAGAGTCAAAATTCACGAATTTTGACTCTAAGTATTACTATCATTACATCCTATACGTAAGTAATACCGTAATGGAAAAAAAAATATGTAGTAGAAAAAAAATAGTGGTATAACTTTATTTAGGTTAACATACATAAATTTTGATTTCGAGCATATAACTTTGTTTAGGTTAATAAATACATACATTTCAATTTTGAGTATATATATATATTCCAACAAAATGTATGTAAGAAAAATGTTTTAGAATAGAAAATAATAAGAGAGATTTTGAGAAGAATTAAAGGAGATAGATAATTTTATTGGAAAAAATTTTTAAGAAGAAAAGATACAATTACTAATATTTTGTTTGTCAATTACATTTCTATTAAAATTAGTAGTATCAAAAAATATTTCAAATTTAATATTATGAAGAAAAAATAAAAAAAATTATATAAGGACTAGTTTGACTAATTTTTAAAATTTGAGGGATGAAAATAACTTATTTCTGGACTTTCAAGGACTATTTTGACTATAAAAATCTTTTTTACATGTCAAGTGACACGTGGCGTTGACCGTGGCATTGACCTGCCACGTGGCGTGCCACGTCATCATGCCACGTGGCACTTAACGTGCCACATCATCGCCCAACTGACAAGAGGACTAATTTGACTTATTTTTTATCTTTCAGGGACAAATTTGATTAAAAAAATCGTTCGGGAACGAAAATGAAGATCGCGTAATCTTTCGGGGACGAATTTGAGTATTAACCCATAATAATAATTTTGTAAAAAACTGATGAAAACATAGATTAACACTATAAACTAGATAAATAAAAATAAAATAATTAAAGAAATGAACTTATAAAATATACAAATAAATTTATAAAATTTTTTTTTGGTGACTGAAATAAATTAAACAAAGAAAAACAAAACAAACAAAATAAGTAACTGCCTAAATAGAGGGACAGTCCCGTTTAAGACTACTCTTAAACTCCTTCTTTCACGAAAGTTGTAACTTCATCGCCATCTTTGCCATAGTATCTGCCACCGTGTTTGCATCTCTCATAATCAAACGAAAGTCAACCCGCCAATTCCAATGCATGATATCTCTTATTTTGAGCACCAGTAGATCAATAAACCCAAAACCATCTTGAGTAACAAGATTAAATGCTTCCACACAATCCATCTCACAAATAACATCTCGTTGACCCACATCCCAAGCTAACAGATATTCTCTCCAAATTGCAAACAATTCCCCTTGAAGAATACTATTACTCTCAATCATTCCCAAACACCCCCTTTGCCAGCTCCCATTACAATCTCTAATAACACAAGCAAAACCAACGCTATCACCCGAACCAAAATAACTAGCATCACAATTAATCTTAAAAGTACCAATAGATGGGGGATTCCAAAAACCATTTAGAGTAGAGGGAAGGGACATACGTTGTAATTCAAAAATATTCCTAAGCTCCTTTTCTGAAGTTAATGCCAGACAAATCACTTTTTTCGGAGGCCAAGTTTCATGGGATTAAAGATGTCATTATTCCTTGCTCACCATATCCACCAAAGTCCCGAAAAGAACTTGAGCAGATGCTCTCTGCTATGATACAAGAACCAGTTCTTCAAATCCAAAGGATGACAAGAAATATCCAATCTATGCCAGACAAGCTGAGCTTTTGGGCAATCCCGAATACAATGTAAAACCGATTCCTGACTAGAAAGACATCTTGGACACCTATCCGATGACGACATCCATCTTCTAAAGTGAAAACTTGCAGTAGGAAGAGCCTCCTTAAGACACAACCAAGCCAAAAACTTATGCTTTTCCGGAACAAGCTGACGCCAAAGCCAAAGCCAATTCTCCCGCTCCTCCCAACCAAACAGCTGCTTACACAACCACAAGTAACCATTGCGTGAGTCATAGACTTTGGCAGCAGACCCACTCCAATACCAACCCACTTCCGGACCAACCGACCAAATATCCTGTATCCGGAGATTCGAATCAGAAATGTGAACATAATCCATCTCATTAGATAACCGTCCTTCTCTCCTCCAGCTAGAAAACCAAAAATTTTTGTTCAAATCTCCAATACACCAAGCAAACCCATCCTTCAACACATCCCAAGCCTGGCAAAGACACCTCCAAATGGGAGAGTCCTTGTTCTTAGGATAACTAAAACAGTCATATAGAGATGATCGGTATTTGGCATCCAACAATTGGACCCATAGTTTGTTTGGCTGCTGGAAAAAAGTCCAAACTAGCTTCCCAAGAAGAGCAATATTTACACAATAAGGATCTCTAATCCCCAAACCTCCATATTTTTTTGGAGTAACCAGTACCTTCCAACTAACAAGATTCAATCCTCTTCCATCAACTTGTCCTTTCCAAAGAAAATTCCTCATCATAGACTCCAATTTACTAATGATTCCTTTGGGAAAAATAGAGACCTGCATCTGGTACGTGGGAATAGCAGCAGCAACAGAATTAACCAAGCAGAGCCTACCAGCCCGATTAAGTAAACTTCCTTTCCAGCTTGCTAGCCTACTCCGAATCTTATCCAGGACACCATTGAAAGCTGAACGAGTCACCCTAGAATGGCTAAGGGTAACTCCAAGATACTTGCCCAAGTCCTGGACAAATCTGATAGAGGATACCCCAGTAAAAACCTCTTTCCTTGTTGCAGAGACATTCTTGGAGCAAAGTGCTTTAGACTTCTCGACATTAATCTTCATCCCAGATGCTTTGCAAAAAGTCTCTAAAACTAACATCACATTTTGCACTTGTCTCTTTGTAGCTTTACAAAACAGAAGTAAGTCATCCGCAAACATTAAGTGGGATATTCTTGGTCCCCCTCTAGAAATAGCAACCGGCTCCCACAAGCCCAAATCAACCTGATGACTAATAAAGCATGCCAATCGCTCCATACACAACACAAAAAGATAGGGTGACATAGGGTCTCCTTGTCTAAGACCTTGGCTAGGATTAAAGCCATTCAGACGACTCCCATTCCAAAGAATAGATAAGGAAGAAGCAGTGACACAATTCATAATCAAATTAAGTGTAGGAATAGGAAAACCAAAGCTTTTAAGGGTATGAGCTAAAAACCTCCAGTCAACTCTGTCATAAGCTTTCTCCAGATCAATCTTAAAGGCCAGTGTGCCTTTCTTTGATTTAGTCTTCTTCATAAAGTGGAGGACTTCTTGAGCAATAATGATGTTGTCAGGAGTTCCTCGTCCCGGAATAAATCCTCCTTGAAGAGGCCAACAATCTCCGCAAGATGAGGACGAAGCCTATTAACAAGGACCTTCGTGATGATCTTGTAAACTACATTGGAGAGACTAATCGGCCTGAAATCTTTCATAGATACCGGTGATTCAACCTTTGGAATGAGAACCAGTAAAGTCTCCAACATTATCAGATCAAGAGGAACACCAGAGAATGTCTGCTTAACCATCTTCCAAACATCAAGACCAATGATCTCCCAATATTCTTTGAAGAAGAAAGCTTGAAACCCATCAGGACTCGGAGCTTTAAAAGAGTTCATGTGAAAAATAGCTGCTTTGACTTCCTCCATAGTAATTGGTGCCGTAAGGTTATTGCAAGCTTCCTCATTCAGAGAAGAGGCACATCACCAAGGCAACCCAAATCAACATCATCCAAATGACAGAATAAGCTTTTATAGAAAGACTCTGCTTCTTGACTCAGAACTTCTGGATCAGTTTCCCACACTCCATCCTTGAGAAAAAGGCCATGAATCTTATTATGCTTCCTTCGGGCAAGAGTTTGAATATGAATAAATTTATAAAATTAATTGAAAGCTATAAATTTATAAACGAAAGAAATGAGTACCTGGAGCTGTGTTTTAATTTCACAAATTCATTATAAAATAGATACTGAGTAAAAGCTGCAAGAGATCACTCAGAAAAAAGATAACTCCAACCGTCAAATATGGGAAAAATAAACTCCCAAACCTCAATTTTGTTTTTCAAAAAAAAGTTGAAAAAGAAAGTCTTGGTGTATGGAACGATGGAAGACAATATCATGGAGGGGCCGGGGCATTGTTAATTTTTTGTTTTTTAGAAAAAAATTCTTATTTTAAAAAAAATATGTTAGAAGACTAATAAAATATATTTTTTGTTAGTAGTTAATTAATAATATTTAAAAATATAGACTAAAATATACTATTAGATTACTAAATTAAAAAAAATTAAATTTATGACTAAAATACTGACAAAAAAAATTTTACTTGTCTTTAAATATTTTTTTTTTGTGGGTGGCCATTGCTTCACATAGGGTCTACTATGCTTCACCTTTGTATGTTAGGACAAGTATACATTGATTCCAGACCTGCTATATATACGAGACATTTTAGTATATAAGTTTATATAAGTTGGCTTAAATTCAACAAAAATAGGGTAAAAAACAAAAATAAGCCAAGGGAGAAAATAATTTACGTGAATAAGCCAAAACGAAAATTGCTTCATGAATCCACCAATGCACGTTTATATGTAGTTCGAACCAGCTTGGTTCGAACTCCATTTCTACATAATTCGAACCAGCTTGGTTCGAATTACACACAAACACACACACTAATTCGAACCAGCTTGGTTCGAATTACACACAGTAATTCATGGTATAATTCGAATTATGCTGTTAAAAAATTAATAATTTATTAAAAAAAATTTATTAAAAAATTTATTAAAAAATTAAAAATTTAAAAATTAAAAAAATATATATTTTTATTTCATACGTTAAAAAAAAACTAATAAAATATTTAATTACGAGACTTCTTTAAAATATTAATGAGCTATCAATTCGAATTCCATACAATACTTTTCTGTCCATTTTTAATAGTTCATAAATTTTTTTAATAATTTTTTTTAAATTATACTACAAAAAATATTTTATCCTATGCAAAACAATTTTTAAAAAATGGCTTAAAAAATGTTAGGAGTACTATAAAAATTTGTAATGTTATAATAACTTAGGTAAATACATGCATGTACTCAAATTTTAAATAAAATACTCTACATAGTCAATAATAATTTAGAAATGAAAGAAAATATTTTATTCTATACAAAATAATTAAAAAATATATTTTATTCTATACAAAATAATTTTAAAAAATGGCTTAAAAGATGTTATGAGTACTATAAAAGTTTGTAATATTCTAGTGATTTAGGTAAATACATGATAAAAATATTTTTTCTTTAATTTCTAAATTATTAGTGACTATGTGGAGTATTTCTTTAATGTCTTAAGTCATTAGGACATTACAAATTTTTATAGTACTTCTAACATTTTTTAAGCCATTTTTTAAATTATTTTGCATAGAATAAAATATTTTTTTATGGTATAATTTAAATAAATTTATTAAAAAATATTCATGATAATTTTTTAATAAAATTATTTAAATTATATGGTGAGATATTATATGATTCGAATTACGTATAGGAAAGTTCGAATTACTCTGATTCAAATTATATGGTGAGCAATTCGAATTCTATACAATACTCTTCTGCCCATTCTTGATAGCTCATGAATATTTTTTAATAAATTTATTTAAATTATACCATAAAAAAATA
This sequence comes from Arachis ipaensis, assembly GCF_059453495.1. Classification (NCBI taxonomy): domain Eukaryota; kingdom Viridiplantae; phylum Streptophyta; class Magnoliopsida; order Fabales; family Fabaceae; genus Arachis; species Arachis ipaensis. Next base: position 35,314,091 of record NC_142435.1, on the reverse strand, counting down.
TTTTATTCTATGCAAAATAATTTAAAAAATGGCTTAAAAGATGTTAGAAGTACTATAAAAATTTGTAATGTCCTAATGACTTAGGACATTAAAGAAATACTCCACATAGTCACTAATAATTTAGAAATTAAAGAAAAAATATTTTTATCATGTATTTACCTAAATCACTAGAATATTACAAACTTTTATAGTACTCATAAGTCATAACATCTTTTAAGCCATTTTTTAAAATTATTTTGTATAGAATAAAATATATTTTTTAATTATTTTATATGGAATAAAATATTTTCTTTCACTTCTAAATTATTATTGACTATGTATAATATTTTATTTAAAATTTGAGTACATGCATGTATTTACCTAAGTTATTATAACATTACAAATTTTTATAGTACTCCTAACATTTTTTAAGCTATTTTTTTAAAATTGTTTTGCATAGGATAAAATATTTTTTGTAGTATAATTTAAAAAAAACTTATTAAAAAAAATTTATGAACTATTAAAAATGGATAGAAAAGTATTGTATAGCTCATTAATATTTTAAAGAAGTCTCGTAATTAAATATTTTGTTAGCCTTTTTTTAACGTATGAAATAAAAATATATATTTTTTAATTTTTAAATTATTAATTTTTTAATAAATTTTTTAATAATTTTTTTTAATAAATTATTAATTTTTTAACAGCATAATTCGAATTATACCATGAATTACTGTGTGTAATTTGAACCAAGCTGGTTCGAATTATTGTGTGTGTGTTTATGTGTAATTCGATCCAAGCTGGTTCGAATTATGTGTGTGCGTGTGTTTCTACATAATTCGAATCAAGCTGGTTCGAATTATGTAGAAATAGTTCGAACTACATATAAACGTGCATTGGTGGATTCATGAAGCAATTTTCGTTTTGGCTTATTCACGTAAATTATTTTCTCCCTTGGCTTATTTTTGTTTTTTGCCCACAAAAATAAAACATTTTGGCATATAAGTTTATATAAGTTGGCTTAAATTCAACAAAAACAACCCTCAGTTTAAATTGCGTATAAATACACACTTTTCCAATTCTTGAATAGCACAAAAATCAGTATGACAAACGTTCTTCTCCTTCAATAAAAACTGCAACACTCAAAATTTAAATAAGGATCAAAATCTCTAAAAAATCTCTCAAAATCGTCGCGAAAAGTAAAGGAAGTTTCGAAACTAAATTCGAAAACAAATATGAGAAAATGAAATAAGAAGATGAAGAAGAAGAAGAAGCAGCAGAAGACGATGAGGAGGAGGAAGAAGAGTAGTTTTGAATTAAGCAGAACTTATTAGTACAAAAATACCAAAAATTCTTAAACAATACACATAAATATCTTAGTTTTACACCGAAATTGGCTGCAAATACACAAAAATATTTTCTTAAATGCTGCATTTTTTTCTTCTTTTTTTTCTTATTTCTTTCTTTCTTTTAGTTAAATAAATATAAGTTCATCCTCTTCTAAATAATTTTGCAGTATTCTGTGTTTTTTCTTCCTTTTTGTTTGATTTTTTTTGTTTTTATTCTTGTTAAGAGAGTAAAATAAGAAGAAACTTGAGAAGGTAACACAAGATTTTTTGAACTATGCAGAACTTATTAGTACAAAAACATCGCAAATTTTTAAAACGATACACATAATTATCTTAGTTTTACACTAAAATTTACTGCAAATACACAAAAATCTTTCCTTTAATGCTGTATTTTTTTTTCTTCTTGTTCTTTTCCTTATTTCTTTCTTTCTTTCTTTATTTTAGTTAAATGAATGTAAGTTCATCCTCTTTTAAGTAATTTTGCAGCATTATGTGTTTCTTCTTTTTCGTTATTTGATTTTTTTTGTTTTTATTTTTGTTAAAAGAGTTAAACAAGAAGAAACTTAAGAAGGTAAAATAAGAAGAAAAAGATGAAAAAAGAAAAAGAAAAAGGTGATGATGATAAAAAAAGAAGAAACAGCAGAAGATAAGGAGGAAGAAGAGAAAGAATTTTGAATTATACAAAACTTATCAATACAAAAATACCGAAATTCTTAAATAATACACATAAATATCTTAGTTTTACACCGAAATTTGCCGCAAATATACAAAAATATTTTCTTTAATGCTGCATTTTTCCTTCTTTTTTTTCTTATTTCTTTCTTTCTTTTAGTTGAATGAATGTCGGTTCATCCTCATTCAAGTAATTTTGTAGCATTATTATTGTCAAACTCTCGAGTTAACTCGTAAACTCGTACGAGTTTACGAGTTTAGATATGGAATCGAGTTGACTCAGGCATAGACTCTGTCCTGAGTAAACTCGACTAGACTCGGCTAGACTCGGTCAAACTCGGACAAACTCGTGAGTCTAGGACCGAGTTAGCGAGTTTGTGTTTTTCTTTATTTTTGCTCAAAAAAGCATCATTTTGAAACAAAAAAATACTTTTTTTATTAGGGTTACGATAACACTCCCAAAGAATGAAAGAAAACTCACTCAAAACTCAGTCTTCTGCATTGTTTCTCTCAAGTCTCACTTTCTCCATGTTCTGCCGCAGTCGTCGTTCCCCGTCGAGTTGCCATTGTTCACCTGCATCTGCTACCTCTGCTCTGATTTGCGCCATTGTCTGTGAATTTTACCTATGTTGTCCTCTGCTTTGTATTTCTTCACATCTCTACTATCCGCATCTCCATCGTGTTATCACCGTTCACGAGTTCGACTACTTTTCCTACAGTCCTATCTCTGTTCTGGTTTGTGCCATCGTGAAATCCATGACTCTTTGTCGCTGTCGTTTCGTGCTGCTGCTGCACCCTCACCACCGTTGCCTGCTGAACCCTTGTCTTCGATTTGCTGTTGCTGGGACTTTGCTCCTTCTTTTCTTCTGTATCCTCTATTTTTTGTATGACTTTTGCCCTTTCTTTGAGCCTTTGCTTCTTGATTTAGGTTTTTTTTTTAAATTTTATTGCTTCTAATTTTAGCCTATTACTTATCGTTTATGTTAGATGGCCAGATGGTTCATCCATTTATGGCTGATTAGTAATTAATTCTTTTGACTAGAGTTAATTTGATTATTTGATATTGTTCAATGTTCAATTAAAGATTTAGTATTACAGATTTAGAATTTTTAATTTTGTGTGTTTTATGTTATATTTGTATAAGAATAATTATAGAGGATTTAAATGTGTATTTTAAAGTATTTGTTATTTTAATTTATTATGTACTTTTAAGATATATATATATATATATATATATATATATATATATATATATATAAACTTCATAACAGGTGAACTCGTACAAGTCTACGAGTTAACTCACGAGTCAAGTTTAGGTCAGCTCCACGAGTTTATTTAGACTCGCGAGTTTGACAACATGCATTATGTGTTTCTTTTTCTTCTTTATTTAATTTTTTTATTTTTATTCTTATTAAAAATGTAAAATAAAAAGAAACGTGAGAACGTAAAACAAGAAGGAAAAGATGAATAAGAAAAAGAAGAAGAAGAAGAAGAAGAAGAAGATGGTGATGATGATGATGATGATGAAAAAAAAAAAAGAAGCAGCAGAAGATGAAGAGGGAGAAGAAGAATTTTGAATTATACAGAATTTATCAGTAAACATACACCAAAAATTCTTAAACGATACACATAAATATCTTAGTTTTACACCGAAATTTACTGCAAATACACAAAAATATTTTCTTTAATGCAGAACTCTTACATTACATTCAATTCAACCCATCAACGATGAACAACAATTTTCACAAACAAAAACAACATTATTCACCTACAGAATCATAAACTACTAATGAAAACATTAACTAGAATCGAATCACACCTCAATCACTTGATTGGATTCAAAACAATAATCCACTTCACTCTAATTCAATTGACAATCTGAATTGAAACATTCATTATATTCAACAACGAGATAACTGTTCAAAACTTATTTTAGAGCTTGATTTCAAAAACGTAGAGAACGAAGGAAATCATAAAAAACAAAGAAAGAGAACGCAGAGAACAAATGAAAAGAAATGCAGAGAATATAGAGATGGAAGAGAACGTAAATCGAAAACACTGAGAAAATTTGAAAATAGAAACAAAATTTTTTAAAAAAAGGCAGTTATATATTCGCGCGTTGATTGAAAAGTTAGTTAGATAGTGACACGTGGAGTGAATTAGGTTAAAGAGACTCATATAAACTTGTATAAAAAAATTACTTATATGTGGAGAATATTTGTTATTAGATATTTAGAATTATAAAAATTTTAGTGTTTATAAATTTAAAAATTATAATTTTTTTTCTCTTTACAAATTTTAAGTTTATTGCCATGTATGTGAAATTATATATTCTTTTAATATTTAATAGTTTAAAAAAATACAAAAACAAAAATTGGCAGGCAATAACAAGATAGAGTAGAAATTTGGAATTTGTATGGTGAACAAATTTATTAAAAGAAAATAATTTTATTGTAATATATATATATATATATATATATATATGTTAAATTTCTTTCGAAAATAATAAATGATCAAATTTAGAGATTTTAGTCATAGAAACTTATATATCCTAAAAATATAAATAGATAAAAACACGTATAAATAACTATATATTTAATAGTTGAAGCTTGAAAGTTTTAAACTACTGCACTATTGTCTTATTTTCAAGGTTAAAAAATAAAATTATAAAAATAAAATAAAAAATGAAATTATCCTTTTTGAGGGCGGAATAACTTAATTGCAAGGTCAAAAAAATACTCACGTAAATAATGGTTTGTTTGTTGATTACAAAATTAATATGAAATTTCGTCACTGCTTACTGTTTATGGCCATTACTCTTCAGAATAGGCACATGCGAGAATGTTGATTGAGACCCAAGGAAAGCAATATTTCTTGGTGTATGAAGCTGCCCTGTATTGTAATTTGTAGCATGCCAAAATCTAAGTCAAATTACGCTAACAAAAATTTTTAAGATTATTTATTTATTTTTTTCAATAATTTAATTTATCCTCATAAGTAAAGTAATAATAATATTTGTGCAGAGATTAGAAGGTGATTATTCTGGTAAAGCATGCCAAATAAATGCCACAGATATAGTGACTCGTGAATGTCAATGCTTCTAGAGGGTAGCAGACATCCACTATTTATAATAAACATATAATAAGGTAATTATTTCAGAATTTTTAAATTCGAACTAAATTATTAGGATAAACATTCAAAATTGATTATGAAAGGATTTCGGATAAAAACTTTGTTTTTTAACAATTTTTTTTTATATTTTAGAAGTACTCAAAATTTTCACTTTTTCTTGTATGTTATCTAACATAATTTTTATATCTCTTAAATTATTTAACCATATTTGATTATTTATTTATAAACATAAAATATTAAAATATAAACATAAAGACATAAAATTATATTTAGTTGATGAGACATAAATAAAAATAGAGTTAAGTATTCTTTTCGTTCTTAACGTCTTGGGTCAAAATCAAAATCGTCCCCGATCTTTTTTTTATTATTAAAATCTTCCCCAACATTACAAAACGTTATAAAATCATCCTTTTTACAAAAAATAATAATACTTTGACAATTTTACCCTTAAAATAAAAATAAAAATAATATTAAAAAAAAAAACCCCACCCCACCCCACTCCCAGCCTCTTCGGTCTCTCTCCCCCCTCTCTCACCCCCAAAATTTTACCTTCCTCCTACTTTCAGATCTAACCAAACTCTCAGGCCCCTGATCCTCCTTTCCAAGTTTCAACTTCCTTCTTCCTCATTCTTTCGGATCGTCAGTGAGGGGGTCTTCCATAAGGGATCGTCGGTGGTGGGAGATCTGGTGACGCCGCCGCCTCCGATGGCAGGGAAGAAGGCGGCGCCGGTGGCGGAGGAGGATGACGCAATGAGCAAGTATGGGGAGATGATGGAGATGAAGATGGTGGTGCGGCATAAGGACTTGAAGGAGATCGTGGAAGCCATTAAAGAGAGTTTTGACAAAGCTGCGGTGGCCGGAGATCAGGTCTCTGAGATGCTCCAGATCAGTCAGGCACAACTCGATCACAGTTTCAAGCAATTGAGGAGTTTGTTCTCTTTTTCTTGTTTGTTTGTTTTGATAATTAGTTGATAATCAATTTTGGCTTTTTTATTTGTTTCATTTGTATGGTTACTGAATTTTTGGGCAATTAAGGGGTTAAGTTCATTAGTTCTCCTTGACCATCACTTCTTCTCTGGACCATTCCTCCCTTGATTAATCATTACTACTGCCACTCATCAACCTGTTTTCGTTGTTCACGTTGTTGTTAAGATGCGCTTGTTGTCTCAGTCCCACTTGGGCGGCAACAAAAATAGCATGATGATGTTGATGAGAAGGGTAGTTTGGAGGTGGTACTTGCTGCAGCATGTTCTGGAAGCTGAGAGTACCTAAAGAAGATGAAGAAGAAGAGACAGATTGTTGGAAGTTAATGGCAGTAGTTGGAGAGAAGAAAGGGAAGAGATAAGGAAGTGGGGGTGCAGGTGGAGGGGGGAGGGTTTTTTTTATTTTTTAATATTATTTTTATTAATTGATAAGGGTAATTTGGTAAAATAAAATAAAAAATGACGATTTTATAACGTTTTGTAACGTTGATGATGATTTTAATAACAAAAAAGGTCAGGGACGATTTTGATTTTTACCCCAGACCTTAGGGATGATTTCAATACTTAACCCATAAAAATATTATATACTAAAATACTAAATTAATAAATTTATGTAAAAGAAAAAATAAAATAAATTAAAATTTTTATTATTTGTTTTATTATATAGTTAGTTTATCACAAAAAATACAAAATACTAATTTTTATATTTTGTTTTTTTTTTTTTTGAAGTGCATAGAGCTCAACACCGTTAGGTGGAGCATTGGAAAATAAATAAAACAGATACACAACACGTCAAAGACTTCAAAGAACCTAGTGACCCCGAGTTATCTTTGGCATTGCCATCAACAACTATAGGGTGCATCCCCAATCCATTCCTCAGAAAAGCTAAAAGACCTGCTTATAATGTCCACCACATCTGATGCATGATCTTTGAAGATTCTGGCATTCCTTTCTTTCCAAATTGCCCAAATAACTGCAAAGAACCCAATAAACCACGGCTTTCGCTCCATCTTTCTCCCTGAGGCGTTTGTCCAGCTTTCAAAGTGTTGCTTGAGAGAACCTGGCACTATCCAAACCCTCCCAAGTGCAAATAACCAAGCACACCACACCTGCCAAGTGAACTCACAACCAAGAAATAGATGAAATGCAGACTCTACAGACTTGTAACATAGAACACACATATCATTATTCCGGTCAAGGACCCCTAATCTACACAGGCGGTCCTTAGTCGTCGCCCTGCCAACCAACACAAACCAAGAAAATAACTCAACCCTTGGAGGGACGATCCCTCTCCAAATAGTGCTAGTGAAGCTATAGCTCTGGATTTCCTCCGGAAGAGTTTCCACTTGCAGCACCTGCACAAAAGAGTTAGTCGAAAAAATACCTGACCTATCAAACTTCTACACCACACTATCCTCTCTCTCATGTATTGGCCTCACTGACTGTAACCTCTCATGAAGTTAGTTTACAAGCTCCAACTCCCATTGGAATAACTCTCTTCTCCATTGAAAAGTCCAAACCCACTCTATCCCATCCCAGAACCCACAATCCCCTATAACAGATCCATTAAGGTTTGAAACCGAGAAAAGCCTTGGGAACTCATCCTTCAACGCTCCACTAGGTAACCATCTATCCTCCCAGAACTGGATTGTTCTGCCATTTCCTAACTCCATGGACAAGCCATTGATCATCTTCTCCCTCACCTGTGGCTCCAAGATTTGTAATAGGCAAATATCCTTTCATGGACCCCTCTCGTAGGCACACGCTGGATACTAAGCATCTCAGACGGATTCATGTGATTACATGAGCAAACTACTTTCTTCCATAAGGGACAGTCCTCCTTTGAAAACCTCCACCACCACTTGAACAATAAAGCTGCATTCCGAGCCACCACATTCCCAACCCCCAACCCACCTTCCTTTTTGGGAGCCATCACTAGATCCCATTTCACGAGCGGCATTCCATGCCTCCCATCCTCTTTACTCCACAAGAACCGTCTTTGTAGTGAAATCAGCTTCTCCGCCACTGTCTTAGGCATCTTGTATAAGCTGAGATAGTAGATAGGTAGACTATTGAGAACAGACTTAATGAGAACCAGCTTACCCGCTTTATTTAGCGTCTTTGCTTTCCACAGACTAAGCTTTTCTTCCACCTTATCAATAACTGGTTTTCATGTCTTCACAAGCCTCGAGTTCGCTCCCAGAGAGATGCCCAAGTACCTGACTGGTAGCGGCGCCTCCTTACAGTCCAGCAAACTACACGTCTTCCTTGTCCATCGTTGCTCACAGTTGACTGGAATAAAGCTCGATTTCTCAAAGTTAATACTCAACCCAGACATCACCTCGAAGCACCACAATAATCATTTGTAGTTTCTGATAGTGGTCTCCTCAGGAGGACAGAACAGGATAGTATCATCGGCAAACTGCAAGTGGGACAGCTCAATGTCATCTCGGCCAACCAAAAGAGGTGCTATACATCCATTCCTCACCGCCTCACCAATTATTCTATGAAGGACGTCAACAACCAGTACAAACAGGAAGGGAGACAGAGGGTCGCCTTGTCGAAGGCCCCTTTCCATTTTTAACGGCTTAGAAGGGGACCCATTTATCAGAACCGACATTGATGCAGAGCATACACATTCCTTAATCCATTCTCTCCACTTAAGTCCGAACCCCATCTTATGCAACACAATATCCACAAAACTCCACTTCACTCTATCATAAGCCTTCTGAAAATCCAGTTTAATAATTGCTGAGCTCTTTTTCTTGACTTTAGCCAATGCACAGTTTCGCAAGCAATCAGGGCCCCATCGTGAATTTTTCTGCCCTTCACAAAGGCACTCTGAGTCTCCCCTACTAAACCAGGCATAACCTTCCGCATCCTTCGAACCAACACCTTAGAGATGACCTTGTACACACAACCGACCATACTAATCGGGTGGAGATCTTTTATTTCTTTTGCGCCAATAAACTTCAGCGCCAATGCCACCCAGGTAACATTTGAATCCCGAGGTAGAGTAGCTGACTGAAAAAATCCCATCACAGCTTCAGTGAACTCCCTACCTACCTCTTCCCAACACTTCTTGATGAAATTCATATTGTACCCATTACTGTCCGGTGCCTTCGTTGACCCACAGTCCCAGACTGCATCCTTTATTTCTTCAACCGAGGACAACAAATCTAGCTCTGTTGCCTCTGCCTCACTTAACTATTTTACCAGTCCATCACAGAATCCTATAATAGGCGATGTCTCTTGATGGTACAAGGGCTTATAGAAATCGCAAATGGCAACTTTGATCCTGCCTTGATTCCTTACTAACCTTCCATTAATCATTAAGGCATCAATCCGATTGTTCTGCCTCCGTGCTGAAGCTAGATTGTGGAAGTACCGAGTATTCCTGTCCATCTCCTTTGTATGTCTGGAGCGTGACAACTGCTTCTAATGTAATTCCTTCCCCATATACCATATTTTACAAGAGCTTACAAGTGCCTTCCTCCTTGCTTCCATGGTCCCGTCATACACTCCATTGCTCACCAAGTCGTCCACCTTCTTAATCTCCTTCTCAAACCGAGTAATTCTTCCATCCATGTTTCCAAAATTATCTCTATGCCATCTGCCAAGCGGAACCGTTAGAGCCTTCAGCTTGTCTATGAACTGTACATCACCGATTCTCCTCCATTCCTCCCTGACTGTCCGCAAGAACCCGTCATGAGTAAACCAGGAGTCCAGGCTCCAAAAAGGTCTCGGTCCCACCCTCACCCGCGTGACATCCACAATCAGTGGGCAGTGGTCTGACAAACCTCTAGGTCCTCCTTTAAGCCTTATATCAGGAAACTCTTCTATCCACTCCAGGCTAACCAGCACTCTATCAATGCGATTGCACGACTGGCCTCTGAACCATGTGAACATACGATCAGATAGTGCAAGGTCTACTAGCTCCATCTCCTGCATCCATGCTTTAAATTCTACTGCAGACACTGGTAAGGTGGAAGCTCCTTTCCGTTCTTCCACTTGAGTAATCTCATTGAAGTCCCCCATATAACAAAAAGTTACTTGGTATAACCCAGATAAGAAACTTAACTCTTCCCACACAGCAAGCTTGTCTTCCCTTGTATGCGCACCATACACTAAACAGAAAGCACAACGGAAGCCATTTTTCACCAGTACACCCTCCACACACAGGCACTTATCTCCTTTATAACAGTTGTTCATCGTAAACATCAACTCATCCCACATCAACAGTAGACCTCCTGACGCACCTGCTGCCCCAACAACCTCCTATTTAACTACATCATGTCCCCATAGTTGCACTACATCAAATTTATTCAGAGCTATTTTATTAGTCTCTATCAAGCCTAGCATATTCAGATTAAATTTTTTCTTAAGGTTCTTCACCATACTCACCTTACCAACTCCTGACACCCCCCCTAACATTCCAAGAGCTAAAAATCATTTTAACGCATTAAGACACACCTTTTTCCGGGTTTTCGGACGACTCCTTCTTGCATTCTTGAAGAACTAAAGATTGATGGTTTAGAAGTTATAGTAAACTCTCGTTGCAAGTATAGTTACTAAACCAAGCAATCAACCTTTCTTACAAATGTTTTGGTTGTCACAAGTAACAAATCCCTTTAAAATTGATAACCGATTATTTAAACCTCGGGTCGTCTTCTCAAGGAATTGCAGGGAAGTATGTTCTTATTATTGGTTATGAGTCTTGTAAATTGGGGGGTTTTGAAAGTAAGGAAGCAGTATGTTAAATGATAAGAAAAATAAAATAGTAATAATAAAATAAACTCTTGGCAAGGTAATAGAATTGGAAGTCCTATCCTTATCAATTGTGATGAGAATTGAATTTTAATCCCACTTTGTTAACCTCTAACTATGAAGGTAAATCAAGTGGATTAATTAGCTTAATCCTCAAGTCCTAGTCAATTCCTATGGAAAGACTAGAGTTATTGGAGCAACTCCCAATTTCAACCACTGCTTTATTTGACAGCTCAAGCGTTACCAATTACTTAACCAAAGCCAAAAGGAAGAAAATATCTAAATTAAATTAAAAGCATCAATATAACTAAAGCAAAGCAATCTTAAATCTGAAATACCTCAAATAATATTAATTAAGAAAATCATAACATGAATGTAGCATAAGCCAAATTGAAAAGATAAATAATAATTAAAAGTATATAATAAAAGTAGAAAATAAATAAGAGGAACATTGAACCTGTACTTGAAGAGAAGTAATCCTAAAATTAAAAGAAATCCTAATCCTAAATCCTAAGAGAGAGGAGAGAACCTCTCTCTCTAAAACCACATCTAAAACTAAAATTATGAATTATGAGCTTGTTATTATGAATGAATGGATTCTCCCACTTTATAGCCTCTAATCTGTGTTTTCTGGGCTGAAAAATGGGTCGAAAACAGCCCAGAAATCGCTGGAGAAGAAAACTGTCACACTGATTTTCGGAACTGTGACTCGTCCGCGTGGAGCGCGCGTTTGCATCACCTAGCGTTAGAGCAACTATGGCATATTATATATCAAATCGAAGCCCCGGACGTTATCTTTCTAACACAACTGAAACTGCGTCGTTTGGACCTCTCTAGCTAAAGTTATAGTCATTTGAGTGCGAAGAGGTCAGGCTGGACAACTTAGCAATTTCTCCAACTTCTTGTATTCCTTCCACTTTTGCATGCTTCCTTTCCATCCTCTGAGCCATTCCTGCCCTATAATCTCTGAAATCACTTAACACACATATCAAGGTATCTAATAGTAATAAGAGAGGATTTAAACATAGGGAACTTAAGGCCAAAGAAGCATGTTTTCAATCAAAGCACATAATTAGGAAGGCAAATGTAAAACCATGCAAATAGTATGAATAAGTGGTTAAAGAGTTGATAAAAACCACTCAATTGAGTACAAGATAAACCATAAAATAGTGGTTTATCAACCTCCTCACACTTAAACAATAGCATGTCCTCATGCTAAGCTCAAGAGAAGCTATAAAGATGAAGAGGAATGGTAGATTAATATGAAATGCAACCTATCTATATGAATGCAACTTCATGCAAAATGTTTCTACCTACTTAGTTAAAAGTAAAAAAATCTTTCAAGAAGAAATACGAACTGGATTTCACTAATTCGAATCATAAAAATGAAGTACAAATAGACTTGCAGAAGAAAATAGCTCATGAAAGCCGGGAACAAGGGATTGAGCATCGAACCCTCACTGGTAGTGTATACACTCTAATCACTCAAGTGTTTAAGGTTCGATTCTCTCAATTCTCTACTAACCTTGCTTTATAAGGATTTCTCTTCATCTAACAATCAACATAAATTTAATGCACAGATACACATATCAAGAGGTCTTTTAAGGGTTGTAATGTGGTTAGGGTCAAGGTAGGATTGTATTTGGCCAAGTGGACTAAAATCTGAATCCTTAATTAACTTAAACTTTCCACCTAACTTTAGACAATCCATGTAATCATAATACCAGATCTAATTATCCATTAACCATGTTTTCCACATATTCATGCATTCTAATTTCAAGTACAGTACATATGCATTGCTTTCACCACTTACTTTGGGGCATTTTGTCCCCTTTTTTGCTTAATTGTAATTTTTTTTCTTTTCTCTTTTTTTTATTATATATATATTTTTTTTCTTTTCTTTTATTTTTCTCAATGCATATGATTAAATTATTGGATGCATGAATCATGTCCTAAACATTTCTTTCACATTTTCAGAAAATTCTAACATACTCAATTCTCAAACCAAATGTTTCCAAACCCAATTTTCCCATATTTAAATCATAAACACTCTCACTAGTCTAAGCTAACCAAGGATTCAAATTAAGGACATTATTGTTTTTCGCTTAGAGTTAATGATATGCTAAAGTAAAGAACAAAGGGGTAAAATAGGCTCAAAATTGGTTTGCAAAGAATAATGAAAAGGGTAAGGCCATATGGGTATGTAAGCTTAGTGAAATAAAGGCCTCAATCATGTAAGTGTATGCATACATCAAATAATGGAAATATAGAATTAAGCAAGACAAAAATCACAATTTTAGAGAGAAAAGCACACACCAAAAATAAAATATTGGTTGGTAAAATACAACCAATTCAAATAGGCTCAAAAATCTCACAGGTTTTGTGTGTTCGAGCTCTAAACCATGTTCCAGTATAATATTTTTTCAAACAAGTGTAACATTAAATTTTATTCAAATTAGTGAAATGCTCTAAAAGGTTTCTTGAAAAAGAAAATATTACTTCAACCAAGTGATAAAATATGCACAAAATCAAATAATCATGCAATCAAACATCCAAATGCAACAACTAACAAGGAAAATAAACCATTGGTGTTGAGATAGAAGAGTAACTAACCCATGGAGATCGGTATCGACCTCTCCACACTTAAAGATTGCACCGTCCTCGGTGCATGCTGAGATGTGCAAGTGGACGGGTTGCTGCAACTGATGCTTTTCTTCAAGGATTGTGCAGATAGACTTGTCTGTCTCCTCATGTAAACGTCTTCCAGTTCCCTTCCGGGTGGCCATCCTGAAAGAAAAAGGGAAGAAAAGTAACCCAGAAATAAAGATAAGAAAATAAATGAAGTATGTGTGGGTTAATGCCAATTGATAAGGGTCTCATTTACATTGAAGCTTCAACATGTACGTGAAAAAACAATAGAAGCACATGGCATACCAGTGGTGCAGAATTTGCAACAAAGAAGAGGGAAATGTGGGTAATGCAAGATAGTATAAGTTCATATCAATGCAAGAGAAGTACGAGTATTATAAAAGATTTACATTGATTTAAATAATGTTACCCAATCAGAATAAAACAAGTCATAAGTACCAAGAAAATACCAGAAAAGATGTAACAGTTGAATAAGAATATTTGAACACCAATGGAAAATAATAAATTTAGAAAAGAAAATAAAAATATGTACAAAATTAAAATGCAATGAATGAAAGTATGCAATTAAGTAAAAGAGAATGAAAGTAAAGAAGGAAGAAGAAAAGAAGAAAGAAATAAGAATGGAAAAGAAAAATTAGGATTTGGGGGAAGAAAAGATATGATATTTGGCGCTGAGCTGGATAAGTTGTGCGGCGCAGGCGACACGGAAGCGTGAGTGACGCGGTCGCGTGGTGCGCGATAAGGTCAGGTGACGCGGATGCGTGGGTCACGCGATCCCGTGACCTAATTTGTGCGATTGGCGCGAGTGCAGCCTCGCGTTCCTGCAACTCTCTGTTTGAAACTCTTTTTGCCAATTTTTAGGGTGACGCGTTCGCATGGTGGACGCGATCGCATGGATGGCCTTATTTCCAATATGACGCGGACGCGTGGGTGACGCGGTCGCGTGGGAGGACTTGGGCTTCTAGCACGAGTCCAGCCCTACTCCAGCACAACTTTCAGCCATGCACCCCTTTTACGTCGATATATTGGAGCACGCATTCACGTGGGCGACGCGGACGCGTGGGAGGCTATTTTCCAAATGACGCGGCCGCGTGGGTCACGCGGACGCGTGGGCATGTTTGAGCCTAAAGCGCGCCTCCGGCCACGCTTTCGCGTAACTTTCTGTTTACTTTCTTTTTTCACAACGCACTGGTGACGCGGATGCGTCAGCGACGCTGTCGCGTCGCGTGCGTGATTTTTTTTAATGCATGAAAAGTGCAGAATGCAATGCTAATATGAATGTTATGCAAAACTCCAGGTTCAATACAATAAAATAAAATAAAACTCAAAAACAAAGAAAACTAAATAAAAATGAAAAAGGAACGATCATACCATGGTGGGTTGTCTCCCACCTAGCACTTTTAGTTAAAGTCCTTAAGTTGGACATTGGATGAACTTCCTGTTATGGTGGCTTGTGCTTGAATTCATCCAGAAATCTCCACCAATGTTTGTGATTCCAATGGCCTCTGGGGTCCCAAACTAGGCGCAGAAAGCCTTCAAGCAGGTTAAAGCAAGTGACAAGGCCCTAAGAGTGTTGATTTCTAGACTGAATTCTGGGGTCCCAAATCTTGCTTCTGCACCCGTCTTCTTGTTGATCATCATTTTTCCACTTGGGTGGTGAACAGTCGGAATTTTTCACTGAGACATCTAAACAGCTTCCTAGACCCATTCAGTTGAGCTTTATACCAACCTTTGCATTTAAACTTTGAGCACACAACCATGTTGAACCTTGCTTGACAACTCCAACCACTAACTGTCTTCCTCTTACTCTTAATGCCACAAAGAGCTCTAAGTTGACCATCCGTCTCCAGTAGCCCATATTCAAGTGGAATTAGAAAGCTAAGGGATATGAATTTTACCCACTTGAATGTTGTGAAGGATGATGGCAACTTAGGGGGAGGGGTCTCCAATAACTTCGGCAAGGTGATTTCAAGCTCCATTCCCCTGGGCTCTTCTTTAACAGCTTCCACCTCTTTGCAAGCTTCTTCAATTTCAACCTCTTCCTCTTTGTAGTTGTCTTCCAATTCAATCTCTTCTTCATTGTTCACCAAGAGTGTGGGAGGTTGTGCTTTTTCTTCTTCCATCTCCATGTCAAGTTCAATGGGAGAGGATTCAATTGCGGATAAGAATTCATCAATGATTGAATCCATCTCTTGATCAACCTCTTCAAAGTCTTCAACCATGATATGTCTTGGAGGTTGTACACCCTCTTCAACATCAATTTTAAATGTCTTTGAAGGAGGTTCTATGTCTTGACTTTCCCAAGGAGGTTCAGCAGCTCCTAAGTCTTCAACCACTTCTTCTTCTTCAATAATTTTGGCTTCCTCCACTTGTTCCAGTACAAATTCATGCTCCTTGCTGTCCACCGGAGTTTCTAATGTCTCCTTCATACTACGTTCTTCATTAGATTGTCCACATGAAGCCATGGGGGTTCCTTGAGTGTTCGAACGTCGGAAAGCTAATTGATTTATCACTTGATTTAATTGGTGAAGGGTTGCATGAAATATTTCCACTGTTTCCTTGAGACGATCCTTTGATTCTTGTTGTGCTCAGCTATCATAAGTAGGATCATAGTGCTCTTGGATTGATGGATATGGAGATGGTGAATATTGAGGTGGTGGTTCTGGGCGTGGTTCATATGGTGGTTGGTGTGGTGGATAAGGATTAGGGTTATATGGTGGTGTTTGGTGGTAAGGGGCTTGTGAGTATGGTGGTTCAAAGTTGTGTTGAGGATATGGTTTATTGGCATATGATGGAGCTTGCTGGTAACTACAAGAGGGTCCACCATATCTATTGTCTTGGCATGCTGATGAGAGAACTTTTGCGTGGTCTAGAAATTTGCGGATAAATCCTCGTTGCAAGTATAGTTTCTAAACCTTCAAAAGTCCTTTCATACAAATGTTTTGGTTGTCACAAGTAACAAACCCCTTTGAAATTGATAACCGAGTATTCAAACCTCAGGTCATCTTCTCAAGGAATTGCAGGGAGGTATGTTCTTATTATTGGTTATGAGTTTGTAAATTGGGGTTTTGGAAGTAAGGAGGGAATATGTTATATGACAAGTAAAATAAAATAATAATAATAAAATCTCTTGGAAAGGTATAAGAATTGGAATTCCTATCCTAGTTATCCTTATCAAGTGTGAAGAGAATTGGGTTTTAATCCCACTTGGTCAGCCTTTATTAAATAAAGGAAGGTTAAGTGGACTGATTAGCTTGATTCTCAAGTCCTAGTCAACTCCTGTGGATAGACTAGTGTTAGAGCAATCCTAGCTAAAGCAAAATCTGCCAATTTCAATCACTTGCTGAGTTGGATAACTCAAGTACTACCAATCACTTGACCAAAGCCAAAAGGGAGAAAAATATCTAAATTAAATTAAAAGCATCAATATAAGCAAAGCAATCTTAAATCTGAAAATACCTCGAATTGCATTAACAAAAGAAATTAAATCTGGCATAGATGTTAATAAATTAAATTGAAAAAATAAATAAAAATAAAGAACCTGGGATTGAGAGTCACTCCTAAAACTAAGAGAAATCCTAAATCATAATCCTAAGAGAGAGGAGAGAACCTCTCTCTCTAAAAACTACATCTACTCCTAAAATTGTAAATATGAGAGCCTCCTCATGAATGGATGCATTTCCCCATTTCCCCATTTTATCCGCTCTAAGCTTGCTCAGCTTTTGAGGAGGAAAGTACTTGGCTAAGAAAGTCGTGACCAGCTTATCCCAAGAGTTCAGGCTGTCTTTGGGTTGAGAATCCAACCATAATCTAGCTCTGTCTCTTACAGCAAAAGGGAAAAGCATGAGCCTGTAGACTTCAGGATCTATTCCATTAGTCTTAACAGTATCACATATCTGCAAGAATTCAGTTAAGAACTGAAAAGGATCTTCAGATGGAAGTCCATGAAACTTGCAGTTCTGCTGCATCAGAGAAACTAATTGAGGTTTCAGCTCAAAATTGTTTGCTCCAATGGCAGGAATGGAGATGCTTCTTCCATGTAAATTGGAATTAGGTGCAGTGAAGTCACCAAGCATCCTCCTTTCATTATTATTATTTTCGCCTGCCATCTCTTCTGCCTGTTCGAAAATTTCTGAAAGATTATCTCTGGATTGTTGTATTTTAGCTTCTCTTAATTTTCTCTTCAGAGTTCTTTTAGGTTCTGGATCTGCTTCCACAAGAATGTTCTTATCCTTGCTCCTGCTCATATGACAAGGAAGAATGGCCAGAAAAATGATAATAATGATAGAGATCCTTTATACCACAGTATAGGGATCCCTTTGTAAGTAGAAGAAGAGGGGGAGATAAAGGATGTGATGTAAAGGAAGAAACACAACTGTGAGGATTGGAATGTGAGATGAGATGTTAGGACATGAATGAATAAATAGAATGAGATGGGGGAGGAATAATTTTCGAAAATTATTTTGAAAAAGAGTTAGTGATTTTTGAAAATTGGTTTTTGAAAATTAGTTAGTATTTTTCGAAAATTTTTGAATTCAAAAATAAAAAATAAAAATAATTAGTTAATTAAAAAGAAATTTTTGAAAAAGGGAGAGATATTTTCGAAAATTAGAGAGAGAGAGAGTTAGTTAGGTAGTTTTGAAAAAGTTAAGAAACAAACAAAAAGTTAGTTAGTTAGTTGAAACAAATTTTGAAAAGATAAGAAGTTAGGAAGTTAGAGAAGATATTTTGAGAAGATATTTTTGAAAAAGATAAGATAAGAAGATATTTTTGAAAAGATATGATTGAAATTAGTTTTGAAAAAGATTTGATTTTTAAAATCTCAATTAATGACTTGGTTCATAAGAAATCACAAGATATGATTCTAGAACTTAAAGTTTGAATCTTTCTTAACAAGCAAGTAACAAACTTCAAATTTTTGAATCAAAACATTAATTGATTAGTTATTTTCGAAAATTTTATATAAAAATAAGAAAAAGATTTTTGAAAAATATTTTTGAAATTTTCGAAAATAGCTAAAAATTTTGAAAAAGATTTGATTTTTGAAAAAGATTTTGAAGAAGATAAGATTTTCAAATTGAAAATTTGATTTGACTCATTGGCAACAACTTTGATTTTTAAAAATTTTTGAAAAAGTCAATCCAAATTTTCGAATTTGATGAGAGAAAAAGGGAAAGATATTTTTTTGATTTTTGAAATTTTTATGATGCAAGAGAAAAACACTAAAAAGATGCAATGCATGAAATTTTTAAATCAAAACATGTGATGCATGCAAGAATGCTATGAATGTCAAGATGAACACCAAGAACACTTTGAATGTCATGATGAACATCAAGAACATATTTTTGAAAAATTTTTAATGCAAAGAAAACATGCAAGACACCAAACTTAGAATTCTTTAATGCTTAGACACTAAGAATTCAAGAATGCATATGATAAACATGAAAAGACACAAAACAAAAATTCATCAAGATCAAACAAGAGGACTTACCAAGAACAACTTGAAGATCATGAAGAACACTTATGAATGCATGAAATTTTCGAAAAAATGCAAGATGCATATGCAAGTGACACCAAACTTATAATGTGACTCAAGACTCAAACAAGAAACACAAAATATTTTTTATTTTTATGATTTTCTAATTTTTTTGGATTTTTATTTTATATTTTTCGAAAATTATATGAAAAAGAAAGGATTCCAAAATTTTTAATATGAATTCCAGGAATCTTGCCATGTTAGTCTAAAGCTCCAATCAAAGGGTCTGGCATGGCTTAACAGCCAGCCAAGCTTTAACATATAATTACATGGGCTGGAGTGATTAGTTGAATACCAATCCCAAAGTAGTTTGGGTATGGCTTTACAGCCAGATATGATTCAACATATTTCATGAAACACTAGAATTCATTCTTAAAAATTTTGAAGCCATAGAATAATTTATTTTTGAAAACATTTTTATTTTAAAATTTTTTCGAAAACAAGGGAGAAATTTTTTTTTTGAAAAATTTTTTTGAAAAGAAAACAAAAAGAAAATTACCTAATCTGAGCAACAAGATGAACCGTCAGTTGTCCAAACACAAACAATCCCCGGCAACGGCGCCAAAAACTTGGTGGACGAAATTGTGATCACATTAATGTAGTACTCTTTGTTATTGTATGGAAACATTATTATGGCTCTTTACTATGTGTGGACACAACTCCGTTCAACTAACCAGCAAGTGTACTGGGTCGTCCAAGTAATAAACCATACGTGAGTAAGGGTCGATCCCACAGAGATTGTTGGCTTGAAGCAAGCTATGGTCACCTTGCAAATCTCAGTCAGGCGGATTTAAACATGATATTTTTTTAGATTAAAATAAATAATAAAAGGGATAGAGATACTTATGTAGATTCATTGGCAGGGATTTCAGATAAGCGAATGGAGATGCTTTTCGTTCCTCTGAACCTCTGCTTTCTTGCTATCTTCATCCAATCAGTCTTACTCCTTTCCATGGCTGGCTGTATGCAAGGGCATCACCGTTGTCAGTGGCTACATCCCCTCCTCTCAGTGAATCATATGCTCACGCACCCTGTCACGGCACGGCTATTCATCTGTCGGTTCTCGATCATGCTGGAATAGGATTCACCCTCCTTTTGCGTCTGTCACTAACGCCCAACAATCGCGAGTTTGAAGCTTGTCACAGTCATTCAATCATTGAATCCTACTCAGAATACCACAGACAAGGTTTAGACCTTCCGGATTCTCTTGAATGCCGCCATCATTCTAGCTTACGCCACGAAGATTCTGGTTAGGAGATCTAAGAGATACTCATTCTAGCTTAATTCATGTAGAACAAAAGTGTTTGTCAGGCACGCGTTCATAAGGGGGAAGGATGATGAGCGTCACACATAATCATCACCTTCATCACATTCTTGGGTGTGAATGGATATCTTAGAAGCGAAATAAGAAGAGTTGAATAGAAAACAGTAGTACTTTGCATTAATCTTTGAGGAACAGCAGAGCTCCACACCTTAATCTATGGAGTGTAGAAACTCTACCGTTGAAAATACATAAGTGATAGGTCCAAGCATGGCCGAGAGGCCAGCCCCTCTGATCTAAGAACCAGGTGTCCAAAGATGTCAAATACAATAGTAAGAGGTCCTATTTATAATAAACTAGTCACTAGGGTTTACATGAGTAAGTAATTGATGTATAAATCCACTTCCGGGGCCCACTTGGTGTGTGTTTGGGCTGAGCTTAAGTGTAGCACGTGCAGAGGCCATTTGTGGAGTTGAACGCCAGTTTCTGTGCCAGTTTGGGCGTTCAACTCTGGTTTTGGATCCTTTTCTGGCGCTGGACGCCAGATTTGGGCAGAAGGCTGGCGTTGAACGCCAGTTTACGTCGTCAATTCTTGGCCAAAGTATGGACTATTATACATTGCTGGAAATCCCTGGATGTCTACTTTCCAACGCAATTGGAAGCGCGCCATTTCGAGTTCTGTAGCTCCAGAAAATCCACTTTGAGTGAAGGGAGGTCAGAATCCAACAGCATCAGCAGTCCTTTTTCAACCTCTGAATCTGATTTTTGCTCAAGTCCCTCAATTTCAGCCAGAAATTACCTGAAATTACAGAAAAACACACAAACTCATAGTAAAGTCCAGAAATGTAAATTTAACACAAAATCTATTAAAAACATCCCTAAAAGTAACTAGATCCTACTAAAAACATACTAAAAACAATGTCAAAAAGCGTATAAATTATCCGCTCATCAAGCAACTATGGAATATTATATATCAAATCGAAGCTCCAGACGTTAGCTTTCCAACACAACTAGAACCGTGTCATTTGGACCTCTATAGCTAAAGTTATAGCTATTTGAGTGCAAAGAGGTCAGGCTGGATAGCTTAGCAATTTCTCCAACTTCTTGTATTCCTTCAACTTTTGCATGCTTCCTTTCCATCCTCTGAGCCATTCCTGTCCTGTAATCTCTGAAATCACTTAACAAACATATCAAGGCATCTAATGGTAATAAGAAAAGATTTAAACATAGGGAACTTAAGGCCAAAGAAGCATGTTTTCAATCAAAGCACATAATTAGGAAGGCAAATGTAAAACCATGCAAATAGTATGAATAAGTGGGTAAAGAGTTGATAAAAACCACTCAATTGAGTACAAGATAAACCATAAAATAGTGGTTTATCAATTCTCCTTCTGTTTAGCCAGCTTTTTCTTCTGAGCTATCGCCTCATTCTGCGCTTGAAGGATTGCCATAATGTCGTCCTCCTCATTATACTGTACTGCCCCAGACTCCACTGCAAGCTCCCAAGCTTCCTTATTTTCTTGCATGTCATTTGCCAATTTACTTTCCTAGGATTCAGAGCCCGCCACACTACCAGCATCCCAGCCATCAGCCTCTGCATCTGTCCCTGTGTCCCTGTTGCCATTCTCAAATACTGTCTCAACTGATTGAACCTTCCCAGCTCCTGAATCTGGTTCTTCATTTTCCAAACCCATTGTCACCTCCCTGTTCACCTGGCCATTCCTATTGCCACTTGGAACCTCTCTGACCTCTGTACCTAGTTCACCCAGGCTTCTGGCATTACAAACCACATCCCTAGAGACCATACCACCATGACAACCCGCTGCAACCGCAGAGTTTCTGCCAAGCCATTCAACCACCTGCACTCCCACCGACTGTGATTTGTCAGCCTCATCCAACCCAGCGTTGCCCCCTACCTCTCCATAGACCAATTTTCGGGCCGCCCCCATAACCCCCGGCAGCCCGTCAGTAACTAGGAGACGCTTATCCAGTGGCTCCGTCCTTCTGTTGGCCAGCAGCGACCTTCGAACCCGTCCGCCATCGCTCGCCGCTTCCTGGCCCGCTCTCCCTCCATTAGCCGTCACCACCTCCATGGACTCCCTGGCGCCACCCACGAAAGCAGGCGAACTCGGTTCAGTACCCACCTTACAGTTCCCTCCACCTATCCTGGTCCGGTCCTCGCTCACATCATCAGCTCCGCCCTGGTCCTGCCCTCCTGCGCCGTCACTCGCACCCTCAGCCACAGCAGTCTCCTTCGGATCTCTAAGCTCCACGGGCGCCTGGGTACCTGTGACCCGTATGACCACTGGATCAGAGAGTTCATTACCATATGGGCCTTGTGTAAGCAAGCCCAGTCAAATTTCCGTGGCAAGCTGTGGCAGAATCGGGTCCCCAGCACAAGTGAAAAGCGTATTGGGCTTCTCAAGGCCCAATTCCCTCCTAGCTGCACTAGTTACAACATCCTCCCCTCCCATATCTTTCCTAATATAGTCCCAGGATATAGTTCTCTCAGAAGTCGTCTCCATATAGTTAGCAGGGGATCCCGGAATATCAGTGTTATTCCTCCTGGCATTAACTCCCACAGTAACCACCCTTTCCAATTTTGAATTCAAAAACCCATTACTCCATTCATTCAATTCTTCAGGAAGAATTACAATCCTATCCTTTTGCTGAACTTCCTCTCCACCCGCCAGTACCAAACAAGCGGCCTCAGCCTCCATTCCTCAGCCTCCACTCCCGGAATATCAGTGTTGTATTTTGTTTTATGTATTTTATTTTTAATATTCTGTCTCATTCCATTCAAAAAATTAAACAGTCTATTAACTTGAGTATTAAAATCTTTTGTAGATATCTCTACCTCGATTTCAATGCTTTTTTTGCCTTCGCTTTACTATGACCAGGAGCGCTTGTGGGCAGTGGGTACGGGAAGGGAGCAGGCGTGTCATTCATAATGAAACACCATATATTCAAAGTTCATCATCTTCCTCTCACGAGCTAACCTATCTCAAGATCCAAGTTACCTAACGTCAACAATTATTAATTTCTTTATTTTATAAAATAATATACATTTTCATAATTAAAATCTTTATTTTTTAAGTATCTCTATTATTTGAATAAATAATTATCTTTTACCATTAAAAATTAAAACGTTGACAAAATTGACCATAAATAATTTAAACAAAAATTATAATCTTCAATATTTATTACCGCCTAACATTTCTAACAAAACATTATTTTGGTGAGAAACGCCGTTAGTTCATAACTTCATATCCTATGTGATGAATGATGATGAGCTCTCATAAGTGACAAATAGTATTAGTAATGACATTTAAACCTTTATATTTCTTTGAATATTTTCATTCTTCTTCTAATTTTCTTCATCAAATCAAAACCCTAAATTCCAATTGATGAAGGAGAGAATATAAATAGCTTCTAGGAGAGAATGTGAAGTTGCTTGCTTTAGTCCTCATCATCCTTTATTTTATTGGTGTCCATATTTTCTTCAAAAGGATAGTTTGTCATGTACAACAATTATTGGTCTAGAGGAAACCTACCCAAAAATTTATCAATAAAAATCAGGATTATTGACACAAGATTTAAATTCATTCTTACTTCTCATTTATTGATGACACAAGATTATTGATATCTTTAGGGTATTGCTATACATCCAAGTATTTTTTCATCTAAGTTTATCCAAGTAGGTCCAACACGAATAAAAACCACTCTCATTAAAAGAGCGTCGTTACACGCGCTTTTCTTCTTCTTCTTCTTCTTCTTTCAAATTCACGCATACCTCCTCCTCCTCCTCCTCCCTCTTCTTCGTATACGTAGATTCTTCTTCTGCTTCTCCTCTTCCTCCTCCTCCTCCTCTTCTTTTTCTTCTTCTTCTTCTCCTCTTTCGTTATCGTCATCACCAACAACACCAACATTTTTCTAATAGATTATTTTTTCAATCGAATTGAATGGAATGCAATTGCTAAATTGAATTGAATTGAATGGACGCAGGTGTTCTGAATTGAATTGAATTGATAATCTCTAAATTGTAGACATAGGTGTTTTGAATTTGATTTTATATAATGGATAATGTTCCGTTCATTTAGTACTATACAATTGTTTCATGTTAATGACGTGTTCGATTCATTATTCAGAAAGCTGTTTTGAATTAGATTTTATATAATGGATAATATTCCATTAATTTAGTACTATACAATTATTTCACCTTAATAATGTGTTCGATTTATTATGCAGAAAGCTGTTTTGAATTTTATTTTCTATAATGGATAATGTTCCGTTCATTTAGTACTATAAAATTGTTTCACCTTAATAACATATTCGGTTCATTATGAATTGAATTGAATTATTTTGAATTGAATGGACGCAAGTGTTCTGAATTGAATTGATAATCTCTAAGAGGAGAAAAAGAAGAAGGAAAGAAGAAAAACCTGCGTGTGCAAATTTGGAAGAAGTCAGCATGTGCTTCGTTTGGAAGAAGTCAGCATGTGCTTCGTTGGAAGAAGAAGAAGAAGAAGAAGAAAAAGAAGAAGAAGAAGAAGAAGAAGAAGAAGAAGAAGAAGAAGAAAGAGGAGGAGAAGAAGAAAGGAAAAAAAAGAACCTGCACAAATTTGGAAGAAGAAGAAGAAATACGAGGAGGAGGAGAAGGAGAAGGAGAAAGAAATGGTGAATGAGAAAGAGAAGAGCGCGTAATTTGAAAAGTTGTTACAACAACTTGGATAGACTTGGATACGAATTTTGCTTGGATATAGAGTTTTATTCAAAACTTTATTCAATTCAATAATGAAGAATAAGTTGTTACAAAGCCTATGACATACTCGCCGCATCGTATCGGCCTTTCTCCTTAAATTCCCCTCCTTCCTCACTCTCCGCTCCCTCTCAGAGCTCCATTCTCCAATGGAAGTTGAAGTGAAGTTTCGCCTCCCAACAACGACTCGCACAAAAAAATCATTGCCTTGCTCGCACCCTTCCATGCCGCAACCTACCGCCAACGCAACCTCTTCTTTGACGGTGCCGATTTGGATCTCTTGTCAAAGCGTGCAGTGCTCCGTGAGGATCAGTGCATTGGTTCACTAAAGGCAAAGGCTATTTTGATTGACAACGTGAGTAATGATTCCATATTTGACGATAAATTTTGGCATAAATTGGATAGATTTCATCATATAAACTCACACTTAATCACTAAAATAGCATACTTTTTGTGATTGCTCCTTAAATTGAACCTAAATGTGAAAACATGCATTTTTGTATTTAAATTGATCATTTTAATTCCAATTTTATGCCATTTGATGCCATGACGTATTTTGTTAAGTGATTTCAGCTCAATTAGGCAAGAATGGCTAAACAAAAGTGGAAGGAAGCATGCAAAAAGGGAGAACACATGAAGAAAACAAAGGAGAAGCACACAGCCAAGTGTGCATACGCACAACCTTCTGTGCGTACGCACAAGTGGCAAAATCAGCAAGTGTGCGTACGCACACCTCTGTGCGTACGCACAAGTCCCTGCGCGTGACTTCATTAATGAAGCACGTGGCTCGCAATTTTTAGGCTCTTTAGCCCAATTTTTTTAAGTGTTGAAGCCATTTTGGAGTGCGATATGAAGAAAATTTCATTCCATATCAAAGCATTAGCTTAGAGAGCTCACTTTTAGGATAGAAAGCATAATTTAGGAGTAGGAGTAGTGTAGTGTAGAAAATTCTCCCTTAGGGTTTATTTAAGTTTTATTATAGCATTTTATAGTTTAAGCTTTGATCTTGAAGTTTGCTCATCTCTTTTGTAAGTACTCTTTAATTACATTACTTTGTTACATTTTCTTATGGTTCAAGTTACTTTGTTAATATATGGAATTTTGGTTTCTTGGATCTTTTGTTTATGAATTTGATGCTTTATGATTTCTCTATGCTTGATTGAGTTTCTATTGTTGATATTGTGAATAGTTTGGTGATATTTTCATTTTTCTTTGCTATTTCCTATGTTTTGGTTTTATACCCACCAAGTGTTTGTGAAAATGCCACTTGGAAATTTTGAGTAGATTTTTACACTTGGGTAGTTAATTGACTCTTATTTCCATTGACGCTAGCTTTTTACTAAGAAATAAGTAAGTTAGCTAGGACTTATGGATTAAGGTCAATTATGCTTGCTTGACTTACTCCTCGATGTTAGGGGTTGACGAAGCGAGATTGACTCATCATAGTTGTCATAGTTATAGTTATGATAATGATAGGATTCCTTAATTCTCATTCCCAAGTCAAGGCTCTTTTATGCATTTATAGCATTTTCACTAGTTTTGACCTTACTTCCTTTTTACTCGCATTAATTTCAATTTTGATCCCTTCTTATTTCTTTCATCCCTTAGTTCTTTTAATTTTCGTTTTATATTTCAAAATCCCTTTATTTCACAACCAATAATGTACACCTAATTTGTGTTGTCCGAGGAAAGACGACTCGGGATTTAAAACTCCCGGTTTTTATTGGTTTGTGTTGTGACAAATGAAATTAAACTTTGATTGAGAGTAAGTTGTTGGTTTGGACTATACTTGCAACGAGATTCTATTTTGTGAAATTTTAAACCAACATTAATTCTCATATCAGTGAGCTGCATGGAGGAAGACGAGGAAGATTTGAACCCTAGGGTTGGTCTTGATTGTGTCGCGAAGCCTGGAAGCTTGGGCAAGTGGAATCTAGGGTTTTGGAGAGGGTGAGGAATAAGTTTAGGGTGAAGGGGGAGAATGAATTCATGGGTTTTGGAAATATTAGAAGTGTTTATGAATGGAAAGGTTTGAAATTAGAGGTGGATGAGATCAGACAAGCTTTGACTTTAGGACTCTTTACAAGATTGAATATGAGAGTGTTGATCCTGAGGAGGCTAAGCGGGTATTGAAGGAGTTCTTGAAGTTGTATTGCATTATTAGAATATTATGTACATAGTTTGTTTAAAGTTACATACATACATAATACACTCCTCAACAATTTTGCATATCTTGCTTCTTTGTGTTACATAGCTTAATCTCATTTCAAATCAGCTTGTAGCCGAAGTCAGATAGAGTTTTTACTTTTTAGTCACACCCACAGTTTTGAATGACATTACTAACACTATTTGCCACTTATGAGAGATCACCGTCAGGTAGGATCACATGTAGGGTTTAGAGTTTGGTTAGAAATGTTGGATAAAAATAAGCATTAAAGATTACAACTCTTGTTTAAATTATTTGTGATCGATTTTGTTAACGCCTCAATCTTTTTTAGTAAAAAATGAATTTTTACTATTTTTATTTTATATTATTTTTATACTATCAAACTAGTGTATGAACCCATGTTCAGCACGGAAAAATTTATAAAAGTAAAAAAAGTTTTTATGTTTGGATATTTAAAAAAAAACACACACACAATAATTATTATTTTAAAAAACTTATAAAATTATTATTAAAATCAAATTTTAACTTAAAAATAATGAATAATCATCATTTTACACTTTTTAAAAGTAAAATAATTATACATCGATTTCAATACAGAATTTAAAATAAAATTTAAATATTTACATTAGAATCCTATTTTTTTAAAGACTTCTCTATAAATAACATTGATGGTTGAATTTGCAGACATTCCTACGTGATTCATAAGTAAAACTTTTAAATCTCTCTTGCTCTTAACTTTTGAAAGTGCCACATATAGTTGGCCATGTGTAAAAACTGGTTTGGACAAGTACAATCCAACATGACATAAAGTTTGTCCCTGAGACTTATTAATTGTCATGGCAAATGATAATATTATGGGAAACTGTCTTCGTTGAAATCTAACTGGGATGGTTTCATTTGTTGGTACCATATTCATTCTTGGAATCAAAGTAATATGACCAATATTGTTACCTGTTAAGACTTCACATTCTATGACATAATTTTCAAGCTTCCTAACTCGTAGTCTTGTACCATTACAAAGACCACTGGATTGGTCAATATTCTTCAGTAACATCACCAGAGCACCAACCTTGAATATTAATTTATATGAAGACAAACCAGAGCAATTTATGCTATTCAGTAATTCAGGACCATAGAGATCTAGTTAACTCTCAATATTCCCTTCATCCATACAAATTGAATCCGAACTAAGATATACTTTTTTCCCTCCAAGAATGATAGCCATCAGATGGTTGTTGACCACTTCAACGATGTCCAGCGTGGGAGCCAGTATAGTTCTTGCTTTGAAAAAATCCTTTGAAGACATGTTTTCCAAAATATTTAGATAAGAAAAATGAACCAACTCATCAAATGCCTGGTCTGAAGAAGGAATAACAATATCTTCTGGAAGACATATCTCAGATTCACCATCTATATTGTCACCTATTAGACCATCACCAACTTTCAATAACCACTCACTAAATTCCTTTGTCTCATCTTGATATGAAGCAGTTGTCCCTACAGAAAGTCTAATATTTTTTTGTTAGTTTGAGCACCTGACAAAACTTTCAAAGGTAAATTGAATTCACGGTTGAATGAACGATATCTTGTCTCAATCCTCGTAGAATGACAGAAAGGATTTGTCTAAAGTCTCTACCTAGTACAATCACTTTTTCCCGAAAGGGTAAATCTTTGTTATATGTTGGAGAAAACCTCACGATATCACCCAAGCATTTATCAAGTACTTCATAGCAGTACTTACTAACCATTGGAGCCTCATCCCAAATTATAAGTTTGGCTTTCAACAATAGAATTGCTTGAGGGGAACCAGGTTTGATGTTACATACAGAATTCTCAGTTATATTCAGCGGTATTTTGAACCTTGAGTGTACCATTCTTCCATTAGGAAGAAGTAAATATGCAATACCACTTGAAGCAACATTTAACACAATATCACCCCTTGAGCAAATCTCAGCGGACATAAAGTTCCAGAGAAATATTTTTCCAGTACCCCCATGACCATACACAAAGAAACCCCCCCTTCATCACAATACACAGTTGTAACAATTTTATCGAACGTATATTTCTGCTCAGGTGTTGTGATGGCTAACATGTCTAAGGCATTTTTCTTTAACTCATCCCTGTTAAAGTTTAGCTCTTCCCTGATAACACTTTCGGTTAACAAAGAACTATCAACTTCAGTTGCTAAAGGCATAGAAGGATAGTCTTTTAAGGTTTTACCATAGGAATGTAAGATCTTGCCTATATCCATTAAGCATAACTACTTAATCTCATCATCTAACATGGTTAACTCTGCATATTATACGATACTATAAAAATTCAATCAAACTAAAAATGATCAATAATAAAGGACTTTTATAATTGCAATTAATAAAAACTCACCCCTCATGTTCATTAACGATTCTTTGTCGATACAAAATATCATCTAAGAGTTCATGCCAACATCTATCCTAGACATGTTCTGGTCTTGAGATATTGTTGGATGTTAATAGAATGACAAACAACCTCCTAACATATGATCCTGAGGCCCACGAGCTTGCTTCCTTAATTGCATACATGAATTCTCTGTCATCTTGCAAGAGTCCAAGAGCGAAGCATGCATCTCTATAAGTAGCATGAATTGTTCCTCCTACTGTTCTTATATCTCAAAAATCCATACATCCTCTTTGAGTATTCAAGAGAACTCGTTGGTAATATTCTTTGGTATTTGCTGCAAAAAACTTGGTTAAAATCCCACTTTTAAGTTGCTAAATGAATTAGGCTACGCGATTTCAATTATTATGTAGCCACACATGCGTAAAAAAATTATTTTTTCTAAAAAATAGAGAACAATTCTAAAATTGTATAATCTATAGAGCGTTAGATTATAACTATTGAAAGTTATTTGAACATTTGTTTTCTAGTGTAGATAAATCGAATAAAATTGACGTGGGGTATATATTGTTAAGATTTTAAATTTAAATCATCAAATAAATAAGATCAAAATTGAATATAAACTCGTCATTATGTGCAGGTACATGAGTCAACCTTCCAATTGCAAAGCCTTACTTTCGAGGAAACCACTTTGAAGCATCGTCCTTCCAAACAAACTTGGTTGGAAACTCAGTATAAGTCAGACTTCGAGCATAGGGATATGACATGTTCACCGCCATCCATCCCAAAAATATAGACTTATGAGATACTACTCTTTCGATGATATCATTCACATTAGAAGTTTCACTATAAACCGCAGGTTGCTCATCCTCCAAAAAGAGTGAAAGTCTAATCACAAATGGTTCTTTCTCTTAGATTTCATATCCAAATAAATGCCAGACTGCCTCACATGCCAAAATTTATCTACAATCATAGTAATTTCTAATTTCGTCAACAGCTTGTGTGGCTTCTGACGAATCACCAGCGTTGTATAGGGTAGCTGTTACGCGATCATTGTCCTTGTGTGCATACTTAAACAGATACTTAATAGAACTTGTTTGGCATTTGTATTCCATATTTATGTGGCACCCGAACTTGAGCAACAATTTTGGATTATACAGAAAAATGAACTTATTGTCCAGTACACATTCCCTTTTCTTCACTGTTCGACCGTTATCAGTATGCCTATATTTGGGAAATCCGGCTTCATCAATTAGTGTTCGCTGCCTAAACTCTTTTGGATAAAACATTGAACATGATCCATTCTTCATGCAAGGTGAATTCTTGTTGTACGGACCACATGGACCATGTACCATGTAATTTTGAACTGCTCCATGTAAATTTGGCCTTTTATTTTTATCAGGAATCTCAGCTATTATATGTTTGTCTATGTCATCTGGTATTTGTGGCTTGAACTCGTTATTCATGAATAAAAGGATATGTGTATGCGGAAGCCCTCTCTTTTGAAACTCTATAGTGCAAACATCTGAAAATTGAAAAAGACAAATGAGTAAAACATTAAACCATAAGATTTTAATAAGGTGTTGCATAAACAAAGACTTACATCTCAGTATTTTGCCAAAGATTATTCCCTCTTTTAGGTCATCAATCAAACCATCAAGCTTGGTCTAGAAAACTCGACACAATATATTAGGACGATCTTCTGCCTTCAATCCAATGGGAGTCACTTCTCTTTTTATCTCATCCCATTCAGGGTTATAGGTCA
Organism: Arachis ipaensis; assembly: GCF_059453495.1. Lineage (NCBI taxonomy): Eukaryota > Viridiplantae > Streptophyta > Magnoliopsida > Fabales > Fabaceae > Arachis > Arachis ipaensis. The sequence goes on along the minus strand of NC_142435.1, from coordinate 35,282,702 downwards.
TAATGATAAAATAGCTAGGATATCCTGCATATCTGCAAATTACAAATGCATCTTTGCAATTATTCATCATGTACCTAGGTCCACCGGTAAAAGTATCAGGAAGAATGATTCTTTTGCCAAGCCTTGTAGCATCTACATCCCCATTTATAAGACTTTCATGCAAATATTTGTATTTATTAACCCTCAACTGTGGTTGTTTACACCTAAAAAATTTTAACCTCTCTGATTCCACCATTGTGTAGGCATCTACCAGAAACTGTTGAAATAATCTCTTTGATATCAAAATTAACGGAGATTCATCCGTCCTTTTCTGTAGTTGAAAAGCAAAAAATTGTCGTAAAGTGATTATTTTATTTTTCTTTGTAGGCCTAGCGGAGATAGAATCTACCCAAACAAAATCCATCCTCCCCATACGGAAACAACAATGGATATTGCAAGGCTAAATAAGATGGGTGAAAAACATCAATCCGTTGGAGCTTTCTAGTTTGACTCTCTATAATAATATTTTTATCTTTGCTTAGTTGTTCGACATCGCCAACAATAAATGCAGCCACTTCAGATGCAGATGGCAAGTTGTATGTCCTGCCATCTGTAGTTCTTTTACTAATCAACTTAAACTTTATGTTTGTGCAATTTTTCTGTTGGTACCTATCTCTTGCTCAGCGAAAACTCTTTGACAAACTATTATATTTATCTAGCACATTTCTTAATATTACCACAATTTTCCTATCCCGTTCATTTATAGCTTCATTGGAACTGCACACAAAAAAAATACAATAAAATTTATGTTATTCTCTCTCACAGATAAAAAATAACTAAAATCTTTGACTGGTTGTATGAAAATTATTGAAGTGTGTCTATCCGATTATCAATTTTATTTTTTGTGTCATAGATATATAGTTAGGCAAATGTTGGTCGTAGACTATCCGGAGGAAGTAGGCTACCAATGCTATGGTAGATTTGGATCCATTAAAGTGAGTAAATTGCGAAAGTGATAAATTGAAGAGTTAATCACAATTGATTTTGTCACTTTCGTAAAATGTGTGTCCTACTATATTAATTTAAGAATGATTAACTCCTCACTTTACTACTTTACTAACTTCCTCACTTTAGAAGATCTTGATCCAAAAAAGAGAAAAGGTTCACGAACTACCATCTCAAATAAATAAGATACAAAATATTTAATAATTAACTAAATTATAGAGAAATAAGAGATAATTCGACTCTACTGCTACTTATTATGAGACTACGGGATCCCTTTCATAAAATTCACCATAAATTAATGGAACTTATCTAACAGCACGTTATTGTGATGACAATCATGCATGAACGGTAAGTGTTATATAGAAGATGGTTAAAATTAATGAAGGATCAAATTTTCTTTTGATAGATGTTAGGAATAGTATTTGTCCTCCTTTACCCCTATCCAAACTTTTACTGTTGCCACAATTCCAATATTTGTTGTCATCTCCCCCTCACCATCGAATCAAGTTCTCCTTTATATCTTTTAACCTCTTTGGGGGTTGTTACTTGTTAACCAAAAAACCAAACAGAGAAGATGGTCTCTAGAATTTGAAATTCAAGAGTCTAAACGGCTTTGAATGTTACTTATTTAAGCATTAAGGTATTATGGTGTTTTGTTTTTGTAAAATCAGAACCTAAACAAATATGGTTAATTTTTTTAACTGATTAACCTTTTTTTGGTTTTTAAATAAATAGTCCCAAGAAAAGCAAAGACTGCTAAAGTTAAAATTGTGACAATTAAGAGGGTGAGAATCATACAAGTGTAGGATCACGAGGAACAAAGATATTTCTAACCAATCCTAACCTTTTTAAGAGACAAATTGATCCTAGCTAATATTAATCCTCCACTAACCTAATACTTAACATTATTGTCATCGAAATAACGTGCTAGCTAAACAAATTTCACTAACCATTCATGGTAAGTTTTCCTGAGGGGTCAGGTTGTCTCATGACGAACATAATCAAAGTTTTATATAAACTTTAAATATAGATTAAGTGTATGAAAGTAGTGAAGTAATAATCTATGCATCAGACATTGTATATTTTATGAGCATCAATCACCTTATCAATATTATCAGAAAATATAGACTAAGTGTATGAAAGCAGAGAAATAATTGTGTGTGTGGATAAAATTAGAGGTACTTGCTCATCCATCAACACCATTTCAATGGAGCTAATGGATTTGGGGTCTTTAAAATTCAGTAGAGACCAAAGTCTGATTATTCTAACATGAATCTTCCAACATTCTTTTGGTAGTGCAATCATCTCCATCAAATCATATCGCCTAATCATTTTTTTTCTGGTGACAAAAATAAGAGCAAAAGTAAATTCTAGCAAGACACGCGCAATAAAATTGTAAGACCACGCTTCTTAGGCTTTTACAGCATATAAAAAGAGGTATATTTTTGGGTAAATCATTTTAAAATTGGAGTGCATACGAAATCACAGATACTCCATAATCCAAAAGAAAAAAAATTTGTCTTGATGATTTAAAAAACAAAAAAAGATTTGAGTTGAAAATAAACCACTCATTCTATATAATAAATATTGGCAAATCAAAACGTACAGAATAAAAAGGGTATGAAAATAAGACCTGAATCTATGTCTTTCTTGTAGCAACTCACCTTCATCAGTTACATGATCGGAAGCATCCCGGTGCAACGCCAATCTGAAGGACAACGGCATCAGTAAAAGTTCCCTCTTGTCGGTCCGCTATCTAACTTCTCTGGTCACATTAGCATCCCCGATCGTCCTCGACCTCCTCGTCGGCACAATCCCGTCGCCATAGGAGCAGCCAGTCTTCTCGTCTTCGCCGATCTGAAGTTGCCGTTCTCCATTGCTAACGTCTCTGTTTGCCTGCTGGGAGAGAAAAGACCCAAAAAAAGGCTTTGGGTCGGCGTGTTAGAATTAATTATATGGGATACAGGTAGTTTTCTCTTTGTCCAAATTCATCGTTAAGTTCGGATCTTAGCCATCACCAATCGCAAGAGTTGGTCATTTCAGACAATTTACTATAAAAATATGGGTTATTTTAGTCTTTTAATTCTTTATTACACGACAAACAACTAATGAGTAACTTATTCGTATACGAAATACACTATTCCACTAAGAATAATTGTCATAAAGAATAATTTTCTAATACTCTATAATAATATTGGAAAGTTTATATAATACTATATAATATTTCCTTAAGACATATATAATATTTTGTTAATATATATAATATAAAGTGATAGGGCATTACTTGAATAAAGTGATAGGGCGAATAAAGTGATAGGACATTACTCGTTTATATATATATATAAATAAATAAAGCTCCATCAAAGTGATTTATAAATTATTATTAATTCATATATAATATATAATTAAATTTAATGAATTTAATTAGAATAAATAACAAATAATTTATTTTATTTCAAATTTTATAAATAAATAAACTAATTAACTAATATAACGAATTACAATTAACATAGTATAATTAATCAAGTAATATAAATTATAATAGATTACAATGATATTTAAATATCAAATCAAATCAATTAGTTGATATAATTAAGTCATTGTAATAAATTATATTGAATGAATTAAAATAATTAAATCGAAAAACATTCTTCGGATCATGCCACGTCAACTCCATCATTAAATACAAAAACTCAATTTTTATATAATAAAATAGATAAATATAATTATTTACTTGTGTTTAACGTTTATAAAAACTAAAAATATATATTAAATAAATACAAATATAAAATTAATTGAATCTAACCTATTTATTCTGGTGGGTTAGCACACTTTTTTAAGAGGATTACAAAAATTGTCATTTTAAGAAGATTTATTTATTTAACATACTTAAAACATAATCTATAAGGAGTTCAGGACCTATAATTTGATGTGTATTCGATTTAATTTGATTTGACTTATTATAAAATAGTTCAAGATTTAAACTAGTTTAAAATATAAATAAATATATACATAGTTTTTTATAATTAAAAAATTATTAAAATTTTTAAATTTGTTATATTTTATTAGAAATATTTTTCATATTTTAAATACTTTAAAAGTTTAAATATTATTATAAATATTAAATTACGTATATTGCATATAAATAATTTTTTAAATATTTTTATTTTTCCTTTCAATAAAAAATATATATTAGACCTTTAATTTTAACAGACTTTAAGTTAGGATAAATTTAATATTTAAAAAAAAACTATAATAAATCACAGATCAAATTCAAACCAACTAATTATATGCATGATAGTATCATCTGCTATTTTCACCTCTATAGGCTCTATTCATGTTTAACAGACCTATTTATTGATTTATTGTTATCATATTATGTGTGCCGAATAACAATGATCAAATAAATAATTAAGCTTTTTTCATCCAAAATAAACATATATTTTTAATTTGTACATTCATTTTATTTAATGATATAATAATATAAAATCATTTTAAATGGACACATTTAAGTTTAATTGTGCATGTATGATAATTGATATAATTAGAAAGATTTGACTTTCACAATTGTAACGAAGTTCACCTTCTATCTCTTACAAACTTCATTTTTGTCATCCTTTTACCAAACATTAAGTTAAACAAGACTCCTCTCCAGAGCCAAAAGTTGCAAGAGTTTACCCTTTACTGAGTATTGGGTTGACTTCAACTAAAGTAAACTTATACATCAATTTTACAATGACAGGAGGAGTGTATATTTTTTTTGGTGACTACATGAGGAGTGTATATGAGTCGAGTAAAATCAGATTTATTCTAATTTAGATTCGGTCTTAAATATACACCAGGTTTATTTTAAGACTCTCTTTCGGCTTTAAATTTGATGAAATCTAAATATTTTCGAGTCACAATTATATCGGGTTCAAATCGGGTATTTAAAGTTTTAACAATAATTTATAAAAAAAAATTATTCATAAAAAAATTTATTTATGATGCACTTATTTAAAAAGAAGAAATTTGTTACAAAAAGTTAATATTTATATTTGAACTTGAATTGGTTTATAAATTTTAATTTGATACTTCTTTGATTTATTTTCTAATTCAACAAGTGTGATTAAAAATAAAACAATAAGATTATAATTAATATAACATAATATTAAAATTAATTTAAAATATATATATATACATTTTTTTAATTCTCTTAGGATGCCGAGTTCATCTTGACCCATACTCAAATCTAAATAATGATTGGATCTATTTTTGAGATATGTACTCGATCGTAGATCTGATAAAATCATATCAAATTAGCCTCTAAAATATTTGAATCCAGACCGAATCTTCACGTTGGATGGGACATGTATACTCGTAGAGGCCACAAACAATTAAATAATGATAATAATAAATGTCAAAGGCAAGAATATAAATATTCACGGTAAAATAACGTTGACAGTTATGAATAAAACCGTTATCCACTTGTCCGAGTTATGTCTTTGAAATCCCAATATACGCACGTCATACACGTTATTATTCTACATAGTTTTCTTAAGAGATATTTTTTCTTTTGAAGGCACTATCAAAATACGTCATACTCATACACATTATAAATGATTTCAAATATACATATCTTAATATAAGATAATATTTTAATAACGTGACAACGCATCGAAGATAATATTATAATCACAGAGTATGCTGAAACATCTTTCTAGTTCTAGCTAGCTAGGCTAGTTAGCTCAAATTAAACCTAACTTCATTTTAAAATAAGACAGACAAAAAGTTTAACCAAAAGCAGCTCAATACAAACACATATCGTCATATTCTTCCCTAAATCTGATTGCTATCCGAAAGTTTTTTAATCCTGTGTCACACCCACTTTAATTTGGCGATTCATCGTTCGTTACACTTACAAACCTTAATGGAATCAGCTTCAACAACCACACACGACACATTTATTATGATTCTTTTCCCTAATTTTAATTTGATGAAAAGGTTTAGTGTGACTACTCATCAATTATTTTTCTCTTATATATAGCTTTAGTTAATTATTATTATTATTAGGATAATTTACGTCAATACAGAAAATTAACTCCACTGTAAGTCAACTTGAACAATTTTTTGAAAATTAGAATTTTGATCAGACTAAACACCAAAAGTAACCATAAAAGATTGTTTTGCTGACAAAAGTAACCATAGAATATCATAACTCCTCATATGTCCACAATTGATTAGCTCTCTTTGACAAAAATAACCACAGACATAAGTCATACTCTCAGCTTATAGCTTTGATTTCACCTTTAATCTTCTTCTCAACCTTCATGGCCATGTTAACATTCCTCTCCCTGTGGTTTATTGGAGCAATCGTCACATCTTGATTAGCAACACCACATTCATGCTCATTGAGTATTCTAATCAAACACCTTACCAAACTTTACTATCCCCCGTCAATTTCATCAACCCAAACAAAATAATTGCAATCTCGACTCTACAGAAGTCAAAAAATCGAAATATCAGAGATGCAGAGGAACCCTATACTTATCTAACTATCATAAATAATGTTCCATACCTTCGAAGAGGGGCAATGAATAAACCATCTTTCAGGATTTGTAACCGTCAAAGATTCTAACAAGACAACATACTCACCTAGTGACATCTTCCATCCAGAATTTTCTTCTTCTTCATCTTCGAATGTGAAACTCCTGAAAATTTGCTTCCTTCACTTGTAGTTACTTCCCTCCTTGACTTTGCTCGAATTCTATGAGAATAAATTAATTCAGGGTCCTCCTGTGGAGTAGCTCATAACGATGGATGATTGTACTCAGGTATGATTTTATCCTACAAAAATTGGGTTCCAACTAAGAAGAATGAAGAAAACAGTCTACGTATGCCACTCTGTTAAGGCTACATCAGGTTTGGCTATTTTTGACAGACGGAGCTAACCAATTATGGACATCTGAGGAGTTATGATTTTCCATGGTTACTTTTGTTAGCAAATCAATCTTTCATGGTTACTTTTGGTAGTTTAGTCTTTTGAACAAATTAGATTAGAATATTAAAAACGTGTTATATAAACCTAACGCGAAACACCTTCCACGTACTATCCTCGCAGAGCCGTTTCTTGAAGCTCTAGCAACCGTCGGGTCGTCACCTCATCTACCATAACTAATTGCATCATAGCGCCAGTTCCCTTTGCATTGAAACTTCTTCGTTGCACGCGCCAATCTCCATGTAACGTATTTTCTTGTGGCGAGATCAGACCGTCGACATTGTGCTCCGGTTGCCGCTAGTTCCGTTTGTCGAAATTCGCCGCCAATCGCTACCGAGAGTCCTATAGATGGTGTCGCTATTCTTTCCGGTCCGCTTTCAATTCTCTTGGCCGCGACGTACGACTATGCATGCAAGGTCTCGTGAAATCCCATCGAACCTTCAACCTGAGAAAATTTCTTTCTGTTTAACTTGGAATTTTTTTTATGAATTTGGGATTTTTTTTTTTGTTACATTTGAAATGTTTCTTTTGTAAATTTTAGAATATTTTTTTAATTAAACTAACTGTAGGATGTTTTTTTTCTGTTTAACTTAGGCTTAAAGTCTCATGCCACGTTCGAGGCTTATTCCCGATATGCTTTTTGATCAAACTTATCAGAATTTTATTTGCTGCATCTACTTGCCCATTAGCCTGCGCATAATAAGGGGTTGAGGTAACCATATTGATATTCCTCGAGGCTGCAAAATTCTTAATTCGCTGACCAGTGAACATAGTACCTTAATCAGTACTCAATGTTTGAGGAATTCCAAATCGATGGATAATATGTTCCTTGATAAAGTCTATTATTTCACTTTGACTCACTTCTATCAGGGGAATTGCTTCAACCCATTATGTGAAATAATCAATTGCTATAAGATAAACTTGTGATGTTTTGATGAAGGAGGGTGAATTAACCCAATTAAATCTAAAGTCCAACCTCTAAATGGCCATGGTTTTATTATCGAATGTAATTCTGATGCTGGGATTTGCTGTATCGAGCTATGTTTCTGGCATTCTTGACATGCCTTTGCATAATAGCTGCAATCTTTTATCATGGATGGCCAGTATACATGATTGCAATATAACACTAATCTCATTTTCTTTCCAGCCTGATGGGCACCGTATATCCCATTGTGGACTTCACCCAAAGCAATATTCTGGTCATTTTGGCCTAAACATCTCAATAAACTCCCATCAATCCCTTTCTTATACAACTCATCAGCCATTAAGACAAAATTTATTGCTTGCAATTTCATCTTTCTATCGTTTGGAATATTAGGATCTTTCAAATACTGAGCAATAGGCTTCCTCCAATCAGAATCTTCCCATTCGTCCATGCACAAAATGTCTCTTTCATTTGCAGGTACTAAAATTTGATGAATACTGGCCAATTTCTTAAGAGTTCTTGGACCGATTTTATATCTCGAAGCAATTTGGGCTAATTCATTAGCAATCTCATTATGAATCTTTGGAATGTGAACCAAAGAAACTTTTCGAAAAGAAGTTAACAACTTCCAAGCAGTTGTCAAAGACTTCTGCAACCTTTCATTATTGCACTTAAATTCCTTCGATAACTACTTCAAAACCAACTGGAAATCCCCTAATATCTGGACTTCCAAAACTCCTTTATTAATTAATATTTCGAGGCCCAAAATCAAAGCTTCGTACTCTACCTCATTATTCGAACAAGAATATTTTAATTCGAATAGAAATTTCGATGGAAACCCCTCTGGTGAAACAATTAGAATTCCAACTCCTGCGTCATCTTTATGCTTCGACCCATCAAAATACAACGTCCAATAATCAATTTTCACCTCGATTACATTTGCCCCCTGATCATTCAGATCTTTCGAATTATCCACAAGAAAATCTGTAATGACCTGTCCTTTTACAGCTTTGGCTGGGACATACTGTAGATCAAACTCTGTTAATGCTAGCATCCACTTACCTAATCGCCCGCGTAACATTGGGAAGCTTAACATATATTTGATTAAGTCAGTTTGCGCAATGACTTTTACCGATTTAGCCACCATATAACACTTTAATTTCATACAAGCATGATACAGAGACAAACACAATTTCTCAATCGGGGAATACCTTGTTTCGATGTCAGTTAGAACTCGACTAAGGTAATAAACAGCCCGTTCATGTCCATTTTCATCATACTAGGCTAACATACACCCAATTGTGCTCTCAGATGCTACAATATATAATTTCAAAGGCTCATGTGGACGAACATTCGCCATAATCGGAGCCTTAGCCAAATATGCTTTAATCGAATCAAACGCTAATTGATGCTCTTTTGTCCACTCGAAGTGCGAGTCATTCTTTAACCTTATCAAAGGAGCAAACACCCGAGTTCGATCAGAAAGATTCGAAATGAATCTTCGAAGATAATTTACCTTGCCTAAAAAAGACTGCACTTCTTTCTTCGATTTGGGTGCAGATAATGCCAATATTGCATCTGCCTTATTTTTATCAATTGCAATTCCTTTTTTATGAACAACGAAGCCTAAAAAATTTCCAGCCAGATACACCAAAAGCACATTTTAAAGGATTCATTTTTAATCCCTTCTTCCTCATGGTAACAAATGCCTTTCTCAAATGATTGATGTGTTGACTCACCGAAATCGATTTAACCATGACATCATCAATATAAACTTCCATAAATTTTCCAATAAACTCATGAAAAATAGCATTCATTGCCTGCTGATATGTTGCGCCAGTATTTTTCAAACCAAACGGCATAACCACCCACTCATAGGTGCCTAACTCCCCAGGATAACGAAAAGCAGTTTTGGACACGTCATCTTCCGCAATGAAGATCTGGTTATACCCTGAATAACTGTCCATAAAACTAAGTATTTCATTTTCTGCTGCAGAATCAATTAACATATCTGCAATTAGCATAAAGTATTCATCTTTTGGAGTAGCATTATTCAAATCTCAAAAATCAATGCATACTCTTAACTTCCCGTTTTTCTTCATCACTGGGACTATATTCGAGACCCATTAAACATAGCGTGCAGTTCGAATAAACTTCACCTTAATCAGGCATTCTATTTCATCTTTAATTTTTTCATTGATTTCTGGAGCAAAACGTCTTGGAGTTTTCTTCACAGGTTTAGCATTTGGTTTTAATGCTAATCGATGTTCCACAAGTGAACGATCGAGACCAGGCATCTCATGATAATCCCAAACAAAACAATCTTTAAACTCATGTAAAAGAATAAAGAGTTCAGTTCGAAAATGATCAACAAGATCTTTACATATATATGTAATTCGAACATCATCAAGAGTCTCCAGATTTACTTCCTCTAAAGGATCTTGAGATTCGAACCCTTTATAATGATCATCATCCTTTACCGAATATTTCTCAAAACCCAATGGTTCTAGATCATAGATGCAATCAGAAGTAAAATCAATAATATCATGAGAAATAGAATATACTGAATTATTTATTTCATTAACATTACTTTGATTCTCAACGCAATGAGTTTCTGCTATCAACTCAGCCATTGGATTCGAAGCATTACTTTCATTACATATATTTGAAATATCAGAACAAGACTCGACTGAAGAAATCGAGCTAATACAATGATAATTAGGACAACTAACAAACCTATGTGATTCAACTTCATCAGAAGAACCATCTTTATTTTCTACAAGATGAGAATTACTTAAATAATTACGTAAAGTTACCAGGTAGTCGGAAACTTCCTCAACCTGGTCCATAGGTCAACCTTCAAAAGATCTTCAAGACTAACAGTTCCAACCAGTTGGTTCAAACCCCAACTCTGGGTAACGCAACTTTACCGAGAGGCCTTCTAAGGATAAATAGCAATCTTCACAATTATAAGAATTCAGTGTCCGATCAACATTCAAAGGTTTCAATTTAGGATTGTACATCCTGAAATCAACGTGCAGTTGTTCGACATAAAGGTTCAAATCTGCCTTGATGACTTCAGGTTTGCCATCCTTTGTCCACAGAAGAACACTTTGATGCACAGTGGAGGGGACTGCACCTACACCATAGATCCAATCTCGCCCCAATAAAGCATTATAGCTTGCTCTCGATGGAACCACCACAAACACAGTGTTGCGCTCGGATGAGCCAACCTTCCCAGTCAAAGTAACCAGCCCTTTTTCCAGAGTCGAAGTCCCACTAAAATCTGTCACAGTAATATTTGTAGGGACCAAATCATCAGGATGCTTACCCACTTTAATTAACATCCTTTCAGGCAACAAACTGATTATCGCACCGCCATCAATCAAGACTTTGTCTACTTTTATCCCACTCAAAGTAGTAGTTATATGGAGAGGGCAGAGATGAGACATGTGTTTTTCAGTAGGCCGAAGGAAATACCCCGGCTCATCTTCGATTCGAATGAAGGAAAAGGCTTCCTCATTTTCCACATCATAATCTTCATCTGGGTCACCTTCATACTCCCCCAGATATTCGGTTGGAATGATCGAAATCGTCCTAATCATGTCATCATCACCTTCATCAAAATACTCTTCATCAACATCAACTTCTTTATTCTTATCAATTCCTGAGGTTTGAGGAATGGCCTTGCCTTTTTCCATCTTCACGGGAGATGGAATTCCTTTTGGACAAGTTTCTCCATCAGACGGAAAGACAATTCGAGAATGCACAAAGGGCGTTGCCTCCTTGCTCACTTCCACCTGAGGCTTCTTATGCTGATTGGAATTTTCCTGCCTCCTCTGCCTCTCGGATACCCTCTAGTCCAACCACGATAATAGGGGTACTGATTTCGAGGAGGACCCTGATGTCCCCATTGTGGGTTGCGTCGATACAGATGATCTCTTTTCTGAAATTTCTGACAGTTTCAAATCTACTGAACACCTATAGCCTGAGATCGGCTTAAAGGTGCAGCAGAACTTTGTTGAGGGGTCTTGGAACACTGGCCCTCGATACGCCAAATTGGTTGCCTCTGACGTGCCTGTTCTTCTCTGTGAGTTAATTCTTTCTTTATTCTCTCCTTCTCAAAGATTGCCGCTGCTTCAGCATCAAACACAGCATTACACCATGGACACAAGGATACATCACGGTCTTTAATTTTTTGTTGAACCAAAAAGTCCAACAAGCCATCCCCTGCCCTGGGATACACAGACCTCACCTGTGATACGAAATCATCAAGAGCCACATCAAAGTCATATGACATGCCAACCATGTTTACTCCAAAGCATGGCTCGATAAAGCTGGCATCAACATCGAAGGGATTGACATCAACCTTCATTTCTTTCTTGCCGTCATCAAATTTCAACCATCCTTCCATTATTGCTTCCTGAATTAAATCCCTGAAATGAACACAACTGTTAGTCGAATGACTTGTTGCTTGGTGAAGTTTGTAATAAGGTTTTCCTTTTAAATCTTTCACCGAAAGTAAGATTCTACCCTCAGGCAGAATTAACTATTTAACTTTAAGCAACACATCAAAAATCTGATCAAATTTTGAGATATCAAAACTATATTTTTTTCTGCTTTTTAGTTTTGAATCATTCAAATTTTCATTACTAGGAAGCTTTTTGAGTAAAAAACAAACATACGGAGGGCCTTTCTTAAACTCGGCCAAATCGACCTCTGTTTCGAAATCAATTTCTTCCTCTGAGGACTCCATAGTCACATAAGCAACTTTTTCTTTTTGAGTAAAAGGTTTACTCTTCGATCGTTGCTCACTCCTATACTTTTCTTTCTCCTTTTTCATAAGTTCAGTCTGATGAACCTTTTTAGCCAAATGGGCCAAATCAGGGATATGCACATTAAGCAACTTCCTGCGCATATAGAAACCTAACCCCATGGTTGCTATTTTCACCACTTCATTCTCAGGTAATGAAACGTAGCATCTGCTCCTAGCATTCTTGAAACATATCATGTAATCATCAAATAATTTCACCATATTCACGTTTCAAGGCTACTAAATCAGTAACTGCTACATTCATTTTCCCTCGATAGAATTGAGCGTGAAAAGCAGTCTCTAACTGATTCCATGTTGTCACTGAATTTGGTCTAAGATTCGAAAACCAAGTAAATGCATTCTTCGTTAACGAAGAAGAAAAAAACTTCATTTTCAAATTTTCATCATTGGCTAAGTTTCCAATCTCAACCAAGTATCGAACAACATGTTCAGTAGTTGATTCTCCAACTTCCCCAGCAAACTTTGTGCTTATCTTTGGATTTTTCACCCCTCTTGGCACTTCAACCATTTGAACAACTTGGGAAAAAGTAGACACAAAGTGGGGTTGATTCATAAAACCAACATTCAGACCAATTCGATTAAGAACTTCTTCTACAATTCTGGTGACTTGATAACGTTCACCGCCATGATTAGTATGTAATATGGCTAAAAAGTCATCAGCATTTTGCCCATGAGGAACTATATGAGGATTTTCTCTATTAAAAACATTATTTTCATTTTGGAATTCATTCCTGAATCCTTCATTGTTTCCTTTGGCATTATGCCCTTCACCCTCATCATAATCAACAATTCGAGCAATTCGTTCGACTTGTCCAGCAAGGCGCTCGAATTTCGATTCGTGATCAGCTATCATAGGGTTCAGAATTGTAGTCATTTGTTGAGTCAATAAATTGACTAAGTCATGATGACTTTCCTCTACTTGTTGTCGATATACTGTCATTGAATTTGCAGCATTCGAAGTAGAGCCCACATTATAATTGCGAGAATACTCGGAATGTTGTTGTGGGTTTTGAGAGTTACTCCCTCCACTTGTATTCCCAAAATGAATAGGTAAAACGAAACCACCCACTGGTGGGGTATAACCAGGAGGAAGACCATATGGAGGCCAACCAACGGTCAATGGAGGCTGGAATGGTGGCAAGGTACCATGTGGACGAGTATTACGTCCAGCATTTCCAGTTTGAACAGTCGTAACTGCTATACTCTCTGTTCCGATTGCACTTTCCGAACGTGAAGTTACATCCGCTTATTGCACAGACACTGGTATACTATCATTGGTGGATGAACCACCATTCACATTTGACATTTCATCAGCCATGTGAATGATCTTTCCACTTCGTAATCGCATACACTGAATGATACCACAAAATACTTATTTGACGCACTTCAAAATTTTAAACTGTCCTACCGGGCGTGCCAATTTGTTTGTCGATTTTTAGCAAATCGATGGTGGTTCGATATCTAGTGGTCTGGGAGCGAAACCTACTCCTCTTTGCAGGTACCAGCTTTCTAAAAGTGCATCAAAGTGTCTTTGATTAGACGAGGATTGGGAATAAAAATAGACTAAACTTTATAATTCAAGAAAAGGAATGAAAAAGTAAAGTTTTCGAAAAGGAAATATGCTGAAAACAGAAAAGTTTGCATTGAAATTGAAAGAAAGCAGTAAAGTCCCTTTGACTGGGTCGAAAGAGCTTTGACATGAAAATCTAAAATGCAGGAATATAAATTAGACAATGAAGATTAAAAGTACTTGAAAGATAAATTTACTTGAAAGAATAAAGTTTACAGAAAGATAAATTGAAAGAATGAAAATATGGAAGGAACCCTACAGAAAAGTTACTCGATCGCAGACTCAGGAATTCTCTGGGATATGAGTGTGCTTGAGTGTTTTTCTGAATTAAAATTCCAACCTTTATTCCCTAAAATTTCTTAGTATTTATAATCTACTTCTGGTAACTGTCAATTAATTATAATTAATTACAAAATCACAGTCTTGAATGCATAATCCTTGGTAACTATTCTCGCCTTTTGTCTGTACACATTTTCCATTATTTTCTCGCGTGATGGAAGCCTCTAACTTCTCCATTACTATAACTGCTCGATTTGTTTATTCGAACATCTTGTTCGATTACTTGTCTAGAAAGTCTTGTTCAATTTGACTTATTCGATTTAATAAAATAAATGTAATCGAATCCGTATCGATTACCTCCAACCCATGCTTAAGTGTGTATCTTTTTCGAAAAACGTTTAAATTTTTCGATTTCTTCATCACTTCGAATTACTTCGCCTTAATCGAAAAATATATTTTTCTTGATCAACACATATATTTTTATAATAATAAATTAAATTAGACTAATTAAATTTATTAAAAAATTAGTATACTATGGGTACAATTTTTCACCTGTTTTAGTAAATTAAATTGGTCTAATTCAATTTATTTAAATACTTTATTTTGTTGATAAGTCAAATCGGATTAATTCGATTGACGTGTATTCCCATAAATCGAGTTTGTTTGAATCAATTTATATAAATTTGTTTAAAATAAATATATAGTTATCTTTTATTCAGAGCATTTGTATAATTTGGATTTATATTTATTTTATTATCGTCAATTATCCTAATTATTAGGAAGAAGAAGTTTAAAGGTTCCTATGACGTTTGATGTTGGGATATTAGATTGAAAAGATTGGTGTAGATATAAAGCTAACGAAATGGATAACAATTAACATCATGAGATCGATCGTCGATTCATGTCTTTGTATATACGAATGCTTTCTTTATTGCAATTCCACGAAAATTATCACTTTCGGTCACTGATGGGAGAGAGATTTTATTTTGCCCCCTTAAGAATTTCCACGTACAATGCTATTGATGATGATGATGATGATGATGATGATATGGGCATAAATAATGGCCAAATTTCATCCATTATTTAAAAGCAATTTTTTGAACATATAAGAAAAATTATGTAAGATTAATTAGGGTACTTTTTATATTAATATAACTAACACTATTTGTAAAATTTTTAAGAAATAAAAAAATGTAATTAATTAGAATGAACTTTTTAATTAGTAAAATAATTAACATAATTTTTTATATTAACCATTATATAAATTAGAGGCTTGGATTTTTTCTAAAAAAAATAGTGTTCTTTGTTTTTTGTGAAGAAGAAGAATAATTAAATGAAATTCATATGCTAAATTGAATATGTGTCAAATTTAAATTTAACAAATAATAAGTTAATATGTATTTTTAAGACATTTATAAAAAAAATTAAAATTATTAATTTTTGTATGCATTTAATATTTTAAAAGTATACTAAAATTATAAAAAACTTAAAAAGAAAAAAAATTTTCCTTTTTACTTCTTTAATATGTCCTTTGTCTAGTACATGTCCAAGATTTGTTGGCTAGGACAATTTTTTTATGGATATGATGACAAATAACTACACACAAAATATATGTCTTTCCTATTTGTTTTCTGACCAGTTAAGACTTGAGACATAGATTTAGAACATGAGATATTTTTTTACTATATACCTCATTTTTTGTTTATATTTTCTTTTTTATTCTCGTATATCTCTCTTCTCCACCTCCTCTATGGCACCCGCACCACTACTATTCCTCTGCCTTTCATCGTGTTTGCCTTCTTCTGTGGCGTTGCAAACTTTTAGATCCGAGATGATATCACCTTCGCTTTCCAAATCCATCTTTGTATTTGTTGCATTTTTGTATTTTTCTTAAATTTGTATATGTTTGATTTTTTTATTTATTTGATTTTGATTAATATTTGTTAGAATGTTTTGTGTCGTTTTATTGGATTGATTTTCATATTAGGTTAAGAGTTATTAATAGTAGTGGTTCAATTACATTGTGATGACAATGAAGAAATGGTGATTGTGGTAGTTTGTCATAAGATAATATTGATATTTTGACGAGGTTGTGATTTATATATAGTTTCTCCTTTCCACTTAATTACTAAACAAGTTAACAAATTTATTTCTTGTCATGTATTGTGTATGTTTAATTTTTAGTATTTTTTTTCTATCTCTTTCTATGTGTAGGGAAAATAACAGATAAAACACAATTTTAACGAACATCTCAATCAAACTCTAATAAATAATTCTATTCGAGTATTTCTATAGCTAATTTTTTTTATATGAAAAAAAATATTAATATTTTTATTGAAAATAAAATTATTTAATGTAATTACAAATGAATGAATTTTGTAAGTAAAAAGTTAACACATATCATTATTCTGACAACACTTATGATACGTGTTAGACAAGTGTCATTATTTTGTCAAAATACATGCATATGAATACTGATTAATATTTTAACCAACACATTTTCTATATATCTACAATATTATAATACACTTCAAATATTAATATTCAACTAATCCAGGAATACACCATCTTCAACTCCATATATTAAAAATAATTTCTCTATTTCTACACTTAATCACTTCACTTCTATACCCCATTGAATAATGTTTGACAATGTAAATCATTTATATAATGAGAAAATCAGTAGCAAAATATTTGAACAATTTCGAAGAAAATCGTATCAAAAAAGAAGGAATCTTCACCAATTCACACAATGACGTGGAAGACTACAACAATGGCTACACCACAAGTGGAAGATCAGAATAGGCTTTACTACTTGCAATGCTTTATATGAGTGTCCCACACAAAAATACTCTCTACTTTCTATCTATTCTGACAGTTGATTTAACTACCCTTATCCCTTTGCAAATAATTATAGTGTGTGACAAAGGCAAAAGTCACAAAACAAAACAATGAACAAAACATAAACCATCGTTAATTAAAGTCCCACAGGTTTTTCTTTCTTTACGAATTAAGGGTGCTATTGATTTGTATTTTTATTTTTTTACTTTTTTTTTTCTTTTTCTTTTATAAAATTTAAAAACAGAAAAACAGACTTAACGTTCTTTAATATTTTCGAAAATGTCTAGTTTGAGAGATAGACAGGGAAAATTAGAATTAAAAAATTGAGACAATTTCTTTTTAATCAACAAGCGTAACAATCCTAGAATACTACATCTTTCCCAATAATCAACTTACAAATGGATAAGCCTTTCTTGCTTCAATTATTTTCATGAAAAACGAATGAAATCTAGGGTAGGGATTTTGTATTTAAATAAAAAAATTTATTATTTACAAAATTAAGCTAGAATACAGAAATTACTAATTTGTGCATTTAATGTTTTTTTTTTTAGTTAAAAATGGAGAAAACAAGGTTTGTATAATTTTTGGTGACTATATCAGCGAAAATATAGTATATTTTTTCTCTCTATTTTTGCAGGCAGATATAGTGAAAATAAACATTTTTTTATTCGTTTTCATTTTTTCTGCCTGTGAAGACAGAATAAAAAATACACCATATATTTTCTGACACAACAATAAAAAAAATTCGTACAAAATTTGTTTTCTGTAAAAATAACACTAAATATACAAATGAATAAGTTTCCTTGTCCTAATTTAATTTTGTAAATAATGAATTTTTTATTTAAATAAAAAAAATCCCTATCTAGGGTTGGAGTATAGAAAAAGGAAAATTTATTAAACATTAATGTAAGATCATAGATCATTATAGCTAGGCCCGCGGGACAAAGATTAAACCATATCTTTCTTGTCAATTTTTTTCGCATAGAACAACTATGTACTAACACTTGTTGATCATACTGTGTGCTTTAACAATTGTGGTGGTGATATCACAAAAGGTTACAATCACCTACCGACTAAATTAACAAGAATCTACGACTTTCATTGTCATTATTCAAGTAATTCTAATGCATATTCAAAGGTCACGTCAAAAAAAAAAGTTTATCTATATTGCTATATAAAAATATCTAATTTTATAACATCGCCTCAATAAAAAATGTTTAATTTTAATTATTTATTATTTAAAATAAATAGTCTTGCAAAAACACGCATCTAATTAGATTATAGAAGTATTAGTACATAGTAACTGAAATTCAAAGGTGTATATACAAATATTTAAATTGCACGCAAACCACAAAAAATGTTAAACTTAACTAAAACGAGTAAATATTAATTAGGTCCCAAGTACTAACTACGTTTTAGGCAACGTCAAATTCAGGTGAATCAAGCAGAGAAGCACAATAAAAAAACGGGGATCAAATTAGAAATTTTGTGACAAAAACAATTGGTGTTACTAATACATATCTTAATAAGCCGAGGTGTTACGTTTTAATCAAGTATGATGAGAATCTTTAATGGTGAAAAATATCCGTATGACTGTGATATGCATGCAATGAGGTTTAGGCCACGTAATCTAATAATATGAATGTTTGTGAAAACGGACACAAAACGAAGGTTCACCAGAAATAGTGTGACTTTGCTTCCTAGAGTTGAACCATTTTGTGTTTGTGGCCCCCTCTTAATTTTTCGTATTAACCAAGGGACATAACATAAGGGCACGTACTAACGTGATTACACACGCACTCTACGCGGATAAGTTAGGGAACAGAATAATTAGGGTAGGCATAAGCATGATTATTAATTTATTATTATTACTAATTATTAATTATTATATTTTAAATGAGAATTACTTTGGTAGGGTTTGGTGGAGAGATAGAAATAAAAAGATTGAGACTGAGAGAGAGACTAAAAGATAAAGATTGAAATAAATCTCAGTATTCTGTTTGGTGTAAAGTGAGAGACAAAAATTGAAACAAGAATGAAATTCTAATTTAATTTGTATAAAAGGTAAAATTAGAATTAATTAATTAAAATGAAGGTATTTTATGTATAAAATGTTATTAAAATTTTAGTTTCTATCTCTAAAAATTTTAGTCTTCTGAGTCTTCATTTTTAGAGATACTAAAATACTAAAATTTTGGAGATAAAGACAAATTTTAATATTAATCTTTAAACCAACAAATATGATATTAAATATCAGTTTTTTAATCTCTATTTTAGTACCTCAAAACAATCACTACCTTTATTTCTAGAAAGGAATTGTTGTATAAGGCTTGATAAGTTCTTTATACTAATAGCTAGATTTATATTAATTTATTGGAAAATGATTTCTAGAAAACAATCTGAATAAATAAAAATTAAATATCAGTTGCTTGGCGATGCCTTCAACATTTTAAAGCATAGTTTATTAGGGAAGAGTAATTTTTTTACTTTTTGTAATTAGCATAAATGATTTAGGGATATTTAGCTTTTATAAGCATGAAACTAGGAGTGAGAAATACAATTTTTTATATAGCTATTTTTTTCATTGATATTTTTTAGAGGTAACTACTAAATCAACCTAAATTAATTTTATATAGCTATTTTGTTTCTTTTTTGGTCACTATTAATGGTTCATCTACTGTCTCTAGTAAAACTTGAACCAAGATACAGCATTTTAAGAGGCATGACGATGGATCACTAAACTAAAGGCTCAGCTGTTTGGGCTCACTATAAGAAAATATAATGAAACATCCCTGGGTTTGAAAAAACTAAAAAAGTGCTGGGTTCAGGGGTTGACAATAAGGTCACTATAAAATAGAGTTGTATTTTGTCCAAAAATGAAATCTGGCTCAGTAAATTTGGATTATCTCTTTTTTCCCTTATAACCATTTCCTGGGAATTTTGGGCCTTTTGAAGTCCAAGAGGAAGGTAGCCCCCAGCTAAAGTTATAATATTTTGAATTTGTATCTTCTAAATTTTAGATTTTCACTTTAAAAGATAAAGTTAAATCTCTCACCATTGAATATTTTTTTTCTCATTTTTTTTCTTGATTTCACCTATGAAATAAATGGTGATAGATCATACTTTTCTCTTTAAAGTAAGTTTTAAAATTCAGAGAATCCAAATCCTAATATTTTTTACCCAAAAACAAAAGTGATAATATTTGGGCTCTATTATATGGGCTGTTACTGGATCAACACACCATTCCGTCCATAATATTTCAAATTCTAGAGCCAGAAATGAAAGCATTCTATTTCAGGACCTTGCTGCAGCATCGTGGGTTCGGGTTCGTCTCATGGGCCTATTGGCCCTAACAAAAAAAAAATGCAAGCATTCTTCTTCCAGATTCCATGGCAATATTCTATGGTATTTTTTTTTTAAGAAAAATGAATTGGATAATTTTCCATCCTAAAATATTACAGATACAATATTTAAGTATATTATATATTTTTTTTTATCAAAAGTAAAAATTTTATTTATGTAATAAAATAAAATATGTGGTCCTAAATAGGTCACCAAAAACCAATGAGTTATAGTTCAAATTGCATAATCTCTCCATATTCATCTAAGAGGTTGCAGGTTCGAGTTTTCCTATTTTCGATAAAAAAAAAAATAGGCCACCAAAATAGAAAGTATATTATTTTGTGTCGTCCTAGCAATTTCCGCCATTTCTAATTATTTGAGTAATGAATAACCACCATTGCCAAATGCCAAGTTGCATCCAGAGCATATGCTTTGTACTTGGTTGGCTTTTGAGTGAGACCAAATTGACCGCCACGCCATAGAATCTTATGTTGAAAGAGCCCTCAAAGTATAGTTATTAAAATTGGATCGGATTGGTAAGTTCAATCCAAAAATCAATAAACCAGATTCAACATTGATCTGATCCAAGCTTAGGTCCGCTATTTTTCAAAATGGTTAACATGGATTTTGAACTCCTTAACTCTAAAATACAACAAGTATAATTATACCACCAAGCTACAATGTTTTTTAGTAATATATATAAGAGAAAATAACTATTTTTAACTATGAAAGATTCGAACATTGACATTTTTATCCATAAAAGATAAAAATTAAAATTATACCCATGGAAGATAGGCTTTTGCAGATAAAATTATCCGAATCCTAAAAAATTAAATACAATTCCCAAATTATCCTCATAATATATCTTAACTCTAACCTCTAATTTTACCCCATATCACTATTTCTCCGATCTCAAACCCTACCACCACTTTTATCCACAACTACATTACTGCCACCATCACCATCACCATCACCATCACCACCGCCGTCACTTGCGAAGTGCCAATCGGAGAAGCCAAGCCCATGGAAATTTCGGTAGCGAATATGGCACGGAGGTCTGGCGGGAGGGCGGAACCGAACTCGGCCTCGGCGCGTGCGAACTCAGCGTCGGAGAGATCCGATTGGACCTGAACACCTGACTTGCGTAGAGGCTTTATGACTTTATCGATGAGCGAAGAGAATGAAAGGAGGCCATTTTTTACCGGGAGCAAGGATGGTGCGGAAGTGGTTAGAACGGATGCGGCCTGGGACGATAGGCGACACAAGCCCACTATGTGGGCCGGATTTAGATCAGTCATCCTCTGGTTCACGTCCACCATTATGTTGTGTTTGGTGAAGTGGGTATGTAGTGTTGTTGTTCTGTTTTTTGTGGGTATTGGGGTTGCAGTTCCGTTATATAGTTTGTTTTGGGTGTTTCATGGAGAGAAAGAGCTTTGTGGCAGAAGAAGAGTTGAAATGCTTAGGAAGCCAAATCAGAAGAGGATTATGAAGAATAAGGTGAAGGAGAAAACGAGGCCAATGGTACAAAAATTGGAAAATGGTGAAATCTTTTAATTGTGTTCTTTCTCTTTGCTATCTGGGTATTTTTTATTTTGGAAAAAACAAAGCAATTCTTTTTTTTCCGTTTTTACATGAAATGGGATCTATGATTGGATTTTGATAAAAACAGAAGAGAATGTACGAGAGATAAATAAAGTTTTGGATTTGGTGAGTTTTACGATGTGTGGGTTCTACGTCTTCATTGATGATGATAATGGATAGTCATGGTGGAATTGAACGTGTGTTGGGGTAGTGTCTAGGAGCAGTAGAAGTGGTGATGGCACTGGTGGTAATGGTGATGGCGGTAGTAACGGTAGTAGTTAGAGATGAGAGCGGTGGTAGGATTTAAAATTGGGAAAATGGTGGTGTAGAGTAAAATTAAAGATTAAAGTTAGGTTATATTAGAGGATAATTTGGGAATTGTATTTAATTTTTTAGGATTTGAATAATTTTGTCTGCAAAAGTCTATCTTTCATGGGTATACTTTTAATTTCCATCTTTTATGGTTAAAAATGTCAGCATTCAAATCTTTCATGATTAGAAATGGTTATTTACTCTATATATAAATTATAATAATTTTTTATTTTATTTATATTCAATTTAATTTAGTTTTAAAGTCACTCATTTTTAAATCAATTATATTTTATTTAACTATAAATTTTATTAAATATATATAAATTAAAAAGATAAACTAAAAAATTTTATTAATCACAATTTATTTTTTTTATGATTATATGATATCTATTAATATTATTTTTTCAATAATACTTGTAGTATATAATAATAGGTAAAGACTCACATGCAGTTGTCTTCATATGAAGTTGATAGTTGAAAATCGTTAGATGATATTTAGTCAAACTTATCAAATTGTCTAATGGTTCTTAAACATCAATTTCACATGAAAATAACTGTATGCTAGTTTTCACCTATAATAACATAATAATAAAATAAATATAAAATAATTAATAAAGTATTAAAATTTGAAAATGATAATTATGTTTATAAAAACAAATTAAAAGTACTTATAATAAAAAAAATTAAATTTTATATAATTATTTAATTATACCGGATTAATTGGTTCGACCAGTGATCTACCGATTGAACCAGTAACTTAGTGACCCAGTAACCTGATCGATTCGATTACGGGTTCAGTTCTGACAACTATGCCTGAAAGAAATTCTTGGTGAACATGGTAGAAGTGGAAGGCTATGCGGTATCCTGAGTTCACACCGTTACTCTCCTTTTCCCATATCATTCTGCCATTACCTTGTTGAATGGAAGTCTGAATAATAAGTTATGCAATAGGTGCAGTAAAGCAGTTTCTGATTAGAGGTTCATTCCATCTTTTTTCTAGCAATAGGAGTTGGTTAATCCATGTTAGGTTATGATCAAAAGTAAGATGTTCTCTAAATATTTGGTTTTATTAAGACCCAATAATCTTTAAAGATATGAATCTGTGCACCATTGTCCACCTGCCATTTTATACTATTTTCAATCAATTTTCTACTTTCCACTAGGCTTCTCCAAGCCCAAGAAGGATTACTTCCTGATTGAGCGTTCATAAAGGAAGAAAAGGAAAAATATCTACTCTTTAGAACCTTGTGAGCTAGGGACTCAGATCTGGTTAGAATTTTTTAACACTGTTTTCCTAACATTGTGAGATTAAATGTTGTTAAGTTTCTAAAACCTAAACCTTCATTATCTTTAGTTTTATAAACTGTGTCCCATTTGATCCACTGTATTTTTCTTTTGTTGTTTCTTTGGTCCCACCAAAACCTCATCATATTCTTCTATATATTATCAATAAGTGTCTTTAGAAGCTTAAAGCAGTTTAGGGTGTAAATAGGCATGCTGATTTAACTACTTTAATAAGTACTTTTCGTTCACTAACTGAAAGGAGAGACTGCTTCCATTCATTCAGCTTCTTGCTCACTTTATCTTTAATATATCTGGATGTTTCTTTCTTTGATTTGTGGACAATTGCAAAAAGACTTAGGTATTTATTCTGAGATCTGATATGTGGCACCTGAAGGATGTTAGCAAGCTCTAGTCTCAGATTCGGGAGAATATTTTGAATGAAGAATACTAAAGGCTTGTTGAGGTTAATTATCTGTCCGCTTATCTCACTTTACTGTAGTAAAATGTTTAGTAAATTATGACAAATTTGGATAGTTGTTTTATCAAAGAGGATAGAGTTGTCAGCAAAGAATAAATGGCTAAGAGTAGAACACCTTCGATTTAACTTTAGACCTATGAAGTCTTGATTCTGTTCTCTTCTGTGGAACAGATGAGATAAACCCTCTGCACAAATTAGAAAAAAATAAGGTGAAAGAGAATTTTTCTGTCGAAGACCTCTTGTTGGCTTAAAGAAGCCCTATAAATTTTCTTCTACAGTAATAGAATAAAAAACCATAGTGACACATTTCCTCATCTAATCTATCCATTTCTAACAAAATTTCAGTCTTTTAAGTATCTCCTATACAAAATTTTACTCTACTCGAACGTATGCTTTACTCATGTCGAATTTGAGAACAATATCATAATCTCTCTACCTTTTAATTTTTAAATAGTGCATAAATTCATGAATAATAATAATATTGTCACTGATAAGCCGCCCTTTAATAAAGGCCTTTTGGTTCATACTAATAATTATGTCCATATAATTGGTTGCATTCTATGATCTAATTTGGTCTTTAAATTTTCATTAACTAAATTTAATTTTTAAATTTGACGTTTTAACCTAATTTGACCACTCTTTTATTACTATTTTATGAATGTTAAGCTGAGGTGTATAAATTTAAACCGATCCAAATTAAATCATTCATCTAATCCAATTCAAAGCGAAAATCGATTAAAACCACACTAATTTGAATTTGATTGGATTCTATTTTTTGCAAACCGTAAGGATCGGATAAGATTTCGGATCTATTTCTCAAAACCGATTCAATCCAATGCAAACCATACAATGTGTTATAATATTATTATTTTATTATTATATTTACAATTTTACTTATAATATTTTTAATTTGTTATACATTTTTATATTATTCAATATTCATGTATTATTATTATTTACTAAATATTTTATGTTCAAAATGAGATTTACTTATTTATTTTAACTAACATATAATTTTATTCTATTGTTATGTTATTGTTGGTTTTTTAAGATATTGTTAAAATTTGTTATATTATTGTTGGTATTTAGAATTTAATGTTGAAATTTGTTATGTATATTTATTTTTTTTAATTTATAAAACTTCAAATCCAATCCAACCAAAACCACTTGAAATCAGATTGGATTGGATCAGTTTAAAAAAAAATCCAATCTAAACTACACTGCAAATAAAGTTAGTATTTAGATTTGAAAAATTTTTAATTCAAAATCGATCCAAATTGCACCACAAACACCTTTAATGTTAAGTGATAGAGTGACCGAATTAAATTAAATTATTAAATTTGTAAAATGAATGAAATCACAAAATCAAATTTGAGAATCATTTTGAATTCGTTAAAATTAAAGAATTAAATTGAATTAGATAATTAATTTTAGAAAACCATTTTGAATAGTTGAAATTAAAGAATCAAATGTTTAAATATTAAATGATTAAATTGAATAAAAAATAGACACAAAAAAAATCATAAATAAAACTTGAGAAACTAAATTGAATTATCACTCATTCTTAAACAGGTTTCCTTAAAAACATTATCGGGAAAAAACCCGTTATGTTAATAAGCAAAATCCTATTTAATCATCCATACGAGGTCAAAACGAATTCTTGGTAGTTGTTGTCTTTTGCACAATTTGCACCGGCTGTAACGTGGCTTAGCTATTTACTTTCTTCTTTGATTTTTTTATTTTTTCTTTGTCATTTAGTGCCAAATTCACAACCCACTGACGGTAATCCCTAAATCTTAAAACTTTGCATTGTTAATTATAATTTCGAGAGGATTGAGGTATTTGCTTGAGTTTTATATCATTTATGTTTTGTTCTCCCTTAAGAATATAGATATAATTTAACTAAATTATGTTATAAAAATATATATTAAGATTATAGTTGAAATTTTTTATAGAAAATATATAAAGTTTAAGGTTTTAATATATTTATTATTTATTTATCAAAAGAATAATTTAAAAACTTTTATTAATAATAATTTTAATATATGATTTTAAAACACGTTTGTTAAACTATTTTTCTTAGTATTCTTAAAATTTGAATCCCAAATTATTGGCTAAAAGAATCAAATAATTTATCATGTTAACAAATTTTACATTTACTATTATTTTTCATATAAAAAATATTAAAATAAACATAAATAAAAAAATTAAATAGTGCCTATCAATTAACTACCGTAAAATACACATAATCTATCTATTTAACGCATTATAAATACTTTAAAATACTAGTTAAGATTATTAATAGTCAAGTTAATATATATATATATATATAATAACTATTATATAATACACATAATCTATCTTTTTAACACATAAGTAATTTTTCAAATAAAAATTATTTACAATTTTAACCAATTTAAAGAAAAAATGCTATCTACGTATCAATTTATCAAAAATTATCTACTAAATCAGTTATTATATATTTATATATAAATATATAATTTAAATTAATTTTAATGTATATTTTATATTTTAATATGTATTCTATATGAGTATTGAATGTAAAATACAAAAAATACGTATTTGTTAGAATCTTTGCTGTATTCTAAGAATTTTTTTTTTTTTTTTAACCTTAATTCTTTAATTCTCTTCTTATTTTTGTAAATCATCTTTTTTTATTTGAATTCGTTCTTTACAATTTTTTCTCTTTCTTCCATTTTTTTTATTCTTATTATATTTCTCCTATTCTATTATCACATTTTCATTCGTATCATCAATCCCAAAAGAGAGTAAATCCACATCGGAACTCAACGAGTATTGAAGGCAGACACATAGTTTGTGGCCAAGAAGATGTATGCTAAATAAAAGCTAATTGCTGAGTGTGCCAGCCTGTCAATAGCATCCCAATACTCATGATGAGAATGTTATCCTCGAATTGTCGGAGTTTGCAGAGACTTTTGATAGTTCACAACCTTAAAGTGATTGTTCAATCCCACTCCCCTGAGTTGGTTTTTCTTTATGAAAACAAAAATCAATCTCAATAGATGGAAAGAAAATTCAGGGTTTATGACTACTCTAATTGACAAATTGTTGATCTGTTTAGTAGTGCGGGTGGATTTGTGTTCGCGTGAAAAGATGATTTTGTTGTTCAGATTTTCAGTTATTCTGAGTTCTATATTGCTGTCTTGATAAAGAATGTCCCTCTCAACATTGAATGAAACTTTGTAGGCGTTTATTTAAATTGCAATGAGAATATTCGACTATCCCAGTTTTCAAAAATCTATTTGGTGCTTTTCCAACTCTAAGGTAAATCGGTTATTGTTGGTGATTTCAATTTCATTATTGATCAAGGTGAGAAACTTGGTGGTAATCCTAAATCTTATTCTTCTATTACTGTCTTTAATTACTTTATTTGAGATAACTCGTTGATTGATTTGGGAATGGTGGGTAGACCATTTACTTAGAATAACAGACGCAAGGAAGGTGAACTAATTCAAGAAAGGCTTGACAGAGTGCTTGCTGATGAATCTTGGTCCCAATTATACTCGCATTCCACGATCGTTAGACTATCAGAGACAGGTACTGATCACGCCCCCTCCTTTTGGACACTAGCTACAGACGGGAGAGATAAAAAAAAGAGATTCAAGTTTCAATTCCGTTGGTGTGGTGAAGAACAAATCATAACTTTATCAGTAAGGTCTAGAACTCAGATATAGAAGGGTTTAACGATGTACAGATTATTTCAAAAGTTTAAATTGGTTAGACACCAATTGGTTCTCTGGCAAAAGAACAACTCTATTAATTCTAAAAAGGAGATTGTAGAAGTTACTGCTCTTCTAGAACAAAAATGGGCATCAGGCATCATGGGAGACACTAAATTACTTGAGTTTGAAAAAACATATTTGGACGAAAATTTTTTTTAGAAAGACAAATCTAGAATTAAATGGCCGAAGGAAGAAGACCAAAATACAAACTTCTTCTATCGAAAATTTAAATCTAGAAGCAGAAGAAATAAGATATGGCATCTGCGGAGGGATAATGAGGATATGGCAACAACCAATGCTGATATTGTTAAAGTGGCTGAGGACTACGTTAATATTATTTTCACATCTTCTAATCAGGCGAATTCTGAGCCTTTTTTTCACAGAATTGTAGGCACATAAGACCTATTTCTATGATAGAGGTAAAAAGAGCTACTTTTAGTATCTACCCTCAGAGTACACCAGGAGAGGACGGTATAACGGCTAAATTCTTTTAATTTTACTAGAATATAGTGGGAGAAGACGTGTTCTTAATTATGAAGAGTTTCTTTGCTGGAAGTAGAATTTTGAAAAGGTTTAACCACACCAATATCTGTCTAGTGCCAAAGGTCTCAGATGCGAGTGATATGACTCAAATAAGGTCCATCAGTTTGTCTTCTGTTGTCTACAGAATCATTTTGAAGGTAGGATCTACAGACTCCAAGGGTGTATGAACAAGATAATTAGCTCTACTCAAAGTGCATTATTAATAGATAGATTTATTTTTGATAATATTCTTATAGCACACGAATGTATGCACTACCTTAAACAAAAGAAGCAAAACTTGGAAGACGAAATAACACTCAACCTTGATATGAGTAAAGCATATGATAGGGTGGAGTGGCATTTTCTATGGTTTATTATGGAGAAGTTGGGCTTTGAATCGAGATTCATTGACTGGATTCGTGAATTGTTGACAACCATTTTTTACTCTGTTGTGAAAAGTCAACCTTATGATTTTTTAAAATCAAATAAAGGCATATGTCAATGTGACCCTTTATCCCCTTTTTTTTTATTATGTGAAGAAGGATTTTCCTTCTTGATACACAAAGTAGAGCAAAATAGTCTCATTCGGGGAATTCAAATAAATAGAAGATGCCCAACTATATATCACTTACTATTCGCTAATGATTCTATTCTATTCGGTAAAGCCTTGGAAAATAGTTGTGCCTCTATTCTAGAATTATTGGAATCTTATGAGAGTTTCAGTGGACAAAGAGTTAATCTTAGTAAATCGGTCATATTCTTCAATAATAACACTCCAGAGTTGATTAGAACCTCCTTAACAGCTGATGCACCACTATTTCGTGGTATATTTTGTACTTAATTGAGTGGATTTTACTCACTAAACTCACACTTATTCAGATAATTCGCATGTTTTACATTTTCCTTCCTAATTTTGTTCTATGATTGAAAACATGCTTCTTTGACCTTAAATTACTAATTTTAATTCTCTCTTATTACCATTCGATGCCTTGATATGTGTGTTAAGTGTTTTCAGACTTTAACAGCACAGCTGAATATTCCTCACATAGGTGCACAGGATAAATATTTGGGTCTATCTTTCTTTATCAACCGCTCTAAAAAAAGTTACATTTAACTCAATCAAAGATAAGGTTCTTAAAAGGATACAAGGATGAAAAATGTGCTTGTTATCTAATGGAGGAAGACAGATATTACTTCGAGCAGTTGGTGAAGTCATACCAATATACATATTGTCATATTTTAAACTTATGGACAACTTGCTAAATAAAATTCATAGTATTCTAACTCAATTCTGGTGGGGGAAGCAAGGTTCTGAAAGACCAATGGTGTGGATTAGTTGAGATAAGATGACCAGGTCTAAGAAAGAAAGCGGGCTTGGTTTCAAAGATCTCAGAACTCAAAACCTGGCTCTTTTGGGTAAACAGTGCTGAAAAAAAAATCGTGTATCAACCTAACTCTCTTCTTTCTAGAATACTTAAAGGTGAATACTTCAGATTTAATTCTATCCTTACAGCAGAAGTAAGGACCTTATCTTCTTGGAGTTGGCAAAATATTCTTGAAGGGAGGCGAGTTGTAAAGAAAGGCATTAGTTAAAAAGTAAGTTCTGATGACATCCGAATCTTATCCAAACCATGGCTCCCTCCTCCTTATCCCTTCACTGTTCCACCATCTGTGGTACTACTATCAGATAGTTACCATTTGTTATAGGTGAAAGACCTGTTTTTGTCAAATAAATCGTGGAACAAAGTATTAATCTCAAATCTTTTCCCTCCAAAAATTGTTAAGTGAATCCTCTCCATAACCCCAGGAGAAGGTGAAAACATAATTCAATGGATAATAAACAGAGGAAAAACATATGATGTTGTATCTGGGTACAAAATTGCTTACCAATTTTACCATAACTCCATTGAATTTTATCCAAACTTCATGCAACAGATGTCAGTTTGGAGTCATTTATAGAAGCTGAAAATTTCTCACAAGATTTTGCTCTTTGCGTGGAAAATTCTCCATAGTAAGCTTCTTGTTCTGCTTCTCATCCACCAACGGTTCCCATCCACTTCGACAACTTGTCTAATTTGCAAGTCAGCTCCAGAATCACTCATGCACTGTCTATTTTTCTGTGGAGACGCTAATCTAGTGTGGAAGAAAAATCCTTTGACTTATCTCATTCCAGATCATAGATGTTCCTTGTTCTTCGATTGGTGGAGGGATTTGGTGTTACAAACTGAATTTCAAGGAACAAGCCCAAAAAGAACTCGACTGATTTTGATTATAACTTGAAATATTTGGAAGGAGGAGTGTCGGCGAGTCTTCGAGCATGTCCAGAATCTCTGGAAAAAGTGCTAGCAACATCGCTTAAGTCACCAGGAACTATCTATTTTACCTTATGCATAGTGCCCTAAAATTTTTTTGTTATCTACTTTTCTATATTATTTTCTTCTTATAATTTTACCTGTTCACAAATATTTAAAAATCTCCTTTTTCTATTTTTTCTTATCCTAAATTTTAGACATTATATTTATTTTTCTATTGAATAAAATACTACTATCATCTAAAAAAAAAAAAGTGTTCTATATAAATGACTGATTGTATAACTAATTTTTATACTATCTAACATAGTTGTTTAAAAAATATTTCACAAATAAATAATTAAAAGATATCTTTTTTTGGTTTATTCATTTTATATATTATTTTTGCCACGAGAAGAGAACCTATTGTGACCAAAGTCACAACGACCAAACACGACCCTAAAGATGGGCTCATTATGGCGCGCAGGAAAGAAGCTCTCTCTTGTTGCCTCCGCCGCTGCCGGTGGCACCGCGGCAGCGCTCATTGCCACCTCTGACGACCCCGCAACAGCTCTCAGGCTCTGCGCCACCGTTCCCCACCGCCTCCTCCGCGACGCCGTCACTGCCGCCAACATTGCGTTCGGTAAATAAACTGTAGATCTAACAGAAACTTCGTGGTTCCCGAAGTTTCTGCAAATTCAAAAATTCTTATCAGTTTTATCGATTATTTATTTATTTGTTTGTTTATTTATTTGTTTTTGGCTTCAAAGCTCAATCCTACTTCTTTTACCTTATTGAATTCTGTAAATTTGGATGCTAGTTTTGAGTTTGGGTTTCTATTGCTAAAAGTTTGTTTGGGGTTAAAGTGATTGACAATGTTGCACATCAATTTGTATTGTCTTTACCTTATTTGAATTAATAGTTCAAATTTGAATTAAGGTTTTGAGTTGTGAATTATGAATTTATGATGTTTCTACGCGTGTTTTCACATTGGTTTATTCACAGACATTATTTTTTCAGTGAGAATGAAGCTTGGAATAATGAAATGTGGTTTGCTGTGTCGTTGTTTTGTTAGATTATGAATATTCACTGCGTGGATTGCGGGAGGGAAGCATTGAGAGGGAGATGGTCAAGCATGAAGTTCACCTCCGGTCAGCAGAGAAACTTCGAGACTTGTGTTTTAAGAATGGTGGGATTTATATAAAGCTTGGGCAGCATCTTGGGCAGTTGGTATACTTCCTTTGCCTCTCCTTTTTGTTTGAATAGAAAAAAATATATGGTGATAACTGACTTTACCAATTGCAATCGTCCTCAGTGATGCAAAGGGAATACTCTGTTTGTTCTTTTATATGTTTATTTATGAACAGGAGTACTTGGTTCCTCAAGAGTATGTTATAACATTGAGGGAATCTATGCTAAATAGATGTCCAGTTTCTTCATATGAGCAAATATGTGAAGTATTCAAGAGGGAGCTTGGAGACACACCGGAAAATGTATAAATATTTTTGTTTGATTCATTTGTCCTTTATGTGTGTTATTTTTCTCCAGTCATGGTTGCGACTTTTCTCTTGAAATATTACTATTGTGGTGGATGAGTTTTGCTTTTTTAATTGTGTAGATATTTGCTGAGTTTGACCCAATTCCAATAGCAAGTGCTTCCCTTGCACAAGTCCATGTAGCCCGCACACATGATGGCCAAAAAGTTGCTGTGAAGGTTAAAAATAATGCTAATATTTCTTGATCATCTATTATTGAATATTTTGAATCATCTTTCTTCTGCATGAACATGTGTGTTAGTGTTTTTGCTGGGAATATCTTCATTTAAAATTTATCTGTTGTTGTTCAGGTTCAGCATGCTCACATGACTGAGACTGCAGCTGCAGATCATGCCACAGTGGAATTGGTTGTGAACACTCTGCATAGGTTTTTTCCCAGTTTTGATTATAGGTAAGTAGGGCTATAATACTATTGGCTAAGGAATTTACAGATGTCATGACTAGGAAACATTTGGAAGTCATCCAAGTCTGAACAACCACAACTGATGGATTGTATCTATTTTTTCGAAACAGCCTGATTGCCCTAAAATTTAAACTCTGAGTTGTCTCTTTAGTAAGAATTATTGATCATCAGTTACCTAGTTGCTTTGAATTCATGATTTATCAAACATTTGTTCATATCTGTCTGCAGGTGGTTGATTGATGAGATTAATGACAGTTTACCCAAGGTAAGTTGATTGTAACTTGAAAGCAATGCCTATGCCTAAAATATATCCATGCTTATTTGGGTGCTCTGCCTTCAATTTACAAAGATGGCATTAATATTGTATCTATACTTATATATTATTTCCTATTAATTCAATTTTGTGTGAAGAAGTTGGAATTTGGCATGCAGTTAAGAGGTTTGACCAAAAATGATCATGGGAACCTTAAATAAATTTTAAAATGTGGTCACAGCATCATTCTATATTTCTGTTAGTAAATATCGAAAAGAATATACTTTTTATGCTTGCTATTTCTCTTGCAATACATATACGGTAAAATAATTGACTATGTAGTTTTTTCTTGAACTATTGTGCTTTGAGTGTTAATCCTCCAACATATTGCATACCACAAATAAATGAGTTTTATATTATGATCAAGTTTTCATGTGACCGTGGTGGTTTATCTTCATCCTTGGATTCTGTTAGTTAAATTGAGCTCTGTTTATTTGGTTCCATTGCTCATTGAGATACAATATTGATCTCTTTATATTGAAGTTTTACACTGTTTACTTTGTCAAAATAATCAATTATATTTGAATATTTGACAATCGTTTGCGATATACAAAATTTTTACTTATTTAATTTCATGTTAACCTGGTTTCGTCATATGGCTGCAACATATACGATGCTAACGTGACATACATTTGTTTTAGTCATGAGTTTTTCCTGATATATGTAAGATTTGGCGTATCATGTGTTCTTACTTATCATTTTTTCATTCTGTATTCTTTTCTTTGCAATCCCCTTTTGATGGAAGTTTTGGACCTTTTTTCATATTTAGTTTCTTAAAATTATTGGTGGCAGGAATTAGATTTTTTGGTCGAGGCAAAGAATAGTGAGAAGTGTGTGGAAAACTTCCGGAAGTTGTCTCCTCATGTTGCAAATTATGTATATGCTCCAAAAGTATATTGGAATCTAAGTACCTCAAAGCTTCTAACGATGGAATTCATGGATGGTGCTCACATAAATGATATCAAGACCATTCGAAAACTTGGAATCCATCCACATGAACTTTCAAAATTGGTTGGTTCATGTTTTTTTACTTCACTTTATCCATGGTCAAATTTTTGGTTAATTGTATCCTGTTTTTTTGTTGTAACACATTATCATTTTGTTATTATAACTTGAGTTTGGGCAAGTGAAAGATGAGTTTTTGATTCCATATATAGTCCATAAACAAAATAGTTTAGTATAATGTGATCATTACTTTTTCAGGTAAGTCAGACTTTTGCTGAAATGATGTTCAAGCATGGGTTTGTGCACTGCGATCCACATTCCGCAAACTTATTGGTTCGTCCAATGCCTTCTGGGAAACGTAATATTCTGGGTGAGGTTTCCTTCCCTTGAGAAACGTAAACACTTTCTGTATTGTTATTAGCCTTCTTAGGCTTATTTTTGGGTCTCATCGACCATTCATGCAAGAAAGATTTTCTGTGTGGCTGCCGAATTGTGTTTGTATTCACAGTTAGTTGGGGGAGTTAGTTAATAATAAATAAAGGGTAAACAGGATTAATTAGTCACATTGATCATTTTGAGCCTTATTTCTTGGAGAGATTGTGAGGCTCCAGCTCTTCCACTTTACTTGTATTTCCCCCAATTTCCGGGTTCCTACCACATTGCTAGGTATTTCACAATGACTTTGTACTTGATACTTGAGAACATGAGACACATGAATTCATATGTGACATTATAAATCAAAGGAGATCTTTAAGATATTTATTTTTTTTCATTTCTATTACATGGTTGATGTAGGTTTTCAGTTTCTTGGTTGACAAAAATATTTACCGATTATGATGAGTATTTCTGATTTTGTAAAATAATAAAAATGGCTTTCACTTCCAAAACACCATACTAATTTTCTTTTTCTTTTTTTACCCTTTCCCATCAGAATACTAATTTTTGCTGGCTCCTTTAAATTTGATTAACTTTATTCCATTGACGTTTGTCTACTTGTAGCTCTGTTTGTTTTTTAGAAAAACTGCATTGTTGATATCTGTTGACTCTCATTTACTTTGTTTACTTTATATTAATTTCTTTTCTTATGTATAGGCTGGAGAAAACCTCAGTTGATTCTTTTAGATCATGGACTCTACAAAGAACTTGACTTCGATACAAGAACTAATTATGCTTCACTGTGGAAGGCTTTGGTATTTTCTGATGTTAATGCAATCAAGGAATATAGTGCAAAATTGGGTGCTGGAGAGGATTTGTATGTACTTTTTGCCGGAGTTCTGACTATGAGACCATGGAAAAGAGTTGTTGACCAATCACTGGATCATTTAGTTTTTAACGGAACAGAGAGTGAAATTTCAGAACTGCAGGTGAAATATTGTTTGATTGAAAACTTTCTCCATGATTTTGCTTTGTCAGACATAGGTTCATGTTATTCTGGATTATAATGATTGTACTACAGTTTCTGCGTTTAACATTGTCAACAATTCTCATCTTCATGCTGATTTCTTACCAAAAGGACTAGCAATGTTCATGAGAACTATAATGCTGTTCACTTTCTATTAAGCATAAAATTTACCCTGTTTTAACTAGATATAAAGATGTTCTCCATGGTTGATTTTCCTTTCTTAGCATGGTGAATAGCATTTCTTTAATGTACAATTCCTTGTATTTGTGCCTCCTAAATGAAAAACAAGAACTGAAATGATCTCTGAATTATTTTTGCAGATGTACGCTTCTGAATATTTCCACCAAATCTCAGAGCTTCTAAGGAGATTACCGCGTGTGATTCTTCTAATGCTGAAGACAAATGACTGTCTACGAGCAGTCAACAATTCTCTGGTACAAATCATTCCATGTTTTTCCCTGAACATCTTGTGTTAGATTAATGAATGCTCTTAAAATAAATGTAGCTTGTATCCAATAGTGCAATAGCCAACTAAGTGTCATAATTTGAGAATGTGTTCCATATGTTTGGTGCTGTTTATAATATGTATTCTTTTTTGCTTCTTGACCAGCTGCAAGGATCTTCTCTGGACACATTTTTCATTATTGGAAAGATTTCTTCCGAGGCTGTCATTGATGTGAAGATGTCGCAAAGTAAGTCCCTTTTAAGTTGGTTGAATGTCAGATTGGAAAAGATTTTGCTGGAAGTACGACTTTGGGGAATTCAGATAGTCTTGTGGATTTACCAAATAAGAAAGGCGCTATCTTGGTCTGACCAAGGATTAGTATAAAATTATTCATAAGCTACTAAACTACTTTTGTACTACTATAAACATTTTACAAATAATAAGCTCTTATACAAGTTATAGTGCATTCTTTGTCTCCGTGGTCAAAATCTCCTGCCCAATTTGCAGATTTTGTTTGAGCACGGATTGATGAATTGATTTATAGGTTGTGAGAGATAGGAAAGGAGCAACTAAAGCTTTTTTTTAAGGCTTTATTCATGTATTCAGTGTGTTGTTGTAAAATGCCCATTAATATGGGAAAAGTACAGTGAGAGATATATAGAATACTTTTTTACATTAATTTTATTTTGAATGGCTGAAGCCTGAAAGTGGGTAACTTGATAGTTGATACATGTGGCTTGTGCTGGTTTCTTTTATTAGATATTGCTTACTGTTTAGCCTGGTAACTTGAGTTATCTTTTTCTTTTCTAATTATGTTCTAAGATTATTAGATATTATGGTAACTTGAATTTTATATACAATCCTTCACTATTAAATTATAGTTTTTATTAATAGGACATAACTAAATAATTTAACTAAACACACTCATTATGGGTTCTTATTCCGCTAACAAGGTTAAACCCAGTTTCGAGGCATGGTGCAACATATTGAGGCATTGACTAGAGTCTCAGTTGCCCGTTTTGAACTTTAATGTTCAGACTTCAGAGTACATCTAAGATCAGTCCATAAATATGTTTTTGTTAGACATTTTAATTCGCAATAAATTTAAATGACTAAAATTTTATCTTGATTCTTGTCCATTTTACGAAAAGAGACATTCGTCTCGTTACGATTAAAAAATAACAATCTAACCTTTAAGCATCATCTTTGTTTGAAGACGAGATTTTTTCGGCAATTTATTTGTTAACGATACGTGACACGTTAGATGTTGTGTAATGTGTATTGCTCAACCATTTGAACAAAATAGTTTGCTTTTTATCCGAGTCAAAATTTTTAGGATAATGTTAGACCCTTCCCACAATAATAACAAACAGAGAATAAAATAGAGAAAAGAATGAAAGTAGAGAGAATAACAAAAATAACATGACCGCTACACTCACAAATTTTTTTGACAAACAAGTTTAAGTTAATCCTAATCCAACAAAACTTACTTATATAACACATGTATAAAATTATTTTATTTTTTTTTGTGTTCCATTTCCAACGATTGTATTCTGCATTCTTCTTCCTCCTCGATTTTTGTGTTTTTCTTTTTTTTTTTCGCGTTTCTTTTTCTTCGCGTGTTTCATTCTCATCGTCGTTCTTTTTATTGCTGCTGTTGTTGCTACATTTTTTCCTCCTCCTCTCTCTATTGAATTTGCAACATTATACATTTTTTTATATTTTTTTCTCCTAAAAAAATTATAAGAAAATGAAATAAGAAGATGAAAAAGAAACAACAGAAGATGAGGAGGAAAAAGAGGAAGATGAAGAGTTTTGAATTATGCAGAACTTATCAGAATATAAATACACCCAAACTTTTTTTTTTCAAAATACACCAAAAGTTTTTCAAAATATACCGAAACGAGAATGGAACAGATTCATCACAATAATAATTTAGATTTAGCAAAATTTTGCTACAAATGCATAAAAATATTTCTTTTAATGCTTTTTTTTCTTTTTTTTAGTTGAATGAATGTAGGTTCATTATTTTCCAAGTAATTTTGCAGTATTATATGTTTCTTTTTCTTCTTTGTTTGATTTTTTTATTTTTATTCTTATTAAAAGAGTAAAACAAAAAGAAATTTAACAAGAAGTGATGAGTTTGGAAAACTCTAATTTAATTTAATGATGATCAAACATTATTAATATGATTAATTACAAAATTACTAACTTGATTTCAATTCATATATGCTAATTTAAATAATTTTGTTCATGCAGATTTTAATTGGGCCGAAAGCAAAAGAAAATTGTTGCAAGCTCATAAATGTACCTTACCTTCAGCCTTGATGTTAAATTTGACTATGTTGGCTAAATTATTTTATTGGGCCAGTTTGATCTATTACTGCAAGCCCAAAGTGCTTTTAAGTATTTAGCTTAGTTTAAAGTGTGTTGGGCCAGATTGAATTTTGTTGCTACAAGCCCAATTAATAAGCTTTGTGTAAATGATCCAATGCTTGGTCCGAAACCAATTTTGAGAGAAAGCAAATATTTTGCTTCTAGCTTCCAACGAAATCCATTTCTATCATGTAATGGAACTCAAATTTCATTAAAGTGAAGTTAATACATGCATTGGAAACATGAGAGAGAGTTGGTCTTTGATTTGATGGACATCATCAAGCTACACGCTACTTAGCAAAGGGAAGTAAAAGCAAATTATTTTTATTTAATTTGTCAAGATCACTTAAGTGCTTTTCTTTTCTTCTCTCTCATTTCTTTCTTCTCTTTCGGTCATTACACAGCAAACCATGGAAGCTAAAGCTAGCCACCGAAGAGAAGGAGATGCACGCTACAAGACCATCTCAATGATGGCAAGAAAAAGAAAACTAAAAGTATGTTGTGGCTAAGATTCTCATCACTTGTGGTAAGATTTGGTGAAGAGATCTTGGCTTCTCCATACTAAAAATGGAAGAGAAGATTTTGGTCAGAGAAGAAGATCCTTGGAGGGATGGCTTGTCTCTGATTCTACTCAATCACCACAGGAGGTAGCTATAGTGGCTACGTGATAGAGGAGGTAGAGATTGGAGCAGATGAAGCTATCATCATCATGAAGCATCAAGGGCCAGGAGTTAATCTTGGAGATCAAGAAAAGGATGGAGGGCTCGGATTGATGAAGATTGGTGACCAAGGAAGGACTAGAGGTAATTTCATGTTGGATTTTGCATGGGTTATCTCTTCTCTCTTTCTGGCCAAACCAATTCTGTTTGAAGAAGAAGAAGATTAGCTTGGTTTGTTTGGTTCAACCTTGGAGGCTTCTCCCTATAAGTAAGGGTGAACAGTTAGGGTTTGATTCAAGGAAAGGAGTGAGAGTGGAAGGCATAGAGTTCTTATAGCTACCTAAGCTAGCAGAAGTTCTTCTCCATCAATGTTCTTCATTTTGTAATTTTCTATTTAATTTTGTCTGTCTTGAGTCTCATGGAAAAAGACAAACAGTGAGGTTTGTAAGAAAGAGCCACAGAGTGAAAAAAGGCAGAGTGTGCAAAATTAAAAGAAAAAGCTATAGATGTCCTAGAGGTCCTTTGTACATCTATGTTGTGTTTCATGATTCTGTGGGAATTTCCTTGCAAGTTAGGTTAGCACTTAGCAGTTGAAAAATTGGCAGTGACCAAGTCAAGTTCAGGATTGGGGTTTAGATTTTGGACTTGTTCCAGATAGGAAGGGTAGTTCCTAGGGAGAATTGGTGTTTGTAATCAAAGACGATTATAGTGAAATTCCATCATTGTTGTGATGGAGACTGGATGTAGGCTGCACTGCACTTAGCAGCTGAACTAGGATATATCTGGGTGTAATTTTCTCTCTCTTCTACTCCATTTCTGTTTCTGTTGCACAGGAGATAAAACTGAAAAATATCTCGTGTTGATCGACGAGACAAAAAGAAAAGTCTCGTGGCTGGGTACGAGACAAAAGAAAAATGTCTCGTGGCTGGTTACGAGACAAAAAGACAAAAAGTCTCCAGAAGTTGTTTCAAAGACCAGCAAGTGTTGTAAAGTGAAAAAGGGGCTAAGATTCAACCCCCCATTCTCTTAGCCACTGAAAACCATCAATTGGTATCAGAGCTTGGTCTCAAAGAGATCAAGCTTTGCAGCTTGGAGAAAAGATCCAGATGGCAGAAAACAGTGGCTCAAATCTGGTGTCCTACAACCTGACTGAAGGACAATCAAGCAACATACCTCCTCTTTTCAATGGGAAAAACTACACCTATTGGAAGGAGAGAATGAAGATCTTTGTGCAAGCAGTGGATTACAGACTTTGGAAGATTATCCTGGAAGGTCCTCAATATCCAACCGTCACAAGTGCTGAAGGAGTTGTCTCTCTTAAACCAGAAGCAAGCTGGACCGAAGAAGACAGAAAGAAGGTTGAACTCAACGCCAAGGCCATCAACTTACTCAACTGTGCTATCAGCTTTGAGGAATATCGACGGGTATCATGATGCACAACGGCAGAGGAAATCTGGGACAAACTTCTAGTTACTCATGAAGGAACCACCATTGTAAAGAAGACCAGGATAGATATGTTAAAAAGAGAGTATGAAATGTTTGCAATAAAGGAAGAAGAATCCATTGATGAATTGTTTGAGCGTTTCAACATCATCATTGTCGGCTTGGATGCTATGTGAATCAAGTATCCTGAATCTGTGCTAGTCAGAAGAGTGTTAAGATGTCTCACAAAAGAGTGGGAAACAAAAGCATTAATAATTTTTGAGAGTAGTGCTCTTGATTCTATGACATATGATGATTTGAAAGGAAACCTTCTTGCTTTTGAAAACACTTATTTAAAAAAGGATTCAAAAAAGAAAGGAATTGCTTTTACATCTGTGACTAACCCCCTGGATGATGAATCCAGTGATTCTGAAAATGAGTTTGTGTTGTTTGCCAAAAAAATTTAGGAAAATGGTGAAGCTTAAGGAGAGAGGCAAAGGAGGCAGTTCAAGAAGACAGAAGAGAGATCTCAACAAGGTGACATGCTACAACTGTAAAGAATCAGGGCATTTCAAATCTGACTGCCCTAAATTGAAGAAGGAAGAAAAGCCGAAGAAAGGAAAGAAAAAGGGACTGATGGCGTCATGGGAGGATCTGGAAAATGACTCTGAAGACAATGAAGAATCTGAAACAAAGTCTCAACCATGTCTCATGGCAGATCACATTGAACAGGTAGTCTTTCATAATCCAAACACTGAAGATCTTCATCTTATGATAGACCACCTTTCTGAAAAGATAAGATATTTTTTGCTTGATAACCAAGATCTTGAACAACAAATCACCATCCTTAAAGCAGAAAACAGTTTTCTCTAAGAAAAAGTAAGGGAGGCCGAAACTGCTTGTGAACTTGTTGAAGAAAATAAGCAGTTAAAAGCCCAACTTAGGAGCTGTGAAAGTGACCATTTAGTTGTTGCATATGCAAACTGTTTTAAACAAAATGAAGAGTTGCTTAAGGAGGTCAAAAGACTTAAAGATGACTTAGCCAAGTTCACTCAAAGTTCTGAAAATCTAAATCAAATCTTGGCTAGTCAAAAACCTCTTTATGATAAAGCTGGCTTGGGGTTCTATAAATCTGTTGAGAAACCTTATTTTGAAAATGTTACTTCATCTTCCAATGATACAAGGTTTCAAAATCCAACAAGCTTTAACAAAACAACAACTCCAAGGTTTTGTAGGCTATGTAACCGAAATGAACACTTTCCCATTCAACGTTTTTTTGGTGAAAGGATGATTGGTGATAAAGTTTACAAAGTTGTTTTTGATTATAATGGCTTAGGACATAAGATATGGTTTAACGTGAAAGGATCCAAGAAAATTTGGATACCTAAGGTCACTTGAGCTTATTTTATAGGTGTGCCTAGCATCCAAACGGAAGGAGTATGTGGTATATGGACAGCGGATGCTCTAGGCATATGACTGGAAAGACAACCTTCTTCATAAAGCTTGACGAATATGATGGAGGATTTGTCACTTTTGGTGATGATGCTAATGGAAAGATAGTGGTTGTTGGGAAAGTTGGTAAAAGCTTTTCATCTTGTATAAATGATGTTCTTCTTGTAAATGGTTTGAAACATAATTTACTTAGTGTAAGCCAATTGTGTGATCTAGGATTTGAAGTTATTTTTAGGAAGTTTGTGTGTTTGGTTGTTTGTGAAAAAACTGGGGATATTTTATTTGAAACTAAAAGGTGCAATAATGTGTATGGATTGACTCTTGAGGACTTAAAAGAACAAAATGTAACATGTTTTGCTTCTCTTGAATCTGAAAAATGGCTATGGCATAGAAAGTTTGGTCATGCTAACATGTACCAAATTTCTAAGTTAATCAAGAAAAATCTGGTTAGAGGAATTCCAAATATCAAATTTGATAAGGATCTTACTTGCGACGCTTGCCAATTGGGCAAACAAGTAAAATCCTCTTTTAAATCAAAAGATGGAATCTTAACTAAAAGGCCATTAGAGATGTTATACATTGATCTTTTTGGTCCAACAAGAACTCAAAATTTAGGAGGTAGACACTATGGTCTAGTGGTGGTAGATGATTACTCTAGATTTGGTTGGGTACTTTTTCTTGCTCATAAAAATGATGCTTTTCATGATTTTTCAACCCTTTGCAAGAAAATTCAAAATAAAAAAGATTTAAAAATTGCCCATTTGAGAAGTGATCACGGAAGAGAATTTGAAAACCAAGACTTTGAAAAATTCTGTGATGACTTTGGAATTGCTCATAACTTTTCATGTCCTAGAACCCCTCAACAAAATGGGGTGGTTGAGAGAAGGAATAGAAGCCTTCAAGAGATGACTAGGGCCATGTTTTGTGAGAATGAGATTCCTAAATTTTTATGGGCTAAGCTGTAAATACAACTTTTTACATTTTGAATAGGACAATTATTAGAAAAGGGTTGAAGAAAACTCCCTATGAGCTATGGAAAGGAACCCCTCCAAATCTTAAGTATTTTCATGTTTTTGGATGCAAATGCTTTGTACTTAACAATAAAGAAAACCTTGGCAAATTTGATCCAAAATCCTATAAAGGGATGTTTGTTGGATACTCCA
This sequence comes from Arachis ipaensis, assembly GCF_059453495.1. Classification (NCBI taxonomy): domain Eukaryota; kingdom Viridiplantae; phylum Streptophyta; class Magnoliopsida; order Fabales; family Fabaceae; genus Arachis; species Arachis ipaensis. The sequence continues at coordinate 35,239,585 of NC_142435.1, read as the reverse complement.
CCACTAGCAAGGCCTATAGGATTTATCTCAAAGAATATAGGACCATAGAGGAATCCATACATGTCTCTTTCTGTGATTCTAATTCAATTTCCAGTACTGTGATAGATAATGATTCAGATTGTGAAGAAGCTGGAACAAGTAAAGAAAATCCCAAGTCTGCTCAAAATGAAGAATCTGCCAGTCAAGTTTTGTCTCGTCAGATTGGAGGAGATGTAAGACCCAAGACTTTTGGAAAAGTTCTATTTTGAACTAATCTCAAACCATATATCTATTTACAGTTTTAATTTCATAAATTATCTTATTGAAGGTTTAAAGGTAGTTTTGATTAATTGGATTTGAAATAAAATTAAGGTTATCATCCAAACTCTATCATTTTTAGATTAATTTCGATTTATAACTTAAAGTTCTAGAAATCCAAAAATAATGAGTTTGGGCTATTTAAATAAAGATTTCATCTAATTTTACATTTATTGAGTTATTTTATATATTTAAATTGTAAAGTTGGTAGTTGTGAAATAATAAAGATTTTATATGATTTGGATTAAATAAGTAAAATATTAAATATTAATACTACTATTTTGGAAAATGAAGAAATTAAATATATTAATTCTAATTATTTGACTTGGACATTTAATTGAAAATAATTTGTGAAATTGATGAACAAATAGTATTTTTATACATTATTATTGTTGGGTTAAAAGTAATTTCTAATTACTATACTATCCCTACTTTTATTTGAAATTACAAAACTAACCTATTACCCTAATTTTGTTAAAATTACTGAAATGTCCCTAACCCTAATTAACACACATTTTTCCTTTACTCCAAATGAAACCCTAATTTCCCTTTTTCCCTCAGCCGAAAACCCCTTTCCCCCAAACTAACGGCAGCAGCAGCTGCAAACAAAATGAAACAAAAGAAAGGGATTAAGGGGAAACGGGAAGAAGGAGAGGGGAGATGGGAGGAACGGCGCTGGCGAGGAGCCACTGCTGCCGCCGCCGCGTCGAGGCTGAGACACAGAGAGGGAGAGGGAGACTGAGCTGCGGCAGGGAGGAAGAAAAGCGTCGCGCCTCACCCCCGCCAGCCTTGGGGTCGCCGTTCATGCCTCGTCGCGTCACCATTAGTAGTCGCCGTCTTCGCCAACCATGGCGGAGAGAGAGGAGGCGAGCGCGAGCCAAGATCCACGCCAGAGAGCTGCTGCTACTGGGTTCTGCCGCCGCCATCCACCCTCCCTGCTGCCAGTCTCCGTTCGCGAAGAATAGAGGGAGTTCGCGTTGCCGTCAGGTCCGCCATCAGATCCGCTGTTCCTCGCCGTTTCTGTCACCGCCGTCAGTGCCCTGCTGTCACCGCCGCCGCTGCTGGGAGCTGCACTGCCGTGACCGAACTTCTGCCGCTGAGAACCGTCACTGCTGCCGCCGGTAATGCCACTGCCGGTAAGGGCTTAAGTTGGTCTTCGTTTCCTTTGGGTTTCCGGAATCTTCATTGTAGTTGTATGTTAGTTTCAGTATCGTCGCCGAAGATCTGGTTGCCGCCGCCACTCGAGGTGGTTGCCAGGGCTGCCGCCAAGCCGGTACAGGGAACGCTGCAGTTTCATTTTCTTAGTTCGGTAAGTATTCATGTTTTAGAAAACCCCTACGTTAGTATTCTATCATGTTTGGTTATAAACTCTGAGGTTTGGTAACGTAGGTTCGAGTTCTGTATGTCGAATACCATTTCTAAGTTGCTGTGAGTGCTGGGAAAGTGATCAGGGGCTGAGTTTGTGTTTGCTGTTGATTTCGGGTTGAGCTTAAAGGTTTCGTTAGTGCGTTTTGGGTTATGGTTCGACGAATCGAGGTAGGGGCTTTTCATACAAACTAATTTATTTTAAATTGGAAATTGTTATAAATAGATATGATGTGCGAATTGCATTTCTGGTGATTAAGTGAGTCTTATGAATTGTCTGATTTGTATTGGATGAATATGATTGCTTGTTTGATTGAAATAATGTTTGATTTTGTCCAAAATGGAGGTTTTTGGTTGTTTTGAATTGAAAAGATTTTAATAATTAAAGTCTGAGTTTTCTTACTGGAAACTGATTTGGTCTTGAATCCCTTGGAAAAAAAGTTGATTGGTTTGGTTGGGACCCGAAAAGGGTGGCAAAGTCCAAGTTTTAGGGGAGATGCTGCTGAAATTTCTATAAAATCTGATATTTGGAATGAAACGTTATTTTGAAAATAATGAACTATGTTTGAATTAAATGTTTGGTAAATAAATTATGTTTGAATTTACTTTATTAAGAAAATTATATGTTTTGGATGCAATTTATTTAAGAAAGGAATTATGTTTTAAAGTCAATTTAAATATGAAAGTTCTCCTGTTTTGGAATTTGATTTAAGTAAACAAATTGGAGGAGTTTTAGTGGATTTAAAAGAAACTAGATTTCGATTGACTGATTTCACTTTACAACGTTTTGAGAAAAAGTATGAAGTACTCTTTGAATTCTTGATTTAGAAAAAGGAAAACAATTTTCGAACCCTTTGGAAACACTTCAGATTTTGGAATGAAACTGAAATTTGTTTTTGGATCCAAACGACTTGATTTTGGGTTTGACTTCCACTTTATTTACTCAAATTAAGAAGCTAAAGTTTTAGAGGTTTTTGATGAACTTAAGGAAATTTGTTGGTTTATTCTCCCCTGAAGTCTTGAGACTCCGCTGAGGAATTTTTATGACCAAACCTTGATTTAAAAATGAAGGATTTTGAGTCTTTAAAAAGAGATTTTGAATTTGGCCTGATTTTGAGATTGTTTGGAAGTTCTGGAAAGATGTGGAAAGTGGCTCCGTTTTGAAAAGTGATTCTTGGCAAGATGTGAATTGAATATGTTTGTTAATTAAAAGTAAATGGGCCAAGAATGAGTTTGAAATAAGTTGTTGAGCCTGATTGATTGTGGATATCATCAAGATTGATGAGTTATTACTTGGTAGGCGTAAGGGCCGGGTTCGTCCCGCTTATGCTGAGAGATTTGATAATTGACGAGATTGTTGATAAGTCGTTTGCGCCTGGCAAGGACGGTGGTTAATCCCGCTTGTCGAGGTTGCGGCGCCCGCGTAAGGACGGTGGTTAATCCCGCTTACGTGTAGATGTGAAGTCGGAGGCAAAGTATCCCGCTCACATCCTTTCGGATCACAGGAGTGTGCAGGCACTGGCATCCTGGACCGTGTAGCGGGCACATTATCCCAGAGGGTTCCCATTTATACATGATCGAAAGGCAACATTCCCATGGGAATGTGTCGGGTTGGCAATTGAACCAACAATGTGATATCACAGCCAGTAGGACAGGCATTCATCATTTGCATCTATGTGATATTGTTTGGGTGCGCATATTGTATTTGGTTTGCCTATGTGAATACTTATGTTAACTGCTAACTGTTATACTTGTTGTGATTGCTCTTGATTGTGCTTGAACCACATTAATTGTGATTGTGTTTGAATTGATTGGTTTGTGAAGAGTTGGTTGCTGATCTAGCTGTTTGGGCCGGGGGCCGTGTTGGATTGGATGGGCTTGAGGCCGTGATTGGTATATTGAGTCCTAGTTCTATATAAGTATCTGATCGGTTCAGCATAGACTTAATGAACCTATGCTTGGAACGGGATGATCATTTATATCGCGTAGGTAACTGCTTTCATGATTGCGGTCTAGGAAAAACTTTTCATAAATTTTTTTAGGAAAAAGGTTTTGTTTTAGAATATTTGAGAAATTTAGCAAGTCTTCAAAAAGGAATTTTCTGGATTTCGAATGTGAACCTATGGTTTTTGGAAAGACTCATAAGACGAGCAATGATCACTGAACTCTAAGAATGATCTTATCTTTACGTATCTTGTTATAGCAAATTCTGTAATCCTATAGTGAGAACAAGCGAGGACGACTTTCTCACTCCCCTACAGGTTATTCCTTTTCAGGATATGGAAGACGAAGCTTCAGGAGAGTTATGTTTATTTTCTGTTTATTCGGTCTTTTTGTATTACCGTAGCTATTATTTTTCCCTCACCTTTATCTTTATGAAGCTTGTAAGAGGGATAGGAAATTATGATATGTATAATTGTAAACTAGTGTTATGTATATGTATATGTATATGTATATATATATATATATATATATATATATATATATATATATATATATATATATATATATATATATATATATATATATATATATATATATATATATCTTAAGGTTATATCTGAATTGTATGTGCATGTATGTTTAGGTTTTCACGAAAAAGAGTTATCGAAGTGTTATGCGGTTTTAAGTTTTAAACAGGCTCATATTTTAGTCTTAAATATTATAAAAGTCGTGGTAATACGCGAGCTATCAGAGTGGCGCAGCCGGAAGCGTGACATTTTGATAGTTAGGGTGTTACATTTGTGGTATCATAGCAGTCTTTGCTGTAGAGCCTGAGGAATGGATTGACTATGCTTCAATTGCATACTCTGAGCGTTTGTCATGTATTAGGTCTTGTCGAATGACGAGAATTAGAGCTTTATGCACATGACAGTCTATTGATTAATGCCATTAATCTTGTATTGCGTAATTCCTGATATTAAGTTTGGCCAGCTTAATACTAGTGAATTATGTATATGAGAGCACTGATGGGTTATCATAGATGATATACGAGTTTTGAGTAAAGTAAATCGCGGGTTTTGGGAACGCTAGAAACTATTTTTCGAGGCTACTCAGTTGTGTGCTTTGGATTCTGTTGGAGTCATGTGACTTATTGTTTCTTGACCTATCTCTATGTTTTTGTTGCCTTTTCTTTTGGAAAACAGTTTGGTGTTTCCGATCCTATTTTTCTATTCATATGCATTCTTATTTGATCCTAAATTGCATATACCAGTTTGAGTTTCTTGGTGTATCTGTCTGTCTCTGTTCGAACTCTTTTCTTGATCCGTGTTATTTTCCAACATGACTTTGAACTTGTCTTTGTGCAGTGTACCTTTTTATATCCTTATTCCGAGTCTTTTTTAAAAAGAAATGGTGATTCGGTTTTTCACTTAATTGACTATGATTATAATCAATTTTCAAACTTTTATAGAATCGCTTTTGATTTGATATACACCTATCTATATAAAACTTTGAAAATTTCTGATACAACTTAAAAATTATTTATTTAATCCCCCACATGTTCTTTTACTAGTTTATGGAATTATACCTACTCTAAGTACAACTTGATTTTCTAATAGTTTTATTATAATTCTTATGCCTATGTTTATTTGATTATGTACTTAAGTATTTTTTTTAAACTTTTGAAAGAAAAGATTTTCGCCCTTATTCTGGTTGATTTTCGTTTGACAAACTTTGCCTAAATTAATTTAAGTTGGAATTGATTTTGCATAACGCATTATTTATGCACTCGTCCTTTTGCAATTATTAGGCTAATTTCTTTTTAAACTCTTCATGTTTATCGATGTCATACTTGATTCTATTCTTAATTATTATTTTACTTTTATGAACATCAATACTAGTCTTAGTTTTCCTTTCTCTTATAAATCTTATACTCATCCGAGTTAACTTGAAATTGTTTCTATCTAGTGCGTTGTTTGTCCCCTTAATTGTCCTTCTTTATTCAAAGGTTCTTTCTTGAAAAACCACTGTTGATTGAGTTGTCTTTTCTTACTAGTTTTGTATTCTTTTGGATCAATGAAAAGTTCGTTTGATGTCCCATGCCTCGTGACTCTTGTTCGAACTCCCTTGATTTAAGATTCTTTCTTGTTTGGTCTGACTTCTTTCTAAGTACCTCTTAATATTCTTGAATGTTCTTATGTGATGGTAATTTCAAGTGTATTCTTAGAGTTTTGATGTGAACTTTTGAAACAAGTTTTGGATTCTCTTAAGAAATTTAAATCAATTCTTCTCGCTTAAAATTGCATCCATAGTTATTCTTTAAATTGACAAAGTTGTTTTAAAGTTGGCATGCACTATTTTAAATAGAGTATTGAAACCGACTGATAAGCAAATTTTTACCTCGGGTTTCCTTTTCTAAATAGAGTTCAACCTGTTCCATATTTGCTATAAATTTTATACACGCTTGCCTAAATATAAACTTTGAGGATTCTTGAACGAACATTTGATTTTCTTACGACCTTGCCACAATTTCAGTGTATACCTTTATTTGAATTAAGTACCTAAATGTCTTTCAAGATTTCGAAAAATTGTTTTGGCCTTAACCCAATTGACTTTCATTTTTTCAAACATCACCTATTCCATCTTTTACTTGGAAACTACTTAGACAAAATGCAATTTAGTTTTCTTCTAACCACATTGCAGTTTTGACATACGTTCCTGTCACCCTTTTGTGAAATGCGAGTTACATACTTTTCTTTTAGCACATGAAGTGATCTTCCTTCAGTTTTTCATTCTTTATATTCAAATGTATTATGTGAACTTGATCAAAAATTTTAAACCTTGAGAGTGTCATCACTAGCTTTAGTTGACCTTCTTCTATGATTTTATACTTGTTAACTCAGCTTGATTTAGTTCCAAACTACTGTCTTGCTTATCCTTTTTGTGTTCCTATCAGTTATCTCTGATTCAGGAGTCATCCTTGAGGTTGTTAAACTGAATTTCTTTTCAATACTCTTCATCGATTGTACATCCTTGTTTACTAGTAGATTCAGCAGTTCTTTCAAAACTCTTGCGGAGTTTATCCTCGTTGTTTGTCCTTCTTTTTCGATGTCTTTTTTCTTTTTGAGTAAACTCGAGAATTGTTTTGCTGTCACGTGCGATCTTTGGGTATAGTAATGCGATGCGTTAGTTCTTTAAGACCTGTTTGTAGATACGGAAGGTGAAGCGGTAAGAGTGCAACGTTATGAGAAGTTGTGGGAGTTTTGTTTCTCGTGGAGGAGTCTGCGGATGTTAGGTTTGTGACCGGTTATGGAGTTGTGAAGTGATTGATGGAGTTGGGAAGTTGAAGTTTCGAATGGGAAAGAGATCTGTGAGGGAACGCTATATCCGTTGTTTTAATACCAACTTGTCTTGTAGCCTTTTTGCCACATTAACTATAGCTTTGCCTTGTGAACACCCATCTTGACTTGCACCCTATTTGGTTCCTCCAAGCTTTTGTAGAATTTCGAGATCATATAAGCTTCTTGCATTGAGCCTATCTTGTATCTTTCACCTTACACTATACCTTACTCTTATATTTAAATCTTAGGGTTATCCGGTATTTGAAGTTTTATATATGTGTTATGATTTCTATCTTAAAAAGTATTTAAAAAGAAGAGTGCTAAGTCTATGTATTATCTTATGTGTTACTTTAATTTTCGAGGACGAAAATTTTTATAAGGTGGGTGGAATGTAAGACCCAAGACTTTTGGAAAAGTTCTATTTTGAACTAATCTCAAACCATATATCTATTTACAGTTTTAATTTCATAAATTATCTTATTGAAGGTTTCAAGGTAGTTTTGATTAATTGGATTTGAAATAAAATTAAGGTTATCATCCAAACTCTATCATTTTTAGATTAATTTCGATTTACAACTTAAAGTTCTAGAAATCCAAAAATAATGAGTTTGGGCTATTTAAATAAAGATTTCATCTAATTTTACATTTATTGAGTTATTTTATATATTTAAATTGTAAAGTTGGTAGTTGTGAAATAATAAAGATTTTATGTAATTTGGATTAAATAAGTAAAATATTAAATATTAATACTACTATTTTGGAAAATGAAGAAATTAAATATATTAATTCTAATTATTTGACTTGGACATTTAATTGAAAATAATTTGTGAAATTGATGAGCAAATAGTATTTTTATACATTATTATTGTTGGGTTAAAAGTCATTTCTAATTACTATACTATCCCTACTTTTATTTGAAATTACAAAACTAACCTATTACCCTAATTTTGTTAAAATTACCGAAATGTCCCTAACCCTAATTAACACACATTTTTCCTTTACTCCAAATGAAACCCTAATTTTCCTTTTTGCCTCAGCCGAAAACCCCTTCCCCCCAAACTAACGGCAGCAGCAGCTGCAAACAAAATGAAACAAAAGAAAGGGATTAAGGGGAAACGGGAAGAAGGAGAGGGGAGATGGGAGGAACGGCGCCGGCGAGGAGCCACTGCTGCCGCCGCCGCGTCGAGGCTGAGACACAGAGAGGGAGAGGGAGACTGAGCAGCGGCAGGGAGGAAGAAGAGCGTCGCGCCTCCCCCCCGCCAGCCTTGGGGTCGCCGTTCATGCCTCGTCGCGTCACCATTAGTAGTCGCCGTCTTCGCCAACCATGGCGGAGAGAGAGGAGGCGAGCGCGAGCCAAGATCCACGCTGGAGAGCTGCCGCTACTGGGTTCTGCCGCCGCCATCCACCCTCCCTGCTGCCAGTCTCCGTTCGCGAAGAATAGAGGGAGTTTGCGTTGCCGTCAGGTCCGCCATCAGATCCACTGTTCCTCGCCGTTTCTGTCACCGCCGTCAGTGCCCTGCTGTCACCGCTGCCGCTGCTGGGAGTTGCACCGCCGTGACCGAACTTCTGCCGCTGAGAACCGTTACTGCTGCCACCGGCAACGCCACTGCCGGTAAGGGCTTAAGTTGGTCTTCGTTTCCTTTGAGTTTCCGGAAGCTTCATTGTAGTTGTATGTTAGTTTCAGTATCGTCGCTGGAGATCTGGTTGCCGCCACCACTCGAGGTGGTTGCCGGGGCTGCCGCCAAGCCGGTTCAGGGAACGCTGCAGTTTCATTTTCTTAGTTCGGTAAGTATTCATGTTTCAGAAAACTCCTACGTTAGTATTCTATCATGTTTGGTTATAAACTCTGAGGTTTGGTAACGTAGGTTCGAGTTCTGTATGTCGAATACCATTTCTAAGTTGTTGTGAGTGCTGGGAAAGTGATCAGGGGCTGAGTTTGTGTTTGCTGTTGATTTCGGGTTGAGCTTAAAGGTTTCGTTAGTGCGTTTTGGGTTATGGTTCGACGAATCGAGGTAGGGGCTTTTCATACAAACTAATTTATTTTAAATTGAAAATTGTTATAAATAGATATGATGTGCGAATTGTATTTCTGGTGATTAAGTGAGTCTTATGAATTGTCTGATTTGTATTGGATGAATATGATTGCTTGTTTGATTGAAATAATGTTTGATTTTGTCCAAAATGGAGGTTTTTGGTTGTTTTGAATTGAAAAGATTTCAGTAATTAAAGTCTGAGTTTTCTTACTGGAAACTGATTTGGTCTTGAATCCCTTGGAAAAAAAGTTGATTGGTTTGGTTGGGACCCGAAAAGGGTGGCAAAGTCCAAGTTTTAGGGGAGATGCTGCTGAAATTTCTATAAAATCTGATATTTGGAATGAAACGTTATTTTGAAAATAATGAACTATGTTTGAATTAAATGTTTGGTAAATAAATTATGTTTGAATTTACTTTATTAAGAAAATTATATGTTTTGGATGCAATTTATTTAAGAAAGGAATTATGTTTTAAAGTCAATTTAAATATGAAAGTTCTCCTGTTTTGGAATTTGATTTAAGTAAACAAATTGGAGGAGTTTTAGTGGATTTAAAAGAAACTGGATTTCGATTGACTGATTTCACTTTACAACGTTTTGAGAAAAAGTATGAAGTACTCTTTGAATTCTTGATTTAGAAAAAGGAAAACAATTTTCGAACCCTTTGGAAACACGTTAGATTTTGGAATGAAACTGAAATTTGTTTTTGGATCCAAACGACTTGATTTTGGGTTTAACTTCCACTTTATTTACTCAAATTAAGAAGCTAAAGTTTTAGAGGTTTTTGATGAACTTAAGGGAATGAGTTGGTTTATTCTCCCCTGAAGTCTTAAGACTCCGCTGAGGAATTTTTATGACCAAACCTTGATTTAGAAATGAAGGATTTTGAGTCTTTGAAAAGAGATTTTGAATTTGGCCTGGTTTTGAGATTGTTTGGAAGTTCTGGAAAGATGTGGAAAGTGGCTCCGTTTTGAAAAGTGATTCTTGGTAAGATGTGAATTGAATATGTTTGTTAATTAAAAGTAAATGGGCCAAGAATGAGTTTGAAATAAGTTGTTGAGCCTGATTGATTGTGGATATCATCAAGATTGATGAGTTATTACTTGGTAGGTGGTGCACGAATTGTAAGTCAGACTTTTTACAACTCGTACCACTAACCAGCAAGTCCACTGGGTCGTCCAAGTAATACCTTACGTGAGTAAGAGTCGATCCCACGGAGATTGTTGGCTTGAAGCAATCTATGGTTGTCTTGTAACTCTTAGTCAGGAAAATAATAAAATAATTCACTTATCAAATTTGATTGCAAGGAATAAAGGGCAGAACACAAATTATACTTGTATGCAATGATGGAGAATATGTTGGAGTTTTGGAGATGCTTTGCCTTCTGAAATTTTGCTTTCCTCTGTTTTCTGATTCACGCACGCATGTCCTCCTCTGGCAAGCTGTGTGTTGGGGGATCACCGTTGTCAATGGCTACCATCCATCCTTCCAGTGAAAAGGGTTCAGGTGCGCTGTCACCGCACGGCTAATCATCTGCAGGTTCTCAGTCGTACCGGAATAGGATTTACTATCCTTTTGCGTCTGTCTCTACGCCCAGCACTCGCGAGTTTGAAGCTCGTCACAGTCATTCAATCCCTGAATCCTACTCAGAATACCACAGACAAGGTTTAGACTTTCCGGATTCTCTTAAATGCTGCCATCAATCTAGCTTATACCACGAAGATTCCGATTAAGAGATCTAAGAGATATTCATTCATTCTATGGTTGAACGTAAGTGGTTGTCAGGCACGCGTTCGTGCAGGAATGATGATGATTGTCACGTTCATCACATTCATATTGAAGTTCGAATGGATATCTTAGATAGGAACACGCATGTTTGAATGGAAAATAGAAATACTTGCATTAATTCATTGAGACATAGCAGAGCTCCGCACCCCCAACAAAGGAGTTTAGAGACTCATGCCGTCAAAAGGTACAAAGTTCAGATCTAAAATGTCATGAGATACAAGACAAGTCTCTAAAAGTTGTTTAAATATTAAACTAGTAACCTAGGTTTACAGAAAATGAGTAAACTATGATGGATGGTGCAGAAATCCACTTCTGGGGCCCACTTGGTGTGTGCTGGGGCTGAGACTTAAGCTAATCACGTGCATAGGGCTGTTTTGGGCGTTCAACGCCAGCTTTGGATCATTTTCTGGCGTTGAACTCCAACTTGCAACTTGTTTCTGGCGCTGGATGCCAGACAGCAACATGGAACTGGCGTTGAATGCCAGTTTATGTCATCTATCCTTGAGCAAAGTATGGACTATTATATATTGCTAGAAAGCCCTAGATGTCTACTTTCCAACTCAATTAGAAGCGCACCATTTGGACTTCTGTAGCTCCCGAAAATCTACTTTGAGTGCAGGGAGGTCAGAATCCAACAGCATCAGCAGTCCTTTTTCAGCCTGAATCAGATTTTTGCTCAGCTCCCTCAATTTCAGCCAGAAAATACCTGAAATCACAGAAAAACACACAAACTCATAGTAAAATCCAGAAATATGAATTTTGCTTAGAAACTAATGAAAATAAACCAAAAACTAACTAAAATATACTAAAAACTATATGAAATTAACCCCAAAAAGCGTATAAAATATCCGCTCATCACAACACCAAACTTAAACTGTTGCTTGTCCTCAAGCAACTAGATAAATAAAATAGAATACAAATAATTTAAGAAGCAATAATATCTCAGAGTTTTTTTTTTTTGTGAAGCTCAGATCCTAATTATATGAGCGGGGCTAGTAGCTTTTTGCTTCTGAACAGTTTTGGCATCTCACTTTATCCATTGAAACTCAGAGTGATTGGCATCTATAGGAACTCAGAATTCAGATAGTGATATTGATTCTCCTAGTTCAGTATGTTGATTCTTGAACACAGCTACTTTATGAGTCTTGGTCGTGGCCCTAAGCACTTTGTTTTCCAGTATTACCACCGAATACATAAATGCCACAGACACATAATTGGGTGAACCTTTTTAGATTGTGACTCAGCTTTACTAAAGTCCCCAATTAGAGGTGTCCAGGGTTCTTAAGCACACTCTTCTTTTGCTTTGGACCTTGACTTTAACCGCTCAGTCTCAAGTTTTCACTTGACACCTTCACGCCACAAGCACATGGTTAGGGACAGCTTGGTTTAGCCGCTTAGGCCAGGATTTTATTCCTTTAGGCCCTCCTATCCACTGATGCTTAAAGCCTTGGGATCCTTTTTATTTACCCTTGCCTTTTGATTTTAAGGGTTATTGGCTTTTTGCTCTTGCCTTTTGGTTTTAAGAGCTTTTGGCTTTTTCTACTTGCTTCTTTTTTTTTCTGCAAGCTTTGTTCTTTGCTGCTTTTTCTTGCTTCAAGAATCATTTTTATGATTTTTCAGATTATCAATAACATGTCTCATGTTCATCATTCTTTCAAGAGCCAACATATTTAACAGTCTTAAACCTCAAATTCAAAAGACATATGCACTGTTCAAGCATTCATTTAGAAGACAGAAAGCATTGCCACCACATGTAAATAATTAGAATTTACCTTATTAAAAACTCGAAAAATATTGCCTCTTATTCTAAGGAAATTCTTCTATTTTATTCATGTTTATTGATGATGATAAAATTAAATTATAGCTTAATTGGGGATAAAATCAAAAATATAGATACTAATTACTACTATATGACTCCTAAGGTAAAACTAAAATAAGAACAGTTATCACAGAGTTAAGGCTAAGATTAGAATTTAATAACCTTTGTTCTGGGAAGTGGATGTTCCTCTAATCTGCGGGGTGCTTGGTCCTTCAAGAGATAATTTCTGGCGCTTCAATTCCCTTAAATCACGCCCTTGCTTCTCCTGTTCTTTAAGCAAATAGCAAAGAATGCTACTTTGTTCCTTCTGTTCTTTCTGTATTTGTTCTATAGCTTCTTGCATCTTGGTAATAGATGTTTCAAGATACTCCCAGTATTCAGATTGAGGGATTTCTGGAAGAAATTCCTGTGTTTTCTTCTTGATGGGGTCATCTTGTGCTTGTTGTTTTTCCATTGATGCTTTGGTGATTGGCTTCTCAACTGAGATATACTCAGTTATTCCCATCCTTACTCCAGCGTCCTTGCAGAGCATAGAAATCAAGCTTGGATAAGCCAACCTGGCATCTTTGGAATTTTTATTTGCAATTTTGTAGAATTCAGTTGAAATCAGTTGATGAACTTCCACTTCTTTTCCCATCATGATGCAATGGATCATCACTGCTCTTCTAATAGTGACTTCAGAATGGTTGCTAGTGGGCAGCAGAGAATGCCCAATAAAGTCCAGCCATCCTCTGGCGACTGGTTTGAGATCTTCTCTTTTGAGTTGATTTGGGACACCCTTCGTGCTGGTGGTCCACCTGGCTCCAGGGATACATATATCCTCTAGAATCTTATCCAGGCCCTTGTCTGTTCTCGTCATTCTCCTATTGAAGGAGTCTGGATCATCTTTCAGCTGAGGTAGCTTTAAGATCTCCCTGATCTTGTCAGGGTGGGTATGAACAATCTTTCCTCTGAACAAGGTCCGATAGTCATAGATAGCAGATCCAGATAGTCTTTGCCTGTCTGTATGCCATATATTAGCATAGAACTCCTGGACCATATTCCTTCCCACTTTCGTTTCAGGATTGGCTAAGATCTCCCAATTCCTGATTCGGATTTGCTCCTGGATCTCCGGATATTCGTCTTCTTTCAGATCGAATCTAACTTCCGGGATCACTGATCTTAGACCCATTATTTTGTAATAATGGTCTGAATGTTCTTTAGTTAAGAACTTCCCTTGATTCCAAAGTGGTTTTGGAACACTCTCTTTCTTGCCTCTTGGAGTGGGTTGTTTTTCTTTAGGAGCCATGATCTTAGTGGGTATGGTTTAGTGATCACGGATAAACACACCAAACTTAGAGATTTGCTTGTCCTTAAGTAAAAGAAAAGAAAAGAGAGGGATAGAAGGAGAGCTAGTGTAGGATGTTGGGTGAGAGGAAGGAGGCCGAATGGGTTTTTAAAAAGGGAGGGGGGGTTTTCGAAAATATGGAGAAAGATAAGATAGAAGATATGATTTTTTAAAAAATAAGTATGATAAGAAAAGATATAGTTTAAAATTGAAAAGATATGAAAGATATTTGAAAAAGATAAAATTAGATTTTTGAAAAAGATAAGAGGGAGATTTAAAAAAGATATTGATTAGTTAAAAAGATTTTTGAATGAAAAGAGATAGATTTGTTTTGAAAATTTTGAAAAAGAGTTGAGTTGGATTGAAAAAAAAGGATTTGTGTTTATGGATTAAGATACATTTGATATTTTTAAATTAGGGTTTTTAGAAATTAAGGATTTTAGAAATTAGGGTTCTTAACATGTTTATGCAAGAAATCATGAATTGAAACATGAAAATTGAGATTAGAATGAAAAATATGAAGAAAAAAACAAATTTACCTCCTCCCCACCATCCTGGCGTTTGAACGCCCAAACGCTGCATGTTTTGGGCATTCAACGCCCAAATGCTGCCTCTCCTGGGCGTTCAACGCCCAGCTGTTGCTTCTTTCTGGCGTTGAATGCCAGGAACTCCTTTGTCACTGGGCGTTTTTCTGAACGCCCAGGACGCTGTAAATCTGGCGTTAAACGCCCAGAAGGAGCTTCTTTCTAGCGTTCAACGCCCAGAAGATGCTTCTTTCTGGTGTTTAACACCCAGATGGCTATCCTTACTGGTGTTCAACGCCCAGTGGATGCCTCTTTTGGGCGTTGAACGCCTAAAACAGATTTTTACTGGTGTTTTCTTGCCAGTGAGCTCTTTTTCTCTGTTTTGTGTACAGAATCCTTCTGTAACCCTGTGAACTTATACAATTGACTCTTTACCTTAATATCAGTGAACTTTATATAAACAAATAAAATCAAGAATAGGGCAAAATACTTAGAGGAAGTGATGCCCCATGGCTGGGTTGCCTCCCAGCAAGCGCTTCTTTATTGTCTTTAGCTGGACCTTGCTGAGCTTTTAATCTAGCTTCAGCCTTGAGTACTCTTGCTCAACATTGCCTTCAAGATAGTGCTTGATTCTCTGTCCATTAACAATGAACTTCTTGTCAGAATCAATATCTTGAAGCTCCACATAACCATATGGTGATACACTTGTAATCACATATGGTCCCCTCCACCGGGACTTCAGTTTCCCAGGGAATATCCTGAGCCTAGAGTTAAACAACAGAACCTTTTGTCCTGGTTCAAAGATTCTAGATGACAGCTTTCTGTCATGCAACTTTTTTTATTTTTCTTTATAAAGCTTGGCATTTTCGAAAGTAGTGAATCTGAATTTCTCTAGCTCATTTAGCTGGAGCAATCTTTTTTTCTCCAGCTAATTTGGCATCAAAGTTTAGGAATCTGGTTGCCCAGTAGGCTTTATGTTCCAGTTCCACGGGCAGGTGGCATGCCTTACCATACACAAGTTGGTATGGAGAGGTCCCTATAGGAGTCTTGAATGCTGTTCTGTAAGTCCACAGAGCATCATCCAAACTTCGTGCCCAATCCTTTCTACGGGTACTTACAGTCCATTCCAGGATTCTTTTTAGTTCTTTGTTAGAGACTTCAGCTTGCCCATTTGTCTGTGGATGATATGGAGTCGCCACCTTGTGGCAAATCCCATACCGGACCATGGCAGAGTAAAGCTGTTTGTTGCAGAAGTGAGTGCCCCCATCACTGATTAGTACCCTGGGGACACCAAACCTGCTGAATATATGTTTCTGGAGGAATTTCAGCACTGTCTTAGTATCATTGGTGGGTGTGGCAATGGCCTCAACCCATTTTGATACATAGTCAACTGCCACCAGAATATAAGTGTTTGAGTATGATGGTGGGAAAGGCCCCATGAAATCAATACCCCATACATCAAACAACTCAATTTCTAAGATTCCTTGTTGAGGCATGGCGTAACTGTGAGGCAAATTACCAGCTCTCTGGCAACTGTCACAGTTACGTACAAACTCTCGGGAATCTCTGTAGAGTGTAGGCCAGTAGAAGCCACATTGGAGGACCTTGGTGGCTGTTCGCTCACCTCCGAAATGACCTCCATATTGTGACCCATGGCAATGCCATAGGATCCTTTGTGCTTCTTCTTTAGGCACACACCTACGGATTATGCCATCTGCACATCTCTTAAAGAGATAGGGTTCATCCCACAAGTAGTACTTTGCATCAGTAATTAATTTTTTCTTTTGTTGCCTGCTGTACTCCTTGAAAATGAACCTTGCAGCTTTATAGTTTGCAATGTCTGCAAACCATGGTGTTTCTTGAATGGCAAACAAATGCTCATCCGGAAAGGTCTTAGAGATTTCAAGAGAGCGGAATGACATCCCTTCTATTGGCTCTATCCGAGACAGATGATCACCAACTTGGTTCTCTGTCCCTTTTCTGTCTCTTATTTCTATATCAAACTCTTGCAGAAGAAACACCCATCTTATGAGCCTGGGTTTTGAATCTTGCTTTGTGAGTAGATATTTAAGAGCAGCATGGTCAGTGTACACAATCACTTTTGATCCTACTAAGTAGGATCTAAACTTGTCAATGGCATAAACCACTGCAAGTAGTTCTTTTTCTGTGGTTGTGTAATTTTTCTGGGCATCATTCAAAACACGGCTAGCATAATAAATGACATGCAGAAGCTTGTCATGCCTCTGCCCCAGTACTGCACCAATGGCGTGATCACTGGCATCACACATTAGCTCAAATGGTAATGTCCAATCTGGTGCAGAAATAACTGGTGCTGTGACCAGCTTGGCTTTCAGCGTTTCAAACGCCTGCAGACACTCTGTGTCAAACACAAATGGCGTGTCAGTAGCTAGCAGACACTACAAGAATTTGACAAATTAGCGACGAATTTTTGCGAGAAATATTTTTTGTCACTAATCCGTCACTAACTTGCGAGGAATTAGTGACGCACTAACGACAAAATTAATGAGCGGTCACAAAATACCCGAACTTGAGAAAAACGACTAATTAGCCGTTAGCGAGAGATTTATGAGTAAGTTTGTTTCTCGCAGATTGACTTTTGTAGCTAAAAAAAGAGCGAGGAAAATTTCCTCGCTAATTTCTCGCAAATTAATTAGCGAGTGACAATATTCTAGCAAATCAGTCACTTAGGAGTTCAATCGAATAAAAGTAAAGTAGCGAGGGATATTATTGTCACTATTCCGTCGCAAGTGTTTGCTATACAATTAGCGAGAAACAATTCATACACTAGTTTGTCGCTAAATAAACTTTGTGTGAAAAGGCTAATTAGTGAGGAACAATATCCCTAGCTAATCCGTCACAAAAACTTGAAATGCATTCTGCGATGGACAAATTCCTAGCTAATTTATCGCGAAAGTTTTTATTTTTAGCGAGCAATTCGTTTCTCGCTAATTTGTCGCATAATATTGTAAAATTCAAAATTAGGGTAGCGACAGAAAATAGTCGTCGCTAACTCGTCGCACCGGATATATCATTCAGCTAGGAAAGTGTTCCTTGCTAATTAGTCGCTAAAGTGGAAATACGGATATTGAGCGCCTATGACCTAAGTAGCGAGAAATTTGCGACCGTTTAACAACTGACACACTTCGTTCGCTGATTTCAAGTCGCTGATTAGCGGGCGAAATACATTTGTCGCTAAGTTGTCGCAAGTTTAATTTAGCGAGTGACTTGGCAACTGCAATCTTGTCGCAAAGCAAAAGCTATATCCTACCTATTTTGTAGCAAATTACTCGCTAACCTCGTTGAAAATCAGTCGCAAAGTTATAACAAATCCAAAGCTAATCGAGAAAATTTTAGAAGTAACTAGTCGCAATTGAGTCACTAATCAAAAGCTTATTTAGTGAGGAATTAGCGACCGTTTAAAAATTGATAGACTTTTCTCGCTTATTTCATGTTGCTACTAATTTGTCAAAAAAATGTTAGTCCTTATTTTGTCATTACCTTAATTAGCGGCTCATCCGGCACTATCGTGCCTATTCAGCCACTTTTTCTATTAAGTTTAAGAAATTAATTTTATATTTTTTTAAAATTATAAATTAAATATTAATAATTGTAAATAAATTATGAAAAAGATAAAATATATTTAATTATTTAACATGTAAAATCTTTAAAACAAATAAATTTAAATTAAAAAATAAGATTAAAAAAAATATAAAGTTGTTATTATGTGTAACTAAATCAATATAAACACTTACTAATATTATTTAAAGATTAGTTATTTATAAATGTTATTAAATTTTATTTATTTTTTCAATCCTATTTAATTAAAAGCAAATTTAAACGATAATTTATAAAGTATAATTAATTTATTTATTTTATAATTTAAATTAAATATAATTATTTCAACTCATTAATATATTAATAAATAATATTTTTAAAATTATTATTCTACCTTTTAATTTTATCTAAATATCTATTATATCTAAATTTTTTTATAAAACTTCTAATTTTTAATTCTAATGGAAAATCAGAAACTCTAATTTCACTCAAACCCTAACCCTCACATCTCTTCTCACCGCCGCGCGCACACATGAAAAATAAGAAAGAAGGGGGAAAAGGAATCAGGGAAAAAGGGGAAAAAAAGAAAGAAAGGGAAAAGAAAGAAGAGGGGGGATCGGGGAAGAAGGAAGAAGATAGGGAGAAGAGGGAAGAGAGAGAAACGGAGACGGTGCGGTGGGCATCACTACCACCCCGCTGCCGCTGTGCCGTCACGGAGGGAGTGAGAGAGCAACGCACAAGCCTGTGAGAGAGGAAGATGTCGTCGCCGCCGCGCCTTGCCGCTGTCAGTTTCGCCGTCACCGTTCTGTCTTCATCAGGCCTGTTTCACCGCTACCGTTGCGCCATGCCACCGTACTCCACGCTGTTGCCGTCGCTGTTCGCATAGGGGGGGAAGCATGCGCGCCAGAGGAAGCGAGAGACCGAAGCTGCGAGAGAGGAGAAGTGACGAACGAAGCTGTCGCGGGAACTGCCGCCAGAGGGAGTCCCGTCGCCGTCGTGCTGTGCGAAGTCACGGCCACTGTCGCGCATTCTGTCGCCACTGCTAGAGGCTGCGCCGCCGTGCCTCCGCCGTCGAGCTATACCTTCTCGGAGCTGCTGCCGTTCCATTACCCTGTTTTGTTTAATTTTTGGTGGAGCCACTACCGCCACTGGAGCTGCCCGGAAACTCTGTTGTTACTGCTTGGTTATTTCATTGTAAGCTATCTCTGTTTTCAAATCCATTGAATTCGTTTCCATTTTCGATCCCATTGAATTTGAACTCTCTATTTTGCTGCAACCATGGTTGGTCACTGTTGTTGGGACTTCTGATGCCGCTGTTACTGGAGTATTGTTAGAATTGATGCCGCTGTTGTCCCGGTTAATTTGGAGGTTTTAGCTTTTGAATGTGTTTTATTTCTGAATGTGTATTGGCTTTTGAAATGGCCTGATCTAATTTAAGGAAGCCATTGTCTGTTTTTAATTTTGTTTAATTATTTTCCTTGATCATTGCAGGGATGAAGAACTAACTTCAAAAATGGTGGCTTGGTACGGCTGATTGTGCTAATTTTAGGTCAGGATCCAAATAACTCAAGGTACTTATCATTCCTCCTTCTTGTTGTTGTTGCTCTCCATGTGTTTGTGAAAATGCATGTGTTATTGCACCAGTGTTGCTGTAAAAGGAAACACTGTAAAAGGAGTAACTGCTGCTCATTTTTTAAGTCAAGTTGCTGTAAATAGAGGAGCATCTTCTGGTTATAATTCTGCTTCCGGTGATTTTTTAAATGAAGAAGTTGCTGTGTTGATGCTATTGTAGTTAAGCTTGTAATATTTTGAAATTATAGAAGAAATTGTTAAAACTAATCAACCAGCTCAAACCAAAAATAAAAAGAAGGTATTATGTTCTTCATTGTTCTCTGTCAGTCTAATTTTTTATTTTAATTAACATTTTAGTAAAAAAGAAATCATGCTACTACTATGGAATAAATATCTGATTTTTGTCTTTTAACTTCAAAAAAGAATAATTGGCTTTTTGCACTCTATATTCATCATTAAATAAATACTGCCTTGTTGCCAATTTCTTTTACTATTTTTATTTATCATGATTGGGACTTTGTGTTGCTTTCACCAGATTTGGATAAATTTCTTTTACCAAATAGTTGCTTACATATACTTTTTGGTTTCAATATCTTTTTAAGTCTTCTTGTAAGATTAGCATATATGCTGAGAGATATTGAACTCATTTTAGGGTTCATCGAACTGGGTTGCAGAAAAAGATATATTATAAACCAAAAGAAGTAAAAGCTGCAATTGTTACCTGTGGAGGCCTCTGTCCTGGTCTTAATGATGTCATTATAAAGGCTGCAATTGTTACCTGTGGAGGCCTCTGTCCTGGTCTTAATGATGTCATTAGACAGGTTAGCTTGTGATCAATTTAGTCACTGTACTACTGTAGCTTAATTCCAGGGTTTATGCATTTTCTATATTCTTGTGCCACAAACATTCTCTGAATATGTTTGATGTTTTAATACTACTGTTTTGCAATTAAGGTCTGGATTTTTTTTTACCCAAACAACAAATATGCCAGTCACTTCATACTTTGTGGTCAGCTCCGTTCTGCATTACCATTGCCATGGTTCTTCTTTATCAACAACTAGGTGTTGCTTCCCTTTTGGGCACTTTGATACTAGTCCTTATGTTTCCATTACAGGTACAGGAGTTCACCTGGTTTCTCTAGTTTGTTTTACCCCTACACTGCTTTGAATCTATTAGTTAAAATACACTCTTATCTTATTACAGTATACTGCTTCTGTTCCTCTCTGCATATCTTTTATTCTCTAGTTTCTTTGCATTAATGTACTGAGGTGGTAATGGATATAACTTTATTTTTTAAGAAATTCATTCATAAGCTAATAGTTTGGATTGTTAACCATACTAAAAAACTTGAATTAATTTTATAAGATTCCCTGAACTTAATGTTGCATTTTGTGGGAGCAGACATTTATCATCAGTAAAATGCAGAAGTTGTCTAAGGAAGGATTACAACGTACAGACAAGAGAATTGGCCTTATGAATGAAGTTTTGGCAGCTATGGACACCGTAAAGTATGTTCTTTTGAACTTTATAGTAATTTTTTTAAAAATTTAGTTAAATATCAAGTTCTAACCATTCTATTGTTGGCTTTTTTGACATGGCTTAGATGTTATGCATGGGAAAGTAATTTTCGGTCTATCTTGATTAATTTCTTTTGCATGCAAACAAGAATCACATGATGATGTGTAGTGTAGTGCAGTGCCTTTGATTTTGACTGTTGCTGGATTATTTATGATTATGAATTTTTTTCTTATCTTTTTTGTTGAATTTCTTGCTACTTCTTTGGTGATCTTCTATGAATTTGTTTGTAAAATTTTGCATCATGGGTTAGGTTGGCTTATAGTTCTATGACCTCATGTATGGACAAAAAATTTCCCATTTTTCTATTGATTTGTGTTGCTTTTTTGTAATCTGCAGAACTGATGAGGTATTCAACACTCAATTGATGGTTTCTCGATAAATTTGCCAAAAATAGGTCAAGCATTTTTCTCCATATTTTAGCTTGAAACAAAGAGGTTGTTATGGCTTATTGGCATTACATTCGTAGTGTGTAAATTAAGTTATTAGTTTTGTTATGGAATTGTAATTTTTTTAATTATAATTATAGCATGTAAATAATTATGTAGATCGATAAAAAAAATCAATTTTTTTATACTTTCTTATTTTCTCCCTTCAAAAGCGTGGATGTATGTCTCCTATTGGCACACTTTTGTTACTATTTTAAAAGAAATTTGTGATGATGTTTTGCGATAGTATTGCAACTAATTGACTACATATTATTTCCTAGCAAATTAGCGACTAATTCATAATTCTACTTTATCATTTCAAATAGCTTTGATTTAGCGACAAAATTTCTACAAATTTGATTAAGGATTTTCAAAGATTAGCTATAGATTTGCTATAAAATATGACAGATTTGCGACCACATTAGCGGACAACTTGCGACGAGTTGAGTTCGGAAAAATTTCTCGCTAATTAGCGTCAACTAATCTTTCTATTTTGTCTACGAAGTTAGCTTGCATTTAGCGATGAGTCTGCTATAGTAGAGTTTGTCGCTAATTAGCGACTACCGTTTAGTCCATTTTTTCTACGGAATTAGCTTTTACTTTAGTGATTGATTTGCGACTATTTATTCGGTAGCTAAAAAACTTTCCGATGAATTAGCGACTGTTGTGTTTGCGTCACTGATCTGCGACTTGTAATTAGCGAGGAACCCATTAGTTGCTAATCGGTAGCTAATCCGCCACAAATTATATTTTGTGTCAGATTAGCGATAATTTTACGACTCTTTTTGTAGTAGCTAATCGGCCAAATTCTTGTAGTGAGATTGCTCAGAGGTTTTGCGATTTTTGAAAAATCCTTTATAAACCTCCTATAGAATCCTGCATGCCCCAGAAAGCTTCTAATTGCCTTAACATTGGCAGGTGGTGGTAATTTTTTAATTACCTCTATTTTTGCTTGATCCACCTCTATTCCCTTGTTTGAAATTTTATGCCCAAGAACAATCCCTTCAGTCACCATAAAGTGACATTTTTCCCAGTTTAAAACCAGGTTGGTCTCTTGGCATCTTTTCAGAACTAGTTTCAGGTGATCAAGACAGGAGCTGAATGAGTCTCCATATACTGAGAAGTCATCCATGAAGACTTCCAGAAATTTTTCTACCATATCAGAGAAAATAGAGAGCATGCATCTCTGGAAGGTTGCAGGCGCATTACACAGCCCAAATAGCATCCTTCTATAAGCAAACACTCCAGATGGACATGTGAATGCTGTTTTCTCCTGATCCTGGGGATCTACTGCAATCTGGTTATAGCCTGAGTAGCCATCCAAAAAGCAGTAATAATCATGACCTGCCAATCTTTCTAGCATCTGGTCTATGAATGGTAAAGGAAAATGATCCTTTCTGGTGGCTGTATTGAGCCTTCTGTAGTCAATACACATGCGCCACCCTGTAACTGTTCTTGTAGGAACCAGTTCATTCTTTTCATTATGAACCACTGTCATGCCTCCCTTTTTGGGGACAACTTGAACAGGGCTCACCCAGGGGCTATCAGAAATAGGATAAATAATCCCAGCCTCCAGTAATTTGGTGACCTCTTTCTGCACCACTTCCTTCATGGCTGGATTTAGCTGCCTCTGTGGTTGAACCACTAGTTTAGCATTATCCTCCAATAAGATTTTGTGCATGCATCTAGCTGGGCTTATGCCCTTAAGGTCACCTATGGACCACCCAAGAGCTGTCTTGTGTGTCCTTAGCACTTGAATAAGTGCTTCCTCTTCCTGTAGATTTAAAGCAGAGCTTATGATCACTGGAAAAGTGTCACCTTCTCCCAGAAATGCATATTTCAGGGATGGTGGTAATGGTTTAAGCTCAGGTTTAGGAGGTTTTTCCTCTCCCAGAAGAAATTTCAGAGGCTCTTTCATTTCCTCTGAATCCTCCAAATCAGGCTGAACATCTTTAAAGATGTTTTCCAACTCTGATTCGAGACTCACAACCATGTTGATCTCTTCTACCAAAGAGTCAATAAGATCAACTTTCATGCAGTCTTTTGATGTGTCTGGATGTTGCATGGCTTTGATAGCATTCAACTTAAACTCATCATCATTGACTCTCAGGGTTATTTCCCCCTGTTGGACATCAATGAGAGTTCGTCCAGTTGCTAGGAAGGGTCTTCCTAGAATGAGAGTGGCACTCTTGTGCTCCTCCATTTCCAGCACTACAAAGTCAGTGGGAAAGGCGAATGGCCCAACTCTGACAATCATGTCTTCAATCACGCCTGATGGGTATTTAATGGAGCCATCAGCAAGTTGGAGACATATCCGGGTTGGTTTAACTTCTTCAGTTAAACCAAGCTTTCTGATAGTGGATGCAGGTATTAGGTTGATGCTTGCCCCAAGATCACATAAAGCTGTCTTGGTGCAATTACCTTCTAATGTGCATGGTATCAGAAAACTCCCAGGGTCCTTAAGCTTTTCAGGAAAGCTTTTCAGAATGACTGCACTGCATTCTTCAGTGAGGAGAACTCTTTCAGTTTCTCTCCAATCCTTCTTATGACTCAAGATCTCTTTCATGAACTTGGCATAGGAAGGTATTTGCTCAAGTGCCTCTGCAAATGGAATCTTTATTTCAAGAGTCCTGAGATAATCTACAAAGCGAGCAAATTGTTTATCCTGCTCCTCTTGGCGGAGTTTTTGAGGATAAGGTATCTTGGCTTTATATTCCTCAACCTTAGTTGCTGTAAGTTTATTTCCTACAGAAGTGGTTGAAGAATCCTTTTTAGATGGGTTGTTATCAGCACTTGTGTGTGTCTGATCCCTCACTGGCAATTGAGTGCCAGAGTTAGAAGCTGGAGTGACGTTAAACGCCAGCTCCCCATCTGTTCCTGGCGT
This sequence comes from Arachis ipaensis, assembly GCF_059453495.1. NCBI lineage: Eukaryota > Viridiplantae > Streptophyta > Magnoliopsida > Fabales > Fabaceae > Arachis > Arachis ipaensis. Next base: position 35,215,117 of record NC_142435.1, on the reverse strand, counting down.
TTGAACGCCAGAACTGTGCTTCTTTTGGGCGTTCAACGCCAGATCCTTGCTTGTTTCTGGCGTTGAACGCCAGTCCTGAGCATGGTCTGGGCGTTCAGCGCCAGCCTTCCACCCAACTTCTGGCGTTTTAACGCCAGAATTATTTTTCCCTGGGCTCTTACTGTCCTCAGATGGATTTTGGGTGGTTTGCTCATTTCTTGGTTTCCTGCTGCTTTGAAGTGGGGTATTTAGTGCTTTCCCACTTCTTAATTGAACTGCTTGGCATTCTTCTGTTATTTGTTTTGACAGCTGCTGCTTTGTTTGCTTTAATTTTACTTCCATGTTTATATTAGCCATCCTTGTCTCTTGTAGTTTATCCTTGAATTCAGCCAATTGTTAGAAAATCCAATTGCTGATTGAATTCAGCAGCTTGCTCTGCAGGACTGAGTTCAGCAGTTACTGTTTTAGCCTCTTCTTTCATGGAAGAGTCACTGCTTAGGTACAGATGCTGATTTCTAGCAACTGTATCAATGAGCTCTTGAGCTTCTTCAATTGTCTTTCTCATGTGGATAGATCCACCAGCTGAGCAATCTAAAGAGATCTGAGCTCTTTCTGTATGCCCATAATAGAAGATGTCTAACTGAACCCACTCTGAAAACATTTCAGAGGGACATTTTCATAGCATCTCTCTGTATCTCTCCCAGGCATCATAAAGGGATTCATTATCTCCTTGTTTAAAGCCTTGGATGTCCAGCCTTAGCTGTGTCATCCGTTTTGGAGGAAAGTATTGATTCAGAAATTTTTCTGTCAGCTGTTTCCATGTCCTTATGCTAGCCTTAGGTTGGTTATTTAACCACCTCTTGGCTTGGTCCTTTATAGCAAATGGAAACAGTAATAATCTGTAGACATCCTGATCTACTTCCTTATCATGTACTGTGTCAGCAATTTGTAAAAACTGTGCCAGAAACTCTGTAGGTTCTTCCTGTGGAAGACCGGAATACTGGCAGCTTTGCTGCACCATGATAATGAGCTGAGGATTCAACTCAAAGCTACTGACTCCAATGGAGGGTATGTAGATACTACTCCCATATGAAGCAGTAGAGGGGTTAGCATATGACCCCAGAGTCCTCCTGGACTGTTCATTTCTACTTAGATCCATGATGGAGAAAGGGAGATGATGTAAAATAAAAAATTTATTTTTATTTATTTATTTATTTATTTAATTATTTCGAAAATAAAATAAATTAAAATAAAATAAATAAAGATAGGTGAAGATTTTTGAAAAAATAAGGAGAGAGAAAGTGGTCAGGAAGTTTTGAAAAAGATATGGATTGAAAAAGATTTTAAATTTTGAAAAAAATATGAATTTTAAAAATAATTTTCGAAATTTTTTTTTAAAATAGAGAGAAAAGCTATTTTTGAATTTTAAAGAAGAAAGAGAGAAACAATAAGATAGCCCAAGATTTAAAATTTTTAGATCTAATGCTCCTTGTTTTCGAAAATTCTGGAGGGAAAACACCAAGGAACACCAAACTTAAAAATTTTAAGATCAAGATGCAAGGAAAACTCAAGAACACCTTGAAGACTCACAAGAACACAAGAACGTGAAGAAAGAACACCAAACTTAAAATTTTTAGAAAACCAAAATAAAATTTTTGAAAAACAAAAGAAAAACACCACGAAAACACCAAACTTAAAGTTTGGCACGAGATTTAATAAAAAAAAATATTTTTGAAAAATTTTTGAAAAGAAAATAAAAGACTCTGACTCAAAAGACAAAAATTTCCTAATCTAAGCAATAAGATTCACCATCAGTTGTTCAAACTCAAACAATCCCCGGCAACGGCGCCAAAAACTTGGTGCACGAATTGTAAGTCACACTTTTTACAACTCGTACCACTAACCAGCAAGTGCACTGGGTCGTCCAAGTAATACCTTACGTGAGTAAGGGTCGATCCCACGGAGATTGTTGGCTTGAAGCAATCTATGGTTGTCTTGTAACTCTTAGTCAGGAAAACAATAAAATAATTCACTTATCAAATTTGATTGTAAGGAATAAAGGGCAGAACACAAATTATACTTGTATGAAATGATGGAGAATATGTTGGAGTTTTGGAGATGCTTTGTCTTCTGAAATTCTACTTTCCTCTGTTTTCTGATTCACGCACGCATGTCCTCCTCTGGCAAGCTGTGTGTTGGGGGATCACCGTTGTCAATGGCTACCATCCATCCTTCCAGTGAAAAGGGTCCAGGTGCGCTGTCACCGCACGGCTAATCATCTGCAGGTTCTCAGTCGTACCGGAATAGGATTTACTATCCTTTTGCGTCTGTCACTACACCCAGCACTCGCGAGTTTGAAGCTCGTCACAGTCATTCAATCCCTGAATCCTACTCGGAATACCACAGACAAGGTTTAGACTTTCCGGATTCTCTTGAATGCTGCCATCAATCTAGCTTATACCACGAAGATTCCGATTAAGAGATCTAAGAGATATTCATTCATTCTATGGTTGAACGTAAGTGGTTGTCAGGCACGCATTCGTGGAGGAATGATGATGATTGTCACGTTCATCACATTCATATTGAAGTTCGAATGGATATCTTAGATAGGAACACGCATGTTTGAATGGAAAACAGAAATACTTGCATTAATTCATTGAGACACAGCAGAGCTCCTCACCTCCAACAAAGGAGTTTAGAGACTCATGCCATCAAAAGGGACAAAGTTCAGATCTAAAATGTCATGAGATACAAGACAAGTCTCTAAAAGTTGTTTAAATATTAAACTAGTAACCTAGGTTTACAGAAAATGAGTAAACTATGATGGATGGTGTAGAAATCCACTTCTGGGGCCCACTTGGTGTGTGCTGGGGTTGAGACTTAAGCTAATCACGTGCATAGGGCTGTTTTGGACGTTCAACGCCAGCTTTGGATCCTTTTCTGGCGTTGAACTCCAACTTGCAACTTGTTTCTGGCGCTGGACGCCAGACAGCAACATGAAACTGGCGTTGAACGCCAGTTTACATCATCTATCCTTGAGCAAAGTATGGACTATTATATATTTCTGGAAAGCCCTGGATGTCTACTTTCCAACGCAATTAGAAGCGTGCCATTTGAACTTCTGTAGCTCCATAAAATCCACTTTGAGTGCAGGGAGGTCAGAACCCAACAGCATCAGCAGTCCTTTTTCAGCCTGAATCAGATTTTTGCTCAACTCCCTCAATTTCAGCCAGAAAATACCTGAAATCACAGAAAAATACACAAACTCATAGTAAAGTCCAGAAATATGAATTTTGCTTAGAAACTAATGAAAATAAACCAAAAACTAACTAAAACATACTAAAAATTATATGAAAATAACCCCAAAAAGCGTATAAAATATCCGCTCATCAGTAGGCATAAGGGCCGGGTTCGTCCCACTTATGCTGAGAGATTTGATAATTGACGAGATTGTTGATAAGTCGTTTGCGCCTGGCAAGGACGGTGGTTAATCCCGCTTGTCGAGGTTGCGGCGCCCGCGTAAGGACGGTGGTTAATCCTGCTTACGTGTAGATGTGAGGTCGGAGGCAAAGTATCCCGCTCACATCCTTTCGGATCACAGGAGTGTGCAGGCACTGGCATCCTGGACGGTGTGGCGGGCACGTTATCCCAGAGGGTTCCCATTTATACGTGATCGAAAGGCAACATTCCCATGGGAATGTGTCGGGTTGGCAATTGAACCGACAATGTGATATCACAGCCAGTAGGACAAGCATTCATCATTTGCATCTATGTGATATTGTTTGGGTGTGCATATTGTATTTGGTTTGCCTATGTGAATACTTATGTTAACTGCTAACTGTTATACTTGTTGTAATTACTCTTGATTGTGCTTGAACCACATTAATTGTGATTGTGTTTGAATTGATTGGTTTGTGAAGAGTTGGTTGCTGATCTAGCTGTTTGGGCCGGGGGCCGTGTTGGATTGGATGGGCTTGAGGCCGTGATTGGTATATTGAGTCCTAGTTCTGTATAAAGTATCTGATCGGTTCAGCATAGACTTAATGAACCTATGCTTGGAACGGGATGATCATTTATACCGCGTAGGTAACTGCTTTCATGATTGCGGTCTAGGAAAAACTTTTCAGACATTTTTTTAGGAAAAAGGTTTTGTTTTAGAATATTTGAGAAATTTGGCAAGTCTTCAAAAATGAATTTTCTGGATTTCGAATGTGAACCTATGGTTTTTGGAAAGACTCATAAGACGAGCAATGATCACTGAACTCTAAGAATGATCTTATCTTTACGTATCTTGTTATAGCAAATTCTGTAATCCTATAGTGAGAACAAGCGAGGACGACGTTCTCATTCCCCTACAGGTTATTCCTTTTCAGGATATGGAAGACGAAGCTTCAAGAGAGTTATGTTTATTTTCTGTTTATTTGGTCTTTTTGTATTACCGTAGCTCTTATTTTTCCCTCACCTTTATCTTTATGAAGCTTGTAAGAGGGATAGGAAATTATGATATTTATAATTGTAAACTAGTGTTATGTATATGTATATATATATATCTTAAGGTTATATCTGAATTGTATGTGCATGTATGTTTAGGTTTTCACGAAAAAGAGTTATCGAAGTGTTATGCGGTTTTAAGTTTTAAACAGGCTCATATTTTAGTCTTAAATATTATAAAAGTCGTGGTAATACGCGAGCTATCAGAGTGGCGCAGCCGGAAGCGTGACATTTTTATAGTTAGGGTGTTACAGGAGACATTTCCATTTTGTCTCCTAAGCCATCACGAGAAATTGAAACAGTGAGACCCTTAGAAGCTCATCAAAGCTCAACACCAATCCGGAAGCCCAAAGAATGGAAGTCCATGAGGGGCTATCCTCATGACTTCATCATTGGTGATCCCTCTCAAGGAGTAACAACAAGATCCTCAACCAAAAGGCAATCCGACTCAAGCAACTTTGCCCTCTTGTCACAAATAGAGTCTAACAATGTAAAACAAGCTCTTAAAGATCCATCATAGGTCAAAGCCATGCAAGAGGAGCTGGCTCAATTCGACAAGAATGAGGTTTGGACACTAGTACCTCACCCGGATGGTAAGAAAGTTACGGGTACTAAGTGGGTGTTCAAAAATAAATTAGGTGAGGATGGAACGGTTGTTCGTAACAAGGCTAGACTAGTGGCCCAAGGTTACGATCAAGAAGAGGGAATAGATTTTGATAAATTTTTTGCTCCGATAGCAAGAATGGAAGCAATTAGGTTGCTTCTTGCCTTTGCTGCCCATAAAGGTTTTAAAATATTTCAAATGGATGTAAAATGTGCTTTTCTTAATGGCTTTATTGATAGAGAAGTGTTTATGGCTCAACCCCCCGGTTTTGAAGATAAAGAATTTCCAAACCATGTTTTCAAACTCTCTAAGGCTCTTTATGGTCTTAGACAAGCTCCAAGAGCTTGGTATGAAAGGCTTAGTGCCTTCTTGTTGGAAAATCAATTTTAAAGGGGTACCACCGACACTACTTCATTTATTAAAGCATCTAATGATGATATCCTCCTAGTTCAAGTTTATGTTGATGACATTGTGTTTGGATTGGCCAATGTGTCCTTGCGTGAAGAGTTTGGAAAACTCATGACTAGTGAGTTTGAGATGAGTTTAATGGGAGAGTTAACTTTCTTTCTTGGCCTCCAAATTAAACAAACTCCTAGTGGTACCTTTATTCACCAAGGAAAGTATGCAAAAGAACTTATAAAAAAGTTTGGCCTAGAAAGTTCCAAACCAATGGGAACTCCAATGCATCCCAACAAAAAACTTGAAAAGGATGATGATGGCAAGGATGTGGATGAAACGAGGTATAGAGGAATGATAGGTTCACTTATGTACCTTACCTCCTCTAGACCAGATATTGTTTAAAATATGGGTATATGTTCAAGGTTTCAATCTCACCCAAAAGAATCCCATCTTTCAGCCGTTAAGCACATCATTAGATACATTAAGGGAACTAGTAATTATGGCTTGCAGTATCCTAAATCTGATGACTTTTGTGCAGTAGGGTTTTGTGATGCAGATTATGCGGGAGATAGGGTGGATAGAAGGAGCACTTCCAGCATGTGTTGCTTCCTTGGAAGCTCACTCAACATGTGGTCAAGCAAAAAGCAAGCCACAATGGCTCTATCCACAGCTGAAGCTGAATATATTTCTGTATCTGCATGTTGTTCACAATTAATTTGGTTAAAAACACAGTTGGAAGATTACAAATTAAAGATCAATAGTATACCCTTATTTTGTGATAATATGAGTGCTATAAACATTTCAAAAAATCCTGTTCTGCACTTAAGAACCAAGCACATTGAAATTAAATATCATTTTATTAGAGAACATATACAAAATGGTACTATTGATATTCAATTTGTAAAATCTGAAGACCAACTTGCTGACATTTTTACAAAACCCCTTTGTGAAGACAGATTTTGCACTTTGAGAAAAAAATTTGGGAATGATTGATTTAAGTTCTATTGATAACTTGTGAAATTTTTTATTCTGCTCAGTTTTGTCTCGTAGGAAAGCAGGAGATAAAAATCAGGGTGTGTTGGAAGGGCTATGATCAAGGGGGAGACTGCGCCAAAATTAATTCTTATGGGCCCCACCAAATTTTTTTGACCCCACTCTGACCGTTTTGTTAGTTTCTCTCTATGAAAATCACAATCTCCTTTTGTTGTCTCATCAAATCTTGTTGAAAAAGGATGTTGTCAAATCAAATCTTTCTCTTCATCTAATCTCTTAATTCTAGGAAACCACTTTTCAGTTTATTTCAAATAAAAGGAAACTCCTCTGGTTAATAACCGCCCATTAATGGTCATTAAACTCCCTCCAATTCTCTCTCCACTCCACATTTAATGCTTCCCTAACCTCCCTCCTCCTTCACTCAATTCAGTTTCTATTCAACCCTTCATCTTCCACTACTCCATTTTCATTATCATGAAAAAGAAAACTGCCCCTAGAAAAAGTAAAAGGATTCTCTTCTCTCAAACTCACACCCATATCCATATCCATTCTACATCTTCATCCTCTCCCTCACCACCCTCCAAACACACAGACACCATGAGAAGGAAAGTCATAGCCACGAAAACCTCTTCAAGGAAAAAGAAGGAGAAGGTTCCTGTGGCGGAAGAAGAAGAATCACACACCTCTCTCATTCCATCACCGCCGCACTCACCACCAAAGAAGGCCACACCCGGAAGGAGTACCCAGAAGACAAAAGGGTTCGCGCTGCACAACACCAAGGAGGCAAAAAACCTGGAGTCCTTAGATTTCAAGAACAAGTTCAACAAACCACACTCTCATTTTGATCCTGCCAGGTTCAACTCATGTGCTTCATATGAATTCCATAAGGAGGTTCTGGAAAAACGCCATCTTTGTGCCACCTATCTCGTCAATCTCGACTCACTCACCAACAAAGGAATCAATATTTCTTCTCTGTTTAAACTTCTCCAATGGACACCACTGCTCCACATCCAGAAACCGGTTTACCCCAGTTTGGTACGTGAGTTCTATGCCAACATGCGACTGATTGATGGCACCATCCACTCATATGTGAAGAGGGTTCACATAACTCTTGACACTGAAACTATTGGGACAGCTCTAGGCTACAAAGAGGAGGGGCCGAGAGCATATATGGCTGAGAAGTGGGACTCCCAGGTCGGAGTCACCTACAAAATCGTCCTGCAACATATCTGTGAAAACCTATCTGGCTTGGACGGCACTATTCCTACCCACAAGGTACTCAGCCCTACCAACTCTCTGCTCCACAGGATCATCACCCACATTCTGACCCCTCAAAGCGGATCCCATAACAGAGTAACCTTTTCTGACTCTCTCATACTTTTTGCTCTTGTTACATTTACTCCTATATCATTTGGTTACCTTATGATCAGACACATGGGGAAATCAGTTAAGAGTACCAAAATGGCGAATCTGCCTTATGGCATATTTTTAACAAGTATTTTTGAATATTTTAAAATTAATCTCCTAAATGAGGCTGTAGAAAATAAGGTATCTATGATCAAAGGAGGAGGAGCTGTTAAGGGAACCAAGGGGAAGAAATCTGTAGCTTCGGATAGTGACTATGAGAGTCGGCCTGAGTCTTCCAAGGCAACAGAATCAATAAAAAAAATTCTCACTGAATTCTCAAACATATCGGAGCTCATGGTACAATCCCATAAGGCGGCACGCAAGCTAGCCTATGAAAATGAGAAGGCTTGGATGAGGTGCAAGGATAGGGTAAGTCTGATGCTGAAAAGCTTTGAGGAGGAGTTAGGTGCTGCTAGTGAAGAGGAGGCTGAGGAATCTGAGTTTCACTTATCTGATGATTAATCTCTATTTCTTTTCTGTTTATTAATATTTGGCTTATGACAGCTCAATCTGGAACTGTAGTAGTTTATTTTGGTACTACAGACATATGTCACTGTGAAACACTCTTGACACTTTGGGTACATTTTAGATATTTTGTTCTCTATGTCATCTGTTGCAGGTGCCCCTTGATGCCAAAAGGGGGAGAAATTCTAAAAAATTGAAAGTTATAAAACAGGGACAAGGGATGAAATCCTTTTGAGGATTCATGATCACCCTTGTTTCAATATCTTGTTGTGATGATACGTTTGATGTTGATAATGCATCTGTTCTATATTGATAGCTGCTGCTTGATATTTTTTATTTATCTTGGTAAAATGTTAGTTTGTTATGATTGTGATGCTTTTACCTTATCTTGATAAAATGATTGCTTGCTTTGGATTTTTTGGCAGTTCCTTTAAGTATAGTTGTTATGGTTTGAGATAATAATGTATGATTATAAATATTCTCCTTGCTATAATTAATCCGCTCTGATTTGCTTATTGGAAAATAATTTCAAAAAGGGCTTGAAAAGCAGCTTTAGGAAACATCAATTTTTTTAACCAATTGTTTTGTATGAGTTTGAGCAGAAAATCAAATTATTGATAACAAATGAGTTTTGATTATCATTCAATCCTGCTCATAAATCAAGCCATTCAACATCACATAATGAATATGTTAAATAACATTGTTGCCTTAGGCTTGATAAAAATTGTTACAGGTAAGAGCTTCCTTTGATAAAAATGGCGCATATTTAGGGGGAGCTATGTAACAAGTGAAAAGGAAGGAATTCTAATCTTCAAAGGGAGTATTTTAATCCTTGATTTCTTTCCATTTCAATTTTTCAATAATGTTTGTCATCAAGGGGGAGATTGATGAGTTTGAAAAACTCTAATTTAATTTAATGATGATCAAACATTATTAATATGATTAATTGTAAAATTACTAACTTGATTTCAATTCATATATGCTAATTTAAATAATTTTGTTCATGCAGATTTTAATTGGGCCAAAAGCAAAAGAAAATTGTTGCAAGCCCATAAATGCACCTTACCTTCAGCCTTGATGTTAAATTTGACTATATTGGCTAAATTGTTTTATTGGACCAGTTTGATCTATTACTGCAAGCCCAAAGTCCTTTTAAGTATTTAGCTTGGTTTAAAGTGTGTTATATTAAGTGGCTGAAGCAATTTGTGATTAATTGGGTCAGATTGAATTTTGTTGCTACAAGCCCAATTAATAAGCTTTGTGTAAATGATTTAATGCTTGGTCCGAAACTAATTTTGAGAGAAAGCAAATATTTTGCTTCTAGCTTCCAACGGAATCCATTTCTATCATGTAATGGAACTCAAATTTCATTAAAGTGAAGTTAATACATGCATTGAAAACATGAGAGAGAGTTGGTCTTTGATTTGATGGACATCATCAAGCTACACGCTACTCAGCAAAGGGAAGTAAAAGCAAATCATTTTTATTTAATTTGTCAAGATCACTTAAGTGCTTTTCTTTTCTTCTCTCTCATTTCTTTCTTCTCTTTCCGTCATTACACAGTAAACCATGGAAGCTAAAACTAGCCACCGAAGAGAAGGAGATGCACGCTACAAGACCATCTCAATGATGGCAAGAAAAAGAAAACTAAAAGTATCCTGTGGCTAAGATTCTCATCACTTGTGGTAAGATTTGGTGAAGAGATCTTGGCTTCTCCATACCAAAAATGGAAGAGAAGATTTCGGTCAGAGAAGAAGATCCTTGGAGGGATGGCTTGTCTCTGATTCTGCTCAACCACCACAGGAGGTAGCTATAGTGTCTACGTGATGGAGGAGGTAGAGATTGGAGCAGATGAAGCTATCATCTTCATGAAGCATCAATGGCCAGGAGTTCATCTTGGAGATCAAGGAAAGGATGGAGGGCTCGGATTGATGAAGATTGATGACCAAGGAAGGACTAGAGGTAATTTCATGTTGGATTTTGCATGGGTTATCTCTTCTCTCTTTTTGGCCGAACCGGTTCTGTTTGAAGAAGAAGAAGATTAGCTTGGTTTGTTTGGTTCAACCTTGGAGGCTTCTCCCTATAAGTAAGGGTGAACAGTCAGGGTTTGATTCAAGGAAAGGAGTGAGAGTGCAAGGCACAGAGTTCTCATAGCTACCTAAGCTAGCAGAAGTTCTTCTCCTTCAATGTTCTTCATTTTGTAATTTTCTATTTAATTTTGTCTGTCTTGAGTCTCATGGAAAAAGGCAAACAGTGAGGTTTGTAAGAAAGAGTCATAGAGCAAAAAAAGACAGAGTGTGCAAAATTAAAAGAAAAAGCCATAGATGTCCTAGAGGTCCTTTGTACATCTGTGTTGTGTTTCATGATTCTGTGGAAATTTCCTTGCAAGTTGGGTTAGCATTTAGCAGTTGAAAGCTTGGCAGTGACCAAGTCAAGTTCAGGATTGGGGTTTAGATTATGGACTTGTCCCGGATAGGAAGGGTAGTTCCTAGGGAGAATTGGTGTTTGTAATCAAAGACGATTATAGTGAAATTCCATCATTGTTGTGATGGAGACTGGATGTAGGCTGTACTGCACTTAGCAGCTAAACCAGGATATATCTGGATGTAATTTTCTCTCTCTTCTACTCCATTTTTGTTTCTGCTACACAGGAGATAAAACTAAAAAATATCTCGTGTTGATCGACGAGACAAAAAGAAAAGTCTCGTGGCTGGTTATGAGACAAAAAGACAAAAAGTCTCCAGTTGTTTCAAAGACCAGCAAGTGTTGTAAAGTGACAAAGGGGCTAAGATTCAACCCCCCATTCTCTTAGCCACTGAAAACCATCAAGAAGGAAAAGATGAATAAAAAACAGATGATGATGATGAAAAAGAAAAAGCAGCAGTAGAAGATGAGGAAGAGGAAGAGTTTTGAATTATACAGAACTTATCAGAATGCAAATACATCGAAATTTCTTAACAATGATAGATAAATATTTTTATTTTTATACCAAAATTTTGTTACAAATATACAAAAATATTTTTTAATGATTGTGACAAACAAATTGAGTTTGAAAACAACACACAAACATGACTAAATTATCAACAAAAACACATCCAAATCAACTTTGGATCAGACAACGTCATCAATATGGCAAAAATTCTACGATAACGATAATAATAACGACGATAACGATAACAACGATACATATAAGAAGAAGACGACGATGACTATAACGATGAAGATGATGGAGGAGAATGAGGAAAAGGAAGGAGGAGAAGAAATTCCAATGAGAAAAGAAGGAAGAAGAGGAGGAGGAGGAAGTAGTGTTAGTGATAACGATAACGAAAGAGAAAAATAACTAAAAGAAGAAGAAGAAGAAAAACATGTGCAGCAGAGATGCAAAAAAAAATGTATGTACGTGAGTGTAAATAACTTGTTAGACTTATTTGGTTAATTAACTTTATATAAAGATTTATTCTAAAACTAATAACTTGGCATTCCAGAGGCCAAAGACTCTACCAATTTCACCCATTACTTTTCTATGTACAATTGCATTTTCCTTTTTATATTTATACCACTCATTATTTCTAACAGCTTCACTAACAAACTCGGTCTTCACTCTCTCCATTAGTTATTTTTTTTCTTTTATGATATGTAAATTTCAGGATAGGAATATTTTTTTTCTGTCCTTCCATTAAGCTCTTATATTGAGAAAATTAAATCATATGAAATTCAAACCAAGATAACTAAATCCAAACTAATGGTAAAATGATTATAACTGATTATACTAGAGCATTGAAGGCAGTTACAGAAAAGGCAATGAACAACAAGAAATAGCAATATGATAGTGTTGGTTTGTGTCTTTATGACTCGTTGGCTGAAATCTTAAGAAGCAATCTAGGTTCAGCTGCAATAATGGATTTAATGGTATCAATTTACTGTGAACTCTAATATTTAAAAGGATTTTGTTAGGTAGACAATGATTTTTGTAAACAATATAAATAATAAGCTCTAAAATTGACCCAATAAAGTAGAAAAATACTCCACCCCTAAATTACCTCATAAACTTTAACATTAGGATAACTATATGCACACCTAGTGAATTGAACATCCGACTATTGTTAACTGTGCATGAGTAAATCGAATAAAAAGAAATAATCATCCAATTAAAAATAACTCAATAAGAGTAAACTACAATTTCTACCCATGAAAGTTCAGAATGCTGATAAATCTACCAACAAATAAGCAAAATTACCCTTTGTACCCATGAAAGATGGACTTTTGCTAACAAAACTACTCGAACCCTAAAAAATTATTTGAAATCCCCAAAATACCCTCCAATATAACCTAACTCTAACTTCTCTTTTTCCTCCATGCCACCACTCCTCCAATCCTAAACTCTACCACCATTTTCATCCCTAACTACCACCATCACTGCACCACCACCATCGTCACCACCACCGCCATCACCACCTCTACTACTCCCAGACCGGTTCTCAACCTTTATCTGTTGGCTCAAAACCTCACCCCATCAAGAAACACCCAGTTCATCCAACTTAAGCACATGCCAGAGTTTGAATTCACAAAACCCAGAGACCAGAGTTAGAATTCACAGCCTCAATTGGTGTAACAATGGTGGAGATATCCAATTTTCCATTAAACCCAGTGCCCGCAGAAGAAGAAGCTCCGCAGTCTTAGATGCAGGAATCTATTCCTAATCATAAAATCATACGAACAACAAAACCCGACTTCAAGCACCTCATCCTCAACCTCATAGTTCTCTTCTCATTCATTCTAGGTTTTCTATTCCTATGAAAATCCATCGAAATCTATCGCGCTCCATTCCCCTTCGACTGATCGAATTCTTCTCCTTGCAACTAGAGTCCAATCCCTTACTTCCCCTGCTGATTTCGAGCTCATATTCGTCAGCGTCAAGACTTGGTCGGATCCTGGTGGCGAACATGGGAGTAAACAGCAAAGCAGCAGAGAGAACCCCAGCACGGAAGAGAGGATAGTTTGTGTGGAACGAAGCCAAGCATCTATGCAATCAACATGGAAGGTTTGTGAGCAAAGAGGCAAGGTTCGAACGTTATCATCGTCTTCGAATTCGAAGCGGCAAATGGCACAGTCGTGGCGTGCAGATGAACAGCGAGAAATATCGTTGAGTTTGCTCGTGTATATGGCAGCATAAAGGGAGAAAGGAATAGTTTTGAGAGTGGCGTGAGAAAGGATTTGGGTGAGAATGGTAGTGTGGAGTAAAAAGAGAAGTTAGAGTTAGGTTATATTGGAGGGTATTTTGGGGATTTTAAATAATTTTTTAGGGTTTGGGTAGTTTTGTTAGCAAAAGTCCATCTTTCATGGGTAGAAAGGGTAGTTTTGCTTATTCGTGGGTAGATTTATCAGTGTTTTGAACTTTTATGGGTAAAAATGGTAGTTTACTCTAAAAATAATAAACATAATCATCTGCATACCTATTGAATTGAACATCCGATATATCTATTATTCACATTGTTTAGTATTCTCATTATCTACCTATACTTTTTCTATTTGAAATACTTAAAAATTGGGATATGAAAATAATAGAACATAAATTATAATAAGAAAGATTAGAGAATAGAATAGCCTAACTCTTCAAGGCTAATGTTACACACACTTTTTTTAGCTTTAATTCGTCCCCATCAATTTACTATGGTGTGCAAAAAGAGTTATTGGCGAATTTTCTGTAGGATACAATAAAGAACATTTAACTTATTTCTGCACTCACATAGTCAAGCCTTACACTAAATGATAGTTTACAGAATGACATTCCCTATTATTTCTTTTGTGCATTAAAAAAAAGTGTTGAGATGGATTGTTATGAAATAATAAAATGAAGAGAAGAATTTATAGGCACTGAATATATGCAACATGCAACTATATATATGCAACATGCAACTACGTACTCATGAATAAAATATTTATTTCGAAAGATATAACTTTTCAATGAGTTACCACCTTTTAACAAGTTACAACTTTTAAACAGTCACAACTCTATGAAGAGATGTAATTTTTTAAACATAGATTTTCATATATTTTAAAAATATATCCTACAATCCCCTACCATTTTCAAAATTCATTTTCAATCATATCATTCTGAAAATTTTATACCTTCAGTAAAGGTATCTCACGATTTGAACCCCTACGTAGTAACCAGTGGTATTTACTCATCTAAATTAAAATGGTAGACAAGTTTTGAACCATTTCACTCATATGAACAAAGTGCATTAATTACACATAAAATTTCGGTATAATTAGATATTATATTTAATGTGACACATTTAATATAATACATCGCCTTGTGTCTTGTATCCTCTCATAAGCGCTTTAAGAGTAAACCCTTAACTCTAAGAACCCGCCTCAGTTCACACTCGTATAGGTAGACTCTATCAAAAGTATCCCATAATTAAATACTTCAATAATTATATACTTGCTATAGGTCTATTAAGAGTAAAGTTTATCTTGTCTCTTTATGTCATTACGGTTCCAAATACTTTTATCTTGGGATGAATGAAATTACTATGAATACTTGTAGTTATTCTAAAAATGTATCATATTAAACTCAAGACTTGATGCATGTTACTCAAATGTGAGTTGAGTTTCTACCATTAGTAACTATTAAGATATGGGTTCTAGTCTCATCTCTTTTGATGTTTTAAACACCAAATTTCTTGTCAATTCTTTTGTTAAAGAATATGCAAAATTTTATTCTTACCTTAAAAGAATATGTCTTACTTCATGTGTCCAGACTTTCCTTATAAATACAAGAGTGAAGATCCAACCACTTTTTAGTATATAATTTTTTGTATATCTTAATTATTGACATCTTTAAATTCTTTTAGAAGAAGAAATTTGCTATAACAAAGTATGGTTTATATTGTTTCTTTTAGAAATTTTCATTTATTTAAAATTTTATCTCTACAAAGCACCAAATATATATAAAAATATTGAATAAAATTATCAATAAATGTTACAAATTTTTTTCTACGTATATGGGCCAATCATGCAAATCACATATATTAAAATGTACTAATTCTAATAATTTAATTTTTTTATACTCTTTGAAAAGAAAGTTTTATTATTTTTGTTAACATACAAGTTATGCATATATCTATTTTTTTATTTTAGAATAAGATTATATTTCATCATATCATTTAATTTATGAAATAATTAACATATGCTAAATGATTATGCGATAAAACAAAAAACTCAGTAATATATGCAAAAATATCATTACTGATATTATTATTAATATATAAAATATTCAACTTAAACATATTTTTACATAGATATCATTTACTAATAACTATAGACCTTTAAATAGAATATATTTGTCTCCTTCAATTATACTAACTTCTAATACATAATTTATCTATTTTATCTATGTAAAAATTAATACACAAATTTTACTACAATTAGAAATTAACATCTCATCTATTACTCTATTATCACATAAGCTTTTTTTCTATGTTGTAATTTTTTTAGATTTTTGAAATTTTTTAAATTGTCTCTATTCATTTAAGAATCTCCATTACCATTATCTTCTAATTAATAATAAATTTTATCAAAAATCTCCACTAGTATTATCTTTCAATTAATAAATTTAATATCACTATTAAATTATTTTGTAAGAAAAACTATTCTATTATTTCTTTGTCATTAACTATGTTTATTCAAATATTATTCTATTTTGATATATTTTATGTTATAGATCAAATAATCTATATATTATATGTTTCTCTATATTCTTTAATTTTAAAAATTAAATTATAAGTGGTGAACTCAATTGATGTTCAATGATATTTAAAAAAATTATTACAAATATTTGAATTTATTCTAACTTTTTATAATTTTATTTTCTTTCACTTATATATAAATAATTGTAAAATTTTGTTTGACAAAAAAATATTTTTTCGGGTAGAATTTATATGAGTCAAACTTTGTTTGAGTGCCAATATATTACTTTTGAATTGATATCTTATTTTTTTGTTTAAATCTAATTTATCAAAATTAAATAAATAAAAAATTTATTCTCTTTTCTATACTTTATCAAAAATTCTACTTAAGTAAATACTTTATATATATATATATATATAATACATTGTTAGAATTAGTTTTTATTATACTATATTATATCATTATATTATACTATAAAATCTTTTATGATATAATTTTTTATTTTAAGAAGTATATAGATTATTTTAGAACTAATTATAAAATCAAAAATTTATTTATTATCATTTTAATTATCTAAAAGATTATGTACAAAATAATTAAAATTATAATTCCCATAATTAATAAATTTATTACATATTATTCAATGAAAATATAAAACACTAGTTAAATACAACTCATTGGTCAACGACAAATCCTTAAATGGAGCTCAGTATCGCAGTAAATTAGTCTTTGGCCTATCGGGATGGAAAATATCGTGAAAAAAAAATTAAATGCAATAAATATCTCTATAAAGTGTCACAATAATAATATTAATTATAGCAAATTTTAAGTTACAAATACTCAAATTTATACTATTTGACCTACTTATATCTCAAATTTGACACAATAAAATATTCTTATTAGATACATTCAAATATACTTTGGTCGTATAGTTAATTTCTAATTTTATATCATATTATTCGTGTTCTCATCCTCAATCAATTTTTTCTAACTCTATTTTTTAATTATTTTCAAACTATAGAATATCTCAAAGTTACACAATAGAGTACCAATCTTTAGATAATATCGTCAAATTAAACTAACAGATAATTGAATTATCAAAATTTGTGTGGTTCGTCTATAAAAAATATTTATACCAACAAATGAATAGGAGCCTATTTGCTTAAAAATGGTTATATTAGATGATAAGATACAAAAGAAAAATATTTATTGCATTTTTAAAACGAAAAACACTCTTATACTTTTATTATTTATATTTTTTATTATTTTATAATACTTTACGTACAATTATATTTTAAGATCTTTATAATTATACTTTTTTTTATTAATTTTTAACTATGATTTACTGTCT
The DNA here is from genome assembly GCF_059453495.1 of Arachis ipaensis. Lineage (NCBI taxonomy): Eukaryota > Viridiplantae > Streptophyta > Magnoliopsida > Fabales > Fabaceae > Arachis > Arachis ipaensis. Next base: position 35,197,733 of record NC_142435.1, on the reverse strand, counting down.
TTTCATGTAATTGTGAGAAAAAAGTCTATACTATAAAAAAATTTAAAAATAGAAGATGCAAATAATTTGTATAGGCCAATTAATGGTATAATAAAAGTATATTTTTTACTCACAAGTCACAACTGTTTTGAACAAAATCATAGAATCCATTTTAAACATTTTTCAACACTATTTTGAGTTTGTATCACTTGAGACACTGTCTAACGACAGAGCCGATCAAAGAAAAATATTAATATGTATTTTTACTTTATATAATTTAAATTAATTTTATCAAAAATAACTTATTCAATATTTATATACACACAATAAATATTCTTAAAATATTTATTTTTACTATTATATATGTCATTGAAAAATTGAATGCATTAAGAGAAGAAGAACAAATAGATATCAAAAGAAAAATAACAAAAATACGAAAAGCAAAGTTGATATTTAAAGAATAAAAAAATATACCATTCTTTTTTAATTTACATATATTGTAATGCAAATATCATATACCTAATGATAACAAAAAAAAAATTTAAATAGAAAAATATTTTCATAATAATACATGGTTATTAAGATATTTGTCCCAATAAAAAAAATATTAAAGTTCAACCCCTATTACAACAAATAAAACTACAAAAATTTTAATTATTCAAAATAGTATTTATATTACTCATTTATACATACAACGATGGAATAAAAAAGGACAATAAAAAATGCATACAAATTAAAAGTTCAAAAAAAAATTATGTCCTTACAATAACACATGACAAGAAGAAAAAATAAATAACTCAACAATAACCAAAAATAAAAAAGGACAAATACCACATAAAAAAAATGAAATCTATCAACTAAAATAAATATAAAAATAAAAACAAATAAAAATGTAACTATGTACAATTTTAATATAAAAAATTTTTGTATTACATATATTTTAATTAATTTTTAAAAAATATAATACTTATTAAAATATATTATATATTATCATTAGTTTACCATCTCACATGTTGCACGAATTTCACTCTAGTTTATATTAATGAGAGTAAACACTCTTCTTTTTCAAGAGACAACATTTCCTTTTAAAATGTTCTAGTTTTTCACAATGATAATAATTTTCTTTATTTTTATTTCTTTTGACATCACCATTATTACCTTCATGAGATTTATCTCGATGCCTCTTATTTGTGAGTTTGTTGGAATTTTTTTCCTCTATTACATGAACATTTTCATGAGCACCTTGTTCTTTAATATCGTCTTGTTTACGATACTCTTCTTCAAGACAAAAGTAATTATTCAATTGTTCAAGAGAAATATTATCTTTTTTATGTTTCATACTTCTTTTGAATTCTTTTCATGATAGAAGGAGTTTGCCAATAATCAAAGAAATAATAATAGTTTCATCCATATGCATAATATGTTGCTTAAAGTTATTTAAAATACGTTTAATTTCATGTAGTTGTTCTATAATAGATCTACCATCAACCATCTTATAATTATTAAAGTGAGTGACAAAAAATTTCTTACTTGTTGCGTCCTTGGCTATATATTTTGCCTCTAATTTGTCCTATAGTTTTTTTGCGCTCCTAACATTTTGATAGACATCAAATAATGCATCAGCCATGCCATTGAGAATGTGTCCAGTACATATATAATCAGCATTGTCCCACTTTTGCCTTGTTCGGATTTCTACAATAGCCCCCCTTCAACTTTTCGAGGTCTTAGTGTGATAAGAACATATGCCACTTTTAGTGTTGTGAGAAGAAAGTGCATCATCTTTTTTATCATATGAAATTTTCACCATCAAATCTTTTTAACTTGACAAAATCTGCAGTTATCTTCTTAATTGATACAGTGGCCATTTTTGTTTGTTTTATGGTGAATGATTAAGTCTAAAGATTGTGAACTCTAATATTTAAAATACTTGAAAGTTGGGAAATGAGAATAATAGAACAGAAACCACAATAAACAAGATTAGAGAATATAATAGCGCAACTCTTCAAAGCGCGTGTTACACACACTTTCCTTTAGCCTTAATTTGCCCCACCAATTTACTATGGTGTGCAAAATGGGTTATTGATGAATTTTCTGTAGGATACAATAAAAAATATTTGACTTGTTTATGCATTCACATAGTTAAGCCTTACACCAAATGATAGTTTACATAATGATATTCTCTATTCTTTCTTTTGCACATAAAAAAAGTCTTGAGATGGATTATTCTGAAATAATAAAATGAAGAGAAGAATTTATAGACATTGAGTACATGTAACATGCAACTACATACATACAACATGCAATTACGTACCCATGAATAAAATATTTATTTCAAAAGATATAACTTTTCAATGAGTTACAAACTTTTAACAAGTTATAACTTTTGAACAGTCACAACTCTATAAAGAGATGTAAATTTTCAAACATAATTTTTCACATATTTTGAAAATATATCTCAAAGGTACCACCTATATTTGACAAACTTTACGATATTATCGGATGCATGTTAGCATAGAGATGTCAGCGGTGATTAGGAATGGAAGTGAGTCAAATTGACCCGTGAGCCAACTCAAGCTCAACTTGTTAACAACTTAGTAAGCTAAGCTCATGAGTTTGTGAGTTAAGCTTGAACCTAGATTTGAACTCATATATTAAATGAGACGTATTTGAGTTTAGATAAGTTCAGCTCATTGACTTATGAGCTAGCTCGATTGTATATTACTTTATAATTATTTATATTAAGAATATATTCTGAATTTTGTATATTTAATTTATAATAATATATAATTTTATATACACGTATAATTTTTACATATAATTATAATAGATGATATAAATTATAATTGATAGATAGACAACATATATAATTGATAGTTTTTCTCTTTATCTAAATTATAATTTACTTAAATAAAATTATATATTATATTCATGATATTTGAGTCGGTTCGTGAGTTTGAGCCAACCCGTAATTTTCTAATGATCTTTGCTTGAACTTTATAAATAATTTCGATATTTAATGAGCCGAACTTGAGTTTGGTCTGACTTGATTCAATTCGACTTACTTTCAGCCCTAATGGTAATGGAACGAGAGTGGATAAAAGATAAAGATGATGTAAATGGTGAAAGTAAAATGATGAAGGTTTCCTCGTGATGAAGATGAAAGACATGTTAATACTACAAGGACCATATTGAAAAAAGACAAAAATTTACAAATATATTACATATACACTTAAAATTAGTCACAAATAAATTATTTGTATAGAATATATATTATAATACAAGATATAATTAAAAATATGTAAAATATTATATATATTTATATACAAATATATAATAATATCATTTTTTGGTGACTAGACAACACATTAGAACATAGCCAAAATGCTAAAACAGAACAAAGAAAAATTTAAAGTGCATAGCATAGCCACGATAAAAAACATGACATAGCTCCTGATATGGCTCCAACCACTTAATAAAATTAGCACCATCACAAGCTCTCCTGCCTCCCTCTTAGCTAGCAAGTCAGTGGCAACATTAGCCTCCCTCTTCACAAGATTAAAATGCACTTCCCAAAGAGACCTAAAAAACTCTTGGATTTTCAGAACTAAATCCTCATTATTATGAATAGATTGTTGAGAATCAAATTAAAGAAGCAAAAAAAACATCCATAGAATCAGTTTCAACAACAACTACTTTGAAGTCACATTTCCAAGCAAGAACCAAACTCCTTCACACTGCAAAGAGCTCACAACGGAAGATTTTTCAATTTGAAAAAGAGCTAGAGCAATCCTTCACCCAATAGCTATTATCATTTCAAAGCACACACCCAAAACCTACACGATTTTGGGCTTGAAAGACACTTCCATCACAATTAACTTTTATCATACCATTTGGAGGAGGAGTCCATATCACATCCGTGAATTGGACTTGAAGAAGACAATTATTTTTTCTGTAGCTTTGAAGATCTTAGGCAAGCCTCCTAGCATTGAAGGCAATCCTCTCATCAGGCCAATCTTCAAAGGTGTTGAAAATATGTTGGTGCTGGTGACACCATATCCACCATAAACTTGCGAAGAAAATGAAATCATCTGACATAACTTTTTGATGGAAGAAATTGAGGGTGCTGATCGAGGTCATAGTTGGAAAATCACTCATAAAAAAAGAGATCCCCAAAAGAGACCATACATTTTGATTCCTATAACATTCGAACAAGCAATGAAACACCGTCTCATGATAAGTTTCACAATGCGGGCACAATGCTGAAGCAGATATTCCCTAGCTAAAACATACGAAGATTGTGTGGAGGACATATTCAAGACATAGTCATTCAAGAACTTTAATTTTTTCTGAAAGTTTAGAACGCCATAACCAATACCAATTGGCATTTTCATTCCAGGGAATTCTTCTTTTCAAGATCCAAATATAGCCATCCCTAGTAGTGTAGTGATGCGTGAGCATCTTGTCTATCTTTCCTAGTAAATTTGCATCTAAATTGTTGAATTTAATTAAGAATTAATTATATTTTAGCCACTATGGATGCTATTTTGAGTTTTGTACAATACTGTTTATTTTAGGTAGCATTTGGCGGAATTTGATGGAGTTTCTGCAGAGAAATAGAAGAAGCCAAGGAGATGACCAGCGAATACCGACGCGGACGCATAGCTCACGTGACCGCGCGGAATGGAGGAAATCGCAATGGCGCGATCGCGTGCCTGACGCGAACGCGTGGACTGGAATCTGCACAAATGACGCGAACGCGTGGACGACGCGGACGCGTCACATGTGCCACGTGCAGAAAATGCAGAAAAACGCTGGGGGCGATTTCTGGGCTGTTTTAACTCAATTTTCAAGCCAGAAAACACAGATTAGAAGCTGCAGAATGGACAGAACAAGTGGTCCCTACCCATCAACTGAAGATCTGTTAATTAATTCAAATTTAAATTCAAATCTTAAATTAGGAAAAGATATTATTTTAAGTTTAATTTTAAATATTAGATTTTAAATTTATTAGGATTAGTTATAAAAAGGAATTTGATGCCATCAGATTGGAGGACTGTACATTTTTACCTGAATCCTTATTTTCTCTTTTCCATGAGCAACTAAACCTCCACTGTTAAGGTTAGGAGCTCTGTCTATTTCTATGGATTAATTTTATTGCTTTTACTATTTTAATTTATGTGTGGATTTATAATTTAAGAATTGTTTTCGCTCTTTATTTTATGAATTTGGGTGGAACGGAAGTATGATCCTCTTTCTATTTGAGTTCTTGTAAAACTTGGAAAAGATCTTTACATGAACAACAGCTTGAAAACTATTTCTCCTAAATTTTAATTATCTGAATTTAATAGGATACGTGACATATAATCCTTTTACCTCTTGGATAATTAGAGTTTTTGTGGCATATAAACTAGAAATTGATTATCACCCTCTAATTGGAATTAATTGACCAAGGAATTGGCAGTTAATGAATTTTAGGGGAGACTAGGAAGGTCTAAGGAATTAAGGTCTAGTCACATACAGTTTGCCATAAATTAAATCCTGCATAATTAAATTAGTTAGTAAGAAAAGTTAATCCGGAAAAATAGATAACTCTGAAACCTTAACTATCTTCTTCATATATTATTCCCATCTTAATTACTTGCTTTTCTTCAATATTTTTGATATTATTTAATGTCTTTTATATTGCATCTCAACACTATTTTCTGTCTGTCAAACTAATCCTATCAAACGCTATTGTTGCTTAATCCATCAATCCTCGTGGGATCGACCCTTACTCACGTAAGGTATTACTTGGTACGACCCGGTGCACTTGCCGGTTAGTAAGTGTGGTAATAAAATACCGCACCAAATTTTTGACGCTGTTGTCGGAGATTGGCTGTGATTAACAACTATTCGTTGTTTGATTGCTTAGATTAGATAATTTTTTTTATTTATTTTATTATTAATTTTTATTTTGCGTTTTTTTAAGTTAATTTTTTTTTCTTTTCTTTTACGTTAAAATTTTTTTTTGTTTTCCTTTACGTTTATATCCCCCCTCCCCTGTTTCGTTTTTCATTCTTTTTTTTTATTAATTAAAAAAAGAAAAATAAAATAAAATGAAATAAAAATAAAAATAAAAATAAAATTAAAATTATATATTTTGATTTATTTTCTCAATTTCTGAATTTAAGTTTGGTGTCACTCAGTTAATTTTATTTTAAATTTTTCTTTTTATTTTTTCTTTTAAATTTTTGAATTTTTGTTATTTATTTATTTAGTATTTTTTTATTTTATTATTTTACACAGGTTACCTCATAGAGACTTCTCTATACTCTGACATAGAGAGTCCCATCTTTTCTTCTCTTCTGGTTGTTTATGCGCAGGAACAGAGACAAAGGACATCTCTTAGACTTTGATCCTGAACCTGAAAGAACTTTCAGGCGACGTTTACAACAAGCAAGACTTTGCAAGGCTGCAGAATCCACTATGGCAAATAATAATGCTAATGCCAATGTGGTAAATCCGAATGGAGATGATCAACGGAGGAGAGTGCTTGGCTCTTATTCTGCCCCTACTGCGGATCTTTATGGAAAAAGTATTGTGGTACCTCCTATAAATGCAAACAACTTTGAGTTGAAGCCACAATTGGTCACCTTGGTGTAACAGAATTGCCAGTATCATGGACTTCCTCATGAAGATCCAAATCAGTTCATATCTGATTTTCTGCAGATATGTGATACTGTGAAGACAAATGGAGTGAATCCAGAGGTGTACAGACTCATGCTTTTTCCGTTTGCTCTGAGGGATAAAGCAAAGCTATGGCTAGATTCCCAACCAAAGAAGAGTCTGAATACTTGGGAAAAGGTCGTTACTGAATTTCTCACTAAATTTTTCCCACCAAAGAAGCTGACTAAGCTCAGGTTGGAGGTTCAGACTTTCAGACAGAAGGAGGGTGAAACTCTTTATGAAGCTTGGGAGAGATACAAGCTACTGACTAGGCAATGGCCTCCTGACATGTTCTCCAAGTGGACCCAACTGGATATCTTTTATGAAGGCTTAGGAGAGATGTCAAAGATGAGCTTAGATACCTCTGCAGGCGGTTCATTGCACAAGAAGAAGATACCAGAGGAGACTATTGAGCTGATTGAATTAGTTGCAAGCAACCAATATCTCTACTCATCTAACAGGAATCCTGTGAACTCTGAGACCTCTCAAAAGAGAGGTGTGTTGGAAGTAGAAGCTGTTAATGCTCTTCTTGCTCAGAAGAAGCTGATGTCTCAGCAAATAAATCTACTTACTCAACAGATGGGTGGCATGCAAGTCTCAGCTATCAACACCCAAAATCCACCATAGGAAGTCTCCTATGATATGGTAGGTAACTTTATGCAAAATGATAATTATGATTATGCTCAACCTTCTTCTGAACAGATGAATTACATGGGGAGTGGTCCTAGAAATTCCAACAATGATCCATATTCTAAGACATACAACCAGGGATGGAGGAATCACCCAAACTTTGGGTGGAGGGACCAACCTCAGAGACCTCAGAACTTCAACAATAGTTCTCAGGACGGTTTCCAGCAGAACAATGATTTGGAAGTAATATTGACAAGTTTTAGACAGGAAACCAGAGCATCCATCAAAAACCTGGAGATTCAAATGGGTCAATTAGCCACAAAGGTTAATGAAATTGATCAGAGGACCACTAATAGCCTTCCTGGTAACACAATTCCAAATCCAAGAGAGGAATACAAGGCCATCACCGTAATAAGTGAACAAGTGGCAAGTACGGAAGCACAAGTTATACAGGAAACCAGAGCCTCTATTAGAAACTTAGAGGTGCTAGTGGGCCAATTGAGCAAGCAAATACTTGAGAAGTCTGCAAGTACATTTCAAGAGGATACAGTGGTGAACCCAGGAGAAGATTGCAAGGCTATTCAATTGATAAGTGGTAAAGTAGCTGGCTCTGAGACCAAGGCCAATGAAGAGCTAGTTGAAAAGGAAGCTCCAGATGAGAAGAAGGAAGAAGTAGAGCACGCCCCTCCAAAGCGTGCAGACAACCCATTCCCAGACTCTCTTGACACTTATCCTACATTGCCAAAGGCTCCTGAGTACAAGCCTAAGATGCCGTATCCTCAGAGACTTCAAAAGGAGACCAAGGACAAACAGTTCTCAAAGTTCTTGGAAGTCTTCAGAAAGCTGGAAATAAATATTTCTTTTGCTGAAGTTTTGGAACAAATGCCTCTCTATGCCAAGTTCATGAAGGAGCTGTTGTCAAAGAAGAAGCCTTTAAAGGGAGATGAGACAGTGGTCCTGACTAAAGAATGCAGTGCCATCATTCAGAATAACTTACCAAAGAAGATGCCAGATCCAGGGAGCTTTCAAATTCCATGCACCATTGGGAGCACAACCTTTGAGAAAGCGTTATGTGATTTGGGAGCAAGCATCAATTTAATGCCCTTGTCTGTGATGAAGAAGCTGCAGATCCAAGAGGCACAACCCACAAAGATAGCATTACAGATGGCAGACAAATCCATGAAGCCAGCATACAGATTAGTGGAGAATATCTTGGTCAAAGTGGGTAAGTTCTTCCTCCCAACAGATTTTGTGATTCTTGATACAAGGGAGGATGAGAATGCCTCTATAATTCTAGGAAGACCATTCTTAGTCACTGGAAGAGCTCTGATTGATGTAGAAGTGGGTGAATTAGTGCTTAGAGTGCATAATGAGCAACTGGTCTTTCATGTCTTCAAAGATGTACATTCAACAGGTGAAGAAGAGAGGTGCATGCAGGCTGAGCTTATTGATCCAAACCTTCAAGAACCCCCTGATGATGCACAGCAGAATTTGTAACTCAAACCTCCTCCAGTGACAACCGATAGAATTCTGCCTGACATCAAACCTAAGTTTGGTGTTGGAACTGCATCATCCACCAAGGAGGAGGTCCCCAAAAAGAAAAAAAATACCCAGAGGATGGAGAAATAAAAAGATCCCCACTGAAGGTTTCTCCCCAGGAATGAAGGTGGTGTTGACCAGCAATCCAGCATGGGTTTATACAGTAATCAGAATCCTCTCTCTAGAGCATATTGAGCTACGTTATGGAGACACAGGAAAGAAGTTCAAAGTAAGGGGTGAAGAGCTGAGCCCCTATGATCCTCCTCCTTAGAGGAGCTGACCGTCAAGCTAGTGACGATAAAGAAGTGCTTGTCGGGAGGCAACCCGATAAATTCGTATCCTTAGCTATTTTTCGTAGTAGTAATTTTCTTAGTTATTTTATTTTATTGTTTTGAGTTCTTACTAATTTTCTGATCATGCAGCTATGTTCTTCCAGGAACCGAACACCTCAAGCTATATTTCAAAAAAAAAAAAAAACACCCGACGCGCCAGCGTCGCTGACGCGAACGTGTCATCTAGGGGTGCGGAAAAAAATAAAAAGTTACAGAGAGTTGCGCAGGAGTGGCGCCAGAATGGAGCCTTTCGCACAAACGATCCCACGCGATCGCGTACCTCACGCGTTTGCGTCGTTTGTGATTTTCGTCATTCACGCGGTCGCGTCACCGACACGATCGTGTGACCTGCAAATTCGACGTAAAAGAGCGTTTGGGCAGAGAGTTGTGCCAGCTTGGGGCAAGAAGTGTGCTAAAAGCACAAATTTGGTCACGCAGACTCGTGACTGACGCGTTCGCATCAGTTGCATATATGGCCATCCACGCGAACGCGTGCCTGACGCTATCGCGTCATTATGAAGAATGCGCGACGTACGCGATCGCGTGCTGCACGCGAACGCGTCGCTTGCGCCGCTCAGTTTTCTTTCTCTCTCTCTCCCAATCCTAATTCTCTCTTATTTTCTTATCCTTTTATTTTTTTCTTTTATTTTAATATTTGTCTCCTCTATTTTCAGTTCTTATTTGCTTGAGGACAAGCAAACCTTTAAGTTTGGTGTTGACGCTGTGCTTATAGGTTTTCTAGTACAAAAGGGAGGTGAATCATCTTCGCGAAGGAGCACAACCTGAAGAATAAGGCGACCGCTAGGATAATTAAGGTGGTTGAGTTCCTTTCATTTTTTATTCCTCCCCTCTTTGTCTATGTTATGTTCCAGTTTTCTGCTATTTTTCTTTGTTTGTTGCATGATCCTTTATTAGTTAGAATCCTAGGACTAGTTTAGTTCTCTCTATTGCTTTAATTCTGAAAAAATAATAAAAAATGTCTCATGTATTACTCACTGAGCTTAATTTTAAATAAAAAATACAGGAGTGATATATTGCATGAGAAAGTGGGTCTATATTGAAGAATAGTCTTATTTACTTAAATGTGGTGGTGTTTTCTGTGATTCTGAATGCATGACATGAACAGTGCATATTTTTGATAGTGAAGTTTATGAATGTTAAAATTGTTGGCTCTTGAAAGAATGATGAAAAAGAAAAATGTTATTGATAATATGAAAAATCATAAAATTGATTCTTGAAGCAAGAAAAAGCAGTGAAAAACACAAAGCTTGCAAAAAAAATAAAAAATAAAATATAGAAAAAAATATACAAAGAAAAAAAAAAGCAGAAAAAGCCAATAACCCTTTAAACTAAAAGACAAAGGGTAAAAAGGATCCAAGACTTTGAGCATTAATGGATAGGAGGGCCCTAAGGAATAAAATCCTGGCCTAAGCAGCTAAATCAAGCTGTCCCTAACCATGTGCTTGTGGCGTGAAGGTGTCAAGTGAAAAGCTTGAGACTGAGCGGTTAAAGTCGTGGTCCAAAGTAAAAAGAGTGTGCTTAAGAACTCTGGGCACCTCTAATTGGGTACTCTAGCAAAGCTGAGTCACAATCTGAAAAGGTTCACTCAGTTATGTGTCTGTGGCATTTATGTATCCGGTGGTAATACTGGAAAACAAAATGCTTAGGATCACAGCCAAGACTCATAAAGTAGCTGTGTTCAAGAATCAACATACTAAACTAGGAGAGTCAATAACACTATTTGAATTCTGAGTTCCTATGGATGCCAATCATTCTGAACTTCAAAGGATAAAGTGAGATGCCAAAACTGTTCAGGATTGCAGTTGTAAACCCCACTATAAGAGAAGACATGGGCTTAATCGAACTCTCATTCTCATGCAAATTCACATCCTAAGCTTATATTAGTGTTGGTTACTTGAGGACAAGCAACAGTTTAAGTTTGGTGTTGTGATGCGTGAGCATCTTGTCTATCTTTTCCTAGTGAATTTGCATCTAAATTGTTGAATTTAATTAAGAATTAATTATATTTTAGCCACTATGGATGCTTGACGTCGGGATTTTTACCAGTAAAGAGATTCATAGAAATAGTTGCGTTGTAGATATAGTCTCTAAACTGACAAAAATCCCTTCGTACAAACGTTTTGGGTGTCACCAGTAACAAACCCCTTTAGAAATTGTTAACCGAGTATTCAAACCTCGGGTCGTCTTCTCAAGGAACTATGAGGAAGTATGTTCTTATTATTGGCTATGAAGGTTGTAATCGGGGTTTAGAAGATGAGAAGCAAGTAGTTTAAATGACAAGTAAAGTAAATGGCAATTATACTGTAAAGCAGGCTTTTGGCAAGGTAAGAGAAGTTGGAGGTCTAACGTAGTTATCTCTCTCAACTATAATGAAAGTTGAATCTAAACTCCACTTGGTCAACCTTTACTAGGGCAAAGGAAAGTCAGAGAACTAATTAAATTGACCTTTGAATCCTATTTATTTCCTAAGAAAAGGTTGGGATTACTTAAGTTCAGCTCAATTAGCAAGATAACGATTATCAGTTATGTTGAGTTTAATAACTGTTGAGTTACTGAATTCTTAACCAAGACCAAAAGGGGAAGAAGTAAAATTGCTGGAATAATAAAAATGTCCTTAGATGGGAGGCAATGGTAACCTAAATCAAAGAGAACAATCATAAACTGAAAATACCTCAAATATTATTAATTCAGATAACAATCTATAGCATGGAAGAAATTCATAAATTCAGTGATCAATTCAAGTGCTGGAATAAATAAAGGTAAAAGGAAGCTAAAACAAAGGAACGTAAAACCTGGATTGAGAGTCACTCTTAAAACAAGAAGAAATCCTAAATCCTAAGAGAGAGAGAGAAGATCTCCCTCTCGACTAAATCTAAATCATTGAAAAATAAAATATGCGAGCTCCCTCTGAATGGATGCATTCCCACACTTTATAACCTCTGGTCTATGCTGTCTGTACTTGGATCTGGGCCAAAAAGGGCTTCAGAATTCGCTGAGGGCGTATTCTGTAAATTCTGATACGTGGCCTCTGTCACGCGTCCGCGTGGGTCACGCGGTCGCGTCATTCGGAGCTTTTCCTTGCCACGCGGTCGCGTCAGTCATGCGACCGCGTCATGTGCGTTCTGCTTAAGGCGCGCGGTCGCGTCAGTCATGCGGCCGCGTCGCTGCTGATTCGTGCTTGGCACGCGATCGCTTCGTCCATGCGATCGCGTGGATACCAGTTTCCTTAAAGCTCCGTTTTGCTTTCTCCTTCCATTTTTGTATGTTTCCTTTTCCATCCTTTAAGTCATTCTGCCTTAGAAAATCTGAAACTACTCAACACACTAATCACGGCATCGAATGGAAATAAAGGTAATTAAATTAATTAATTTTTAAAGCTTAGGAAACATGTTTTTCATTTACATCACATAATAAGGAAGGGAAAGTAAAACCATGCAATTAATGTGAATAAGTAGGTGAAGGATTGTATAAATCACTCAAATTAAGCACAAAAGAACTCATGAAATTTGGGTTTATCAATGCTATTTTGAGTTTTGTACAATACTGTTTATTTTAGGTAGCATTTGGCGGAATTTGATGGAGTTTCTGCAGAGAAAGAGAAGAAGCAAAGGAGATGACCAGCGAATACCGACGCGAACGCATAGCTCACGCGACCGCGCGGAATGGAGGAAATTGCAATGACGCAATCGCGTGCCTGACGCGAACGCGTGGACTGGAATCTGCACAAATGACGCGAACGCGTGGACGACGCGGACGCGTCACATGTGCCACGTGCAGAAAATGTAGAAAAACGTTGGGGGCGATTTCTGGGCTGTTTTAACTCAATTTTCAACCCAGAAAACACAGATTAGAAGCTGCAGAATGGACAGAACAAGTGGTCCCCACCCATCAACTGAAGATCTGTTAATTAATTCAAATTTAAATTCAAATCTTAAATTAGGAAAATATATTATTTTAAGTTTAATTTTAAATATTAGATTTTAAATTTATTAGGATTAGTTATAAAAAGGAATCTGATGCCATCAGATTGGAGGACTGTACATTTTTACCTGAATCCTTATTTTCTCTTTTCCATGAGCAACTAAACCTCCACTGTTAAGGTTAGGAGCTCTGTCTATTTCTATGGATTAATTTTATTACTTTTACTATTTTAATTTATGTGTGGATTTATAATTTAAGAATTGTTTTCGCTCTTTATTTTATGAATTTGGGTGAAACGGAAGTATGACCCTCTTTCTATTTGAGTTCTTGTAAAACTTGGAAAAGCTCTTTACCTGAACAACAGCTTGAAAACTATTTCTCCTAAATTTTAATTATCTGAATTTAATAGGATACGTGACATATAATCCTTTTACCTCTTGGATAATTAGAGTTTTTGTGGCATATAAACTAGAAATTGATTATCACCCTCTAATTGGAATTAATTGACCAAGGAATTGGCAGTTAATGAATTTTAGGGGAAACTAGGAAGGTCTAAGGAATTAGGGTCTAGTCACATACAGTTTGCCATAAATTAAATCCTGCATAATTAAATTAGTTAGTAAGAAAAGTTAACCCGGAAAAATAGATAACTCTGAAACCTTAACTATCTTCTCCATATATTATTTCCATCTTAATTACTTGCCTTTCTTCAATATTTTTGATATTATTTAATGTCTTTTATATTGCATCTCAACACTATTTTCTGTCTGTCTAACTAATCCTATCAAACGCTATTGTTGCTTAATCTATCAATCCTCGTGGGATCGACCCTTACTCACGTAAGGTATTACTTGGTACGACCCGGTGCACTTACCGGTTAGTAAGTGTGGTAATAAAATACCGTACCATGTAGTTTTTAGAAGTCGTTGTATCCCATCGCCAAGCAGGAGTGGCCCCAATAATAGGATGCGTTTGGTTTATATATGGGTTGAGACACAAACACAAAGATATAGACATTAAAGATATAGACACAATAAAACACGAAATTTTCACTTTGTTTAGAAGTTATGTACTGGATAGAACACTAAATTACAAATATCAATATTATCCCTATAAAAAAAACCACCACTGTCCCTTTTTCTCTGCAACCACCACCACCATCACTTCTCTACAGCCATTCAACTAATTAAAAAATTCAATCAAATAAGATAACACAGTATCTAACAGGTTCTTTATAGTATAATTAATCAATCTAACACAACATTAATCAAAATTTCTATATGCATTTTTCTTTGATTTCAGTGAATTTCTTTGCATAAACTAAAAAAGAAAATCCAATTTTCACAACCCAAAAAATTGAACATACAATAAATCATTTTTTCACTGAAAAATTCCAATAAACTTGTCCAAAAGCTGAATCAGATAGCAAAAGACAATAGAGGAAAATTACGTGAATATCAATGGCTTTGTATACAACTCCGTAGATACCTTGGCCAAGGATTTCACGCTTCATGGCTTCAACTACCTATCGCAACTTCTTTGGAGGGATCCAGGTCTATTATTTTTGTTGCTAATGCTAACTTCAACTAAAAGATTGAGAATTTACAAGTGGGTCATCTAGTTAACAAATTAGAGATTTATCAAAAATGAAAATTATTGAATCCCTGAAGCACTGAAAATGACACAATGGGGAGTGCCTAAAATCTTAAAAAGCAGTGTGTAAATGTAGGGGTGTCCATGGATCGGATCGTATCTGCAGATCCGCAGTAAATATCCGCATCCGATCCGAAAATTACGGATACGATCCGATCCGCAAATTGATCGGATCGGATCGGATCCAATCCGCACTATAATAATTAATAGATATATATATAGGTATTATATTTACTTGTTTTTATGTTTTAGTTAGTAATTATTATTCATATATTGTATTATTTTAATTTTGTTATTTAGAGAGAGTTTGATTAAAATTATTTTAGGAATAAATAAGTTTAAAAGTATGAAAGAAATATTTTTATCGAATTCTTTTACATAGAAATATGATTAAAAAGAGAAGGTTTAATTATGCGGATATATTCGATATCCGATCCGATCCGATCCGATCTGCAAATGTGCGGATCAGATCCGGCACTAAAAAGTGCGGATATCATATCCGATCCGATCCGATGAAAATTTTGCGGATCGGATCGAATTTTCGATCATATCCGATCCGATCCGATCCGCGGATACCCCTATATAAATGTTCCAAAGTTTCCTCACAAATTGTGTCATCTTCAAAAATAGTGCCTACGAGGAGGAAGGGAGAAGGAAAAGGAAGAAGGACGAAGAAAAAAAGGAGGGTGACGGTGCCGCCAACGACGTTTGAAGGACAAAGATGGTGGTGAATGAAGGAAGGGGAAGGAAGAGGGAGGAAGGGGTGCTGGAAGGGATTTGATCTAAGAAAGAGGAAGATGGAAGGATAAAGGAAAAGGAACAAGTTTGGAATTAAAAAAAGAATAAAAAAATTTGTGTTTTATAAATTGTGTCGTAATATCTCATATTAAAGACAGGTATTTTATGTGTTTTTGTGTGCTACGGTATCTATTGAAAATTTATGTCTACAAAACCAAATAGTAGACATGGACTATCGTGTCCCTCTATTGATGGACATGTATTGAAAAACAAACGGTTAATCTAAAGAATGAAATTTTTAATCATTGAAAAAAGAGCAATAGATAAAAAATAATGCTAGAGAACTAAGAGGGAGTCCAGCGAATAATAAGTCAACAAATATTTTTAAATTATATTTTATATTAATTAATAACATTAATTATCATTAATTAGTGGTTATTTAAATTTTTTTAAAAGATATAAAATTAATGATTATTAATTACCTCTTCTTACTCTAATTCACCTTTTACTATTTATTACGGAAACACTAATTTCTCTTTTCAAAAAAAACTTCGAAACTCCAACAAACAAAAAGCACCAAAACATAAGATAAAGAATCATCTAAATCCTAAGAAAAAAAACATACAAAATATAGGAAAAAGAATCATACAAAACTAATAAAAAGAATCATCCAATTCCTAAGAAAAAAACATACAAAACACAGGAAAAAGAATAATCCAAAACTAATAAAAAGAATCATCTAAAATGTAGAAAAAAGAAACATAAAAAACTAGTTAAAAAGATCATTCAAAACCAAATTAGAGGAGGAAAAGAAGAGCCGCAGGGTGGCCGGCGACGACGTCTTGGACAGCGTTGCGTGGATAGTGGGGGACTAGCGGTGGCGTGTTGCGACAAGTGGAGGAGTCGCCATGGATCAGATTAGTTGATCGCGCGCCGCGAATGGGGACCTGGTGGTGGCTGCGTCGCGATGGATGGAGAGTTGTGGGGTGCGAGTGGCGAGCGATGGGGAGTCGCGAGCGGCATGGGTGCGTCGGGCGAGCGATGGGACGCGAGGAGGGTGAAGTAGAAGCGCGATGGTGGCTGTCTTTTCTGCGCAAACGGCTGATGAGGTGGCGGAGAAGGATGCAAGGACGACCGGCGATGGTGCGCGAGGACAGTGCTCCGGCGACACTAGCGGCGCGAGGACGAAACCGCGTCAGGGTGGGACATTGGGAAGAGGGATTAGGATTTGTGGTTTTGTGTGGTGAATGGTGAGTGAAAGTAAAAATAAATTAGGATAAGTTTTGATTCAAAAATGTCATTAATATCAATTAATTAAATTTTGAATTTAAAAAATAATTTAAAATTAATCATTATTAATTTAGTTGTTCAATTTTTGGTTAGTGGACACTTAACTCCCTATACTTTTCTATAGATAAAAAGTCCAACTGTTAATTAGAATTTACACAAATATCCTCAAAACAAAGATGTATAATATATACGTAATATGAATATAAGAAAGGACTTCCCAATAATGTCAAGCGGACCCAAAAATTATGCCAAATAGATTGATTTAGAGGATCAATAACCTAGAAAAATTATTTTTCAATTGGTTAAGAACCATCGCTGTACTCCGCCAACAGTTAAGGCTGCATTTGTTTATAAGTACGGAGTATCATTACAAAAATTTAAAGACACAAAATCATATTTGATAAATGAGATATAAGTAGAGACATTGTATTTAGAAAACTGAATTAGTGTATTGTTGTATTCATCTTGATCGAAAAAACATAAAGACACTAAAAAAGACACAATTTATTTTTTATTTTTTTATTATTTTTATTAATTTTTTATAACTATATTTTTTATTATTATATATTTTTTTAAAACTTTTGAATAAAAAAAAAATTAAATTTTTATAATTTATTTTAATTTATTATTATATAAAATATAAAAATATTACTTTTTGTATTTTTATCTTTTATATCTTATTTTTAATATTTTATTTTATTATATTTTCAGAATCAAATATAACCTTAAAGACATTTTTGGAAATCTTAAAGTCCAAGCTATATAACATTAGAAATAAAATTGTAACAGATTTAGTGACTCCTTCGTTATTTACACGTAAAAAAAGTGAAAAAAAATATTTAAAAGATTAGAATAAAATTATAAAATTTCAAAAACAAAAATATATTTTAGCTATCCTTAGGTTGGGACTTGGAAGCTTGAATCGTCCGATTTCACGATCCTTGCCCCAGTTTCCCTCCGCATCAATACTAGCAAGTAACGGAGGTTGGTTCTTCCTCCCTCGTTCCCTTCCCAATTTGTGCATACATTACACACAGATCTCAACCGTTCGAGCGAGAGGCTTCTCCGCGTTTCCTTTGTGGTTCGAAATGGATCCGAACGCAGTAAAGTCCACTTTGTCAAATCTTGCCTTTGGAAACGTAATGGCTGCAGCTGCCCGTGATTATCAGAAGGTTCATCATCTAATTCTTCTCATTCCATTTTTCAAATTTCATTTTCATTTAGCGGGTTCCATTCAACATCTGTATGACATCCTAGGTCATTTTCCTTATCAATGAGATATCAAGTGTGAGAGGTGAAGGTCATAAATCCATTGCCTTAAGGTTTTAGGTGAAGATTTGGCATCCTAACCCTGTTTCAGTTAATGGCTTAATCCGTTGGTTGAAGTATCCGGTGTTCTTTCTAATACTGCTTATTAGTTTTAGGTTATTGAGAGTCTGATTTTACAGTGCTTTGGACATTGTTCCTTTGATTCAGTCGTTCAATGGGACTCACCATAATCAGTGCTTTGGACATTTCCGAAAATTCTTTCTCTCTGTCAGCCTAAACTTATGGGACAAGTAATTTCATCTAATGGTATTAGAGTTTCTATGATTAAAAAGTCTAAAATTCGATGTTGTGAACCCAAATGGAAGAATTTTAGCATAAGAGAAATATAAAAAGAGAGAAAACAAAAGTCTATGCAAAATTGAGACAAACCCAAAATAGGCTCTCGTGTGAGAGGTGGACTAAAACCCCAAAAAAGGTTGCTCAATTCACGGTTTTCACCATTTTAGTTCTTCAAATTCAAAATTCACTATACTGGTCCCTGAGATTTAGCTCAGGCACTATTAGTTCTTGGATCCTTTCTAGTACTGAGTCAGCGAATGAAATGCTGAGTTGGATCTGACTTGTCATGTTGGACATGGGGCTAAACGGTGTTGTTTCATTTTGGCGCTTAAACAACACAAAACGAGAAGACAAATAAGAGTTTATATGATGTGCAAACAGTTTTATCTCCCCTCATTCTCCAAAACGACCTCGTTTTTGTCTTGTTTAAGTCCCAAAACGAAACGACATCATTTAGTCTTATGTCTAGCAGTGGCAAGTTAGAGTTAGTTCAGCATTCCGTTTGTTGGCTCAATGCCGGAAAGGTATGGTGCCTGGAGCTGGATGGATCTCGGGACCAGTATAGTGAATTTTGAATATGAGGAACTAAAATAGTGAAAGCCGTGAATCACAGGACCACTATGGAGATTTAGTCTAGAAGAGTTAGAAATATAATTATTCATACGTGTTCTCCTATCACATTATGCTTTATTTGTTAGATTTGTGTGATTTGGTGGTTCTGAAATTACTGTCTTGCTGCATTTCATCTCGCATGTCCACGAAAACACAAAAATATAGAATACTACTTACTGTATTTGACTGTTCTTTTTAATGCTTAAACTCTGCTATACACTTGAAATGTGTTTTTATTTTGGGGAGTGGAGCCTCAATTTTTTTTCTATCAATTGTTTGGTGAAGTGTGATATTTTACCTTTCAATATCTTCTCTCATATGTTTTCTCTTGGTCTCACTTAAGGAGTGTAAGGTGAGAGATCATACTTTGCCAAACTATTGAGGGGAAAAAAATTAGAGGATCCATTCCCTGCATTTTGTTGCACATAAGATCGAACTAAGAGTCCATGGAGTTGAACTGTCTTGGATTTTCAATACTTTGAAGTTTTGATGGTGTTGAAAACTTGAAATTGTTCTACAATTATCTCTTTTCTTCTTTTCTTGTTAAGTTGTTCTTATGGCAAAATATTTAAGAACCTTACCATAGTTGATGATGGGCAGCTGAATAATCTGTATAGGGGAACTCTTATAACCACCGTAACACACACATATTCTGTTATGACATTCATAGCACACACCTCACTCTCCTAGAACAATACCTGTTTCATGCTGATGTGATCTGACTAATATTATGATTCCTGCAGGAATTGCTTGCACAAGAGAAGGTGCAGGCATCAAGTTCTTCTAACCAGGAGGTTGACCTTGATGATTTAATGGATGTATGATTTGTAAACTTCTCAAATTTGTCATATATGCTTATTTGTGTACATCTTAGATTTTCTCACATGAAGTTTTCACATGACCTTGTGATGTGTTAGTTCATACCATCACCTAGATGCTGATGCGATCCCGTGTTTGTTCTTAATTAAATTTAAAAATCTTCATGCGACAAGATCATGTGAAATTTTGACTTGAGAAAATCCATTCCCAATATTCTCCCCTTTTGTTTCAAATGGATGACGCAATGGATATATCAGGATCCTGAGTTGGAAAAATTGCATGCAGATAGGATTGCAGCTCTTAAGGTAGGAATATTTCCGTATGTATCAGGATTCATGACAGTTATTTATTTATTAAATACCTTGGTATAATTACTAGATTTGCCTTGTTAGAAAGAAGCAGAGAAACGGCAGGAATGGAAGAAGAAAGGTCATGGGGAGTACAGGGAGATAACTGAAGGGGATTTCTTAGCTGAAGTCACCGGAAGTGAAAAAGTGATTTGTC
Organism: Arachis ipaensis; assembly: GCF_059453495.1. Lineage (NCBI taxonomy): Eukaryota > Viridiplantae > Streptophyta > Magnoliopsida > Fabales > Fabaceae > Arachis > Arachis ipaensis. The sequence goes on along the minus strand of NC_142435.1, from coordinate 35,177,382 downwards.
ATTTCTACCATAAGGAGTTCTATCGGTGCAAGTATGTTTTCTGGGTTAAATGTTGTTGCTAGACTTCAACACATCTCTGTCCCCTTCACCCTTTCATGCATGCTTAAAATGTTTCCAGGATAATGGATAAGCATTTAAAGTCCCTTTCATTAAAGCATATAGATACGAAGTTCATCAAGCTTGATGCAGAGGTCAGCATTAACGGTTACATTATTATTATTTGCTGTAGAGAAGATTTTATGTTTGACTGTTTTCACATCATTAAGTCAATCTAATTGTGACATAAGTCTTATTACTTTAACATCACTGTTTTTCTTTTGGTAAAGAAATTGCGTAACAGTGTTCTTTGTTGATAACGAAATGCAGAATGCACCATTCTTCGTTGCAAAACTGGCAATAAAGACTTTGCCTTGTGTCATACTGTTCAGGTGGGCCTACATCTGTTACCTCATAACTGTTGGTCTTGTTAATTGAGTGCTTTTAGTATTCACAAAGCATATTGTATGTTGCTGGTTTCACAAAACAATAAAAAATAAAATAAAATTTGACTATCATCAATCTTTACCGTGCAACAGACTCTTTACATTCGAAGTGCCTAAGACTATCATGCTTTTTCCTAGGGACTAATTGTTAGTAGCTTTATAGAAATAAAAAGGATGATGTTGTCAGACCAGTTTATACTTCATCTATTACTTATTATCTGGTATCTGTTGTCTGTTACATATGCATAGAGGATTATTGCATGTGTCCAAATCCAAAAATGATCTTTCTTTAACTTCCCATCTTTTGCTAAGAAGTTATTTGTTGATGTAACTCAACAAGACTTACACATGTGAATAACTTTTTATACAGAGTTTTGTCATTTCAACCATTAAATTAAGACATTTACCATAATAGATCAATTGCGCAAAATTTCATAAAACTTGGAAATGATTTGATATTTAATCTTACTACTTTTTTAACTATAATATAATTTTGAAAATACAAGTAAATATCTACTTTAAGATAACTCATTTACTGATGTTCTAATTCTTTCAAAATTTGTGAGTTTGATTATCAAAATAATATAGTATGATTCAATGGTTGAATTGATAAAATTTAGAATACATAAGTTATTCAGCATTGTAAGCCAATAAGATTAATATGGTGTAAGTGGACCCATACTATTTTAAAAATAACTACCTATGGTATAAGAAATTAAGAAACAGCCAAAATAACTACCTATCTTTTCTTTTTAATACTAATTTCTACTATTTTCAACTAAATAATGATCTCTTTTATTTTATGTACTAATGTCTATCATTCCATCTTTATAATGTGTACAATAGTGATAAATATGGAATAGTCAAAATAGTAAGTACTTTATTCTTCTATAAAGAGGTCTTAGATTCAAATTTTAAGAAATAATAATAAAAAAAATATTAGTACATGAGAAGGATATTCTAGAAAGAAAATTTGAGCACTATGGTGTTTCTTTTGCTCAGGCAAGGAGTTGCCGGAGATAGATTGATAGGATTTCAAGATTTGGGAGGGAAAGATGAGTTTTCCACAAGAACACTCGAAGCTCTTCTCATAAAGAAAGGTAATGTTTTTCATTGCATTCCTTTACTTCTTATTGACTGTAAAGTTCTCTAACTGTTGGTTTACAGGCATAATTGATGAGAAGAAATATGAGGATGATGAAAATGATGGATATGATGAAAATACACGTAGAACGGTCAGATCATCGGTCGTTGCTGATTCAGATTCTGATTAAAAATTAATCCACTAATGGTGTCATGAAAGTTTTTAGAGTCAAGATTTTGCTTTGTTCATATTTTATTTTTCAAGATCTCTGGTAGTCTGGTTTGTATAATCATCATTGTTAAATTGATGTTTATTTATGAGAGGGAAATTAAATCCTTGACAATCATACTGAAACAATGCTTGTATAACCGGTTTGAATTGCTTTGGGGCCAAACCAAGTTGAAATATGCAAATTTTGATATTATATTTTCTACTTTTTCAATGGACGATTTAGATTTATAAGAACAATTTATTTCGTTGACCAATTTATTGTGATATAATATAATCTAGAGTTTACATATTAAATTTAAGTATATTTTTTTCTTAAATAGTTATAATGTATAGTTTAAAATAACTGTTACATTATAATTATTGTCCAAAATGTATTGTACTTTTTATTTTTTGTTAATATTTTAAATCGTCAATCATGAACCAAATTAGTCACTCAAATGGTTTTTGTTATAACTTATAACATTGTTATTGGGGTGGTGTCATGTCGTTAAGGGTGTGTTTGTTTGAGGGAAAAATGAGAGGAAGGAAATAGGAAGGAAAGAAATTGGAATTTTCCTTTGTTTGGTTGAATGGAAAAGTCAAAGAGAAATAATGAATAGTGTAAAAAATGGATGGGACCCATTGAAAAAATTTTCCCTCCAACAATGGATGGAAAATGGAAGGAAAATGTATTTTGTATCAATATTTTAATATTACCCTCTATTTTTTAATATATTTTAAAATATCTAAGGATAAAATTTTCTTTTCATAACATTATATACTATTTCCTTCCTTCTCATTTTCCTTTCATCCAAACATATCTAAGGAAAATAAAATTTCACTCAATTTCTTTCCTTTTTCTTCTTTCCTTTTTATTTCTTTCTTTTCTATTTCTTTCATTCCAATCAAACAAAGCTTAAGTGTTAATGTGCATGCTAACTTAAACTTAGTCTCACATCTCAAAACATAGTTTAAGCACAACAATGATGAAGTAGAAGTTAGTGGCGCATAACATGTCAAACTGTGTTAGTGTCGTGTTGAGTTAAGTCCCAGACTAAAATAGTCCTTGAGATTGGCGATTAAAATCGTTTCGGAGATTGACAAAAATAAATCGCAATCTATTTTTCGTTAATAGCATGCTGATGTGGCTCAATGATATAAACTATTAGTAACATGTGGTATGTTGATATGGGTAGGTGTGTCATGTGTCACAATACTATTTGGTCATATGTCATATTGTGTCATGTATTGTAATATTATTTGTCCACATGTCATCTATTATGTCATCATTATAGATATGTCAAATTGATCCCTAATTTTACATTAAATGACTCATTTTAGTCCTTGAAATTAAATATTATATATCAAATCAGTCCCTTAATAATTTTTTCTCTTTTTTTTTATTAATTCAAAATTCTTAATATCTTTGAATGCACAAATTTTAATTATATTTTTTTTCACATGTTTTTTTTAATACAAATGCTTTTGGTAAATATTTTTAAGATTTTAGTTTTAATCATACAATTTTTTTTAAATAATTTAATATTGATAAAGATAACTTATTAACTTCTCATACAATAAGAGAAGAAACTATAAAATCATCAATTTAGATTACTAAATTATCATCTCTCCTTATAAATATTCTAAGAAATTCAGGTGTGTTTCAACCCAATTCTTAAATTAATTCAAACTCTTGCTGATTTAGACATCAGAGTCTCTTACAGGTACCTCTAACTGTTGTCTTAGAGCTGACGGGAAGGATCTTCAAGCACTCTTATTATCATCTCTGACCTCTTTTATCAAACTCATTTACACATAACCAATTTAAGGTACGTCTCGTAACAATGATTATATTATTTAATAAAAGAATTATATGATTGATTTAAAAAAAACATATTTTTTAAGTCTAAAAAGCATATAAAAATCGAAAAAATAAAAAAAAATGTCATTTTTGATCCTTGATTTCTTGTTAAAAACATGTGTTTTTTTACAAAAATAAAAAAAGTGTGTTTAATCAATTATATAATTTTTTTAAAAATAATGTACTAATATATTATAAAATTTATCAATATTAAATTATTATAGAAAAAATTATATAATTAAAACTAAAATCTTGACACTTTATAAAAGCACTTGTATTTAATGATATGTAAAAAAATAAAATTAAAATTAGTGCATCCAAAGATGTTGAGAATTTTAAATTAAAAAATTTTAAAAAATTAGTGAATGGACTAATTTGGTGCATCTATTTCAGGAACTAAGATGAGTCACTGAATACAAAATCAGAGACCAATTTGGTGCATCTACAATAATAACATAACGAATGACATGTAGACGAATAATGTTGCAACACGTGATACAAGTTAACATATGGCCAAATAATATTGTGACACGTGGCACACCATTTACTTCGGCATGCCACATGTCACTATTGAGCTGACATTATATTATTACACGTGATCAAACTATAAAGTGACACATGTCATTAAATGATCCACGTCATCAAGTTATATCAATATCCTATTAACAAAAAATGAGTTAGAAACTAACATTGTTCACTTTGCCAGTTCTAATATCGTAATTGGTGTAATTAAAATTTTAAGAACGATTTTAGTAAACGAAACCAATCTTAAAAACTACTTTCAGACTTAGTTAGTCATGTGTTAATGTGTCACAACATACTCTATTCACATGTTATAATAGCAATGCAAGTGAATTAAATCAGTCCACGAAAAGGTACAACGGAAATAATTTTTGGTTCCTAGAATTTGAATCATATTAGTTTATAAATAATTTTATTTTTTTAAATTAAAAAAATTAGCATCCTAAATAATTTTTAAAGCAATAAGTTTCTCTTTTATTTTTTCGCAAAATATTTCATAAATACAAAAAATTAGCTATCACATATTTATGCCTATTTTTGCATGTTATTTCATACATTTTTTCGACAAATAATTAATTATTAGAATAATAAAATATTTTACAACGGAATTGTTTATATCCAGACCCAAAACCTAAAGTTAGGTCCAAAATGAATAAAATTCAATCAACAAGCATTACCTGGTTTGATGCTTACTCGACCTCATAGAGGTCAGACTCAGCGAAACTGGTCTAACTCTACCTATCTAAATAAGTAACTAACTCCTATAATCTCTCCAATTTACCTAAAGGAGATCTCAACGACCTCTCTACCAAAAAGGAGTAACCAACCCACCATCAAATGTGGGACTATTCAAAAGGTGGTTATTGGCTCTACATCTACAATTATAAATATCCTGACGGTCTCAGGTATTATTGGAAACAATCTACTAAAAACCTACTTAAAATCCATGCTAACTTAAGTATCGAAGTCTCTTGTAGGTACCACCCACCACATCACCAAGACGCCAAACGAATTCATCCTCGTTGGAGAAGACATTAAACAAATCACCCAAAGGCGTTTAGACCTCACGTTCAGGCCCAAAGCAACCCAATTTCAGGTAATCTTCGAAATATTGACATCGTTGCCGGGGACCTAGAGATCAAGACCATACGATGGAGGACGATAACCCTGAGGACGGACACACAACTTCTGATTTGGAAGCTCGAGAAGAAGAGCAACACAATGACAAACGAGCACTAGTCATACCTTCCTAAGTTGATAGAGGAAGAGGTACAACCAGAGATCCGCAGACTTCAAATCCGGAAGGGCACAAGATAAGCTCAGAAGTACATTGACCTTAGACATCCGGGCAAGAGATCCCATAGAAATTATGGAACTTGTCCATGGACATCAAGGTCGGCTGGAATAACTCGAGCAAGAACTAGAACAACAACGAGAATCTGAAAGAGTCTTGAGAAGGGAGGTTCGACGATGAAGAGAGTTAGAAGAAAAGCTCCTGAAATTGGAGTTTAACTTTAAGGGCCGGAGAGCCCGAGCTAACCACGAAGAAACGCTTCTGACATACGAAGATTTATTCATAGAAGAGATCATGCAGCTTAAAATTCCAAAAAAAACTTCTGAGAGTCCGGACATGGACCTTTATGACGGAACCACCGATTCGAGGCATCATTTGAGCAATTTTAAAAGTTGCATGTACTTGGTAGACACATCGGATGCAACTCACTGTAAAGCCTTCACGACTACATTAACCAAGATAGCCATGAAATGGTTTGATAGTTTACTATCTAGATCGGTTATGTGTTTTGATGATTTGGCAAGGAGCTTCCTTACCCAAATTTTCATCCAAAAAGATAAGCTCAAGCATGCACCGAGCCTCCTAGGGGCAAAGCAAGAAGTCGGCAAATTCCTTCGGGTTTATATGGAAAGATTCAATAAAGCATGCTTGGAAATTCAGAATCTACCTGCTGAAGCAGTCATCATGGGACTAGTTAATGGTCTCAGGGAAGGACCCTTCTCCCAATCTATATCAAAGAGGCACCCGACCTCTTTGTACAAAGTACAAGAGCGAGCTGTGAAGTACATCAATATGGAAGAAATAACTTGTTTAAGGGAACCTACTCCGAGATAACACAATCAATATCCAGCTCGTGATAAAGAGAAAAAATCAAATAAAAAAGAGGAATACAACTCGGACAAATCTCTTTTTCATGTTGGTTCTATCCTTGCTGGTGAGGGTCATAGGAGCTGTCGCTGCTCTGTTTCCTTGTTCCTCTTAATTTTAGTACGTTGTTTTGCTCCAAAACCCTTATAGTCACCATTCTATTATACGATTGTTAAGGATTTTGCAACGTTAATGTCTTAGGGTTGAATTATCGTGATTGCATGTGGTGTTTGATGGCTGTTGTTGCTACGGAAATAGTTGGAATTGATGTCGCTGCTGCGAAATAAGAATAAAAGAGAGTTTGTCATGTAGTTGAGTCGTGATTGAGGTAGAGGCTTTTCTTAAAACATATTTTATATCAAGAAATTGTTATAGATCGATATTGATGTGAAAAAGATTTTTTGTGTTATGCGAGTCTTATGGATTAATCTGGACTGTTTGGATGAATGTGATTTGATTAAATGTTCAAATAATGAATGAATTTGGTTTAATTGTGATTGATTTGATTTGGTTGCCGGAATTCTGGATTGTGTTAATTTCCTTGAGTTGGTGAAGTTGATTTGTCTTTGGTTATGAACTATAACTGATTTGCTGATTGTCAAAAAATATTTGATTGGTATATGATGAGAATTATTGAATGCTTTTTGAATGACTGAGAGATGTCTGATTTGGATGGAACCCTTGAAGGGTGAAAAATATCAAATTTGAAGGGAGATGTTGCCAAAACTTTTATAAGAATTTGAGTTAAAAATTGAATAATAATAATAATGGAACCTGGTGCTATTCTCATGAAAATTAGAGACTTTATTTTTAAGTTTTATTTAGAAATTTTAATTGAAGAATTATGTTTTGAGAAATTTTCTGTGGATTTAAAACATTTGAATTTGATTGGTGAAATGAAATAATTTTTTATTCTCTTTGAGAAAGTCTTAAACTAAAGAAATGAAGTTGAAATTAGTTTAGAGTATTTGATTAAATGAAAATGAGTTTTGTTTGATTAATTTTGATTAAAGGACTATGTTTTGGGGGAGTTTTAGAGAAATCTAAAGTAATATAGTGAGCTGAAGAATTAACTTATTCGAGTTTGAATAATCATGGAAGGGATTATGTTTTTGGGACGTTCTAGCGATTTAAGGTACTTCTTTAAGAATAAAAATCGTTATGCTCAATTAAGATTTGACTTGTGTGGGAATTGGGTAAGTTTGGTTAAAGAAAAGGTTTTGAGTCATGTAAATACTTGAATATTGCAGAACTTTTGAACAGTTATGCCTTTTCAGTGAGTTTGTAAACCCGTGTAACCTCCTTATGAAGCTTAAGAACCATTTTTAAAGTGTTGAATGTGCTAGGGTGAATATAACAGACTGATTTGAGTAATTCTCCGATAAGATTTTGTTAAATAAAATATCTTGATATTGTGGAGATGGTAGTTTGTCCCGCCCATGGTGAGGATGGTGGTTTGTCCCGCTCACGGATAGACACGTGGAGGGTGAAGAATTTTCTCTCTTGTTGCGGTGGACAAGTTAGGATGAAGGATTCCCTTTCTTGTTACATCGAAAAAATTAGATAGAAGGTTGATGATTTCCTTCATTTCAATTTCCAACTGTGGTGAGGAATGTGGTTTTATCCCACTCATGGCTTGAGAATAATTAATCCCTGTAATAAATGTAAACATAAAGAATTATGATGTTGAATGCAATTTTGGTTATGAATGATTATGTTTGATTGAAATATGATTATAAAGAATTGTGAATTTTAATTATGATCTTGATTATGTTTGATTGTGATTGTGATTGAAATGAGATCATGATTGATGTTGTGAGGATGATGGCTTTGTGCTGCTCATGGGTAGATAAGTTGAGGATGAAAGATTCCCATTCTTGTTGTGATAGACAAGTTGAAGATGAAAGATTCTCTCTCTTGTTGCAGTGTGGATGTGGGAAAGATGGAAAGGCACCCTCCTTCGTATTATTCTCCCACATTTCTCTCTAGTTTCAAGGTAGAAAGGCACGCTCTTTCGTATGTGAAAAGGTACACTCCTTCATAATTCCTCTAGGAGAAGGTGGAAAGGCACTCTCCTTCATTTATATTTCCTCCTGGGGATGCGCAACTGAGAGACAACGTCCAGATTAGCTACCAAATGTGTCGAGTTTTGGCAATTTAACCGACAAGTGAGCTTACGGCCAGTAGGACGGACATGTATCATATTGCATTTGTTTGCAATTGTTTGGGTATGCATAATTGATTTGGTTTGCCTAATTGATAATTTGTGTAACTGCTAATTATACTACTTGTCATAATTATTCTCTATGTGTGATTGTTTGATTACTTATGATTGGTGACTTGTTGGTTCGAATTTATGGTGGTTGTGTTGAGGTATTATGGGCCAGAGGCCGTGATTGTTTTGGGATGGAGGTCGTGATTGTTTGGACCAGAGGCTGTGATTGGATAAGTTATATTTCATGATAAGTTTGGTGAAAATTGATATGTATGACTGTGTTTGTTGAGGTTGAAATCCTTGTAGATAAGGTGTGAAATTGAATGAGGGTTTAAAAGTTGAATGAATTTTGGGCTGGAGGCCGTGATTGATTGAGTTATATTTATTGATATATATAATGACTTGTGGTGGTATGATTGATAACATTGGAACTTTGATGATTTTGGTTTTGGATGGTATTAAGAATGAGATGAATTAAATTTGAGGAAATATTGACAAGAAGAGTAATTATCACTGTTGTAAAACAAATTTTTATTATATATATATATATATAAATCGTGTGGTTAGGTTCTTACCCCCTACAACTCTATCTTTTTCAGAAAACAGACAAAGAAGTTGATAAAGATTTCCTGAGCATTTGGTTGTACTTTAATTGTTTTATTTTCTTAGGTATTTGTTCTCGCCTTTGTTATCGATATGTACATTTTGTAAAGAGGGATTAGGAGTTGTGATTTTATGATATGGTTTGTGTGTGTGTGTGTGTGTGTGTGTGTTTGCTTGTATAAGTTATTCTTGTGAATGTAATATTATTGTGTGATGATTGTATGTATTTATGTACGTTTAAAAGAAAAATATTTGTGATTTTTCAAAGAAAAGTTAATACGGTTTTCAGGTAAAGGCTCCTACTTACTATTATAGAGTGGTCGTAATGTCCTCCCTATTAGAGTGGCGTAGCCGGAAGCGTGACATTCTGGTAGTAAGAGTGTTATACCTCTTAGAATGGCTCGGTTGAATGAACTGAAAATAACAAAATCTACATAGCAATGAGAAGAACTGACCTCACATGGTTGGAATAACCGAGTTAATCTTACAGATGCAACAACATTTCTAAAAATTTTGTTATAAAGTAATGATAAAAAATCACAAAAGCAAACAAAAGAGAACTACAAAACAAGCCACATAAAGGCAATATAAAAACATTTAAAAAGGACCAGTAGCATAAAACAAAAATATTCAAAAGCTCAACTAGGGCAAAAGAGTATCCCAAACTACGACTATTATAAAGAAAATGTTCAAAAGACCCACAGAACGGGCCATCAAAAAGAGGAATAAAAGCTCAACAAATAAGCTAAGTAGGAGGAGGAATCTGTTTGGCTGCTTCTTCAAGTCGGGACGGAGAGGCGGGGAGATCCTCATCCATTGAAGTGCTAGAATTTTTTGGGTCTCTAAGGGGGATAACATCAGGGGCAACAATCTTGCCATCTTTCACAACCTTATTAGGATCAATAGGAGAGAGGTTTACCTTTGGGGTAAGAAGTCGAAAATGGGCCTTAAGGTTCTCGGTCATTTCATCCATGTTGAGCAATCCTAAGTTCAAGATCCCCATACTCCTCTTTCAGCCTCTCCATCTCATCCTCCTTCTATAATCTCTCTATAAAACCCCGAGTATAGCTCTGTTCTACTTTCTCCCTCAGGCCTTCGGCCATGGCAAGAGCTACCTCAAACTTCTTTAGCTTTTCCTTTAGACTTGAATTGTCTGACCTCAAGGTCTCTAACTCGGCATCCACCTCCAACTTGTTCTTCTTCAGCCTGGCTACTTCCTCCCTCAGATCAGACAGTTGTCTTTGATTGGCCCCAAAGTGAGTCTTCTTAAGAATCTTCAGCAAAGAAGTATAGATCCCAACTGTCCGAATTTCACTTCAGACAAGCACCTCTAGGTGCCTCAAGATAGAAACATCATCCATGGAAAATGCGCTATGAGGTAAGATGTACTCCTCACTGAACCCAATGACGTTGAACCTAGTATCGTAGGCACTCCCAAATTTAAAAGGAGGCGTCTTGTGTTTATGAGGGTTGTTGGATTCAGTATCCACTTGGAAAGACTCTTGAAAAGGGAAAACAGGAGGTATAATTCGGACTTCTGGTTCTTTGGAGGGAGGAGGAAGTGACCCTCCATCTGATTTATTGGTCGTCGACTCCAATCTTAAAGGGAAGGAAGTCCCAGCCGACTTCTCAGTCTCCTTAAGTTTGTCCTGAATCAGCCGAGCTGCCGCATTCTTCTTGGCCTGACAAATTTTATTATAATGAGCCAAACCACTGGTCATTTTCTCTACAAAAGAAAGGAAAAGAGTTGAGAAATCAAGATAAAAACTTCACAAATATTAAAAAAGAATTCCCTCTACCTAGCTCAGTTCAGACATAGCTCAAACCGAAAATCAGAAATTTCTTTGTATCCAAATAAGGGCATTGCCACCAACTCTCATGGAAGAAGGTCACTATACACTACTCCAACTCGGGTAAATCCTCAAAATTATATTTTGTCACCACAAAAACCTCTTCCCAGTATAAGCAAAATGTAACATCTTTATTATCAGAATGTCACGCTTTTGGCTGCACTACTCTGATAGAGCAGATATTACGACAACTTCCATACATATATAATGATAAAATAGAAGCCTTTAACTTGAAATTGTATCGCTATTTTCTTTGAAAAATTGGAAATACTTTTTCTTTTGTTTTACAAGCATGCATACATACAATACCAATCACAAGACTTCACACACACACACACACACACACACACACACACACACACACACATATACACACACAAGAATCTTTTATAAAAATAACTTACAAACATTAATCATCATTACAATTATGACTCCTATCCCTCTTTACAAAAATATAAATCTCAATAACAAGGCGAGAAAAAAGACATCTATGAAAATACAACCATAAAGCGCAGAAATCACGTTATAAGCTTCCTCGCCCGCTTCCTGAAAAGAGAATTCTGTAAGGGGTGAGAACCTAACAACATGGTCTCACTAAAAAATTTAGAATTGTCATAAGAGGATATGTGTAAGGAATAATGTTTTCAAATAGCGGTTATGGCATGGCGGGTTTTGTCCTTGTTGCCATATAGGGGGCACTGCATTGGGGTTTTAACGGGGGGAGCCATGCGGCCGCAATTGCGGTGGCGCCATGGCGGAACGTGATTCAAACGGCGGGAATAGCAGGGTTTTTTTTTATTTTCCAGAAAAATCTGAGGGTGTTTTGGTTAATTTAAGAAACCTAACTGATCCCACTAACCACTAACCCTAATAATCATCCTCTTATTCAAAAGCTCCCTCCTCTGCCTCATCTTCAAAAAAAACTTCTCTCCATCTCTGTTCTCTCATATCTGCGACGCTGATCTCTGTGCCACCCAGCCACCCATCGCCGCTGCTCATCGCCGCCATTGCTGGTGGCATCGATCACCACGGCCACTCCTTGCTACCACTGCTAACCACGCTTCCATCTCTGGTTTATACATCTTGTTTCACATTCTTTACTCCTATTTTTTTCGTTTCTCTTTTCCCTGCTGCCCCTTCTTTATCAACAATCGGTGTTAAACCTCGTCTCTTCTTCTAATTTTTTTCCATTCAGTTCACTATGTCCACTTCTAGACAAGCCCTTGATTCTAATGCTCCTACCCCTACCTCTGCTGGTCCTGATATTGGTACTGAACCTGTTTGTCCTATAGTTCATGTCTGTTCTAATAGAGTTGACCCAGGCTGAAAATATATTAGCACTGTAGAAGAAGAAAATACCAATGACACTATATGTAATTTTTGTGGAAAAATTATGAATCACACGGGCAAAATAGCACTTAATGATCAAGCCTGGAAATGTTACTGGATATAAAATGGTCCCAAAGGATGTTATTGTTAAATTATGAGAGTATTACAATCAAAAAAAGAATTGAGAAAGACAAAGTGCCACACTGGGAAGCACCAAAGAACATAGTGTCAATGCTAGGAAACTTGACTTAGAGAGTTTGGGGTTCGGATTATTAGAGTAAGATGCTCAAGGGATTGATGAACCTCATAATCCAGCTCCAATGGCAATAGCTAGAGGGGGTGCAAGTAGTGCTAGAAGGGGTGCAACTAGTATGAGAGGTCCAATGGACTTGTTTGTTAGAAGACCTGAAACCAAGGTTCTGAAAATCGGACCGGACCAGCCGATCAAACCGGTTCAACTAGGAACCGGCAATGCAAGCGGTTCGGTCCTTCTCCTATAACCGCTTAGGAGAAAACCGTTGGAAAACTATCGAACCGGCCAAAAACTGTAAGACCCGGTTAATTAATGGCTAATTAACCCATAATGAGAATTTATTCTAGAAAGCCAAAAATATGATTTTTATGGCTAAATATGATAGAGGAGATTGAGACGAGAATTTCGGTACCAATTTTATAGAAATCGGACCAAGATTGGACCGAACGGGCCAAACCGGGCCAACCGGACCCAAAGTGGGCCCTTGGCCCAACTAAACTAAACCAAAACCCTAGTTTTCAGAACTCTCTCTCCTCACTTGACACACTCACACGCTGAAAATGGAGGCCATGGAGGGAAGAACACTCTCTCAAGTTCTCTCCCTTGGTTGATCTTCAAACCACCATAACTTTTGATCTAGAGCTCCGATTGCCGCACCGTTTATGGCCATGCGTTCACCGCGAAGAGCTCTACAAAACCCATACAACCAATCTTAAGGTAAGCCACGTTTTGCTCTTCGAAATTCTAGCCCTTGTTTTCGAGTTTTATGGGTGAAATATTGAGATTTTGGGCTCTTTGATGTTATAGGACCCAACTCTCTTGAAGGAGAAAGTTAATCTTGTATCCTTGGACCTTGGGTGTGGTAAGATTCTCAACCCTAGTATAATTTATTGTTCTATGATGATTGGATATTGAGATGTTGTGTATGGGTATGATGATTGTGGCTTAGGTTGTGTATATGTGAATATTGGAGCTTGATTGGTGACTTTGGAAAGCTTGAAAAGGGAGTTTTGTGTGATAAAATCTGTTCTTGGAGGTGTTGAGACCTTGAGAGCTTGAGGAAAAGTGATTTGGAAGTGCTCCGGTTGAGCTTGGGAAATCGGCTAAGGTATGGTCTCGGTTTCTTGTATATAATATGTAATGTGGTAGGAAATACTTAGGATAGAGGCCCTAAGATAGGCATTGAATTGACGATGTTGTTGAATGGTTGAGATATATGATGTGATCATATATGTGATTATGAATATTGATGCCTTGATTGTGTGATATATGAGAAAATGCATGTTGTGATATATACTTGATGAATGATTGAGGTTGGATTGGTGGGTGGTACCATGTTGATGGTGAGTATGATGATGATTATGTATAATGATATTTGATTGGAAATGGTATTATTGGAAATTGGGATGAGGAAGGATGTATGATATGATATTATGTTTGTCCTTTAGCCATTTGATTGAGAAGTGTTAAAATGGTTGGATGATGGTTTTGGAAATTTCGGTAAAGTGTCAATGTGTGAGTTGAGGATAGCTTGATGTTGAATTTGGTACATTTTGTTTGATTTCAAAAAGGGTTGAAATTGGCATGTTTTGGTTGATTTTGAAAAGAGTTGAATATGGTTTGTTTTGAAAATGGCACCTTGTGGTTTTGTATGAAAATATGGTTTTTGGACATGTTTTGACAGGACATAACTTGGACTACGGATCCCCGTTTTGTACCAATCTTGTTTAGAAATGAAATTGGATCCGGGATGTCCATGCCGTTGAAAGAACGGACGGAAAACAATTTAAAATGAGGAAGTTATGTCCGTCGGAAGATTGGGGGTTGAACTTTTAATTCCGTAGGCGCACTTGGCACATACGCGCCGTTCTTCAAGAAAGCACCATCCACGCGTGCGCGTGGTGTGCACGGGCGCGTCGATGTGCTGCACCAAATGCCCAGCTATTTTTCCGAGAGTTGTGCCAGAATTGTGCCAGTTTTGTGCCTGGGGCGCAAGAGCACCCACGCATACGCGTGGTTGACGCGTGCGCGTCGTTTGGCTATTTTTCAACCCGCGCATCCGCGCGTATGACGCTTGCGTGTCGATGAGTTTTGTGGCCATCCACGCGTGCGCGTGGAGTGCACTTACGCGTGGCCCTGTTTTCATTCCAAAGTTGATTTTTGAGTTTTAAAAGCCAAATTTCATACTTCTAAGCCTCCGATCTCACCACTTATGTCTTAAATCATTATGATATTTCTAGCAATGAGACAAGGAGCTAGTGAATGTGGTAACTTGCGAGTGAAGCAAGGAAAAAATGAATGATCAATGAGGATCAAAGATGATTATGTGAGATGTGGAGGATGGCGGTGGAAGTGCTTGTTATGCCATGGGCCGAAGGGCCGTAATTGTTAATGAACTGGCTGGTTATGGATTTAACCGTGAGCCGGATGGCTGGATTATTGCCGTGTTACGGCGGAGCCATGATTATGGCTAAGTATAAATGCATATATGCTGTTGAATGAATTGTGAATGTTTGCACTTCCACTATCGGAGATGAGGGTTTCCCTGGGAGGAAGCAGTGGCTAGCCACCACGTGCTCCAGGTTGATACTCGAAGCTCTTTTGACCCTATGTCGTCAGGGTGGCCGGGCACTGTGAAAGCCCCGGATGAGCTCACCCCCATAAATATTCACCAGTGAGGGTGATAGATATGGATCATGATTATGATCAAATTTGTATTGAGTATAACTCGAGTTGGGGAGACACGACAGAGGGACAGTCCAATGGTTAGCTACCAGGATTTGTCGGGTTGGCTCTATAACCGACAGATGATATCATCAGCCACTAGGGACATGCATTCATCATATGCATACTATATGAATTGTTTGAGATTGCCTATTTGACTGCATATTACTTGCTAATTGTCTAAATGTCTTATCTATTTCTATTTGTATATCTCTTGTTTGATTTAGATGTGTTTGCTACATTATACTCCTGCTGGTGGTTGGGAGGTCTGAAGGAATTGGAAAGGGAAGTATTAGTTAGACTGAAGAATCTTTAGTCAGTTGCCACTTATGGTTTAGCTTGTTTATAAGCTTTGATTTTATTTGGAGGAAGTTCTAGGATTGCCTTCGGCTTTCCTCTATTATTACGTGTTATATATGGGGAACTGTTACCATGCTAGGGACCTCTGGTTCTCACCGATGCGAATTTTGTGGTTTTCAGATGCAGGACGTGAGGTTTCTTGTTGAAGCATGCTGGAGACTTCTGGATTAGCGAAGATACTTTGTTCTCGGGACTCTGTTTTGATTTTATGTTTTCTCTTAGATACTTTTATCTCCATTAAATAATACAAACTGTGATGACTCCTCTTATAGGAGATTTTGGAGAATAGGTTCTCTGTTTTTATGTCCCTTTGGGTTTTATTTATTTTATTATATGTATATATTGCTATGCTCGGACCGGTTATCTTTGCAACCGGAGTTTGAGTTTTGATATTCCCGTTTTTGACACTCTTTCGTATATATATAATCTCGCGTTGGTTTATTCTTGTTCGCTACGTTATCGATCGGAGTGTTGCGCTTTTCGAGTTACGATTTTTGGTTTACCTCTTCTTCTTATAAAGGCTCCTAGTTATAATCATTTTTCACAATACTATTCGTACTATATTTTTGTTTTAGAGGTCGTAATACCTTGTAATCTCTGAATTATGACTTAAGCATAAGACTCTTTATGGTAGGGTGTTACATTATGGTATCAGAGCAGTTCGTTCCTGTAGAGCCTGAGGGACAGACTGACTATGCTTCTGTGCATTCTCTATATGTGTGTTATGTGCTGTTAGTATATCTACTTGATATAATTGGCATAAACGTTCATGAGCATACATTTGGGACTTTGAAGCATTAGACTTCTGATATTGAGACTGATCAACTTAATATCGAATGTTTGGTGTGTATAGGAACCAGATGGCGCCTCGTGGACGCGGTAGAGGCCGTGGGAGAGGTCATACGAATGCTCGTGCGCCAGAGATTAACCCTAATGACCCGGTGAACTTTATGACTGCGTTGGAGAACATGGCTGTTGCTATGCAAGCCACTGCTGAGGCTCTTGGTCAACAGATGAATAACCATGGTAATGACGGAGGTGGAGTTCAGGGCCCGATGACACTGACAAACTTTTTGAAGGTTAATCCACCTAAGTTCAAGGGAACCACTAGCCCGACTGAAGCCGATACATGGTTTCAGGCTATGGAACGAGCACTGCAAGCGCAGGTGGTACCTGAAGGGCAGCGTGTGGAGTTCACTACCTATTTGCTCACTGGAGAAGCGTCGCATTGGTGGCAAGGAATCCGACGCCTCCTGCAGCAGGGTGATGACTATATTACCTGGGATGTCTTCTAAGAGGAGTTCTATAAGAAGTACTTTCCGACTTTTGCTAGGACGGCCAAGGAGCTTGAATTATTGCAGCGGAAGCAAGGTACTATGTCCGTATCTGAGTATATTGACAAGTTTGAAGAGCTGTTCAGGTTCTCTCGTATGTGTCAAAGGACTCCAGTGGAATATGAGGAATGGAAGTGTGTTAAGTATGAAGGAGGACTCCGGAGTGATATCTTCAGCTCAGTGGGACCAATGGAGATCAGAACTTTCTCCGAGTTGGTGAACAAGTGTAGAGTTGCTGAAGAGTGCGTGAAGAAGGCAGCTGCTGAGAGAGGGAGTCACAAAGGATCATTCCCACAGAACCGAAGAAAGAGCTTTGCACCTAGAGGTCCACCTTTCAAGAGGGGAGGTTCTTTTAGGAGGCCCAACAACAACTCCCAAGGGAAAAGGTTTGGGAAGCAGCCTCAGAATGATCAAGCTTGTACTAGGTGTGGAAGTCACCATCTGGGAGCATCATGCAAGGCCGGATGGGGTTTGTGCTATAATTGTGAAAAGGCGGGGCATAAAGCCGCAAACTGTCCGGAGAAGTAGAAACACGGTGCCAGGAAGGCGCAGCAGACTGGTCGGGTGTTCACCACTTCAGCTGTAGGTGCTGAGGGATCTGAGGCACTTATCCGAGGTAACTGTGAAATGGCTGGTCAAACTTTACATGCTTTATTTGATTCGGGAGCATCGCATTCATTCATTGCATTTGAGAAAGCCCATGAGTTAGGATTGAAGATCGTAACCTTAGGTTATGACCTAAAAGTGTATAATGCTACCCATGAAGCCATGGTAACTAGGCTAGGATGCTTGAAAGTTTCGTTTAGGTTCAAGCAGCGTGATTTTGTCCATAACTTAATCTGCTTACCGATGATCGGTCTCGATTTTATCTTGGGATTGGACTGGTTATCTGAGAACCATGTCCTGCTTGATTGTTCTACAAAGTCGGTGTACTTTATGCCGGAAGATACAGAAGGGCCGGTCGTGGTGAATAATTATTACTTGAATTCGATGATAGTGAACTGTTCCGGAATCGAATGTCAGGGTATCCTGTTGTTAACTGCGGGTGTTTCGGGTGATGATCAAAGGTTGGAATAGATTCCGGTGGTGTGTGAGTTTTTAGAGGTATTTCCCGATGACATTGATGAATTTCCACCTAACCGAGAGGTCGAGTTTGCTATTGAATTGGTGCCTGGGGCGGGACCAATCTCAAGTGCTCCTTATAAAATGTCACCGTTAGAGATGGTCGAGCTAAAGTCTCAGTTAGAGGATTTGTTGGGTAAGAACTTTATCCGACCAAGTGTTTCCTTGTGGGGTGCTCCAGTGTTACTGGTAAAGAAGAAAGACGGGAGCATGCGGCTCTGTGTGGATTACAGGCAGTTGAACAAGGTCACCATAAAGAATAAGTACCCATTGCCGAGAATTGATGATCTCATGGATCAGTTACAAGGAGCTGGGATTTTCTCTAAAATCAATTTGCGATCTGGTTATCACCAGATAAGGGTGAGGGGTGAGGATATCCCTAAGACCGCTTTCAGGACTCATTATGGTCATTACGAGTACACTGTAATGTCTTTTGGGTTGACGAATGCTCCTGCAATATTCATGGATTATATGAACAGAGTGTTCCGTCAGTTTCTGGATAAATTCGTTGTTGTCTTCATTGACGACATACTGATTTACTCCAAGACTGAAGAAGAGCATGCGGAACACTTACGGACCGTGTTACAGATTTTAAAGGAGAAGAAACTCTATGCGAAACTGTCTAAGTGTGAGTTTTGGAAGAGTGAGGTGAAGTTTTTGGGTCACATGGTGAGTAAGAAGGGAATAGCCGTAGATCCAGCTAAGGTGGAGGCTGTGATGGATTGGAAGCAACCAACCACAGTGACTGAGATAAGGAGTTTTCTGGGCTTAGATGGCTATTACCGAAGGTTCATCAAAGACTTTTCACAATTAGCCTTGCCGTTGACAAAGTTAACCCACAATGACACTCCGTTTGTTTGGACTCCTAAGTGCGAGGAGAGCTTTCAGGCATTGAAGAAAAAGTTGACCACTGCACCTGTGTTGGTGTTACCCGAGCCGAACGAACCATTTGAGGTGTACTGTGATGCCTCACTAAAGGGTCTAGGGTACGTGCTGATGAAACATCATAATGTGGTGGCGTATGCCTCACGACAGTTGAGACCTCATGAAGTTAGTTACCCTACGCACGATTTGGAACTCGTCGCGGTCGTGTTTGCGCTAAAGGTGTGGAGGCATTACCTCTATGGGGTTAAGTTCCAAGTCTTCTCCGATCACAAGAGCTTGAAATATCTCTTTGATCAGAAAGAGCTTAATATGAGGAAGAGAAGGTGGATGGAATTATTGAAGGACTATGACTTTGAGTTGAATTACAATCCGGGAAAGGTGAATGTAGTGGCGGATGCGTTAAGTCGGAAGTCGTTATATGCAGCTTGGATGATGCTTCAAGAGGAGAAGTTGCTCAAGGGATTCGAGAGTTTGAAAATTTGTGCTCGAGAAGTATCTGGGACTTTGTGTTTGAGCCGATTAGAAATCTCAAGTGACTTTAAGTCCGAACTCCTAAAGGCTCATGAAAATGATGAGGCGTTATGGAAGGTGTTACCGGCTATCGAGCAAGGAAAACATTGGAGAGTGTCGGAAGAAAAAGATGGGTTATGGAGATTCAAGGGTAGGATCATTGTGCTGGATGTTGGCACTTTGAGGCAAGATATCTTAAAGGAGGCACACAAAAGCAGATTCTCCATTCACCCGGGAAGTACTAAGATGTACCATGATTTAAAGGCGATGTTTTGGTGACCATGTATGAAGAATGATGTGGCGGAATATGTTTCAAAGTGCTTAACTTGTCAAAAGGTGAAGATTGAACATCAAAGACCTTCCGGGATGTTGCAACCTTTAGAGGTTCCGTAATGGAAGTGGGAAAGTATTGTAATGGACTTTGTGTCGGGATTACCAAGGACTAGGACTAGTTTTGATACTATCTGAGTGATTGTGGACCGACTGACGAAGTCAGCTCACTTTTTGCCTATTCGGATGACTTACACCCTTGAGGATCTAGCACGGTTATACGTAAAGGAGATTGTGAGACTCCATGGTGTACCTGCTACTATAATCTCTGATAGAGATCCTCGTTTCACTTTGAGGTTCTGGGGTATATTTCAGAAAGCTTTTGAAACCCGATTGAGCTTGAGTACAGCTTACCATCCTCAAACAGATGGTAAATCTGAGAGGACGATCCAAATACTAGAGGATATGTTGAGAGCTTGTGTTTTGGACCAACCGGCGAGTTGGGATCGGTATATGCCATTAGTGGAGTTTGCATACAATAATAGTTACCATGCGAGCATCGGAATGGCTCCGTATGAGGCCTTGTATGGGAGGAAATGTCAATCTCCGCTATGTTGGTATGAAGCTGGAGAGAAATGCTTGTTGGGGCCGGAGATGATAGCTGAGACCACTGAACAAGTCAAGAAAATCCGAGATAGGATGCTTACGGCGCAGAGTCGCCAGAAGAGTTACGCCGATCAGAGGCGGAAGCCCTTGGAATTTGAGAAAGGAGATAATGTTTTCCTTAAGGTTACTCCAACCACAGGAGTAGGTAGGACAATTAAAGCGAAGAAGTTGAATCCTCGATACATTGGTCCATTTCAGATCCTGGAGAGGATTGGACTGGTGGCGTATCGGATGGCTTTACCACCTTATCTTTCGAACTGCACGATGTGTTTCACGTGTCACAGCTTCAGAAGCACACTCCTTATGCTAGCCATGTGTTAGAACCTGAATCGGTTCAGTTAAGAGAAGATTTGACGCTTCCAGTGGCTCCAGTCAGAATTAATGATACTAGTATCAAACGGTTGTGTGGAAAAGAGGTTTCATTAGTCAAGGTGGCATGGAGTCGAGGCGGTGTTGAGGAACACACTTGGGAACTTGAGTCAGAGATGCGATCGGATTATCCGCACTTGTTCTCAGGTAATTGAATTTGAATTTTGTGGGCAAAATTCCCAATAAGGTGGGTAGAATGTAAGACCCGGTTAATTAATGGCTAATTAACCCATAAATGAAAATTTATTCTAGAAAGCCAAAAATATGATTTTTATGACTAAATATGATAGAGGAGATTGAGACGAGAATTTTGATACCAATTTTATAGAAATCAGACCAAGATTGGACCGAACGGGCCAAACCGGGCCAACCGGATCCAAAGTGGGCCCTTGGCCCAACTAAACTAAACCAAAACCCTAGTTTTCAGCACTCTCTCTCCTCATTTGACACACTCACACGCTGAAAATGGAGGCCATGGGGGGAAGAACACTCTCTCAAGTTCTCTCCCTTGGTTGATCTTCAAACCACCATAACTTTTGATCTAGAGCTCCGATTGCTGCACTGTTTACGGCCACGCGTCCACCGCAAAAAGCTCTATAAAACCCATACAACCAATCTTGAGGTAAGCCACGTTTTTCTCTTCGAAATTCTAGCCCTTGTTTTCGAGTTTCATGGGTGAAATGTTGAGATTTTGGGCTCTTTGATGTTATAGGATCCAACTCTCTTGAAGGAGAAGGTTAATCTTGTCTCCTTGGACCTTGGGTGTGGTAAGATTCTCAACCCTAGTATAATTTATTGTTCTATGATGATTGGGTATTGAGATGTTGTGTATGGGTATGATGATTGTTGCTTAGGTTGTGTATATGTGAATATTGGAGCTTGATTGATGACTTTGGAAAGCTTGAAAAGGGAGTTTTGTGTGATAAAATCTGTTCTTGGAGGTGTTGAGACCTTGAGAGCTTGAGGAAAATTGATTTGGAAGTGCTCCGGTTGAGCTTGGGAAATCGGCTAAGGTATGATCTCGATTTCTCGTATCTAATTTGTAATGTGGTAGGAAATACTTAGGCTAGAGGCCCTAAGATAAGCATTGAATTGACGATGTTGTTAAATGGTTGAGATATATGATGTGATCATATATGTGATTATGAATATTGATGCCTTGATTGTGTGATATATGAGAAAATGCATGTTGTGATATATGCTTGATGAATGATTGAGGTTGGATTGGTGGGTGGTACCATGTTGATGGTGAGTATGATGATGATTATGTATAATGATATTTGATTGGAAATGGTATTATTGGAAATTGGGATGAGGAAGGATGTATGATATGATATTGTGTTTGTCCTTTAGCCATTTGATTGAGAAGTGTTAAAATAGTTGGATGATGGTTTTGGGAATTTCGGTAAAGTGTCAATGTGTAAGTTGAGGATAGCTTGATGTTGAATTTGGTACATTTTGTTTGATTTGAAAAAGGTTTGAAATTGGCATGTTTTGGTTGATTTTGAAAAGAGTTGAATATGGTTTGTTTTGAAAATGACACCTTGTGGTTTTGTATGAAAACATGATTTTTGGGCATGTTTTGACGGGACATAACTTGGACTACGGATCCCCGTTTTGTACCAAGCTTGTTTAGAAATGAAATTGGATCCGGGATGTCCATGCCGTTGAAAGAACGGGCGAAAAACAATTTAAAATGAGAAAGTTATGTCCGTCGGAAGATTGGGGGTTGAATCTGTAAATCCTGCAGCTTTTAAGTTAGAAAATTTTTAGCAGAATGACCCTCCGCGCGTAGGCACACTTGGCGCGTATGATGTGGGCTGAAATTGGCGAGTTAAGAATGATTATAAAATATGCGTTGCAAGTATAGTTCTCAACCAACCAGAAATCCGCTTATCAATTTAGAAGGGGGTGTCACAGAAATTAAGATCAAAATACTGGGAGTATGAGTCCCAGGTCGTCTCCCAACGAGTTGCAGAAAAAGTGTGCTATTTTATTAATCAGATGTTTTCAAAAAGGTTTGAGTTGAATGGAAAAAAATTAAATTAGAGAATTTATATAAATTTAAATAAAAGCCTTGACTGGGAGTTGATTAGCTGGAAGCCCTATTCTTGTTGCAGTACTCTCAAGACTAATCAATAATTGGGGATTATTCTATTTAGTTGTCCCTCACTAAGTAAGGGAAAGTTAAACAAGTTGGAATGCTATCTCTATCCACAAGTTCCAATCCGCTCTTGGGAGGATTGGTGTTAGTTACTAGAGAGCAATCCAACAATAAACCCAACTACAATCTTTCTCTTGAGCATCCCAACTCAAGGGTTTCTTTCAATCAGCTCCCCATCAAGTTAGGGAACTACTCTCTCATTGTAAATGAGGAATTCATAACATAAGAAAGGGAATTAAAGAAAGACATGATAAATAATGATCAAAAGATTAATTAAAAATAAAAGTAATTCTTGTATTAATAAATTCTAAAATAATCCGATAGAAAATTTAAGTAAATTAAGGAACATGGAAGAGTAAGAGACAAGTAAAGAGAACGAACTAGAATGTCGAAGTCTTGATGAGGCAATAACTCTTCTCAATATCCCAATGCAAAACAATGAACATAACAAGTCCTAAAAACTATGAATGTGTAGAGAAAAAACCTAGAGGAGAGGAAAACTAGATCTAGAAACTAAAACTATGTGGAATGAATGTTGTTGTTGGTTTCTGCATGTTCTCTGGCTCTAGTCTGCTTTTCTGGGCCAAAAATTGGGTCAAATTAAGGCCCAAAATCGCCCCAAGCGATTCTGCAGATTATGCAGATCGCGCATGTCATGCAGACGCGTCGTCCATGCGGCCACGTCATTCAGCTTTCTGCTTTGCCACGCAGTCGCGTCGTCCATGCGGCCGCGTCGCTTGTGCTATTCCATGCCGCGCGGTCGCGTCGTACATGCGGCCGCGTCACTGCGATTTCCTATTCTTCGCGCGGTCGCGTCATCCATGCGGCAGCGTCACTTCTCGCTGGTCATCTCCTCAATTTCTTGTGTTCCTTCCATTTTTGCAAGCTTCCTCTCCAATCTCCAACTCATTCATGCCCTGTAAAGCCTGAAACACTTAACACACAGATCATGACATCGAATGGAATAAAGGAGAAATAAAATACATAATTAAAGTCCCTAGGAAGCAAGTTTTCAATCATACAATAACTTTAGGAAGGAATTATAAACGCATGCTTATTTAATGAATAAGTGGGTAAAGATCATGATAAAACCACACAATTAAACACAATATAAACCATAAAATAGTGGTTTATCAACCTCCCCACACTTAAACATTAGCATGTCCTCATGCTTAGTCGAAGGAGATAAAATGAATGAGTAAGAACATGCAAAACCTGTGCAATGCAATGCAACCTATATATATGAATGCAACTATATAATTTTTGTCCACTTGATCAAAAGTAAGTAAGCTCTTCAAAACAATTACAAATCAAATTCCACTAACTCAATTCTTATATAGTAAGAACAGATAAAAATGCAAGAAGATAGCTCATGAAAGCAGGGAACATAGAAATTCAAGCATGGAACCCTCACTGATGGTGTATATACACTCTAGTCTCTCTAGTGTATAGGGTAATCACTCTATCCTTCTCTAATCATGCTCTCTAATTTTTGTTCTTCTCCTAACTAATCAACAATATTTAATATACCAATGCAAATATCATGAGGTCTTTTCAAGGTTGTAATGGGGCCAAGGTGAGGGTAAGGATACATATATGGCTAAGTAAGCTTATAAATTGAATCTTTAATTAACCCAAGCTTTAACATAACCTATATATATATATATTCTATATAACTTTAGAATTCATACCTAGCTACCCAAAAATTCCTTTCACATCCACACTCATGTATCAACCTTTTATTTTGATTTTATCATACATGCATTGATCTTTGAATTCTTAATTCAACATTGGGGTAATTTTGTCCCCTTATTTATTTTATTTTATTTTATTTTTTTATTTTTTTATTTTTTTATTTTTTTTATTTTTTTTTCAACATAAACATAAACATAAATATAGCTTATCAATGCACATAGATTTTTAATTCTTATAGTTTCACATGAGTAGGTATCCAAATTCCCATTATATTATCATGACTCATTCCCTTATTATCCTTTGTTCCCACAATTTTCCATACTTGATTGACACACACAATTCTATCTTAAGCTAACCAAAGATTCAATTTGGGATATATAATTATTTTTCTGCTTAAGGCTAGTAATGTGGTAAAATATAGAACAAATGGGATTTAAAGGCTCAAAGTGGCTAACAAAGGTAATTGAAAGGGTAGGCTTAATTTGGATAAGTAAGCTCAACAAATAATGGCCTCAATCATGTGCAAACATATAAATATAATAAACATTGGACATATAGGATGAAACAAAATGTAGATTACAATCATAGAGAAGTAAACACACAAGAATAAAATAATTATGGTTAAATAATGTAACCATTCATAAAGGCTCAATTCTCACAGGTTGTGTGTTCTTTAGCTCAAAAATCATGTTCCAAATACAACTTCAAGCAAATTTAACATAAAATAATTAATTAAAATTAGTGAAATTTTGTTCCAAAGATAGAGTCTTAGAAGAAACTCATTGTCTTTTCAATCAAGCAGAACATGCATGCAACTAATCTATTAGTATGTGATTTATCCTATTCTATAAAAGAAAAATCTAACTAAATATCCTAATTTATTGGTGCTAGGGAAGAGAAATTACCTCCGGAAGTCAGGTACTGACCGACCTCCCCACACTTAAGGCTTTGCACCGTCCTCGGTGCCATCTGTCAAGAACAAAGGTGGGCTGGTAGCAGTATCTCCACAGTTGGGACCATCATGGCTCCCTGTGCTGGTAAAGGAAGTGGAGTCCGGGGTATCTGAGTCCTTGAATTTTCCCATGATCAGCTCCTTGAGGTATGTGAATCGGCGCTTGTTACGGCGCTCTCTCATCTTAGCTTTGTGTTCTTGCCGATCCAACTTTTCAAGTATCTGCTGGAGCAGTTGGGCTGTTGTAGGTGCTTGTGGTGTTGAAGAAGGAATATCTTCAACTGGTTCAGTGGGCTGGCTGGTAGTGGCTGCTGGAAGTCTAAGGTACTTCCCGTTAGGGACATACTGATCATCCCGAGGAAGCATGGCTTTGGTGTTCCCAGCTCTGTAGGAGACTCCGGCTGCTGAGACCAAGGCGGGGAAAGGTAAGTTGCCCGCAATTTGTACGTGTCACATGGCATTCCGGATATGTCTTGGTAGATTCAGAGGTTGGTCTGTAAGGATGCACCATAGTAGAACGGCCATGTTCGCAGTGAAGGAGGACTCGTGAGTGCTCGGAAAGACGTAATGGGACATAATCTGTGCCCATACGCGAGCCTCTAAGGTAAGTGCTGAAGCCAAAATTCCCTTAGGATGGGAACGATGGTATCCATAGATCCATCTGCTGCCAGGTAGTGCAATAACTCTGAGAACAGCGTCCCAGTCAAATTGGTACAGCTGGCGCTTGAGTGCGGCTTCTTGAAAGGCATCCAATCCTTCTGGAATAGGGGGAAGACTTAGAACTTTTTGAATGGCCTCTTCTGTAATGGGGACTTGCTTCTGACGGACGTAGACAGACTGCAGGGTTGGTAGGTGGTAGTTGGAGTAGAACTCGACTACCCAAGAAAGATTGACCTGCCTTGGCTGTCTTTGTAGGAAATCCCATTGTCTTCGGGCAATCTGCGACTCAACAAATGTAGTAATGTGGTTTGGGAGGAGAAGAAGGTATTCGTTGTTATAACTCCTTTCAGCTAGGATGGGGAACATCTGCTCACAGTAGCGATTGGAAAACCGCGCAGTGTCCTTTGCTGGGAAGGCTCTTTCTTTATCATCAACCTTTATGATCCTCTTAATTTTCTTTGTTGATGGCTTTACCGTAGTTGAAGAGGGTTCTGCCACTAATGCTCTCTTTGTACCTCTTCTTGCTGGTTGTTTGGGAGTAGCTTTCTCTTTTCCTTTCTTGGTGGCCATCCTGAAAAAGAGAAGAGAAAGTAAATTAAATTTAAAGAGATAGAGCAAGGAAGAGAACGGGAAAGGATGGTTATAAATGCACATTAAAATGTAAAAGATGTTAACACACGCTCATGAGTACATGTGAAAACTCATTAATGGAAAAAAGCTAGTGTATATGATGACAAGTGAATGCGAGGTGTTTATTGGCATGCCGGCAAAGGTCATGAGTAGCATAGATCAAGCATCACTCGTAACAAACCATCACGTTTGTATTGACAATTAAATTCAATGAATAAAGTGGTAAAAGGAATTTGTGAAAAGCAAGCGTTGAATATTAGAGTAGAAAAATGTAGAGTAATGTCATATGGGCTTTTTCACAAACACATAGCATGCATGTAGAAGAAGCTTTTGAAAATAAGGATTTGAACATGAAAGTAATCCCTTAAAAAGCAATATATAATTGTCAAACAAATTTACAACACTCCACAAGCATATAATAATAAATAATGACTCACATAAATTGATAACACCAAGTAAAAAGGGAAAAGAAAGAAAAAGAAAATATGAACAATGAAGGTAAAAAGAAAAAAGAAGAAGATAACATATAAAAATAAGAAGAATAATAGAAAAGTAAGGAGGGAAGGAGAAAGAAAAACCTTGTTAATGGGGGTGAGAGAGAATAAAAGGTGAGAAAGAAGGAAGAAGGGAATAAGGGAGGGAGAAGAAATAAGGAGGGAAAAAAGAAAAATAGGATTTGGGGAGAAAAAGATATGATAAATGGCAAATTAGGAAAACTGTGCGGCGCAAGCGACGCGGTCGCGCGACTTGCGCTTAAACTCAATGACGCGATCGCGTCAGTCACACGGTCGCGTGACCCGTTTTAGGCTAATGGCGCGAGGGTAGCCTCGCACTTGCACAACTCTCTGTTCAAAATCATATTAGTGCCAAATTTTGGGTGACGCGATCGCATGGGGCATGTGATCGCGTGAGTGGTCAATTAGTGGGATACGACGCGGTCGCGTGGGGCACGCGATCACGTGAGAGGGACTACGCGTCCAGCGCCAGTCCAGCACAACTTTCGGCTGTGCACCCTTGTTACGTCGAAATCCAGGTCACGCGGCCGCGTGGGGCACGCGGTCGCGTGGGAGGCCATTATTCCCATATGATGCAGTCGCGTCAGCGACGCGGTCGCGTGGGATGATTTGTGCCATTGGCACGCCTCTAGCCCTGCTCCTGCGTAACTCTCTGTTCATATTATTATTGTCTCCCAGCTCCCTGCGACGCGAACGCGTCAATAAGGCGGTTGCGTCGCGTGATTATTTATTTATTTTTTTTTATAAAAATATGTGAATGCAGATGCACAAAATGTACTAATGAAGAGAAGAGTTATTGAATAAGAAAATTAAAAATAAGGAAAGGAACGATCATACCATGGTGGGTTGTCTCCCACGTAGCACTTTGCTTTAACGTCCGTAAGTTGGACGCTCCACTAGCTCAGTCTTCAGCTATGTGGGGATCTTCCAAGAGGAAGATCTCGAGCTCCTTGTTCTTCTTTAGCTTCTCGCCATGGTATAGCTTTAAACGATGTCCATTAACTTTGATAGGTTTAGAGCTTGAAGGATGGCTTAGGTGTTAAACTCCGTACGGTTCGGCCTTCTCTACTCTGTATGGACCTTCCCATCTTGATCTCAACTTGCCTGGCATGAGCCTTAGTCGAGATTTATAGAGGAGGACTAAGTCCCCAGGTTGGAACTCTTTCCTCTTGATGTGCTGATCATGTACAGCCTTCATCTTCTCCTTGTATAGTCTTAAGTTCTCATAAGCTTCTAGGCAAAGGCTTTCCAGTTCCTGTAGTTGCAACTTCCTTTCAGCTCTGGCTTTTCCAATTTCCATGTTGCGGTGCACGAAAATTACTTCACACTATGTAATTCCGCACAACTAACCAGCAAGTGCACTGGGTCGTCCAAGTAATACCTTACGTGAGTAAGGGTCGATCCCACGGAGATTGTTGGCTTGAAGCAAGCTATGGTTATTTTGTTATTCTTAGTCAGGATATCAATTATAATTATCAGTTTGAATTATGAAAAAATACAAGAGTATGAAATAAATACTTATTATGCAGTAATGGAGAATATGTTGGGGGTTTTGGAGATGCTTTGTCTTCTGAATTTCAGCTTTTCTCTTGTATTCCTCTTCCCTCATGCATGCAAAAGTGCAAAGTTCCTTCCATGGCAAGCTGTGTGTTGGTGGATCACCGTTATCAATGGCTACCATCCGTCCTCTTAGTGAAAAGGGTCCACGTGCACTGTCACTACACGACTAATCATCTGTCGGTTCCCACTCATGCTGGAATAGGATCCATTAATCCTTTTGCGTCTGTCACTACGCCCAACACTCGCGAGTTTGAAGCTCGTCACAGCCATCCAATCCCAGAATCCTACTCGGAATACCCCAAACAAGGTTTAGACTTTCCGGATTCTCATGAATGCCGCCATCAATGTAGCTTATACCACAAAGATTCTGATTAAGGAATCTAAGAGATACTCATTCAATCTGATGTAGGACGGAGGTGGTTGTCAGACACACGTTCATGGATTGAGGAAGGTGATGAGTGTCACGGATCATCACCTTCTCTATAATTAAGCGCAAATGAATATCTTAGATAGGAACACGCATGTTTGAATGGAAAATAGAAATACTTGCATTAATTCATCGAGACACTGCAGAGCTCCTCACCCCCAACAATGGGGTTTAGAGACTCATGCTGCCAAAAGGTACAAATTTCAGATCTAAAATGTCATGAGATACAAAATAAATCTCTAAAAGTTGTTTAAATACTAAACTAGTAACCTAGGTTTACAGAAATGAGTAAACTATGATAGATAGTGCAGAAATCCACTTCTGGGGCCCACTTGGTATGTGCTGGGGCTGAGACTTAAGCTTCTCACGTGCCTGGGCTGTTTTGGGCATTCAACGCCAGGTTGTAACCTGTTTCTGGCATTGAACTCCAACTTGTAACCTGTTTCTGGCGCTGGACGCCAGACTGCAACATGGAACTGGCGTTGAACGCCAGTTTACGTAGTCTATCCTTGAGCAAAGTATAAACTATTATATATTGCTGAAAAGCCCTGGATGTCTACTTTCAAACGCAATTGGAAGCGCACCAATTGGACTTCTGTAGCTCCAGAAAATCCATTCCGAGTGTTGAGAGGTCAGAATCCAACAGCATCAGCAGTCCTTTTTCAGCCTGAATCAGATTTTTGCTCAGCTCCCTCAATTTCAGCCAGAAAATACCTGAAATTACAGAAAAACACACAAAATCATAGTAAAGTCCAGAAATATGAATTTTTCCTAAAAACTAATGAAAATATACTAAAAACTAAACAAATCATACTAAAAACTATATGAAATTAACCCCAAAAAGCGTATAAAATATCCGCTCATCACAACACCAAACTTAAACTGTTGCTTGTCTCCAAGCAACTAGACAAATAAAATAGAATACAAATAAGTAACGAAGCAATAATATCTCAGAGTTCTTGAGTGAAGCTCAGATTCTAATTAGATGAGCGGGACTAGTAGCTTTTTGCTTCCGAACAGTTTTGGCATCTCACTTTATCCATTGAAGATCAGAATGATTGGCATCTATAGGAACTTAGAATTCAGATAATGTTATTGATTCTCCTAGTTCAGTATGTTGATTCTTGAACACAGCTACTTTATGAGTCTTGGCCGTGGCCCTAAGCACTTTATTTTCCAGTATTACCACCGGATACATAAATGCCACAGACACATAATTGGGTGAACCTTTTCGGATTGTGACTCAGCTTTGCTAAAGTCCCCAATTAGAGGTGTCCAGGGTTCTTAAGCACACTCTTCTTTTTGCTTTGGACCTTGACTTTAACCGCTCAGTCTCAAGTTTTCACTTGACACCTTCACGCCACAAGCACATGGTTAGGGACAACTTGGTTTAGCCGCTTAGACCAGGATTTGATTCCCTTAGGCCCTCCTATCCACTGATGCTCAAAGCCTTGGATCCTTTATTACCCTTGCCTTTTGGTTTTAAGGGCTATTGGCTTTTTCTGCTTGCTTTTTTTTTTGCAAGCTTTGTATTCACTGCTTTTTCTTGCTTCAAGAATCATTTTTATGATTTTTCAGATTATCAATAACATGTCTCATGTTCATCATTCTTTCAAGAGCCAACATATTTAACATTCAAGAACATCAAATTCCAAAGACATATGCTCTGTTCAGGCATTCATTCAGAAGGCAGAAAGCATTGCCACCACATGTAAATAATTAGAATTTCTTTTATTAAGAATTCGAAAAAATATTGCCTCCTTATTCTAAAGAAAATCTTCTATTTTATTCATGTTTAATGATGATGAGATAAAAATAAATTATAGCTTAATTGGAGATAAAATCACTACTAATTACTACTATAACTTCTAAGGTAAAACTCAAATAAGAACAATTATCACAGAGTTAAGGCTAAGATTAGAGCTCAACAACCTTGAGTTTGGGATGTGGATGTTCCTCTAGTCTGTGGGGTGCTTGGTCCTTCAAGAGATAACTTCTGACGCTTCAGTTCCTTTAAGTCACGCCCTTGCTCTTCTTGTTCCCTGAGCAATTTGCAGAGCATACTGTTTTGATTTTGCTGTTCTTCCTTTATTTGGTCCATAGATTCTTGCAACTTGGTAACAGATGCTTCAAGTTATTCCCAATATTCAAATTGAGGGACTTCCGGGAGAAATTCTTGCGCCCTCCTCTTGATGGGGTCATCCTGCACTTGTTGTTTTTCTATTGTGGTTTTAGTGATTGGTTGCTCCACTGAGATGTACTCCGTTATTCCCATCCTTACTCCAGCATCCTTGCAGAGCATAGAGATTAGGCTTGGATAAGCCAACCTGGCATCCTTGGTCTTGTTTGCAAGTATGTAAAATTCAGACGGAATCAGTTGATGAACTTCCACTTCTTTTCCCAACATAATGCAATGGATCATCACTGCTCTTTTAACGGTGACTTCAGATCGGTTGCTAGTGGGCAATATAGAACGCTCAATGAAGTCCAACCATCCTCTGGCGACTGGTTTGAGATCTTCTCTCTTGAGTTGATTTGGGACACCCTTGCTGCTGGTGGTCCACCTGGCTCCAGGGATGCATATATCCTCTAGAATCTTATCCAAGCCCTTGTTTGTTCTCATCATTCTCCTATTGAAGGAGTCTGGGTCATCTTTCAGCTGAGGTAGCTTAAAGATCTCCCTGATTTTGTCAGGGTGGATGTGAACAATCTTTCCTCTGACCAAAGTCCGATAGTCATAGAGGGCAGTTTCAGATATTCTCTATCTGTCTGTTTGCCATAGATTAGCATAGAACTCCTGAACCATATTTCTTCCTACTTTTGTTTCAGGATTAGCTAGGATTTCCCAGTTCCTGTTTCGAATATGCTCTTGGATCTCCGGATATTCATCTTCTTTCAGATCGAACTTGACTTCCGGGATCACTGATCTTAGACCCATTATTTTGTAGTAATGGTCTGAATGTTCTTTGGTTAAGAACTCCCTTGATTCCAAAGTGGTTTTGGAATACTCTCTTTCTTGCCTCTTGGAGTGGGTTGTTTTCCTTTAGGAGCCATGATCTTAGTGGGTATGGTTTAGTGATCACGGATAGACACACCAAACTTAGAGGTTTGCTTGTCCTCAAGCAAAAGAAAAGAAAGGAGAGGGATAGAAGGAGAGCTAGTGTCGAATGGTGGATGGGAGGAGGGAGGCCGATTGTGGATTTAAAAGGGAGGGGGTGGGTTTTCGAAAATTTTAAAAAGATAAGATAGAAGATATGATTTATAAAAAATAAGTATGATATGAAGAGATGTGATTTAAAATTGAAAAGATATGAAAGATATTTGAAAAAGATAAATTTGGATTTTGAAAAAGATAATGTGGAGATTTGAAAAAGATATTGATGAGTTGAAAAGATTTTAGAAGGAAAAGAGATAGATTTGTTTTGGAAAATTTGAAAAAGAGTTGGATTGGATTGAAAAAGAATTTGTGTTTATGGATTAAGATACATTTGATATTTTTAAAGTAGGGTTTTTAGAAATTAGGGTTTTTAGAAATTAGGGTTTGTAACATGTTTATGCAAGAAATCATGAATTGAAACATGAAAATTAAAATTAAAATAAAAAAAGTGAAATAAAAATGAATTTACCTCCTCCCCACCATCCTGGCGTTAAACGCCCAAATGCTGCTTCTCCTGGGCGTTCAACGCCCAACTGTTGCTTCTTTCTGGCATTGAACGCCAGGAACTCCTTTGTCACTGGGCGTTTTTCTGAACGCCCAGGATGCTGTCAATCTGGCGTTAAACGCCCAGAAGCTGCTTCTTTCTGGTGTTTAACGCCCAGATGGCTATCATTACTGGCGTTAAACGCCCAGTAGATGCTCCTTTTGGGTGTTTAACGCCCAGTTGTGCCTCTTACTGGTGTTTTCTTGCCAGTGAGCTCTTTTTCTCTGTTTTGTGTGCTGAATCCTTCTGTAACCCTGTGAACCTATGCAATTGACTCTTTACCTTATTAATAGTGAACTTTATATAAACAAATAAAATCAAGAATAGGGCAAAACAACAGAAAAAGTTTTCCCAATGGCTGGGTTGCCTCCCAGCAAGCGCTTCTTTATTGTCTTTAACTGGACCTTGCTGAGCTTTTAATCTAGCCTCAACCTTGAGCATTCTTGCTCAACATTACTTTCAAGATAGTGTTTGATTCTCTGTCCATTAACAATGAACTTTTTATCAGAATCAATGTCTTGAAGCTCCACATAACCATATGGTGATACACTTGTAATCACATATGGTCCCCTCCACCGGGATTTCAGTTTCACAGGGAATAGCCTGAGCCTAGAGTTAAACAACAGAACCTTTTGTCTTGGTTCAAAGACTCTTGATGACAGCTTTCTGTCATGCCATCTTTTCGATTTTTCCTTATAAAGCTTGGCATTTTCGAAAGCAGTGAGTCTGAATTCCTCTAGCTCATTTAGCTGGAGCAATCTTTTTTCTCCGGCTAATTTGGCATCAAAGTTCAGGAATCTGGTTGCCCAGTAGGTCTTATGTTCCAGTTCCACGGGCAGATGACAGGCCTTACCATATACAAGCTGGTATGGAGAGGTCCCTATAGGAGTTTTGAATGCTGTTCTGTAAGCCCACAGAGCATCATCCAAGCCTCTTGCCCAATCCTTTGTACGGGTACTTATAGTCCGTTCCAGGATTCTTTTTAGTTCTCTATTAGAAACTTCAGCTTGTCCATTTTTCTGTGGATGATATGGAGTGGTGATGAGCGGATAATTTATACGCTTTTTGGCATTGTTTTTAGTATGTTTTTAGTAGGATCTAGTTACTTTTAGGGATGTTTTCATTAGATTTTATGTTAAATTCACATTTCTGAACTTTACTATGAGTTTGTGTGTTTTTCTATGATTTCAGGTATTTTCTGGCTGAAATTGAGGGACTTGAGCAAAAATCAGATTCAGAGGTTGAAGAAGGACTGCTGATGCTGTTGGATTCTGACCTCCCTGCACTCAAAGTGGATTTTCTGGAGCTACAGAACTCAAAATGGCACGCTTCCAATTGCGTTGGAAAGTAGACATCCAGGGCTTTCCAGAAATATATAATAGTCCATACTTTGGCCGAGTTTAGACGATGTAAAAGGGCGTTCAACGCCAGTTCTACGCTGCTGTATGGAGTTAAACGCCAGAAACACGTCACAAGCCAGAGTTGAACGCCAGAAATACGTTACAAACTGGCGTTCAACTCCAAGATTGACCTCTACACGTGTAACATTCAAGCTCAGCCCAAGCACACACCAAGTGGGCCCCAGAAGTGGATTTATGCATCAATTACTTACTTCTGTAAACCCTAGTAACTAGTTTAGTATAAATAGAACTTTTTACTATTGTATTAGACATCTTTTGATCATTTTTAGATCTCTAGACCTCCATGGGAGGCTGGCCACTCGGCCATGCTTACCCCCTATTCACTTATGTATTTTTCAACGGTAGAGTTTCTGCACTCCATAGATTAAGGTGTGGAGCTCTGCTGTTCCTCAAAGATTAATGCAAAGTACTACTGTTTTTCTATTCAATTCAACTTATTTCGCTTCTAAGATATTCATTCGCACTTCAACATGAATGTGATGAATGTGACAATCATCATCATTCCCTATGAACGCGTGCCTGACAACCACTTTCGTTCTACCTTTGATTGAATGATTATCTCTTGGATCTCTTAATCAGAATCTTCGTGGTGTAAGCTAGATTGATGGCGGCATTCATGAGAATCCGGGATTCTGGGATTGAATGACTGTGACTAACTTCAAACTCGCGAGTGCTGGGCGTAGTGACAGACGCAAAAGGAGGGTGAATCCTATTCCAGTATGATCGAGAACCTCAGATGATTAGCCGTGCTGTGACAGAGCATTTGGACCATTTTCACAAGAGGATAGGATGCAGCCATTGACAAGGGTGATGCCTCCAGACGATTAGCCATGCAGTGACAGCGCATCGGACCATTTTCCAGAGAGGATAAAAAGTAGCCATTGACAACGGTGATGTCCTTACATAAAGCCAACCATGGAAAGGAGTAAGATTGATTGGATGAAGAGAGCAGGAAAGTAGAGGTTCAGAGGAACGAATGCATCTCTATACGCTTATCTGAAATTCTAACCAATGAATTACATAAGTATTTCTATCCTTATTTTCTATTTATTATTAATATTCGAAACTCCATAACTATTTGATATCCGCCTGACTGAGATTTACAAGGTGACCATAGCTTGCTTCAAGCCGACAATCTCCGTGGGATCGACCCTTACTCACGTAAGGTTTATTACTTGGACGACCCAGTGTACTTGCTGGTTAGTTGTATCAAAGTTATGAATGAAAAATGATTTATTAAGACGTGCATACAGAGTTTCTGGCGCCGTTGCCGGGGATTGTTCGAGTTTGAACAACTGACGGTTCATCTTGTTGCTCAGATTAGGTAATTTTCTTTTTGTTTTATTTTCAAAAATTTTTCAAAAACCTTTCAAAAATTTCTCATCTGTTTTCGAAAAAAAAATAAAATAAATCTTTTCAAAAATATATTTTTCTTCAGAATTTTTAAGAATGAATTCTAGAGTTTCATGAAGCATGTTGAAGCCTGGCTGGCTGTAAAGCCATGTCTAATTCTTTTGGATAGGGGCTTCCAACCATCAGCATAGAGGCAAGTTAATTGGAATGTCAGCCGTGGCATGTCTGAGTTACATACTAAAGTTTGGCTGGCTATTAAGCCATGCCTAACCCTCGGATTGGAGCTTTAGACTAAGAATACAAGATTCCTGGAATTCATATTAAAAAATTATGAAATCCTTATTTTCTTTTTCCTATATGTTTTTTTCGAAAAAAATATACAAAAATCCAATAAAATAAAAAAAATCATAAAAATAAAAAATATTTCATGTTTCTTGTTTGAGTCTTGAGTCAAGTTGAAAGTTTGGTGTCAATTGCATATTCATCTTGCATTTTTTGAAAAATTCATGCATTCATAGTGTTCTTTATGATCTTCAAGTTGTTCTTGGTAAGTCTTCTTGTTTGATCTTGATGTTTTCATGTTTTGTGTCTTTTCTTGTTTTTCATATGCATTCTTGCATTCATAGTGTCTATACATGAAAAATTTTTAAGTTTGGTGTCTTGCATGTTTTCTTTGCATTAAAAATTTTTCAAAAATAAGTTCTTGATGTTCATCTTGACATTCAAAGTGTTCTTGGTGTTCATCTTGACATTCATAGCATTCTTGCATGCATTCATTGTTTTGATCCAAAATTTTCATGCATTGAGTCTTTTTCATGTTTTTCCCTCTCATCATTAAAAATTCAAAAATAAAAAAAAATCTTTCCCTTTTTCACTCATAAATTTTGAAAATTTGAGTTGACTTTTTCAAAACTTTTTAAAATCTAGTTGTTTTTATGAGTCAAATCAAATTTTCAATTTAAAAATCTTATCTTTTTTAAAATCTTTTTCAAAAATCAAATCTTTTTCATTTTTCTTATTTATTTTCGAAAATTTTAAAAATATTTTTCAAAAATCTTTTTCTTATCTTTATCTCCTAATTTTTGAAAATAACATCATCAATTAATGTTTTGATTCAAAAATTTCAAGTTTGTTACTTGCTTGCTAAGAAAGATTCAAACTTTAAGTTCTAGAATCATATCTTGTGATTTCTTGTGAATCAAGTCATTAATTGTGATTTTAAAAATCAAATCTTTTTCAAAACTAATTTCAATCATATCTTTTCAAAAATATATCTTTATCTTATCTTTTTCAAAATTTGATTTTAAAATATCCTTTCTAACTTCTTATCTTCTTATCTTTTCAAAATTGATTTTCAAATTTGTTTCAACTAACTAACTAACTTTTTGTTTATTTCTTATCTTTTTCAAAACTACCTAACTAACTCTCTCTCTCTAATTTTCGAAAATATCTTCCCTCTTTTTCAAAATTTCTTTTTAATTAACTAATTATTTTAATTTTTGATTTTAATTCTCGAAAATTACTAACCTTTTTCAAAAACTATTTTCGAAAATCACTAACTCTTTTTCAAAAATAATTTTCGAAAATTCTCCTTCTCTCTCATCTCCTTCTAACACCTCTCTTCATCCCACATCTCTGCTCTCCTTACCCTTGTATTTCTTTCTTTACATTACATTCTTTTCTTTTTCTACTCACACAGGGGAACCTCTATACCTGTGGTAAAAAGGATCCCTATTATTATTTTTCTGTCCCTCTTTTTTATATGAGCAGGAGCAAGGACAAGAACATTCTTGTAGAAGCAGATCCAGAACCTGAAAGGACTCTGAAGAGGAAACTAAGAGAAGATAAATTACAACAATCCAGCAAGCACCTTTCAGAAATTTTCGAACAAGAAGAGGAGATGGCAGCCGAAAATAATAATAATACAAGGAGGATGCTTGGTGACTTTACTGCACCTAATTCCAATTTACATGGAAGAAGCATCTCCATTCCTGCCATTGGAGCAAATAAATTTGAGCTTAAACCTCAATTAGTTTCTCTGATGCAGCAGAACTGCAAGTTTCATGGACTTCCATCTGAAGATCCTTTTCAGTTCTTAACTGAATTCTTGCAGATCTGTGATACTGTTAAGACTAATGGAGTAGATCCTGAAGTCTACAGGCTCATGCTTTTCTCTTTTACTGTGAGAGACAGAGCTAGAATATGGTTAGACTCTCAACCTAAGGATAGCCTGAACTCTTGGGATAAGCTGGTCAAGGCTTTCTTAGCCAAGTTCTTTCCTCCTCAAAAACTGAGTAAGCTTAGAGTGGATGTTCAGACCTTCAGACAGAAAGAAGGTGAATCCCTCTATGAAGCTTGGGAGAGATACAAAGAACTGACCAAAAAGTGTCCTTCTGACATGCTTTCAGAATGGACCATCCTGGACATATTCTATGATGGTCTATCTGAATTAGCTAAAATGTCCTTGGATACCTCTGCAGGTGGATCCATTCACTTAAAGAAAATACCTGCAGAAGCTCAAGAACTCATTGACATGGTTGCTAATAACCAGTTCATGTACACTTCTGAGAAGAATCCTGTGAGTAATGGGACGCCTATGAAGAAGGGAGTTCTTGAAATTGATACTCTGAATGCCATACTGGCTCAGAATAAAATATTGACTCAGCAAGTCAATATGATTTCTCAGAGTCTGAATGGAATGCAAGCTGCATCCAACAGTACTCAAGAGGCATCTTCTGAAGAAGAAGCTTATGATCCTGAAAACCCTGCAATAGCAGAGGTGAATTACATGGGTGAACCTTATGGAAACACCTATAACCCCTCATGGAGAAATCACCCAAATCTCTCATGGAAGGATCAACAAAAGCCTCAACAAGGCTTTAATAATGGTGGAAGAAATAGGTTTAACAATAGTAAACCTTTTCCATCATCCACTCAGCAACAGACAGAGAACTCTGAACAAAATACCTCTAATTTAGCAAACTTAGTCTCTGATCTATCTAAGGCCACTATAAGTTTCATGAATGAAACAAGGTCCTCCATTAGAAATTTGGAGGCACAAGTGGGTCAGCTGAGTAAAAGGATCACTGAAATCCCTCCTAGTACTCTCCCAAGCAATACAGAAGAAAATCCAAAAGGAGAGTGCAAGGCCATTGACATAGTCAACACGGCCGAACCTGGAGAGGAAGGGGAGGACGTAAATCCCAGTGAGGAAGACCTCTTGGGATGTCCAGTGATCAATAAGGAGTTTCCCTTTGAGGAACCAAAGGAATCTGAGACTCATCTAAAGACCATAGAGATTCCATTGAACCTCCTTATGCCCTTCATGAGCTCTGACGAGTATTCATCTTCTGAAGAGAATGAGGATGTTACTGAAGAGCAAGTTACCAAGTACCTTGGTGCAATCATGAAGCTGAATGCCAAATTATTTGGTATTGAGACTTGGGAAGATGAACTTCCCTTGTTCACCAATGAACTAAGTGATCTGGATCAACTGACATTGCCTCAGAAGAAACAGGATCCTGGAAAGTTCGTAATACCTTGTACCATAGGCAACATGATCTTTGAAAAGGCTCTGTGTGACCTTGGTTCAGGGATAAATCTCATGCCCCTTTCTGTAATAGAGAAACTGGGAATCTTTGGGGTGCAAGCTACTAAAATCTCATTAGAGATGGCAGATAATTCAAGAAAACAGGCTTATGGACAAGTAGAGGACGTGTTAGTAAAGGTTGAAGGCCTTTACATCCCTGCTGATTTCATAATCCTTGATACTGGGAAGGATGAGGATGAATCCATCATCCTTGGAAGACATTTCCTAGCCACAGCAAGAGCTGTGATTGATGTTGACAAAGGTGAATTAGTCCTTCAATTGAATGAGGACTCCCTTGTGTTTACAACTCAAGGTTACCCTTCTGTAAACATGGAAAAGAGGCACAGTAAGCTTCTCTCAAAACAGAGTCAACCAGAGCCCCCACAGTCAAACTCTAAGTTTGGTGTTGTGAGGCCACAACCAAACTCTAAGTTTGGTGTTGAACTCCCATATCCAAACTCTAAGTTTGGTGTTGGAAAGCCTCAACAATGCTCTGAACATCTGTGAGGCTCCATGAGAGCCCACTGTCAAGCTATTGACATTAAAGAAGCGCTTGTTGGAAGGCAACCCAATTTTTATTTATCTAATTTTATTTTTCTTGTTCTTTCATGTTTTATTAGGTTCATGATCATGTGGAGTCACAAAATAAATATAAAAATTGAAAACGGAATCAAAAACAGCAGAAGAAAAATCACACCCTGGAGGAAGACCTTACTGGCGTTTAAACGCCAGTAAGAAGCATCTGGCTGGCGTTCAACGCCAGAACAGAGCATGGTTCTGGCGCTGAATGCCCAAAATGGGCAGCATCTGGGCATTTGAATGCCAGAGTTGCACCCTGGAGAAGAGCTGGCGCTGAACGCCCAGAACAAGCATGGTTCTGGCGTTCAACGCCAGAAATGGGCAACAAATGGGCGTTCAATTCCCAGAACAAGCACCAATCTGGCGCTGAACACCCAGAGTTGTGTGCAAGGGCATTTTGCATGCCTAATTTGGTGCAAGGTTGTAAATCCTTGAACACCTAAGGATCTGTGGACCCCATAGGATCACCTCAGGATCTGTGGACCCCACAGGATCCCCACCTACCTCCACTCACTTTTTCTCACCCCTCTTTCACACAATCCTATAAACACTCTTCCCCAAAACTCTTCACCAATCATCTCAATCTCTCTTCCCTATAACCACTTCACCACTCACATCCATCCACTCTTCCCCAT
Organism: Arachis ipaensis; assembly: GCF_059453495.1. Classification (NCBI taxonomy): domain Eukaryota; kingdom Viridiplantae; phylum Streptophyta; class Magnoliopsida; order Fabales; family Fabaceae; genus Arachis; species Arachis ipaensis. The sequence goes on along the minus strand of NC_142435.1, from coordinate 35,136,691 downwards.
AAACCTACCTCATAAACCCCACCTACCTTCAAAATTCAAAATTAATTTCCCACCCAAAACCCACCCTTATGGACGAACCTTACCCCCCTCCCTTCCCTATATAAAGCCCTCCATGCTTCTTCATTTTCACACAACACAACCCTCTCTTCCCCTTCTTGGCCGAATACACCCCTCCCCCCTCTCCTCCATATTTTCTTCTTCTTCTTCATCTATTCTTTCTTCTCTTGCTCGAGGGCGAGCAATATTCTAAGTTTGGTGTGGAAAAAGCATAAGCTTTTTGTTTTTCCATTACCATTGATGGCACCCAAGACCGGAGAATCCTCTAGAAAAGGGAAAGGGAAGACAAAAGCTTCCACCTCCGAGTCATGGGAGATGGAAAGATTCATCTCCAAAGCTCATCAAGACCACTTCTATGATGTTGTGGCCAAGAAGAAGGTGATCCCCGAGGTCCCTTTCAAGCTCAAGAAGAATGAGTATCCGGAGATCCGACATGAAATCCAAAGAAGAGATTGGGAAGTTCTAACAAACCCCATCCAACAAGTCGGCATCCTAATGGTTCAAGAGTTCTATGCCAATGTATGGATCACTAGGAACCATGATCAAAGTAAGAACCCAAACCCAAAGAATTATATTACAATGGTTCGGGGGAAATGCTTAGATTTTAGTCCGAAAAATGTGAGGTTGGCGTTTAACTTGCCTATGATGCAAGGAGATGCACGCCCCTACACTAGAAGGGTCAACTTTAATCAAAGGTTGGACCAAGTCCTCATGGACATATGTGTGGAAGGAGCTCAATGGAAGATTGACTCCAAAGGCAAGCCGGTTCAATTAAGAAGACTAGACCTCAAGCCTGTGGCTAGAGGATGGTTGGAGTTCATCCAACGCTCCATCATCCCCACTAGCAACCGATCTGAAGTTACTGTGGATCGGACCATCATGATTCATAGCATCATGATTTCTAGAGGAAGTAGAAGTTCATGAAGTCATCTCCCTTGAATTCTACAAAATAGCCGAAAAGCCCTCTCCTGGGGCAAGTCTAGCTTTTCCTCATCTTATTTGCCATCTATGTTACTCAGCTGGAGCTTTCATAGAAGGAGACATTCCCATTGAGGAAGAGAAGCCCATCACTAAGAAAAGGATGGAGCAAGCAAGAGAGCCCATTCATGGATCTCAAGAGACGCATGAAGCTCATCACCATGAGATCCCAGAGATGCCTCAAATGCATTTTCCTCCATAAAACTATTGGGAGCAAATCAACACCTCCCTAGGAGAATTAAGTTCCAACATGGGACAATTAAGGGTGGAACATCAAGAGCACTCCATCATCCTTCATGAAATAAGAGAAGATCAAAAAGCAATGAGGGAGGAGCAACAAAGACAAGGAAGAGACATAGAAGAGCTCAAGGACATCATTGGTTCCTCAAGAAGAAAACGCCACCATCACTAAGGTGGACTCATTCTTTGTTCTTATTTTCTGTTTTTCATTTTCTTAATGTTAAGTGCTTATCCATGTTTGTGTCTTATTACATGATCATTAGTAGTTAGTAACTATGTCTTAAAGTTATGAATGTCCTATGAACCCATCACCTCTCTTAAATGAAAACTGTTTTAATTCAAAAGAACAAGAAGTACATGAGTTTCGAATTTATCCTTAAACTTAGTTTAATTATATTAATGTGGTGACAATACTTTTTGTTTTCTGAATGAATGCTTGAACAATGCATATGTCTTTTGAAGTTGTTGTTTAAGAATGTTAAATATGTTGGCTCTTGAAAGAATGATGATAAGGAGACATGTTATTTGATAATCTGAAAAATCATAAAAATGACTCTTGAAGCAAGAAAAAGCAGCAAAGAACAAAGCTTGCAGAAAAAAAAATATAGGCGAAAAAAAATAAAAAGAAAAAGCAAGCAGAAAAAGCCAAAAGCTCTTAAAGCCAAGAGGCAAGAGCAAAAATCCAATAACCTTTAAAACCAAAAGGCAAGGGTAAATAAAAAGGATCCCAAGGCTTTGAGCATTAGTGGATAGGAGGGCCTAAAGGAATAAAATCATAGCCTAAGTGGCTAAACCAAGCTGTCCCTAACCATGTGCTTGTGGCGTGAAGGTGTCAAGTGAAAACTTGAGACTGAGCGGTTAAAGTCAAGGTCCAAAGCAAAAGAAGAGTGTGCTTAAGAACCCTGGACACCTCTAATTGGGGACTTTAGCAAAGCTGAGTCACAATCTGAAAAGGTTCACCCAATTATGTGTGTGTGGCATTTATGTATCCAGTGGCAATACTGGAAAACAAAGTGCTTAGGACCACGGCCAAGACTCAAAAAATAGATGTGTTCAAGAATCATCATACTGAACTAGGAGAATCAATAACACTATTTGAACTCTGAGTTCCTATAGATGCCAATCATTCTGAACTTCAATGGATAAAGTGAGATGCCAAAACTATTCAAGAGGCAAAAAGCTACAAGTCCCGCTCATTTAATTGGAGCTATGTTTCGTTGATAGTTTGGAATTTATATTATATTCTCTTCTTTTTATCCTATTTGATTTTCAGTTGCTTGGGGACAAGCAACAATTTAAGTTTGGTGTTGTGATGAGCGGATAATTTATACGCTTTTTGGCATTGTTTTTAGTATGTTTTTAGTAGGATCTAGTTACTTTTAGGGATGTTTTCATTAGTTTTTATGTTAAATTCACATTTCTGGAATTTACTATGAGTTTGTGTGTTTTTCTGTGATTTCAGGTATTTTCTGGCTGAAATTGAGGGACTTGAGCAAAAATCAGATTCAGAGGTTGAAGAAGGACTGCTGATGCTGTTGGATTCTGACCTCCCTGCACTCAAAGTGGATTTTCTGGAGCTACAAAACTCAAAATGGCGCGCTTTCAATTGCGTTGGAAAGTAGACATTCAGGGCTTACCAGCAATATATAATAGTCCATACTTTGGCCGAGTTTAGATGACATAAAAGGGCGTTGAACGCCAGTTCTACGCTGCTGTCTGGAGTTAAACGCCAGAAACACGTCACAAGCCAGAGTTGAACGCCAGAAATACGTTACAAACTGGCGTTCAACTCCAAAATTGACCTCTACACGTGTAACATTCAAGCTCAGCCCAAGCACACACCAAGTGGGCCCCGGAAGTGGATTTATGCATCAATTACTTACTTCTGTAAACCCTAGTAACTAGTTTAGTATAAATAGAACTTTTTACTATTGTATTAGACATCTTTTGATCATTTTTAGATCTCTAGACCTCCATGGGAGGCTGGCCACTCGGCCATGCTTACCCCCTATTCACTTATGTATTTTTCAACGGTAGAGTTTCTGCACTCCATAGATTAAGGTGTGGAGCTCTGCTGTTCCTCAAAGATTAATGCAAAGTACTACTGTTTTTCTATTCAATTCAACTTATTTCGCTTCTAAGATATTCATTCGCACTTTCAAATGTGATGAACGTGACAATCATCATCATTCCCTATGAACGCGTGCCTGAGAACCACTTTCGTTCTACCTTCGATTGAATGATTATCTCTTGGATCTCTTAATCAGAATCTTCGTGGTGTAAGCTAGATTGATGGGGGCATTCATGAGAATCCGGAAAGTCTAAACCTTGTCTGTGGTATTCCGAGTAGGATTCTGGGATTGAATGACTGTGACGAACTTCAAACTCGCGAGTGCTGGGCGTAGTGATAGACGCAAAAGGAGGGTGAATCCTATTCCAGTATGATCGAGAACCTCAGATGATTAGCCGTGCTGTGACAGAGCATTTGGACCATTTTCACAAGAGGATAGGATGCAGCCATTGACAAGGGTGATGCCTCCAGACGATTAGCCATGCAGTGACAGCGCATCGGACCATTTTCCAGAGAGGATAAAAAGTAGCCATTGACAACGGTGATGTCCTTACATAAAGCCAGCCATGGAAAGGAGTAAGATTGATTGGATGAAGACAGCAGGAAAGCAGAGGTTCAAAGGAACAAATGCATCTCTATACGCTTATCTGAAATTCTAACCAATGAATTACATAAGTATTTCTATCCTTATTTTCTATTTATTATTAATATTCGAAAACTCCATAACTATTTGATATCCGCCTGACTGAGATTTACAAGGTGACCATAGCTTGCTTCAAGCCGACAATCTCCATGGGATCGACCCTTACTCACGTAAGGTTTATTACTTGGACGACCCAGTGCACTTGCTGGTTAGTTGTATCGAAGTTGTGAATGAAAAACGATTTATTAAGACGTGCGTACAGAGTTTCTGGCGCCGTTTCCTGAGATCACAATTTCGTGCACCAAGTGGCCACCTTGTGACTAATCCCATACCGGACCATGGCAGAGTAAAGCTATTTGTTGCAGAAGTGAGTGCCCACATCACTGATTAGTACTCTAGGGACACCAAACCTACTGAAGATATGTTTTTGGAGGAACTTCAGCACTGTCTTAGTATCATTAGTGGGTGTGGCAATGGCCTCTACCCATTTTGATACATAATCGACTGCCACCAGAATATAAGTGTTTGAGTATGATGGTGGGAAAGGTCCCATGAAGTCAATTCCCCATACATCAAACAACTCGATCTCCAAGATCCCTTGTTGAGGCATGGTGTAACCATGAGGCAGATTACCAGCTCTTTGGCAGCTGTCACAGTTACGTACAAACTCTCGGGAATCTCTATATAGGGTAGGCCAGTAGAAGCCACATTGGAGGACCTTGGTGGCTGTTCGCTCACCTCCGAAATGGCCTCCATATTGTGATCCATGGCAATGCCATAAGATCTTCTGTGCTTCTTCTCTAGGCACACACCTACGGATTATTCCATCTGCACATCTCTTAAAGCGATAGGGTTCATCCCACAAGTAGTACTTTGCATCGGTAATTAATTTTTTCTTTTGTTGCCTGCTGTACTCCTTGGGTATGAACCTTGCAGCTTTATAGTTTGCAATGTCTGCAAACCATGGTGTTTCCTGAATGGCAAACAAATGCTCATCCATAAAGGTCTCAAAGATTTCAAGAGAGGGGAAGGACGTCCCTTCTATTGGCTCTATCCGGGACAGATGATCAGCCACTTGGTTCTCTGTTCCTATTCTGTCTCTTATTTCTATATCAAACTCTTGCAGAAGCAACACCCATCTTATGAGCCTGGGTTTTGAATCCTGCTTTGTGAGTAGATATTTAAGAGCAGCATGGTCAGTGTACACAATCACTTTTGATCCTACTAAGTATGATCTAAACTTGTCAATGGCATAGACCACTGCAAGTAATTCCTTTTTTGTGGTTGTGTAATTTTTCTGGGCATCATTTAAAACACGGCAAGCATAATAAATGACATGCAGAAGCTTGTCATGCCTCTACCCCAGTACTGCACCAATGGCGTGATCACTGGCATCACACATTAATTCGAATGGTAATGTCCAGTCTGGTGCAGAGATAACTGGTGCTGTGACCAGCTTAGCTTTTAGAGTTTCAAACGCCTGCAGGCACTCTGTGTCAAACACAAATGGTGTGTCAGCAGCTAGCAGGTTGCTTAGAGGTTTTTGCAATTTTTGAAAAATCCTTTATAAACCTCCTATAGAATTCTGCATGCCCCAGAAAGCTTCTAATTGCCTTAACATTGGCAGGTGGTGGTAATTTTTCAATTACTTCTATTTTAGCTTGATCCACCTCTATTCCCTTGTTTGAAATTTTATGTCCAAGGACAATCCCTTCAGTCACCATAAAGTGACATTTTTCCCAGTTTAAAACCAGGTTGGTCTCTTGGCATCTTTTCAAAACCAGTGTCAGGTGATCAAGACAGGAGCTAAATGAGTCTCCATATACTGAGAAGTCATCCATGAAGACTTCCAGAAATTTTTCCACCATATCAGAGAAAATAGAGAGCATGCATCTCTGAAAGGTTGCAGGCGCATTACACAGCCCAAATGGCATCCTTCTGTAAGCAAACACTCCAGATGGACATGTGAATGCTGTTTTCTCTTGATCCTGGGGATCTACTGCAATTTGGTTGTATCCTGAATAGCCATCCAAAAAACAGTAATAATCATGACCTGCTAGTCTTTCTAGCATCTGGTCTATGAATGGTAAAGGAAAATGATCCTTTCTGGTGGCTGTATTGAGCCTTCTGTAGTCAATACACATGCGCCACCCTGTAACTGTTCTTGTAGGAACCAGCTCATTTTTTTTTCATTATGAACCACTGTCATGTCTCCCTTTTTGGGGACAACTTGGACAGGACTCACCCAGGGGCTATCAGAAATAGGATAAATAATCCCAGCCTCCAGTAATTTGGTGACCTCTTTCTGCACTACTTCCTTCATGGCTGGATTTAGCCACCTCTGTGGTTGAACCACTGGCTTAGCATTGTCCTCCAATAATATCTTGTGCATGTATCTAGCTGGGCTTATGCCCTTAAGGTCACCTATGGACCACCCAAGAGCTGTCTTGTGTGTCCTTAGCACTTGAATTAGTGCTTCCTCTTCCTGTGGATTTAAAGCAAAGCTTATGATCACTGGAAAAGTGTCACCTTCTCCCAGAAATGCATATTTCAGGGATGGTGGTAATGGTTTGAGCTCGGGTTTAGGAGGTTTTTCCTCTTCCTGAGGAAATTTCAGAGGCTCTTTTAATTCCTCTGAATCCTCAAGATCAAGCTGAACATCTTTAAAGATATCTTCCAACTCTGATTCAAGACTCTCAGCCATGTTGATCTCCTCTACCAAAGAGTCAATAAGATCAACTTTCATGCAGTCTTTTGGTGTGTCTGGATGCTACCTGGCATTGACAGCATTCAACTTAAACTCATCCTCATTGACTCTCAGGGTGACTTCCCCCTTTTGGACATCAATAAGAGTTCGTCCAGTTGCTAGGAAAGGTCTTCCTAGGATGAGAGTAGCACTCTTGTACTCCTCCATTTCCAGCACTACAAAGTCAGTGGGAAAGGCGAATGGCCCAACCCTGACAATCATGTCCTCAATCACGCCTGATGGGTATTTAATGGAGCCATCAGCAAGTTGGAGACATATCCGGATTGGTTTGACTTCTTCAATTAAACCAAGCTTTCTGATAGTGGATGCAGGTATTAGATTGATGCTTGTTCCAAGATCACATAAAGTTGTCTTGGTGCAATTACCCTCTAGTGTGCATGGTATCAGAAAGCTCCCGGGATCCTTAAGCTTTTCTGGGAAGCTTTTCAGAATGACTGCACTACATTCTTCAGTGAGGAGAACTCTTTCAGTTTCTCTCCAATCCTTCTTATGACTCAATATCTCTTTCATGAACTTGGCATAAGAAGGTATTTGCTCAAGTGCCTCTGCAAACGGAATCTTTATTTCAAGAGTCCGAAGATAGTCTGCAAAGCGAGCAAATTGCTTATCCTGCTCCTCTTTGTGGAGTTTTTGAGGATAAGGCATCTTGGCTTTGTATTCTTCAACCTTAGTTGCTGCAGGTTTATTTCCTACAGAGGTGGTTGGAGAAGCCTTTTTAGAGGGGTTGTTATCAGCACTTGTGTATGTCTAATCCCTCACTGGCATTTGAATGCCAGGGTTAGAAGCTGGAGTGACGTTGGACGCCAACTCCTCACCTGTTCCTGGCGTCTGAATGCCAGAACTGTGCTTCTTTTGGGCGTTCAACGCCAATTCCTTGCTTGTTTCTGGCGTTGAACGCCAGGACTGAGCATGGTTTGGGCGTTCAACGCCAGCTTTCCACCCAATTTCTGGCATTTGATTGCCAGAATTATTCCTCTCCAGGCTCTTACTGTCCTCAGATGGATTTTGGGTAGTTTGCTCATTTCTTGGCTTCCTGCTACCTTGAGGAGGGGCATCTAATGTTTTCTCATTTCTCAATTGAACTGCTTGGCACTCTTCTGTTATTTGTTTTGACAGCTGCTGCTTTGTTTGCTTTAATTGTACTTCCATATTTATATTAGCCATTCTTGTCTCTTGTAGTATCTCCTTGAATTCGGCTAGCTGTTTTGTTAGAAAATCCAATTGCTGATTGAATTCAGTAGCTTGTTCTGCAGGACTGAGTTCAGCAGTTACTGTTCTAGCCTCTTCTTTCATGGAAGGTTCACTGCTTAGGTACAGATGCTGATTTCTGGCAACTGTATCAATGAGCTCTTGAGCTTCTTTAATTGTCTTTCTCATGTAGATAGATCCACCAGCTGAGTAATCTAGAGAAATCTGAGCCCTTCCTGTAAGCCCATAATAGAAGATGTCTAACTGAACCCACTCTGAAAACATTTCAGAGGGGCACTTTCTTAGCATCTCTCTGTATCTCTCCCATGCATCATGAAGAGATTCATTATCTCCTTGTTTGAAGCCTTGGATGTCCAGCCTTAGCCGTGTCATCCTTTTTGGAGGGAAATATTGATTCAGGAATTTTTCTGACAGCTGTTTCCATGTCCTTATGCTAGCCTTAGGTTGGTTATTTAACCACCTCTTAGCTTGGTCTTTTACAGCAAATGGAAATAGTAATAGTCTGTAGACATCCTGATCTACTTCCTTATCATGGACTGTGTCAGCAATTTGTAAAAACTGTGCCAGAAACTCTGTAGGTTCTTTCTGTGAAAGACCGGAATACTGGCAACTTTGCTGCACTATGATAATGAGCTGAGGATTCAACTCAAAGCTACTGACTCCAATGGAGGGTATACTGATACTACTCCCATATGAAGCAGTAGTGGGGTTAGCATATGACCCCAGAGTCCTTCTGGACTGTTCATTTCCACTTATATCCATGATGGAGAAAGGGAGATGATGTAAAATAGAGAAAAAATATTTTTATTTATTTATTTATTTATTTATTTCAAAAATAAAATAAAATAAACTAAAATAAAATAAATAAAGATGGGTGAAGATTTTCGAAAAATGAAGAGAGAGAAAGCAGAAAATTAGTTAGGAAATTTTGAAAAAGTTATGATTTTTAAATTTGATGACTAATTTAATGCTAATTTTTCAAAAATTATGAGTGGAATGAGGAAAAGATATTTTTTTGATTTTTAAATTTTATGATGAAAGAGAAAAACACATAAAAGACACACAACTTAAAATTTTTTGGATCTAATGCTCCTTGTTTTCGAAAATTTTGGAGGGAAAACATCAAGGAATACCAAACTTAAAAATTTTAAGATCAAAACACAAGGAAGACTCAAGAACACTTCGAAGAATCACAAGAACAACAAGAACATGAAGGTGGAATACCAAACTTAAAATTTTTAGAAAACCAAAATAAAATTTTCAAAAACCAAAGAAAAATCAACAGGAAAACACCGAACTTAAAGTTTGGCACAAGATTTAATAGAAAAATTATTTTTTGAAAAAAAGAATTTAAAAAGAAGATACCCAATTACCAAGAACATAGACCAACGCTCTAGCCAATTGGGCAGTAAATGTAACACTTGTTTTGAAGAAGTATTTTTTTTATAACTAAGAATAAATTTTTTTTTGAAAACTAATGTTTTGAAAAGGCACACGAAAAACAAGAAAAGAAACAGAACAAGAAAAACTAAAGATCAAACAAGAAAAATAAACAAGAACAACTTGAAGATGAAGGAAGAACAAAGAACACAAATTTCGAAAATTTTAAAAGAAAATTTTTTTTCCTAATCTAAGCAACAAAATAAACCGTCAGTTGTCCAAACTCGAACAATCCCCGGCAACGGCGCCAAAAACTTGGTGCACGAAAATTACTTCACACTATGTAATTCCGCACAACTAACCAGCAAGTGCACTGGGTCGTCCAAGTAATACCTTACGTGAGTAAGGGTCGATCCCACGGAGATTGTTGGCTTGAAGCAAGCTATGGTTATTTTGTTATTCTTAGTCAGGATATCAATTATAATTATCAGTTTGAATTACAAAAAAATACAAGAGTATGAAATAAATACTTATTATGCAGTAATGGAGAATATGTTGGGGTTTTAGAGATGCTTTGTCTTCTGAATTTCAGCTTTTCTCTTGTATTCCTCTTCCCTCATGCATGCAAAAGTGCAAAGTTCCTTCCATGGCAAGCTGTGTGTTGGTGGATCACCGTTGTCAATGGCTACCATCCGTCCTCTCAGTGAAAAGGGTCCACGTGCACTGTCACTACACGGCTAATCATCTGTCGGTTCCCACTCATGCTGGAATAGGATCCATTAATCCTTTTGCGTTTGTCACTACGCCCAACACTCATGAGTTTGAAGCTCGTCACAGCCATCCAATCCCAGAATCCTACTCGGAATACCACAGACAAGGTTTAGACTTTCCGGATTCTCATGAATGCCGCCATCAATCTAGCTTATACCACAAAGATTCTGATTAAGGAATCTAAGACATACTTATTCAATCTAATGTAGAACGGAGGTGGTTGTCAGACACATGTTCAGGGATTGAGGAAGGTGATGAGTGTCACGGATCATCATCTTCTCTATAATTAAGCGCGAATGAATATCTTAGATAGGAACACGCATGTTTGAATGGAAAATAGAAATACTTGCATTAATTCATCGAGACGCTGCAGAGCTCCTCACCCCCAACAATGGGGTTTAGAGACTCATGCTGCCAAAAGGTACAAATTTCAGATCTAAAATGTCATGAGATACAAAATAAATCTCTAAAAGTTGTTTAAATACTAAACTAGTAACCTAGGTTTACAGAAAATGAGTAAACTATGATAGATAGTGCAGAAATCTACTTCTGGGGCCCACTTGGTGTGTGCTGGGGCTGAGACTTAAGCTTCTCACGTGTCTGGGCTGTTTTGGGCGTTCAACGCCAGGTTGTAACCTGTTTCTGGCGTTGAACTCCAACTTGTAACCTGTTTCTGGCGTTGGACGCCAGATTGCAACATAGAACTGGCGTTGAACACCAGTTTACGTCATCTATCCTTGAGCAAAGTATGAACTATTATATATTGATGGAAAGCCCTGGATGTCTACTTTCCAACGCAATTGGAAGCGCACCAATTGGACTTTTGTAGCTCCAGAAAATCTATTCCGAGTGTTGAGAGGTCAGAATCCAATAGCATCAGCAGTCCTTTTTCAGCCTGAATCAGATTTTTGCTCAGCTCCCTCAATTTCAGCCAGAAAATATCTGAAATTACAGAAAAACACATAAACTCATAGTAAAGTCCAGAAATATGAATTTTTCCTAAAAACTAATGAAAATATACTAAAAACTAAACAAATCATACTAAAAACTATATGAAATTAACCCCAAAAAGCGTATAAAATATCCGCTCATCACATTCCTTTACTGCCCAAAAGGCTTTATGCTCTATTTCAACAGGGAGATGACAAGCTTTTCCATAAACTAAGCAGAAAGGACTCATCCCAATGGGTGTTTTGTATGCTGTTCTGTATGCTCAGAGTGCATCTTGTAGCCTGGTGCTCCAGTCTCTTCTATGAGGTTTGACTATCTTTTGCAAGATACGCTTTATCTCTCTATTTGACACCTCGGCTTGCCCATTAGTCTGAGGATGGTAGGTTGTTGCAACTTTATGAATTATCCCATGTTTCTTCATTAGTCCTGTTAGTCTCCTGTTACAAAAATGGGTGCCTTGATCGCTCACGATTGCTCGTGGTGATCCAAAGCGACAAATAATATGATTTTTCACAAAGAAAACAACAGTGTTAGCATCATCATTGCGAGTAGGAATTACTTCCACCCATTTGAAAATGTAATCCACAACTAACAAAATATAAAAATAACCATTAGAATTTGGAAATGGACCCATGAAGTCAATGCCCCAAACATCAAAAATTTCACAGAAAAGCATAATCTGTTGAGGCATCTCATCCCTCCTGGATATATTACCAAATTTCTGGCATGGAAAACAAGATCTACAAAATTCAGCAGTGTCCCTAAAAAGAGTAGGCCACCAGAATCCACAGTCTAAGATTTTTCTAGCAGTTCTTTGAGGGCCAAAATGTCCTCCATTCTCAGATGAGTGGCAGGCCTCTAAGATGGACTGGAATTTTGATTGAGGCACACATCGTCTAATTACCTAGTCAGCGCCACATCTCCATAAATATGGGTCATCCCATATATAATATTTAGACTCACTTTTCAGCTTGTCTCTTTGATGCTTAGAAAAATTTGGAGGAAAGGTGTGGCTAACTAGATAATTAGCTACAGGTGCATACCAAGGGACTATCTCAGATACTGCTTGCAGGTTATCAAATGGGAAATTATCAGATATAGGAGTGGAATCATCTGTAATGTGCTTAAGGCGACTCAAGTGGTCTGCCACTAGATTCTGGTTACTACTCCTTCCTTAATTTCTAAATCAAATTCTTGTAATAGCAGTATCCAACGTATAAGCCTTGGTTTGGACTCCTTTTTAGATAATAAATACTTTAGAGCTGCGTGATCTGAATACACTACTACTTTAGTACCAAGTAAATAGGTTCAGAATTTATCCAGAGCAAAAACAATAGCAAGAAGCTCTTTCACAGTAGTAGTGTAATTCGACTGAGCGGCATCTAAAGTTTTAGATGCGTAAGCAATAACAAAAGGATCTTTACCTTCACACTAAGCCAGTGCTGCTCATACTGCATGGTTGGAAGCATCACACATTATTTCAAATGGTTGGCTCCAATCTGGTCCTCTCACAATTGGAGCTTGAGTCAGGGCGGTTTTCAGCTTATCAAACGCTTGTTTGCAATTTTCACTGAACTCGAACTCAATATCTTTCTGCAGTAGTCTGGATAAGGGAAGTGCTACCTTACTGAAGTCCTTAATGAATCTCCTGTAAAAACCTGCATGGCCAAGGAAAGAACGGACCGCCCTCACAGAAGAGGGGTAAGGTAAACTAGAAATAACATTCACCTTTGCTGGATCTACAGAAATGCCAGACACAACATGTCCTAGTACAATCCCTTGTTTAACCATAAAGTGACATTTTTCAAAATTTAATACCTGGTTTGTACTGACACACCTATCTAATACTCTAGATAATCCATCTAAGCAAAGGCTAAAGGAATCGCCATAAACACTAAAATCATCCATAAAAACCTCCATACAGTCCTCAATAAGATCAGAGAAAAGACTCATCATGCACCTTTGGAAAGTAGTTGGTGCATTGCACAAGTCAAAGGGCATTCTCTTGTAAGCATAAGTCCCAAAAGGACATGTAAAAGTAGTCTTTTCCTGATCCTCAGGAGCTATATGAATCTGGAAATAACCTGTGTAACTATCTAGAAAATAATAATGTGATTTACCTGACAGGAGATCTAGTATTTGATCAATGAATGGAAAAGGATAGTGATCCTTACGGGTTGCTTGGTTGAGGCGTCTGTAGTCAATACAGACCCTCCAGGCGTTCTGAACTCTGGTTGCTATGAGCTCTCCATGCTCATTCTTCACTGCAGTGACTCCAGACTTCTTTGGCACCACTTGTACTGGGCTTACCCATTCACTGTCTGAGATGGGATAGATGATATCTGCCTCTAGTAATCTGGTCACTTCCTTTTTGACAACCTCTAGGATAGTGGGGTTCAGTCTTCTCTGGGGTTGACGGACAGGTCTTGCTCCCTCTTCTAAAAATATTCTATGCTCACAAACTTGAGGATTGATGCCTACTATGTCTGCCAAACTCCAACCAATTGCCTTATTGTGCCTCCTTAGCACACCAAGTAGCTGCTCTTCCTGTTGAAAAGTGAGTTCCCTTGCAATGATAACCAGAAACTTCTGCCCGTCTTCAAGGTAAGCATATTTGAGGTGTGGATGAAGGGGTTTTAATTCTATCTTCTGATCATGTTCAGGCTCTGGGTTGTCTGGAGCTGGTAACAGTGGTAAGGCACTGTCATTGTCCTCTGAGAGTGTCCCCACACTTGGACCTTGTTCTGTGTGCTTCTCTTCAAATTCTTCCTGGTGAACTTCAGCCACGGTTTCATCTATAATGTCACACTTGAGGATAGAGTGATCCTCTGGAGGATGCTTCATAACTCCATTCAGATTGAAGATTACTACTCTGCCATCTATTTCAAAAGAGTATGTTCCTGAAAAAGCATCTAATTTAAACTTTGAGGTCTTCAGGAATGGTCTTCCGAGTAGGATTGATGATGGCTTGTCTGAGTCATTTTAGGGCATTTCCAGGATATAAAAATCAGTGGGGAACGTGAGTCCCTTAATGCCCACTAGTACATCTTCAGCAACTCCAACCACTGTAATAATGCTTTTATCTGCTAACACAAAACGAGCTGCCAACCTTTTTAAGGGAGGGAGCCTCAAGACATCATATATAGACAAAGGCATTATACTTACACATGCTCCTAAATCACACATGCAGTCAGAAATTATCACACCACCAATAGTACAATTAACTATACAAGGACTTGGGTCACTACACTTTTCAGGTAAACCTCCCGTTAAAGCAAATATGGAACTTCCTAAAGGAATAGTTTCTAATTCATTAATTTTGTCTTTATGTATACATAAATCTTTTAGAAACTTTGCATATTTAGGTACCTGTTGAATAACATCAAATAGAGGAACAGTTACCTCAACCTTTTTGAATATCTCTACCATTTTTGGATCAGGTTCCAGCTGCTTCCTGGGCTTCCTTGCAAGTTGTGGAAATGGAATAGGAGTGGTGTCTTCTGCAGTGTCTGCGCCTTTTAGTGCTTCCTCTCGTGGTTGCACTTCTTCTTCAGCTATGTCCTGTATGTCCTCTGCCTCTTCAACATCTTCTATTTCCACTACCTCTTCACCTGAGGCGTGTTCTGATGGACTTGGCTCCTCCTGGTTCCTCTCCTGCAGTGTGGTTCCAGTCCTTAGGGTGATGGCATTAATACCACCCTTTGGATTGGGTAATGGTTGAGAGAAAATTCCACTGGAGCTCGAAGGTTGGTTATAGGAGTTGGTCATTGATCCAATTTGGGAGACAAGAGCTTGCAAAGTAGCGGTCAGACCATTTAGAGTGGCATTAATGTTATTTTCCATGGTCTGCTGTCTCCAATCCATAGATTGTAGTAAGTCATCATTAGCAGATGAAGAAGGATAGGTAAATTGAGAGGTCTGCTGTAGGGTATTCTGTGGTCCTTGGGATTGCCTTAGGTGAGGTGCTCTGTAAGGCTGATTCTGATTCTACTGCCTATTGTTGTTGTTATTCCACCTCTGATTTCCCTAATTATCTTTGCCACCTCTGTTGTTGTTGTTATCCCTCCAATTCTGGTTAGAATTATCTTGCCATCCGTGGTTGTAATTGCCACCTTGATTGTACCCTTGGTTGGGGCGGTCATAGAAGTTATGTGTGGCTGCCACAGTGTTGTCTTCCTGCTGAAGCTGCGGACATTCATCAGTATAATAGCTATAATCAGCACAGATTCCGCAAACTCTCTGTGGGACTAACTGTTGGTTTTGCTGTGGTGGAGAAGGTTGAGCTTGCTGAACTTGTTGTTGATTCAATTGCATCTGCTTCAGCAAGTTGGTCATTTCACAGATACTCTGAGTTAAAGCAGCAGTCTCTTTGCTAGAGGATACTTCTGTAAAGGCTTTTGAACGGCCTTGTTTCTGCCTGTGATTCCTAGTAGATTCAGCTAAGTCACTGATCAATTGCCATGCCTCATCAGTGGTCTTGTACTTTTTCATAGACCCATTGCTAGCACTTTCCAATGTGGTCCTATCTTGGGGCCTCATTCCCTGTGTGACATAACCAAGTAACACTAGCTTGTCAATCATATGGTGGAGGCAAGCTTCCAGAAGATTATTGAAGCGCTCCCAGTTTTCATAAAGCATCTCGGATTCATCCTGAACAATCATGGAAATATCTTTCCTCAGTTTATCAGTAACTTCAGCTGGAAAGAACTTTTCCAAGAATTCTCTTCTCAATGTATCCCAGTTGGATACAATTGCTGCTGGTTGAGTGTAGTACCACTCTCTTCCCTTCCCCTCAAGAGAAAATGGGAAAGCTTTCAACAAAATTGAAGTTTCATCTGCACCATCACGCTTGACAGTAGAACAGGCTGCTTGAAAATCTCTCAGGTGCTTGATAGGCTCTTGAGCAGGTAAGCCATGAAACTTGGGCATCAAATTGAGCAGTGTGGTCCTTATTTCAAAGTCTGTAGCCACCGCTGGGTGATGCACTTGAAATGATTGCATTGTAAAATCAGGGGCTCCAGCCTCCTAGATAGTAACTCTCCTGGCTGCTGCCATGTTACCTGCACGTAAAACAACCAAATCAGTAGAACGGCGGCTGGTTTCTTTCTCAGGTGACGTTTCAGATCCGCCCTCAGGGAGGACTAACCGACGCCGAGCTTCCCTTATTCGTGAAATAGTTCTTTCAATCTCAGGATCGAATATTAGCAAGCTTGGATCAGGAAGCGAACGTGTCATCTAACGAAAGAAACAAGCAGCTCATAGTAGCAAAATAAAATAAAATGTAAATAAATAAATTCCAATTAATAACTTTAGCACTCTGTTGCAACACCCCGGCAACAGCGCCAAAAATTGATGCGGGCGCAAATTGGCGAGTTAAGAATGATTATAAAATATGCGTTGCAAGTATAGTTCTCAACCAACCAGAAATCCGCTTATCAATTTAGAAGGGGGTGTCACAGAAATTAAAATCAAAATACTGGGAGTATGAGTCCCAGGTCGTCTCCCAACGAGTTGCAGAAAAAGTGTGCTATTTTATTAACCAGATGTTTTCAAAAAGGTTTGAGTTGAATGGCAGAAAATTAAATTAGAGAATTTATATAAATTTAAATAAAAGCCTTGACTGGGAGTTGATTAGCTGGAAGCCCTATTCTTGTTGCAGTACTCTCAAGACTAATCGATAATTGGGGATTATTCTGTTTAGTTGTCCCTCACTAAGTAAGGAAAAGTTAAACAAGTTGGAATGCTATCTCTATCCACAAGTTCCAATCCGCTCTTGGGAGGATTGGTGTTAGTGACTAGAGAGCAATCTAACAATAAACCCAACTACAATCTTTCTCTTGAGCATCCCAACTCAAGGGTTTCTTTCAATCAGCTCCCCATCAAGTTAGGGAACTACTTGCTCATTGTAAATGAAGAATTCATAACATAAGAAAGGGAATTAAAGAAAGACATGATAAATAATGATCAAAAGATTAATTAAAAATAAAAGTAATTCTTGTATTAATAAATGCTAAAATAATCCGATAGTAAAATTAAGTAAATTAAGGAACATGGAAGAGTAAGAGACAAGTAAAGAGAACGAACTAGAATGTCGAAGTCTTGATGAGGCAATAACTCTTCTCAATATCCCAATGCAAAATAATGAACATAACAAATCCTAAAAACTATGAATGTGCAGAGAAAAAACCTAGAGGAGAAGAAAACTAGATCTAAAAACTAAAACTATGCGGAATGAATGTTGTTGTTGGTTTCTGCATGTTCTCTGGCTCTAGTCTGCTTTTTTGGGCCGGAAACTGGGTCAAATTGAGGCCCGAAATTGGCCCCAGCGATTCTGCAGATTATACAGATCGCGCATGTCACGCGGACGCGTCGCCAAACGGCTGCGTCATTCAGCTTTCTGCTTTGCCACGCGGTCGCGTCGTCCATGCGGCCGCATCGCTTGTGCTATTCCATGTCGTGCGGTCGCGTCACTGCGATTTCCACTTCTTCACGCGGTCGCGTCATCCATGCGGCCGCGTCACTTCTCGCTGGTCATCTCCTCAATTTCTTGTGTTCCTTCCATTTTTGCAAGCTTCCTCTCCAATCTCCAACTCATTCATGCCCTGTAAAGTCTGAAACACTTAACACACAGATCACGGCATCGAATGGAATAAAGGAGAAATAAAATACATAATTAAAGTCCCTAGGAAGCAAGTTTTCAATCATACAATAACTTTAGGAAGGAATTACAAATGCATGCTTATTTAATGAATAAGTGGGTAAAGATCATGATAAAACCACACAATTAAACACAATATAAACCATAAAATAGTGGTTTATCAGCATACGCGCCGATCTTCAAGAAAGCACCATCCACGCGTACGCGTGGTGTGCGCGGGCGCGTCGATGCGCTGCACCAAATGCCCAGCTATTTTCCCGAGAGTTGTGCCAGAATTGTGCCAGTTTTGTTCCTGGGGCGCAAGAGCACCCACGCGTACGCGTGGCTGACGCGTGCGCGTTGTTTGGCTATTTTTCAACCCGCGCGTCCGCGCGTATGACGCTTGCGCGTCGATGAGTTTTGTGGCCATCCACGCGTGCGCGTGGAGTGCGCGTATGCGTGGCCCTGTTTTCATTCCAAAGTTGATTTTTGAGTTTTAAAAGCCAAATTTCATACTTCTAAGCCAACGATCTCACCTCTTATGTCTTAAATCATTATGATATGCCTAGCAATGAGACAAGGAGCTAGTGAATGTGGTAACTTGCGAGTGAAGTGAAGCATGGAAAGCTTGTCTCGCAACAAATTTCCTTCGGCAAGTGTACCGAATTTGTAATCAAGTAAATACTCACAATAGAGTGAGGTCGAATCCCCCAAGGATTGATTGATCAAGCAACTTTAATTAGAGGAATGTTCTAGTTGAGCGAATCCAGGATTTGAGTTTAGAATTACAGAAAATAAAATGGCGGGAAGGTAAATGACAGAAAAAGTAAATGCTAAAATTAAAGAACTGAAAGTAAATGACTGAAGTAAATTGCAGAATTGTAAATGGGAATGGGGGAATTGCTCATAAAAGTAAGTGACAGAAAATAAAGAGAATGGGTAAGATCAGAAATGGGGAGTTCATTGGGCTTAGGAGATGTTGCATTCTCTGGATCAATTTTATTTTCATCTCTTCCTCAATCAATGCACTCATTGATCTCCTTGGCAATCTTAAATGATTGAATTACAATTTCTTGTAATTCAATCTCTCAAATCTTGATCAATAGCCAATTCCTTGGTCAATTGCTCATGAGAAGAGATGAAGTATGGTCACTGATTATACCACATGCATTTCCCAAATCAAGTGTTGAGAGGATTATAGTCACATATCCATCCAAACCCAATTTGGTCCAGCATGAGAAAGCATTTCTAGCTTGATCATTTCATTCCTCTTTCAAGGTTCAGAAGAGATCCAAGTATGAATAGCTTCTTTTCCAAGATAACTACCCAATTGGATGAAGATCAAAAGCTTTCAAGTAAAATCAAGAGAAAAGATAGAAGAAGAATAATGAAAACTAGTATTGATCCATCAAATTACAACAGAGCTCCCTAACCCAATGAAAGGGGTTTAGTTGTTCATAGCTCTGGAAAATGAAAACAAAGATGGAGAATACATAATGAAACTAGAAGTGCAGAGAAAGTAAAAATACAGAGAGTAATTCTATGCCCAGAGGCTCCCTATATTTTTCAACTCTCTATTAATTCAAAGCTACTCCTATATATACTACTCTTCTACTCTTCTAGTTGGTTCTTCAAGTCTTGGGTCTGGGCCTTTGGATCTTGAGTTTGAAGCAGTTATCTTCTTCATTGGGCTTGGCTTTACTTGCAGAGAGAAATTATGAAGTGGGCAGAGACTTTTGCTCAGGACGTTAGTGGTGTTAACGTTCAGTGAAAATATGGGTTCGAGAACATTAGTGACACTCAACTTTTTCACTAACATTCCTTACCCAAGTAAGAGCCACGTTAACCTCAACGTTAGTGGCACAAACGTTGCCACTAACGTTGCCTCTTTGTCCTTCGCGCACGTTATTGGGACTCAACTTTCCCAATAAAGTTGAGAAGCCTCCCCCTTCCCAATGTTAGAGTCCACGTTAACTTAGTTAACGTGGCTCTTTTAACGTAGGCTTGCCAACCTTCGAGAACGTTAGTGACACTTAACATTGTCACTAACGTTCCAATGTTCCCCTTAGCTCCCACGTTAGAGTCCTCGTTAACTAAGTTAACGTGGCTTCTAACGTGGCTTATGCTAGCCATCTCCAACGTTAGTGACAAAGTTGAGTGTCACTAACATTGGTTTAACATTCCCTTATCCACGTTAGCTTCCACGTTAACTAAGTTAACGTGGGAGTTAACGTGGCTCATGGTGGCATGTGTGGGCTCCTTCCAACGTTAGTGACAATGTTGGGTGTCACTAACGTTGGCGTCACCTCCCTTCCTCACGTTAGCTTCCACGTTAACTAGGTTAACGTGGGAGTTAACGTGGCCTAGTGTGACTTGGCCAACGTTAGTGATAATGTTGAATGTCACTAACGTTGGCTTCCCCCCTTTCTTCTTAACATTAGAGGTCACGTTAACTAAGTTAACATGGACTCTAACGTGGCCACTTATAGCTTGGTCCAACGTTAGTGATAATGTTAAGTGTCACTAACATTGGCTCCATTTCCTTTCTTCCACGTTAGAGTTCACGTTAACTTAGTTAACGTGACTCTTAACGTGGGCAATGATGGCTTCGAGAGCGTTATTGGCAATCACTTTTCTCATTAACTTTGCAAGTTACTCCCATTCCACATTAGTGTTAACGTTAGTGTAACTAACGTAGCCACTAATGTGGTTCTTCTTTGCTTCCTTTGTCCTGAAATCAAGCAATAAAGTGCATCAAAGTTCTAGTCCAAGTCATGGGAAACGCAACATCAAATTTGTCCTTAAATTCATGCAAAATCCTCATGAAATCATGTAAATTGCACAATTCATGCTTAAATCAAGATGTAAGTGAATATCTACCCAAAACCAGCTTATTTCCTACGGAAATGCATGAAACTACCCTAAAAACAATAAAGAAAAGGTCAGTAAAACTGGCCAAAATGCCCTGGCATCACAACACCAAACTTAAAGCTTGCTTGTCCCTAAGCAAGTACTGGAACAAGAGAATGATGAATGGAATGCCAAGAGAAATGAGTCATTCTTGTGGAAGTCATGTCCCTGGTTTTATGGTAGTTTCATGCATAGCAACTTAGGTTCATTCCTGGCTTTCAGACCTTTATCATGTCATAGAATACTCACTGTGATTTCATCCCATGAGACTTTTATTCATTGATCCTTTTGTTGTTATTTTAGGGCTTATTTGTGTTCTTAGGGCTAAGTGTTCTGTGAGGGGGCAACTCTTTAAAATAAGCTTTCAGCCAACACTCCCGAACCAGTTGGTTCAAGGTGCTAGGTGTTGAAGCACCCCTAAGGACTTACTTTCTCAAGTCTCTCCCCCATACATACACACCATAGGCATATAGTTTATTTATTTTCTTTTCTTGAGACCTTGGTGTCCAGCACCTCTTTGGGTTACTAAATACTCTGTAGTGAGGGTTACTCTTGATAGTGGACTTTCAGCTGATAATCCCGAGTTAGTTAACCCAAGTTACCAAGTGATAAGGCACCCCTAAGAGCTTATTCATCCAAGTAGATCCCTCACACAGGAGCACCACAGACACATGTCTCAAGGTTAAAACCATTGGTGCCTAGCCTTATTGCTTACTCTTTTTCTTTTATTCCTCAACTTTGATTGTTCTTTTCCTTTTTCTTATTAGGATCTTCTTATTCAGCTAGTCTCATGGGGTGTGTCTCAAGCATAGTATTCATGACAGATAGTTGTCCTCCCACCTTATGGTTGAACCAACTTAGCTAACTTATGACTATACCATAAACTCATGAACTTATTCCATAGTATGAACTCTTCTCTAGTCTTTAAAAACACTCATTCTCTTTTTCATTTGATTTAAAGGAACAAGCATACAAATAAGCAACATAAGGATGCAGTGACATAAGGACTAGCAATCATAAACCTCTTCAACACAAAAACTTTAAAAGACAGAATTTAAACTAACATGGAAGCAAGTTCTATTTCATACAAGATCTTCCTTATTTAAAGCATAGAAAAGGATGGACCAAAGAAGGAACTCCAACACCTTTTACTCTTGTGGATGTCCATGCTCTCCTTCTTGCTTGTCCTCCTGGTGTTTTTCTTGATTGCTTGTGCTCCCACTTCCCTTGCCTTTTCCAAGCAGCTTCTTCCAGAAACCACCATCTTCCATCTTCTTCTTGAGTGTTTCCTTCTGCTGTTTCACCTTCCTCTCTTCTTGTTCTACAAAATCTTTTTGGACCTCATCATATGTAGGGATGGCATAGTGTAGATGATGCATATTACTGGACATGTAGTTCAACCTGGCTTGAGTGTTGACGTTGAACTCCTCCCTATGTAGTTGCCGTCCTTCATTAAGTACAGTGAACTCATTGAATGCTTTCATCTGGGCTATTTGTCGCTGATTGAGTTCCTGCAAATGCTTATCTTGATGTTCTTGCCTCTCAGTAACTTGGTGGATGGTTTGAGTGAGCTGGGAGTATTGTTCCTGTTGCTGCTCCATTTGTTGTTTTTGCCACTCTTCTTGTTGGCTCATCCGGTTTAGTATTTGCTCTTGTCCTTCCATATGTCTCATCCCCAAATCTTCAATAGCTCTTAGAAGGTGATTCATATTCAAGTCGGCTGGGTAAGGATGCTCTCCTTGTTGATATTCTTCCTGATGAGACTCCTCTTGGTGAGCTCCTTCTTTTGCTTTTAGTTTCCCTATTTGTGGCCTTCTTTGTTGCTGAGCATGTGTAGTATAGGCCATACGTTGGGTTGTCATTAGCCTTCCAGGGTTCACCCAGTCTGGATTGCTATCCTCAAAGACCACCTTGGCCTTTGTGCATAATCGGAGAATGGTGCTGGGGTACCAAAGCCTTGCACCTGATTCAAGCTTCTCAGCTGAATCTTGAATTCCCTCAGCTATAAGTTCATGCACATTGATTTCTCCACCTTGTACTAAGCAATGTACCATAGTTGCTCGATTAATATTTACCTCTGAATTATTTGCAGTTGGGAGAATAGACCTCCTCACGAGTTCAAACCACCCCTTGGCTTCTGGGCTAAGGTCTCCCCTCTTGATGAACTGGGGTCTCCCATCTCCATACCTCTCCCAGTCAGCTGCTATAACACAGATGTCAGTCACGATCTCAGTGAGCTCATCATTGTCTTGGCTTTTACTTATCCTTGCATGATAGCTGGGCTCATCAAAATGTGGTAATTTCAGGTGAAGAGTTCTTATTATAGCATTTGGGCTGAAGTCCACCTCCTTTCCTCTTACATAGCTTTTGAAGGTTGGGGCCCTGGTTTTGTCTTCTTTGACCACATTTGCGTAGAATTCTTTGATGAGGTTTGCATTGATCTTCCCCTCTGGATTGGTGAGCATTTGCCACCCTCTTTCTTCAATCTTCTCCCGAATCTGTGGGCAGTCGTCTTCATTTATTTGGAAGGTTAACTCGGGCAGTATCTTTTTGAGCTTTATCCGCTCAAATTCTCGTTCATGGAAGGCAGTCTTGAATCTCTTCTCGTCGAAAGGAATGTTCTCCATTGGTTCCTTCCTCTTCTGCCTCTTGGAGCTTGATAATGCCATGAATGAAGTTAATGCGAAAAGGGTGTAGTGAAGGGAAGAAATGTGGGCTTTAAAGAGTGGGAAGTTGAAGAACTAGTTGCTGGAAAGTGAAGTGCAAGGGATATGAATTTTGAATGTGGAGATGGTGCGGATTGGATCCACTTATATAGAGAGGTGATGAAGAGATGAAAGGTGTGGATTGATGGGGTTGGTGTATGATGAACGGATGGGGTTTTGTATGGAGTAAGCACGAGGATTACCAACTTTATGATGGAGTTGGTTCAGTTTCCAAGTTTGTTCTTCCTCCAATGTTGCATAGCAACCATTCCCAATGCATTTCCCCTTGAGGCACGTGTGTAGTTCCTTCTTCATGAAGTGGCCGAACCTTCCCCATTAAATTGTCCAATCAATCTCCTTCAATGCTCCTTTCCTTTCCCTATAAAGATCAAATAAGAAAAGTAAGAAATATCATAAAAAAATCAATTTAAATTTTTTTTTATGGCTAGAATAATGAAGAGAAAAAAAGATTTTGTTTATTCATGAACTCCAACTAACTAACTAACTGTGTATCCTTATATGCACATTGGTGGCACCATGGGGTGACACCAAACTTAGTTTGGAGCACTGTGATGAAAAGTTCTGTTCAAAGCTCCAAGACTAGCATGCTCTCAGTAACATTCATGCTTTCTTGGCACGCTTTGAACACCAAACTTGTTCTTCACTATATACTGCAATATAAGGACCTCACCAAGTTTGGGTTGGAATTCATGAATATTGATTTATTCACTAGTAAAAGCTAATAAAACATGGGTTGTCTCCCATGAAGCGCTTCTTTAGCGTCACTAGCTTGACGTTTCTCCTTCATCAGGGAGGTTGATAATGCTTCAGTCCTCCTCTCTTGCCTTGGACTTATATCCATTGGTTGTATCAATGATCTCTACATGTTCCAAGGAGAGAACTTTGTTGATAGTGAAAACCTTAGGTAACTGAGATGGTACAGTGGGGAGATTGATGACAAGTCATCTTAGCCTAGTTTCACTAGCCTTTTTCTTTTGTTTTCAATTGAATTATGCACTTTCTTGAGCCAAAAGCAAGCCAATTGGGTAGATTTTCATGTTTCCTTTGATTTAATCAACCATGTATGAATTCATGCTATTTCATGAGGTTTTATGCTATAATTGTCACATATTATGAAAGAATGAATATCTCATGATTTTGAGCATAGCTTTGATGTGTTTGGTTGATTAATGATAGGTGAAGAAAGATTGGAGAAAGGTTGATGCAAGAAGGAATGGCTAGGAGGAAGAGAGAACAAAAAGTTTGAGCAAAAATTTGCCTCAAACTTTAGCTCAAACTTTTGGATTAATTGAAAATGAACCAGGAAACAAAAAGCTGGACCAAAAGTTAGCCTCAAACTTTTTGGCTAACTTTTGGGCAAAAGCCGGAACAAAAGTTAGCCCCTAACTTTTTGGCTAACTTTTGGCATGAAAAACACTCCCTGGATGCACAAAAAGTTTGCGCCAACGTTAGCCCCTAACTTTTTGGCTAACGTTGGCGCATGAAAAACTCTCCCTGGATGAGCAAAAGTTTGCGCCAACGTTAGCCCCTAACTTTTTGGCTAACGTTGGCACATGAAAAACACTCCCTGGGCTAGCAAAAGTTTGCGCCAACGTTAGCCCCTAACTTTTTGGCTAACGTTGGCGCCATGAATAAGCAAGGGGAGGCCAACGTTGGAGCAAAAGTTAGACCCCTAACTTTTGCCCCAACGTTGGTATCAGCAAAACAAGGGTGCTGATGTGAAAAGTTGGAGCAAAAGTTAGCCCCTAACTTTTACTCCAACTTTTACTCAAGCTTTCATGATTCCAACCCGGTTCAATTCGGTTCTTCTCCAAACTCCAAGAGCAATCAACTAAGGCCTCTATCAACCCAATTCCATCAAGAGCAAAGGCCCAATTGAAGGCTTGAAGACCATTTGAAGAAAGTGTATAAATAGCATAGGATTTAAGTTTTAAAGGAGCTTCTCTTTTTAGTTTTCATGAGCTTCCCTTTTAGTTTTTCAGAATAGCTTTCTTTTCGGTTTTGCTTAGAGCTCACTTTTATTTTTCTTAGTATTGTTGTTTAATTCAAGAGAATTTGGGAGGAGAATTGATCTCTCTTCTTCCTTGTTCTTGCCCAGCACTCTTTACTTTTCTTGTCTTGGATTTTGGGTAGAGAATTGAAGAAATTCTGTTTCAATCTCACCTTGAGATCTTGTTTAATTTTCTGCTTAATTGCATTTCAGTTTCAGTTACTTGCTTCTTCATCTACTTTCTTTGCAATTTACAATCTCCTTTGCAATTGTTCTTGTTGGATCTAGGAAGGCATTGAGATCTAGACTTGGTTTTCTAGTCTCTTGGGTCCTGAGATCCGGATTTCCCATTTCCCATTCCCTGTTTACTGTTTTCATGCTTATTTACATTTCTGTTTTAAGATCCGGTTTTATTCAAGACATCCTTTACTTCTCTGTTTGTTGCAATTTACTTTTCCTTGTTTAATTTCTGCAAATCCAACTCCCAATTCCCTTTACAATTCAAGCCATTTACATTTCTTGCACTTTAAGATTCTGCAATTTACATTTCTTGCGTTCTAAGTTTCTGCCATTTAATTTCTTGTTCTTTAAGATTCAGCACTTTAATTCCTGTTCTCTTTAATTTCATGCCAATTACCCATTCCCTTTACTTTCTATGCAATTTAAATTTTGCAAATCACAAATCTCTCAACCAAATCTTGATTCGCTTGACTAAATCAACCACTAAACTAAAATTGCTCAATCCTTCAATCCCTGTGGGATCGACCTCACTCCCGTGAGTTATTATTACTTGATGCGACCCGGTGCACTTGCCGGTTAGTTTTGGGTGTTTTGGAGAAATTCGTTTTTCCACGAAAATATCCCATCAGAGATTAGGAGGGATATCTGGGAAGTAAGCTGAGATCACTTTATCCCCTGGAGAGAAACCTTCCGTAGGGATCTTCTTGTTCCTCCACCCCCTTGGTATCTTCTTCCTATGGCACAGGGGACATGAAAACTCCCTGGATCTTTTCTTTTCGTAGGCAACTGCGGTTGAATGAGGGCACTGCACTCCTTGTTCATCACTATAGTTTGCCCTCCCTTGAGTGAGCTTTTTTTGGGAAGCAGTTCCTTCATATACTTGATGTATGCAGGCATTTGTTGGATAGTCTTGATGAACAGTATGTTCACATGCAAAGATGCAAACAAGTCAAGAAATCTTGAGTATATTCTCTTCTCCACAACACCATTGAGCAGTTGGGGAAAAGGTGCATAGAGTCTCAGCAGCTCCTGTTTTGAGATTTCTGGTTCTTGGTAATCATTTTCCCCCTCCTCTACTGAGGTATCTTCAGGTTGTTCTGACAGCTTGCTTGGCTTGTCCTCAGTCTCCTTATCACTTATAGTGACCATCTTGCAATCTTCCCATCTTACTTTCTTTTTTTCACCTCTCGAATTCTTCTCTGTGTCACCTGGGAATCCATCTGTGGGTTTGGGAATTTGCTCAGAGAGATACCCCACTTGAGATTCCAACCTCTTGATTGTGTCTCTCTGGTTCTTGAAACTGGCTCGCACTTCCTCCTTGAACACCTTGTTGTCTTGAATCTCCTTGCTTATGCCTTCAAGTAGATTCTCAATCCTTGAGATTCTTTCATCTAATGATGATAGGTCAGGCTGAGGAGGGTTATTCTGGCTTTGATATGAACGTGGAGAGGTGTTGTCATGGGAGTGTTGATATGGTCTAGACGTGAAGTGTTGGTGGGCAGCATTGTTTGGATTTGGGCGTCTTTGATCAAGGCTTTGGTCTTGTTGATTTTCCCACCCAAAGTTTGGGTGATTCCTCCATCTAGGGTTGTAGGTCTTGGAGTAAGGATCATGATTTTGCCTAGGTGAATTCCCAATGTAGTTGGCTTGCTCCTGACTACCCTTTGCTTCTTCATTCACTCCTTCTTGGGTTGTTGATGAAGTGGAGATTGCTGTTACTTGGTTCCTCTCCATCTTCTTGGTGAGGTCAACCAGTTGCTGGGTAATGAGCTTGTTTTGGGCCAGCAGAGCATCTACATTGTTTAGCTCCATTACTCCTCTTGTGTTCCCTCTTTTGGAAGCATAGAAGTAGTCGTTCTCTGCTACTATTTCAATGACATCTATGGCCTCCTCAATGGTCTTCTTCTTGTTCAAAGATCCTCCGGATGAATGGTCTACGGCCTTCTTTGACTCATAAGAGAGCCCTTCATAGAAAATGTGCAGCTGCACCCATTCATTGAACATATCGGGTGGGCACCTCCTTGTTAGGTCTTTAAACCTCTCCCATGCTTCATATAGAGTCTCACCATCTTGTTGCCTGAAAGTTTAGACCTCAGCTCTCAGCCTATTGATTCGTTGAGGAGGGTAAAATCTTGCTAAGAATTTGTTCACCACATCTTCCCAAGTTGTCAATCTCTCCCTTGGGAAAGACTCCAGCCACTTGGCTGCCTTATCCTTGAGTGAGAATGGAAATAAGAGCAGTCTATAGGCGTCAGGATGAACACCATTAGACTTCACTATGTCACATATTCTCAGGAAGGTGGTTAGCTGTTGATTGGGGTGCTCTTGGACACTTCCTTTGAACGAACAGTTGTTCTGAACAAGGGTGATGAGCTGTGGTTTTAGTTCAAAATTGTTGGCATGGATGGTTGGCTTTTAAATGCTACTTCCACAGTTTCCTGGGTTTGGATTGATGTAAGAGCCTAAAACTCTTTCATCCTCCCCAGCATGATTTGCTCGACCTCTTCCGCCATGGTTGTGAGCCTCTTCTTCATGATGGTTTTCTATGTTTTCTTCCATGTTTGGTTCAAAGTATTCCTCAAAGTGTTCCTCCTCTTCTTCAGCACCAACTACACGTTTTTCTCTTGCCTCCCTCCTTAATCTAAGGAAGGTTCTCTCAGGTTCAGAATCAAAGAAAGTTGAAGCCCTGCTTCTTCTCCCTGTCATACAACCAACAAGTACAAGCAAAGAGAATAGGTGCAGAAAGTATATCTGTCAGAATTACTGTTAGTGTGAGTGATGCAATATATCAAACAGTTAGTGGGTCAGTGAAATGAATGGTAAATAACAAAGAAAAAGTGGGGGAAAGGGAAGAAATTAACTAAAACAGGAAATAAATGACTCAAACAGAAAATTAAATCAAACAAAAATAAAATGCTCAATCTAGTTATCCTCCAATCTAATCATTGTTGATGCACAATCAATCCCCGGCAACGACGCCATAAACTTGATGCATGGAAAACTTGTCTCGCAACAAATTTCCTTCGGCAAGTCTACCGAATTTGTCGTCAAGTAAAAACTCACATTAGAGTGAGGTCGTATCCCACAAGGATTGATTGATCAAGAAACTTTAATTAGAGGAATGTTCTAGTTGAGTGAATTCAGGATTTGAGTTTAGAATTGCAGAAAATAAAATGGCGGGAAGGTAAATGATAGAAAAAGTAAATGCTAAAATTAAAGAACTGAAAGTAAATGACTAAAGTAAATTGCAGAATTCTAAATGGGAATGGGGGAATTGCTCATAAAAGTAAGTGACAGAAAATAAAGAGAATGGGTAAGATCAGAAATGGGGAGTTCATTGGGCTGAAGAGATGTTGCATTCTCCAGATCAATTTCATTTTCATCTCTTCCTCAATCAATGTACTCATTGATCTCCTTGGCAATCTTAAATGATTGAATTACAATTTCTTGTAATTCAATCTCTCAAATCTTGATCAATAGCCAATTCCTTGGTCAATTGCTCATGAGAAGAGATGAAGTATGGTCACTGATTATACCACATGCATTTCCCAAATCAAGTGTTGAGAGGATTATAGTCACATATCCATCTAAACCCAATTTGGTCCAGCATGAGAAAGCATTTCTAGCTTGATCTCTTCATTCCTCTTTCAAGGTTCAAAAGAGATCCAAGTATGAATAGCTTCTTTTCCAAGATAACTACCCAATTGGATGAAGATCGAAAGCTTTCAAGTAAAATCAAGAGAAAAGATAGAAGAAGAATAATGAAAACTAGTATTGATCCATCAAATTACAACAGAGCTCCCTAACCTAATGAAAGGGGTTTAGTTGTTCATAGCTCTGGAAAATGAAAACAAAGATGGAGAATACATAATGAAACTAGAAGTGCAGAGAAAGTAAAAATACAGAGAGTAATTCTATGCCTAGAGGCTCCCTATATTTTCCAACTCTCTATTAATTCAAAGCTACTCCTATATATACTACTCTTCTACTCTTCTAGTTGGTTCTTCAAGTCTTGGGTCTGGGCCTTTGGATCTTGAGTTTGAAGTAGTTATCTTCTTCATTGGGCTTGGCTTTACTTGCAGAGAGAAATTGTGAAGTGGGCAGAGACTTTTGCTCAGGACGTTAGTGGTGTTAACGTTCAGTGAAAATATGGGTTCGAGAACGTTAGTGACACTCAACTTTTTCACTAACGTTCCTTACCCAAGTAAGAGCCACGTTAACCTCAACGTTAGTGGCACAAACGTTGCCACTAACATTGCCTCTTTGTCCTTCACGCACGTTATTGGGACTCAACTTTCCCAATAACGTTGAGAAGCCTCCCCCTTCCCAACGTTAGAGTCCACGTTAACTTAGTTAATGTGGCTCTTTTAACGTAGGCTTGCCAACCTTCGAGAATGTTAGTGACACTTAACATTGTCACTAACGTTCCAATGTGCCCCTTAGCTCCCACGTTAAAGTCCACGTTAACTAGGTTAACGTGGCTTCTAACGTGGCTTATGCTAGCCATCTCCAACGTTAGTGACAAAGTTGAGTGTCACTAACGTTGGTTCAACATTCCCTTATCCACGTTAGCTTCCACGTTAACTAAGTTAACGTGGGAGTTAACGTGACTCATGGTGGCATGTGTGGGCTCCTTCCAACGTTAGTGACAATGTTAGCTGTCACTAACGTTGGCGTCACCTCCCTTCCTCACGTTAGCTTCCACGTTAACTAGGTTAACATGGGAGTTAACGTGGCCTAGTGTGACTTGGCCAACGTTAGTGATAATGTTGAATGTCACTAACGTTGGCTTCCCCCCTTTCTTCTTAACGTTAGAGGTCACGTTAACTAAGTTAACGTGGACTCTAACGTGGCCACTTATAGCTTGGTCCAACGTTAGTGATAATGTTAAGTGTCACTAACGTTGGCTCCATTTCCTTTCTTCCACGTTAGAGTTCACGTTAACTTAGTTAACGTGACTCTTAACGTGGGCAATGATGGCTTCGAGAGCGTTATTGGCAATCACTTTTCTCATTAACTTTGCAAGTTACTCCCATTCCACATTAGTGTTAACGTTAGTGTAACTAACGTAGCCACTAATGTGGTTCTTCTTTGCTTCCTTTGTGCTGAAATCAAGCAATAAAGTGCATCAAAGTTCTAGTCCAAGTCATGGGAAATGCAACATCAAATTTGTCCTTAAATTCATGCAAAATTCTCATGAAATCATGTAAATGGCACAATGCATGCTTGAATCAAGATGTAAGTGAATATCTACCCAAAACCAGCTTATTTCCTACGGAAATGCATGAAACTACCCTAAAAACAATAAAGAAAAGGTTAGTGAAACTGGCCAAAATGCCCTGGCATCATGAAGCAAGGGGAAAATGAATGATCAATGAGGATCAAAGATGATTATGTGAGATGTGGAGGATGGCGGTGGAAGTGCTTGTTATGCCATGGGCCGAAGGGTCGTAATTGTTAATGAACTGGCTGGTTATGGATTTAACCGTGAGCCTGATGGCTGGATTATTGCCGTGTTACGGTGGAGCCATGATTATGGCTAAGTATAAATGCATATATGCTGTTGAATGAATTGTGAATGTTTACACTTCCACTATCGGAGATGAGGGTTTCCCTGGGAGGAAGCAGTGGCTAGCCACCACGTGCTCCAGGTTGAGACTCGAAGCTCTTTTGACCCTATGTCGTCAGGGTGGCCGAGCACTGTGAAAGCCCCGGATGAGCTCACCCCCCATAAATATTCACCAGTGAGGGTGATAGATATGGATCATGATTATGATCAAATTTGTATTGAGTATAACTCGAGTTGGGGAGACACGACAGAGGGACAGTCCAATGGTTAGCTACCAGGACTTGTCGGGTTGGCTCTATAACCGACAGATGATATCATCAGCCACTAGGGACAGGCATTCATCATATGCATACTATATGAATTGTTTGAGATTGCCTATTTGACAGCATATTACTTGCTAATTGTCTAAATGCCTTATCTGTTTCTATTTGTATATCTCTTGTTTGATTTAGCTGTATTTGCTACATTATACTCCTGCTGGTGGTTGGGAGGTCTGAAGGAATTGGAAAGGGAAGTATTAGTTAAACTGAAGGATCTTTAGTCAGTTGCCACTTATGGTTTAGCTTGTTTATAAGCTTTGATTTTATTTGGAGGAAGTTCTAGGATTGCCTTCGGCTTTCTTCTATTATTACGTGTTATATATGGGGAACTGTTACCATGTTGGGGACCTCTGGTTCTCACCCATGCAGATTTTGTGGTTTTCAGATGCAGGACGTGAGGTTTCTCGTTGAAGCATGCTGGAGACTTCTGGATTAGCGAAGATCCTTTGTTCTCGGGACTCTGTTTTGATTTTATGTTTTCTCTTAGATACTTTTATCTCCATTAAATAATACAAATTATGATGACTCCTCTTATAGGAGATTTTGGAGAATCGGTTCTCTGTTTTTATGTCCCTTTGGGTTTTTCTTTGGGTTTTCTTTATTTTATTATATGTATATATTGCTATGCTCGGACCGGTTATCTTCGCAACCGGAGTTTGAATTTTGATATTCCCGTTTTTGACACTCTTTCGTATATATATAATCTCGCGTTGGTTTATTCTTGTTCACTACGTTATCGATCGGAGTGTTGCGCTTTTCGAGTTATGATTTTTATTTTACCCCTTCTTCTTATAAGGGCTCCTAGTTATAATCATTTTTCACAATACTATTCGTACTAGATTTTTGTTTTAGAGGTCGTAATACCTTGCCATCTCTGAATTATGACTTAAGCATAAGACTCTGTATGGTAGGGTGTTACAAAAACTGGCCGGTTGGGCCGGACCGATAACCGGCCAGTTCCCCTAAAACGACGCCATTTTTAAATTTTTTTAAAAAAAAAGAAACCAAATAGACACATGAACCAACCCCCCCCCCCTTTTCCCCATTCATTCATCTCACTCCATTGTCGCCGAACCCTAGCCCTCTGAAGCAAAGGAACCCCGAACCTTAGCCCTCTATCATCGCTGCCGTTCTGAGGTCGTCAGCGCTGCCGCCGTCCACAGGTCCTCAGCACACCCGCTTCTTCCTCTTTCTCGTGTTCAGAACCCAGTAACTCGGCAGGTCCTCTTCATCTTCACTGGCTTCTCGAACCCAGGTGAGTGCTCCTCGTCTTCATATTCTCTAAACTTCTTCTTCAATTTTTGTTCCATATTTCTTCAATTCTTCTTGGGTCTTGGCTTGAAGTTTGGTTCTTCAATTCTTCTTCTTCGGTCTTCAATCTTGGTTTGAACTTTGAAGTTTGGTACTGTCTTGTATTTGTTGGTTGATAATGGTGGAAATTTTACAAATTTGTAAATTTGTATGTATGGTTCTGACTTCTGATTGCTCTGTTACTCATTTACTCTGTTAAATACTTAAATCATGTATATTAAAATAAACTTACTCTGTTATATCATTTGTATCAACCAGAACACCTAATACAGTAATACTTACTCTGTTACTCTATTTTAGTATTTTCTAATTGCTCGATGGCTCTGATAGTGTTTTACTGGTTTACTAGTTGCTGATGGCTCCTAATTTGTTTGTTGCAATATTGTTGAATGATGTAGGCAGAATTTAGATATGGGCTCTGATAGTGTTTTTGCTTGAATTTTAGAAGAAAGAGCAATGTAATGTATTCCTATTTATGATTCCATAAGACCAAGGTTAAATTAACAATTCAGGTGGAGTTGAGTTTTGTTTATGAGTAATTAAATGCACAAAATAGGAGTAGAATTGCTAATTTCTTTTGTGACTTTCATTGCTCTTTTCCCCTTGTTGTGATGTTGTTGTTGTTATGCTGCTGTTTTGTTATGGCACTGTGATTCTGTGATCATTGATCAGTGTTTAGAATTTGGAATTTCTGATTAGTGACTTGTTAAGCTGCTATTGTTGTTGTTATGCTGCTAGTTTGTTATGGCACTGTGATCATGATTACTAATCAGTGTTTTGAATTTGGAATTTGTGATTAATGACTTGTTAAGCTACTGTTGTTGTTATTCTGCTGTTTTGTTATGGCACTGTTGTTGTTATGCTGCTACTTTGTAATGGTTGTTGCTGAATGCTAAAAATGGAAATCAAATCAAATGCTGGTTATTACTGAATGAGTAGGCTAGCTACCTACCAATGCCATATATAAATAAACTGATGAATGATGATGATGGTAGTGGAAGGAGAGTCAAAGTGTATAGGTAGTTGGTGATATGTTATGCTTTCTTATTCAATGACTACTTGTTATGTTGATACCTCAACTTGGAAACAGCACTAGATTCCGTTTATGGCTTGCTCAGCAAGAAGAATATGTTGCTAGGAGAGCTCTCTTACAACAGATGAACGCAACACTGCCAAAGATTAAACCGACAAGGTCATCTTACAAGGTTCAGGTTCATGTTTAGTTAGCATAATACCACAGAATGATCAACATTTTCGAACTGAACTAGTTCAACATTCTTTTGAAATTGATAATCATTTGTCTCCTGACATTTATAAATTAGAATCTAAGGTGTTAAGTGATCCTGTTAACCCTCAAAGTTAAAATTTAATATTTAGATATTTCTTTTTACTATTTAACTTTTGAGTTTGTATTTTGATAAGATCATATGAATTGGGTTGATGATTTTTTGTGTAGTGTTTTAAATTTGGAAGATATTTTAGGATGTTTATTTATATTCTAAAACATTTTTTTCGGTTGAACCACTGGTTAGACCGGTTGGACTAGTAAACCAGTGAACCAGTGACTATAGCGGTTTGATGACCGGTCCGATTTTCAGAACCTTGCCTGAAACTGCCATTGCAAGAAAAAAAAAAGAGAAACTGAGGCAGCTGAACATCAAGGAAGCATGTAATGAGAAAGCAGTTCGTAGAGTTCATCGATACATAGCACGGTGGTTCTACCAAGCTGGGATTCCATTGAACCCAGTAAAGTTGAAGAGTTTTCAAGATATGTTGTGGACTGTTGGAGGCTTTGGTCCCAATTTACCTGCTCTCAGTTATCATGCTCTAAGGGTTTCGCTGCTTAATGAGGAGTTAGAATACACCAAAGGATCGTTGAAGGGTCATAAAGAATAATAGAAAAAGTATGGCTGTTCTATTATGTTAGATGCTTGGACGGATAAGAGGCAAAGGAGCATTATTAATTTTCTTGTAAACTTTCCAGCTGGGACAATGTTTTTGAAGTCTATTGATGCTTCTGATTATGTGAAGACTAGTGAGAAATTATTTGAGCTTCTTGATGATGTTGTGGAGGAAATTGGTGAGCACAACGTTATTCAAGTTGTAATTGATAATAGGAGCACTTATGTTCTTGGCGGTAAGTTGCTGATGGAGAAAAGACCAAATTTGTTTTAGACCCCTTGTGCTGCCCACTATTTGGATTTGATGTTTGAGGACATTGGCAAGTTACCATTAATTCAAAAAACCATAAAAATGGTCATTTCTTTGGTTAACTTCACTTATAGTCACTCTAGATTCCGTACGGAGGTAGGGGATTTCATTTTAAAATTAATAATTTTTAATTTAAGAATGCCTAAAAGCTTATTGAGTAATTACAAATAAATTATATGTGTTTTGTATGCCTAATTGATGAGAATTGGTTTTGTTATGATTATGAATGTTGATAAATTTGGTGTTACTTGTTAAATTGAAATATGAATTGAGTTTGAATTGAGATTGTGATTGATGCTAGAATTTATGATTGTGGAAGTAAATGATAATTGATTTTGGTGTTGGTATGATGGTGGTTAAGTGTGATGAAAGATTGGTAAACTGTTGAGAAATTATAAAAGTGAGGAAGCCCATAAAAATGGTGTGAAGTCAAATTTTAAGAGAAGGTTATGTCTGTATTCTTGTAAAAACAAACGAAAAAGTGATTTTGTTTTGAAAACCTGATATATATATATATATATATATATATTAAGAAATGATCTTTTATTGGACATCCGATTTATAAACTTATTTTGAGTAAATGATTTTATGATGAAAAAGATTTGGTTGCATAGTTACTCATATTGAGAAAAGGGTTTTGTATTCAAAGTTTGAGTTATAAATTTATATTAAAAAATGACTTGGGTTTTGAAACAGTTGGAAAGAGTTTGAGAAAATATCGGTTTGATGTATTAATAATTATCGATATGATTCAATAGCAAGAGAACTAAAAGGGAGCTGAATTTTATTAAAATAGAAAGTGGCTTAGCTTCAAAGAAAGCGTTTTAATTACTGAAAATTATTTGCTATCTGGGAAGGTTGAGAAATGGTTTGGTTGGAACCCTTAAAGGGTGGCAAAGCTCGAATTTTTAGAGAAAATGCTGCAGAAGTTTTATAAAACTCTGAGGCTTATTTAAAGCTTTAACTAAAAGAAAGTTGAATTTAAAAACTATATTATTTGTTTTCGATTTGTTAAGAAAAGAATAAATTATGCTATGATTTTGAATTGTGAAGAAAAGTATTTTGTTTTGAGATCTTTTATTAAGAAATTGAATTTTTCTTTAATTAAACGTTAAAGAAGTTTGGGTATATGGAAATTAAAGGTTTTAATGCTAAGATTGAAGGTATACCTATGTGGAGATGTGGAGGTAAGAGTGATTGACTCTTTGGTGATGCGAAAGTATGTGTAATTAAGCAGTAATGCGGAGGTACGTTTAATAATGTAGGTAATGCGGAGATGTGTGTATGTAATTGGTGATGTGAAGACGTAATAAAGAGAAAGAGAATGAAAAGTGCTAATGCAGAAGTACCCGTCTGACTGATAGCCTAAGATAGCTAATGCGAGAATCTCTGCCTAACTGATAGCATAATGTATGTTGAATGGGCTTTGTGCCAAATTACTAATGCGAAAGTGCCTGCCTAACGGATAGCCTAAAGTTGCTAATGCAGGAATGTTCGCCTAACTGATAGCCTGTTTCTACCGTAATGCCAAGATATCCTAACTGACATACCAATGATGATAATTGTGCCTGACTGACACGGTAAAGAAATCATATTCGGGGTTCGCCTCGAGTAACGTCGGGTTGCGGGTAGACAACCGACGCATGAGCTCATGGCCTGCTTAGGATAGACATGCATCATATTGTTTGCACACTTGCATTTGATTGTGATTGTTTATTCAATTTTTCTGTGATTGTGTTATTTGCCTTGGTGACTTGCTTGTGTGCTTAATTAGATATTTTATTGATGTTGCAAAATTAGTCATGTATTGAGGAATGCTACTTGTGACTGATGTACTGTAAATGTGACAGAGACTTTATTTAAGTAGCGTGATTTAAAGAAAGGATTTTAAACGGTTTTGAGTAAGACTTAGGAAAAGTTTTAAGGATTTATTAGAGAAAACTGTTTTTAGGACGTGAATTAACTATTTGTATTTTATTCTATATCCTTACGGCATTCACTTACCCTACTGAGAACATGCGAGGACGACATTCTCACCCCTACAGATTTTCCTTTCAGCAACAGGTTCAGGAATCATTAGCTCGAAGCCGCGATTGAACATCAGAGCTTTATGTATATATGTATCTGTATTTCTGTATTTGGTTTAGTCTTTGACTTTTCCCTCGCTATTTATTGTCTTTAATTTTTAGAGGGGTATGACTTATATTTGAGAATCTTGGAATAGGTCTATGTAAATATTGCTATGAGAATATATATATATATATATATATATATATATATATATATATATATATATATAGTGAATAAAGGGTTTAAAGTACAGATTAATCATTTTCTGAAATAAAATTCCAGTTCGTACTCGTAAAGGCTCGTTATTAAATAAAGATAGTATAAAATAAAAAAGTTAGAGGTAAGTAATTCCTAAACTTTTAGTACGATCTTGAAGTGCTAAAAATTAGGGTGTTACAGATTTTATTCTATAAATTCGAATTTATGTGTTTTAGAATTTTCTATTTAGATTGTTATTTTAATTTTATTTTATTATAAATATTTTTGTAATATTAAACTTTTTTTTGTTCTTTGAAGGATTTTAATTTGTTGAAAAAATTGTTTTCGATAAATTTTTTTATTTTTTATTTAAAATGTTATTATTGATAAGTTAATATTAAAAATATAAAAGATAAGCATACTTAAAAAAAAACTATATTATGAGATCAAACAATTTTATAATTGTGGGTATTTGTCTACACGGGAGGCTGTGTGGAGAATTTTGACTTATGATATTCATTGGAGATGGCTTTCAGTGATGAGATTAATCTTTTATTTGCTTGGAAAGTAAAATATCATCTTTGAAGACGATGACAATCATGAAAAAATCATGGATTAAGAGAAAAGGGAAAGATACGATGTTCTTAGTATGATAGAGGCCAACAAAAAATTTGAAGCAAATCAAACTTTAACATATGCTGAGTTTCTTAAATAATTTATTTATGATAGAGAAGAAATAAAACGCCATCCACGCAAGAGAGAATATTCTATCAGAAGGTTAAATTGTGTTTCATCAGGTATAGGTGATATATACTATATGAGAATTTTGTTAATTATTCAAAAAAGTTGCAGAACATATAAATCTATTAGGACAGTTAATGGGATTACATATCCTAACTTCCAAGATGCTTTCTATTTTATGAAATTATTGTGTGATGATAGAAAATTTATTGCATCTATTAATGAGGTCTGGTTATTAATTGAAAAAAGGTTTACTTACTCTGTTGGTTTCTAATAGTTTTGTGAAATTTTCAGTTAGGTCCCTATACTTTTTTTCTTTTTAATTGGGTCTCTACACCAAAATTTTTTTTTAAAAATTATATCTCACTAAAAATTTAATAAATAAATTATAACTCAATTAAAAATTCGAAATAATATTTGAATCCATTTAGTATAAATCCTAGTAAAAAACCGTCAGTGGATGGAGGTCAGTAAGTGTAAGAAGCAATCTTGTTAACAGTGGATAATTAGAAAAAAGGATAACCGTATACCTAGTGGATAATTCATCTTTTGTATTATTTGAAATGGACTGTTTATCTTCTCTATTTTTTAAAACCATCCATCTTCTCTATTATTTGGAATGGACTATTTATTTTTCCTATTATTTAAAACCGTTCATCTTCTCTACTAGCACAGACCAACAATTAAAGAAAGGATCAAGATTTAATATCTTGAATAAACGAAAGACTTTTATGAGAAAGAGATGCATGAAGATCATGCCCATAAATATATGTAAAGTGGGCCTAATGCTATTGTAGCCCAAAAAGAGATTATTAGGCCTGGTGGTGGGAAAAATCCACAGGGAGCAAAAAAAATCAATATAACAAAGAATGGGCCAAATAGCCAAGTAAAAAATAACAAGTCCAAGTCAAAATATATTGCTAATCCTAAACCTAAGCAAGCATCTACAATAGAAATGCAAGTCCAGCCTACCTCCTCTTCTAGAAATTTGGAGAAAGAAGCTATGGAAGAGATGATGCTCCATAGTATGCGTATATTACAGCCTTTGAGGCAGCAAGGGCGTCCAAAAATATGCTTGAAAGTCATGTGGTCACAAACAAATTTCTCACTGCAACCCACAACTGTGAAGTGACGGTGATGGAAGTTCAGAAGGTGGTTGAACCACCGGAGAAACCACCGGATGAAGTCATGGAGGAAGTTTCTCCGAATTAGAATGGCGAGGACGGTGTCTCCTCTGGCCAGGTGAGGGGCTCTGAGAGGGCAAATGCTCAATCTTGACTCGCAGTTCTTCGCCTCTTTTCTTCTCATTTTATTCATGAATCTGTTAGTTTGGAATTGTCGTGGTGTAGGGGGGAGAACATTTTCTACTCTTATTAAAGATTTGAGAAGAGAGTTTAATCTCAGTTTTATTATTCTCTTGGAAACCCATATTAGTGGAGACCGTGGTAAAAATGTTCGTAACAAGATTGGCTTTGACGGAAGCTTCATTGAAGAAGCCAGGGGGTAGTCCGGGGGTATTTGGTGTTTGTGGGACAAGGCATTTTGGAAGGTTGAGGTGTTGATGTGCAACCATCAAATTGTTCATATGAAGCTCACTGATAATCTTTCAAAATCCTGGCTGCTTTCGGTAGTTTATGGAAGCCTGCAGAAGGTGTTTCGTAAAAATCTTTGAAAGGATATCTATTCTTTATGCTCCAATATCAATCTCCCTTGGTGCTTGTTAGGTGATTTTAATGCAACACTCCCTTGGTGCTTGTTAGGTGATTTTAATGCAACACTCCATGATTATGAAAGGAGAGGAGGTGCAGGGAATAACAGAAATTGTGCTTGAAAAGATTTTTAAGACTGTGTCTCTCAAAATGGTCTCCTAAATTTGGGCTACTCAGGTTGGCCATTCACTTGGAAACATGAAAATTTGGTGGAAAGACTTGACAGAAGATTGTGTAATATGAATTGGCAGATAGCTTTTTCGGAAGCCATTTTAAAACACTTCACGATGCTTAAGTCTAACCATGCTCCACTCTGTCTTCATTTAACTAGCTCTGTTTCACATAATAAAGGTAGAAGACCCTTTAGATTCATGGTAGCTTGGCTCTCTCACCTAGGTTTTGAAGACTTGGTGAGGGATAATTGGAATATCACTAATACTTGGTCTAGTTGTGTTGACGACTTTCAGAAAGTGCTCAGAACTTGGAACACTAATATTTTTTGGGACATCTTAAAGAGGAAAAGCACTATTATTCGTAGGCTTCAAGGTATTGCTTCTAGTCCAAATAGAAACAAATTTCTGGATAATCTTGAAGCTAATCTTTAGAAGGAATATGAAGAAATTCTCACGCAGGAGGAATATTGTGGTTCCAAAAATCAAGGTGCAAGAAAATTGAATTTGATGATAGAAATACTAAGTATTTCCATAGTATCACTATGGCGCATAGGAGGAGGAACAAAATCACTTCTCTTCAAGATGATTTGGTTAATTGGATTACTGATAGAGATTCTCTGGAAAGAATGGCTACTTCTTATTATATTAATTTATATAAAGATGATAACCATGATTTTCCCTTTATCATTAATCAGGCTTTTCCTTCTCTTGATGATAATGATCTGAACCTTATTGGGTGGCTCCATATCTCCCGAAGAAGTAAAGGACTCTCTCTTTAGTATGAATGGTCTCAAAGCTCCAGGGAGGGATGGTATACATGAAGTCTTCTATCAAAGTAAGTGGGATTTGGTGGGGCTGGTTTATACAAATTGGTTGAAGACATTTTCTCTCACCCTCATAAGGTAGGAGAGATTAATGAGACACTAATTACCTTGATTCCAAAAGTTGAACCTGTTTCCTCCCTCAAACAAATGAGGCCTATCAGTTTGTGTAATGTTTCTTATAAGGTTATTACCAAGTTGCTAGCCAGGCGTCTGAGAAGAGTGGTGGAAAAATTGGTTTCTCCTACTCGATGCAATTTTGTTCCTAGAAAGCACACTTCAGATAATATTATAATTACCCAAGAAGTTATTCACTCAATGAGAAACAAAAAAGGAGTCAAAGGATGGATGGCAATTAAAATTGATTTAGAAAATGCTTATGATAGGCTTAAATGGAGCTTCATCAGAGACACCCTCCTTGATATTGGTATACCCCATCATATCATTGATCTTGTTGTTTCTTGTGTTTCAACTGTTAGAATGAGAGTGCTTTGGAATGGGGAGGCTCTTGATGAATTCTTGCCATCTAGATGGATTCGTCAAAGCGACCCCCTATCTCCGAGGTTGTCCCACCTCATAAATGCAGCTGTGGAGCATAACTTTTGGAAGCTCATCTTAATAAAAAAAAAGGTGGACCTATTCTGTCTTACTTATGCTTTGATAATGATCTTATTCTCTTTGTGGAGACTAAAATGGATCAAGCTGAAGTCATTAAGTAGGTTCTTGATGCCTTTTGCTAAAGCTCGGGCCAGAAAGTGAATAATGAAAAGACTCGCATCTTTTTCTCTGATAACGTTGGTAATAGTGTTCGAAACGAAATCAGTAACACTCAATTTCACTAGAACTGATGACCTTAGAAAATACTTAGAAGTTCCTCTCCTACATACAAAAGTCAGTAATATTACATATAGTGGGATCATTAATAACATCAATGCCAGATTCAATGGTTGAAAAGCCTCTAATTTATCTCTTGCTGGAAGAACCACCCTGGTGAAATCTATCATTTCCTCTATTCCTAGTTATAATATGCAAACTGCTTATCTGCCTTCTTCTACTTGTAATTTGATTGACAAAAAATGTAGGAATT
Organism: Arachis ipaensis; assembly: GCF_059453495.1. Classification (NCBI taxonomy): domain Eukaryota; kingdom Viridiplantae; phylum Streptophyta; class Magnoliopsida; order Fabales; family Fabaceae; genus Arachis; species Arachis ipaensis. The sequence continues at coordinate 35,094,911 of NC_142435.1, read as the reverse complement.
TTCTTTGGAGTGATACAGAGCAAATTAAGAAGATCCACCTTGTTAGTTGGAAGAAAATTAGTAAGCCCAAAAATGCTGGTGGTCTTGGAATACGTCATGCCAAAGACCTCAAACATGCTTTTATGATGAAAGTAGGTTGGGGTCTCATTGAAAAAAAAAGATACTTTATGGGGAAGAGTCATAAGAGCTAAATATAATTGTGGGAGTGATATTTTACCCAATATTACAAGAAAAAGAAACTCTTCCAATTTGTGGAAGGGCATTTGTGCAACATGGAATAACGTGGCAGAGAATACAACTTGGAGAGTTGGTGATGGATCTCAAATCAGATTTTGGAAGCACAATTGGGTGCCAACTATTGGAAGACTTGACCAACATGCAACTAAGGTGATTACTCATACTGATAACTATACAAATCTAATGAATTTTCTTACTGTTTCAAGTGATTGGGATGAAAAGAAGCTGCAAGAGTGTCTCCCGAAGCAAGTGGTGGACAGCATCTTAGCCATATCTCTGCCCTCTCTTTGGAAGAACTCTGATCGTGTTGCTTGGGCGCCTTTTGCCGATGGAATGTTTAACCTAAAAACAGCTTATAATGCTATTCTTGAGGAGCAAGCACCTTCTGATAGAGTGTTCAAGTTGGCATGGAGCTGGTGCAGTCCGAAAAGAATTAGAACCTTCCTTTGGTTAGTTGCCCACAAAGCCATTCTAACTAATATGGAAAGGAGAAGAAGGCATTTGTCAACTAATCCTAATTGTCCGAGGTGTGGTGATGTTGAAGAATCAACCATGCATGTGCTTAGAGATTGTACTCTAGCTAAGGAGACATGAAGACTTCTACTTTCTCAAAATAGTGATCCAGAGTTTTTCAACTTATCTACTCAGGATTGGCTTATTAGTAACTTGACAAAGGATAAAGAGTGGGCCATACATTTCGGTGTTACAATCTCTTCTCTTTGGTATAATCGCAACAAATGGGTCTTTGAAGGAACTTATTCACATCGAATAAATATCTATGAGTTGGTTAAAATATTTATACAGAGAGTAAGGAAGGTGGTGTTGAGCAGCTATGGCTTCGTCTCTGTTGCTCGCTGTCATCTGTCTTTAATCTCATTGATTTTGCTCTTGCTGTTGCTGCAGAACAGAAGAGGAACATGTAAGACACACACACACTCTCTATCTCTCTCCCCTCGTTGCTCTAGGGCTTATGACATAATTGAAAAATCTTGGGTTCGAAAGGTCATACAAATTATGTATTCTGTTGATTATTCATTTATTTATTGGCAAAATATGATTTTAGTATGTTCTCTGTTTGCTTAATTTTTCTTGACTTCTCGTTGAAACTTAACTGACCAAATCATAATCCTGCAAAGTAGAAGTCTCTAGGTCTTTATGTTTTGGGGGAAAAGGGGAATAAGATTTAGCTTTTATGTAGTTATATTAGCTTCTAGGAATAACTGTATATACTTGTGTATAGTAAGATTCCGAAATCACACAGAGTTCATGTATACAAACTTTCATAGAATCCTCGTGTGCTCGTTGTAAAGATTTATCCATTATGTTGAAACATCCAAGACCTAGAGATCCTCATAAAAGACTTGAGATGAAGAGATTCATAGGGATATGCTGGGATATAAGTGTTTCAGCAAGACAAGAAGGAACTATAGGGTTAAAAAAGTACAAACTTTTATTTTATTTTTAACATTTTAGGAACAAGATTTTCAATACTTCATGGTTCATCACATTGGAAAACATACAAATTTAGTATACTTGTTAGTAAAACCCATTAAGCTTCTATACCGTTATGCAGAACTCAATAATTATTGTCATACATTACCATTTGATGGGGAAAAACATGTACATCGCATTTAAGAAGTGAATTTCAAGGAAACAAAGATACCATGGTATAGGATTATAACAGCTTACCCACAACTAGTTATACACACATGATGATGTCGTTGAAGCCTCAGAAGCAAAACATGAAACAAATGTTTTGCATTGTTGTAATGGATTCCTTTAATGTATGTATATGTTGGTAATACAGGCCAAGCTAGTTGTTGATGCTAATGGTAGAAAGTACTGCCAATATGATTCTGACATTGCAACTGGCCTTGGCGTGGGTTCGTTCTTCATCCTAGTCGCAAGTCAAGTGATCATAATAATTGTAACTAGATGCCTCTGCTGCGGAAAAGTTACGAGACCAAGTGGTTCCAGATCTTGGGCAATTTACTTATTCATAACTAGCTGGTACACTTGCTTCCAATTGTTTTCCCTTTCTTTTCTTATTGATTTCACATAAAAAGTTCCAAGACCAACTTTTTAACCAGGACAATGATAATTGAACAACACAGATCTAACATGATTATGCACAATAATTTCTCTTGGACTTATACCATTATTCGCGAAGTTTAATGATGAGCGGATAATTTATACGCTTTTTGGCATTGTTTTTAGTATGTTTTTAGTAGAATCTAGTTACTTTTAAGGATGTTTTTATTAGTTTTTATGTTAACTTTACATTTCTAGACTTTACTATGAGTTTGTGTGTTTTTCTGTGATTTCAAGTATTTTCTGGCTGAAATTGAGGGACTTGAGCAAAAATCAGATTCAGAGGTTGAAGAAGGACTGCTGATGCTGTTGGATTCTGACCTCCCTGCACTCAAAGTGGATTTTCTGGAGCTACAGAACTCAAAATTGCGCGCTTCCAATTAAGTTAAAAAGTAGACATCCAGGGCTTTCCAGAAATATATAATAGTCCATACTTTGGCCGAGTTTAGATGACACAAAAGGGCATTGAACGCCAGTTCTACGCTGCAATCTAGAGTTAAACGCCAGAAACACGTCACGAACCAGAGTTGAACGCCAAAAACACGTTACAACTTGGCGTTCAACTCCAAAAGAAGCCTCTGCACGTGGAAAGCTAAAGCTCAGCCCAAGCACACACCAAGTGGGCCCCGAAAGTGGATTTATGCATCAATTACTTACATCTGTAAACTCTAGTAGCTAGTTTATTATAAATAGAACTTTTTACTATTGTATTAGACATCTTGGGACGTCTAGTTCTTAGATTATGGGGCTGGCCATTCGGCCATGCCTGAACCTTTCACTTATGTATTTTTAACGGTAGAGTTTCTACACTCCATAGATTAAGGTGTGGAGCTCTGCTGTTCCTCATGAATTAATGCAAAGTACTAATGTTTTTCTATTCAATTCAACTTATTCTGCTTCTAAGATATTCATTCGCACTTCAACATGAATGTGATGAACGTGACAATCATCATCATTCCCCCACGAACGCGTGCCTGACAACCACTTCCGTTCCACCTTAGATTGGATGATTATCTCTTGGATCTCTTAATCAGAATCTTCGTGGTATAAGCTAGATTGATGGCGGCATTCATGAGAATCCGGAAAGTCTAAACCTTGTCTGTGGTATTCCGAGTAGGATTCTGGAATTGAATGACTGTGACGAACTTCAAACTCGCGAGTGCTGGGTGTAGTGACAAACGCAAAAGGAGGGTGAATCCTATTCCAGTATGATCGAGAACCTCAGATGATTAGCCGTGCTGTGACAGAGCATTTGGACCATTTTCACAAGAGGATAGGATGCAGCCATTGACAACGGTGATGCCTCCAGATGATTAGCCATGCAGTGACAGCGCATCGGACCATTTTCACAGAGAGGGTGAAAAGTAGCCATTGACAATGGTGATGTTCTTACATAAAGCCAGTCATGAAAAAGAGTAGGACTGATTGGATGAAGACAGCAGGAAAGCAGAAATTCAGAAGAACGAAAGCATCTCTATACCTTTATCTGAAATTCTCACCAATGATATACATAAGTATTTCTATCCTTTATTTTCTATTTATTATTTATTTTCGAAAACTCCATAATCAATTATTATCCGCCTGACTGAGATTTACAAGATGACCATAGCTTGCTTCATACCAACAATCTCCGTGGGATCGACCCTTACTCACGTAAGGTTTTATTACTTGGACGACCCAGTGCACTTGCTGGTTAGTTGTATCGAAGTTGTGAATAAAAAACGATTTATTAAAACGTGCGTACAGAGTTTTTGGCGCCGTTGCCTGAGATCACAATTTCGTGCACCATTTAACTTGGTGCATTTAAGACTTGAACTGACATGACTATGTTGTTGATTCAGGGTAATGTTTATGATTGCTGCGGCATGCCTGCTGGCCGGTTCTGTGAGGAATGCTTACCACACCAAGTACAGAGATCTCTTGAAACAGAGTGCACCATCGTGTCTTGCAAACATACACTGCACAATAACTATTTCAAACATTTTAACAAATATTAGATTCCAATTTCAATCCACTTTTTTTTATTCCAAACTTTAGAATTTCTATCAGAATTGAATTGTAACTCAATTCCATCAAAACTCAACTCAGTTCTTTCTCGATAAAGTTACAAAATACACTGTGTACTAAGTTAACATTGTTTTCTTTTGCGAGGAAAGGAACAATAGTATATATTCAACATATATGGGTAACGTAACCTTGTTCTGTATTATCTATCTAGGTATACATTGCATACAATTAAGCTTTTGATTAATTTCATAAGCACATTTTCACATATGGAACACTAATGTTCCAATATTTGTGCAGCTCATGTTCGAAAATTAGTATATATTCAACATATATGGCTCCTATTTTTTTTTCTCCTTCGCCAACCTATGCTGTAGTTGCAAAACCTTTCTTTTGGAAGGTTTTTTAATGTAGAAAGGCAAAAAAAAATGTCGTTGTTCTACTAGGCTCTTGACCAATAATCCCCCTTGAATGGGTTTTTAATGTAAAAAGATAATACAAAGGATTCATCCTTTAAAAGAAAAAAGTTGATACTTTTTATTGAATGACTATTATTGAAGGATTTGTGCAAGTATTTGATAGTCTTCAAAGTAAATCAATTTGGAGAAAGCACCGACCCTCTAAGGCTGTGTTTGGTTCTGAGAGTAAGACAAGACAAAACACTAAAAACAAAACACAAAGAACAGAGACAACAAAAATTAGTGTTCTTGTATTTTGTTTGGTGATAAACTAGAACAAATTATGAAAGTCCAAATTATTCTCATTTTTTCCCATTTAAAAAGTTTGAAAAGAAAAATATAATACAAACAGTTCGAAAATTAGTATATATTCAACATATATGGCTCCTATTTTTTTTTCTCCTTCGCCAACCTATGCTGTAGTTGCAAAACCTTTCTTTTGGAAGGTTTTTTAATGTAGAAAGGCAAAAAAAATGTCGTTGTTCTACTAGGCTCTTGACCAATAATCCCCCTTGAATGGGTTTTTAATGTAAAAAGATAATACAAAAGATTCATCCTTTAAAAGAAAAAAGTTGATACTTTTTATTGAATGACTATTATTGAAGGATTTGTGCAGGTATTTGATAGTCTTTGAAGTAAATCAATTTGGAGAAAGCACCGACCCTCTAAGGCTGTGTTTGGTTCTGAGAGTAAGACAAGACAAAACACTGAAAACAAAACACAAAGAACAGAGACAACAAAAATTAGTGTTCTTGTATTTTGTTTGGTGATAAACTAGAACAAATTATGAAAGTCAAGTTTATTCTCATTTTTCCCATTTAAAAAGTTTGAAAAGAAAAATATAATACAAACAACAACAACAAAGTCTTGTCCCACTAAGTGGGGTCGGCTACATGAATCAATCGACGCCATTGATCTTTATCATATATCATGTCTACAGAGAAACCGTTTACATGTAGAACTCGTTTGACCACCTCATGGATGGTCTTCTTAGGTCTTCCTCTATCTTTCACCTCTTGTTCATCTTCCATCTCATCCACTCTCCTGACTGGGTGTTATGTCGGTCTTCTTCTCACATGTCCAAACCACCTGAGACGCAATTCTATTATCTTTTCCACAATAGGTGTTACTCCAACTCTCTCTCTCTATCTTCATTCTTTATTCTATCCAATCACGTATGACCACTCATCCATCTCAACATCATCATCTCTGCCACACTTAGCTTATGTCTGTGCTCCCCTTTGGCCGCCCAACACTCTGTACCATAAAGCATAGCCAATATGATAGCAGTGTGATAGAATTTACCTTTCAATTTTAAAGACATTTTTTGCCACATATAAAATCAGACGCATTCCGCCATTTTAACCAACCTACTTGAATCTTATGATTTACATCATGTTCAATCTCTCCATTATCTTGTATGATGCACCCAAGATACTTAAAACTCTTAACTTTTCATAAGATATTTTCTCCAATCTTCACCTCTATATTAGAATTTTTCCTTCACAAGCCGAACTTACATTCCATATATTCCGTCTTGCTACGAGAGGTTAATCCGAAACTTTGTATATCCTCCTTATTCTTGTAGATAGGTACTATATCATTTGAGTTATAACTCAATGAAAAGAAAAATATAATAATAAAAATTATAATTATAAAAAATTAACAAGAATAATAAAAAAATAAAAAATAAATTATATCTCTTGTTAGTATCTCAGTGTCCTTCCTATCAAAATGGACACAAAATACAATAATTCAATGTCTCTTAATATAATGTCTCTGTCCATATCTCATTTGTCAAACACGATTTTAAGTCTGTGTCCCTGTCTCAGTATCTCATACTTGTAAACAAACGCAACCTAAGTTACGACATCGAAAGTTTCACCAAAACCTCACTTGCGTTTGGTGAATGCAGTCCAACGGAGCAAAACCTCGACACACCCCCCCACCTTCAAATTGGGAAGACATTACAAGTTAGAGGCCCAATAGCCAGCCCACTTTTTAAGTCACACACCATGGAGTGTGAAAGTTGCTGAGCTATTCTATTGTGTCCTTTGAATACTATTTAAGAGGTTAATTTGATAATACACAAGCTCACTAAAGAACAAATGTTCAACTGGAAACTTGGTCAACATCAAAGTTCCACATTCACAGGAACACCTTATATAATGTCATCATCTAAACCTAGACAGCTGAAGTTGCAGATTGCAATAAAATTGCTTTGACAATGAGTAGTACAGAACTACATGATGATGTATGTTACAGTTAAGATCATAGGAGGTACAAAGGAGAGTAGCTTTGGTTAAACTCAGCTACATTAGTTACCTGGGGAAAGGTGCTCTATCTTCTCTCCGCTTTTAGTATTCGTTCAGCACCTCACCAGATTGGTGTCACAGCACCAAAAGTTGAATACACCTTGCAAGCCCATAACCGTTTAATACACCTTGCAAGCCCATTTTAGTGGAATTTACTAGTTTGGCAAGGTGGTGAGTAATAGACACGACACCAAGGCCTTAAGGGCCTAGTTCAAACTCCACCCATTAGTGGCTGAGGCAGTATGTGAGTGACAAATCAGTTTGCCTCATATTAAGCCACGCCCGGGATCGATTCCCACTCCCAACAATAGCTGGATTTAGTGTGTAGGTGATGTTAGGGGTGTTCAAAAAACCAATCCGAACCGAACAAAATCGATCCGGACCGAACAAAACCGATCAACCGAACCAAAAAAACCGAGAACCAAATAAACTAAAAACCGAAAAATTCATGTTTTGCTGTTTTTTATGCGGTTCGATTCGGTTTTCGGTTCTGACACTAAAAACCCTAACCAAACCAAACCGAACCGGTAACTAAAGAAAACCTAAAAAACCCTTCAGTTAACCCAACCCATTAGGCAGCCCATTACCCCACGGCCCACCTTCCCACCCCCATCAGAAAACCTAGCTTCCCCATTACCCCACCCCCACGTCCCCACGCAGCCACAACTCAAAGAAATCCCATTACCCTAACCCTCCCAGCAGCACCTCCCAGCCCCGCCGAACAGTGTCTCCCAGTCCCTCCCAGCAGCCCCTAACTCTTCTTGCCCCTTTGCCTCCAATCCTCTCAACTCTCAGCGCATTTTGCTCTCCCTCTCCCTCTCCCTTCCTCGTCCTCCCTCTGCTCCGCGCCTCCGCCATTGCTGTCGGCCTGCCTCTGGACAGCACCAAGAATGGAGCCTAAGTCAGGTTGGTTCTTCTACTTCCTCCCCATCGGTGGCTGCAAGCAGTGGTTTCAATTTTCCCCTTCTCTTTTATCTTTGTTCTGTTGTTACTTTCTAAACTCATTGCATCTTCCATTTATTTTTTCATGGTTCTTTTTTTTCAATAAAATTTGACATTGGTTGATCCAGGTTTAACTGTCTAATTTTAAGAATTTGTTGCATAGTGTATAACCTCACTGTTTCCTTTCTAACTTCGATGCTTAGTTTGCTTTCGATTCTTTTCTTGTTGATGTTTGCATATGATTTCTTATAACTGTAAGATAATTTTGGTGATTTTTGGTTAATATCTATTTATTTGTTTTAGAGTTGGTCCAATGGAGGATAGCCAGAAAATTGAGGAGCAGGTGCAGGAAGAAGTGATTTCAGACAATGGAACTGAAAAGAAGCAGGAAACTCGTGATGAGATGCTTTCGCAGCACATGTGATGTTTTAGGCTTGTCATTTTAGTGAATCTATTTGGTTCTACATGTTCATGTAGTAGGATCTATTTGTCATGGAATCTATTCTATTTAGTAGAAATTATTGTAGTTCATTTCTGTTTCTAAGCAAGAGAGAAGAGTTTATGGTGAATTCGTGGTGTTTAGACAGCACTGTAGCTTAAATAACCTAGTTAATTATATAAGGGACACTATATAAGAAGAGTATCCAGGATAATGTTTCAGTACATTAACATGTTGAACTTGAAAGTAATCATGGAATACAAACTTCACTTGTAAAGTATTCATTCTGTTGATCAAATGTATTTCAAATGGGCTTCCTAATTATTGATTAGAAGTAATATCAATGTATCTTGTAATTGGTATCTGTCGGCTTTCCCTCACAACATAGATATAGGCATATTGTCTCTTAGTAAATGTATGGGCAAGGCTGTTTCTTTTTCAAAACCTTAGCAAATTTCTTGACACTCAAATGAAAGGTTTCTATAAATATACTTAAGGCATGATTCATGGACTTCAGAGTTCATTGCGATTGGTGGCTGCTGCTATTTTTTGCTTTTAACTTGTTATTGATTCAATGATTTATTGTTATTCTGTTTTTGGTTTTGATTCACTGTTAGTGTTGATATTTAATGTTGTATCTGTCATATTTTTGCAGTTTGACCATAGTACGATGGATAACATTAATGAAACTGAAGATGGAATTGGTGGATATGTAATATTGTAATCATTTTTTCATTAATCTAGCTTTTTAATTATAAATATTATTTGTTATGATCGTTCCTTATTTTATAGAAGTTGCATCTACTCTTGATCCTAAAGTTTTTTTTATGTTTTATACGATTCTTCCTCTTTTAATTTTGTATCACTATGTGCTCATATTGTTCATTATTTTTGTTTGAATTAATTAAAAAATCGAACAAACCGAACCGAACCAAACCGATTTTAATTGGTTTGGTTTGGTTCGGATGATCTTGATAAAAAACCGAACCAAACCGAACCGTAATTTTAATAAACGATCGAATCGGATGGCTTTTTCTTAAATAACCGAACCAAACCGTACCGCGAACACCCCTAGGTGATGTCACTGATGTGTATGTCCAAAAAAATAAAAAATCCACCTGTTACGGTAGGTAACCGGAGATTAATGGGCTGGATGGCGTTGGTTGGCCCAATCGTCTGAGGGAGGAAGCCTTTGAGAGGGTCTGCGCCTTGGGGCCTCCGTCCGACTTGTGAGTATGAATGAATGGGGGGTGGTACCTGCAAGGACACTCCGATGCCTAAGTCAGCAAGAGTGTTAACAGGTCTAGAGAGTATTGGAACTTAGAGATACCTGAGGGGTGTCAGTGTATTTTATAGTGGTGAACCAATAACCACCGTTGGAGTAGTGCCACTTTTCTAGGGTGTTCACCGTCCCTTTATCTCAGGGAAGTTAAGATATGGCTCGTGGAAGTGGTTAGAGAGATTCTAGGGGCAGTTACTCATTCAAATGAGTGCTTATCTGCCAGCTAACCCTAGTTCCCGACTTCTTTGGAGCAAGTCGTGACGAGTACCGACTTCGTAGTGGCTGATCCGGTGAAAGGTGAGGTCAACCCTTTGGGTTGGGCCTTTTTATTTGGATCCTGGGCCTTATTCGTTGGGCCAGGGTATGAACAGTGCCCCTACTCGAGCCCAATTTCTCTTTAAGATTTGGGTTCGAGTATACTACTCGGGGTTGTGACCGACTCGTTGGGGGACCGACGTGATGTTCCGAAACCGACGTGACTTTTTGTGACCTTTTGGTTCTGACAGTTACGTCTAATCAAGCGTCGTGTCCGTTAGGGATGTGCGTAGGGATTGATGGTCTTGGTAACGGTGCATTTTTATTAATGACTGCCCCGTTTTTACTATTGTGCCCCTAACATACTTATAAATACTTTCCCTCTCTTTCATTGTTTCGTTTCTGCGATTTTTCAAATTTCCCCTTCATTTGTTCGTGCTGCATTTTTGTATCTTCGAAGGCTTTCGTTTTCTCCAACCCTCATTTTCAGATAAAGGTTAGTTCTTTTTTGTAACATGCTTTTCTATTCGCATGCCTTTACTTTGTAGATAGGTTGGTTTGTAGACTTCAGTTCCGTATTCCCTCCTTTAGAGACCGTGTTTTTTATTTTCCTTTTCTTTTTCCCTTGTAGGTTTTTTGTTACCTTTTTAAGAAAAAGAAATGGCTTCCGTAGATATCCTTTCTCAGTGGGTTGATGTCACGGTCCTAGGGGAGGAACCCTCGGTCGATACTGAGTTTATCACCAACCTTCGCACTCACCACAGAATTTGTACTTCTGAGGAGGACGAGCCGAAGTATGAATTGGTAGTCCCAGGTCCTGAAGACCGGGTTTGCTTTGGGAGGGTCAATGAGGCGGCCCCTCATTTTTTCTTTATGTATGAGTGTATGATCACCCGCTTGGGTGTTTTTCTTCCTTTTTCAAATTTTGAGATATCTGTTTTGCATCACTGCCGAGTTGCCCCTACCCAGCTTCACCCCAACTCTTGGGATTTTTTGAAAATTTATCAATTTATTAGCCAAGTTTTGGAGTTCCCGACTTCTTTGAAGATTTTTTTCTATCTCTTCCATATGACCAAACCCTTCAGTGGGCTAAACAATAAGTAACAGTGGGTGTCTTTCCAAGCCATACAGGGTCGGAGAGTTTTTACCCTTTTTGACGAATCCTTCCATGACTTTAAAAATTATTTTTTCAAAGTTCAAGCTGTAGAGGGTCACCACCCCTTTTTTCTGGATGATAATTCTTCTCCCTGATTTCCTTTATACTGGCTGGAGGCCTCCCCCTGCGAGAAATATGGTCTGGACAACCTGGACGAGGTAGAAGCAGCCATTGTGGGATTCCTCCGAAAAGTGTGGGGGAAAGCCCCATATTTGGACACTAAAAAGTTTCTCCAGGGGTCCCCGACCTTTGTCCAAGCACAGCTAGGTAGCTTTTATTTGAATTTGTTAGATCACCGACTTGTCTAATTGACCTTCCCGACTTGTCTTAATCTATTATCTATTGTTTTTTCAGAGATGGCGAAGACAAACGCTCAGGAGTCTTATCAAAGAGTCCAGGAGGCTAAAGCAAGGTCTTGATGGGATATTTTCGCGGAGAAACGAATTCCTCCGAAACACCCAAATCTAACCGGCAAGTGCACCGGGTCGCATCAAGTAATAATAACTCACGGGAGTGAGGTCGATCCCACAGGGATTGAAGGATTGAGCAATTTTAGTTTAGTGGTTGATTTAGTCAAGCGAATCAAGATTTGGTTGAGAGATTTGTGATTTGCAGAATTTAAATTGCATAGAAAGTAAAGGGAATGAGTAATTGGCATGAAATTAAAGAGAACTGAAATTTAAAGTGCTGAATCTTAAAGAACAAGAAATTAAATGGCAGAAACTTAGAACGCAAGAAATGTAAATTGCAGAATCTTAAAATGCAAGAAATGTAAATGGCTTGAATTGTAAAGGGAATTGGGAGTTGGATTTGCAGGAATTAAACGAGGAAAAGTAAATTGCAACAAAGAGAAGTAAAGGATGTCTTGAATCAAACCGGATCTTAAAACAGAAAAGTAAAATGAGCATGAAAACAGTAAACAGAGGATGTAAATTGAGAATTCAGATCTCAGGACCCAAGAGACTAGAAAACCAAGTCTAGATCTCAATGCCTTCCTAGATCCAACAAGAACAATTGCAAAGGAAATTGTAAATTGCAAAGAAAGTAGATGAAGAACAATTAACCGAAACTGAAATTTAATTAAGCAGAAAATTAAACAAGATCCCAAGGTGAGATTGAAACAGAATTTCTTCAACTCTCCACCCAAAATCCAAGACAAGAAAAGTAAAGAGTGCTGGGCAAGAACAAGGAAGAAGAGAGATCAATTCTCCTCCCAAATTCTCTTCAATTAAACAACAATGCTAAGAAAAATAAAAGTGAGCTCTAAGCAAAACTGAAAAGAAAGCTATTTTGAAAAACTAAAAGGGAAGCTCCCTTCAAAACTTAAATTCTAATCTATTTATACACTCTCTTCAAATGGTCTTCAAGCCTTCAATTGGGCCTTTGCTCTTGGTGGAATTGGGTTGAGAGAGGCCTTGGTTGATTGCTCTTGGAGTTTGGAGAAGAACCGAATTGAACCGGGTTAGAATCATGAAAGCTTGAGTGAAAGTTGGAGTAAAAGTTAGGGTCTAACTTTTGCTCCAACTTTTCACATCAGCACCCTTGTTTTGCTGATACCAACGTTGGGGCAAAAGTTAAGGGTCTAACTTTTGCTCCAACGTTGGCCTCCCCTTAGTTCTTCATGGCGCCAACGTTAGCCAGAAAGTTAGGGGCTAACGTTGGCGCAAACTTTTGCTAACCCAGGGAGTTTTTCAAGCGCCAACGTTAGCCAAAAAGTTAGGGGCTAACGTTGGCGCAAACTTTTGGTGCATCCAGGGAGTGTTTTTCATGCCAAAAGTTAGCCAAAAAGTTAGGGGCTAACTTTTGCTCCAACTTTTGCCCAAAAGTTAGCCAAAAAGTTAGGGGCTAACTTTTGCTCCAGCTTTTGCTTCCTGGTTCATAATTTATCCAAGACTCAAGTCATTCCTCCTAGCCATTGCATCAACCTTTCTCCAAGCTTTCTTCACCTATCATTAATCAACCAAACACATCAAAGCTATGCTCAAAATCATGAGATATTCATTCTTTCATAATATATGACAATTATAGCATAAAACCTCATGAAATAGCATGAATTCATACATGGTTGATTAAATCAAAGGAAACATGAAAATCTACCCAATTGGCTTGCTTTTGGCTCAAGAAAAGTGCATAATTCAATTGAAAACAAAAGAAAAAGGCTAGTGAAACTAGGCTAAGATGACTTGTCATCACAACACCAAACTTAAAGCTTGCTTGTCCCCAAGCAAGAAATGATTTATTGAGAAGAAAGAATGAAATGGAAGAGGATGTTCATGCTAGTAGAGTGTTATTGGTAGTTCATGGGGTGTTATGTGGATATGTACACACTCACCTCTTATTAACTCTTAAGCCTAGAAAGCCTCCTTCAAGCTTCAAGTAGCATACTGCTATGACCTCTCATTATTCCTTTATCCTTGGCTATTGTCTTGTTCATAAGCTTTATTTGAGCGTCATGTGTAGCAAGTTCATGTCCTTTTCTTTATACTTGACACATTATTCACTATAGACACTTGGCTCACATTCCTTCTTAGAACATTGATGCCCAGCACCTCTTTGGGCTACTAAATGCCTTGTAGTTAGGTTGCTCTTGATAGTGGACTTTCAGCTGATGATCCCGGGTTAGTTAACCCAAGTTATCAAGTGTTGATGCACTCCAAAGAGCTTAATAGTCCAAGCAGATCCTAATACAAAGACACCACAGGCATATATTCTAAATTTCAAGCTATTGGTGTCCAGCTTTGTTTCTTTTCGTTTTTCTTTTGTTCTGCCACTTCTTGGCTATTTCTTTTTCTCCCTTTTTTTTTCTTTTTGTTTTTCTTTCTAACCAAGGATTTTTATTCAATTGAGATTCATAGACAGCAGCTACTTTCTACTTAAAAGGAGACATTCTAGTGTTCTTATTCATTAAAGGTGAGCTATTATACAATCACACACATACCACCACTTACTTTTATTTTACTTCTATCTAACAGAGAACTATCTCACTTCACATTCAAACATTTTTTTTATTGAATTGAAAATGCAGGGGACAAAGCATATAATTCAAGTAAGATGAAAGTGAATCAAGCACTTAGACTAGTAAGCCATAATAGCATGAAACCAAACAAACTCGCAGACAGTAAATGAATCTAAGAAGATACAAATCAACAGGGGACATTTGCACTTTCAATTAACATACTTGAACTAGAATCAGTCAGAGAACAATACAACCTCTTGGAGTCTATTTGTTTCCTCTGTGTCATCATCATTGTTGGGTTATATATCCTTCCTCTGTCCATGATGATGTACTTTTTCCTCCAAGAGATTTGAATGACTTCCTACAAAAGATATTGAAAATTGCTTGTTCCCCAAGCACTTGAGAGGTAGTTAGCATGCATGTATGCTTGTGATTCTGTGAACCTAAGTTGGTGTGGGAACACCAAACTTAGTTCCTTGCCTACTTCTATATGTAGCAAAATAAATACATGCATGAAACATCAAGTACTTTTATTAAGGAAATAAACTATGAACTAAGAAACAAACTATGAACCAGAAAACAACCAAAAACTGGAAACATGACAATTGTTAAGCAGTTTCTCTGATGGCTTGGAGCCGATACTGATCATGCTGAGGGTGCAATGTGTTCTTAATGAAATTTTTGGTGGAACACCAAACTTAGCATTCAACATTCACCCCTTAACTATTTTGGTGTGCAACACCAAACTTAGCTCTTTGCAATACAGAGAAGTCTACTCAACTCTTTTATTAAACTAGCTATTAAGAGAAAATTACCTCAGGTTGGGTTGCCTCCCAACAAGCGCTTTTTTATTGTCACTAGCTTGACATCCTTCAATTCCTTTCAGGAAGGCTGTAGGTTCTGGACCTCTTTTTCCTTATCCCATTGTCCTCCCAAGTACAACTTTGCTCTGTGACCATTTACTGTGAATTGATTCTTTGTTGCTTCATCTAGTAGTTCAATGCTCCCATAAGGAAAAACCTTTGTCACCAAGTATGGGCCAGTCCATTTAGACTTAAGTTTGCCAGGAAAGATCGTAAGCCTTGAGTTATATAGGAGCACTTGCTGCCCTGGCTTGAATTCCTTCTTTGTGATCTTCTTGTCATGCCACCTCTTAGCTCTTTCCTTGTATATCTTAGCACTCTCATAAGCTTCTATCCTGAATTCATCTAACTCATTCAGTTGCAACAACCTTTTTTCTCCTGCAGCTTGGGAATCAAGGTTGAGGAGTTTAGTGGCCCAAAAAGCTCTGTGTTCAAGCTCTACAGGGAGGTGGCAGGATTTGCCATACAATAGCTGAAAGGGTGATTTGCCAATAGGAGTTTTGAAAGCTGTCCTATATGCCCATAATGAATCTTCTAGCTTCCTAGCCCAGTCTTTTCTTGTGCTTCCCACTGTTTTCTCTAAGATCTTCTTTAATTTCCTATTTGCTAGTTTAGCTTGGCCATTAGTCTGAGGGTGGTAAGGTGTAGCCACTTTATGGATTACTCCATATTTGTGGAGAAGCTTCTCCATCTGTTTGTTGCAAAAGTGACTACCACCATCACTGACAAGACTCTTAGGCACTCCATATCTTGTGAAAATGTGTTTTTTAAGGAATTGGAGGACAATCTGTGCATCACAGGTGGTCGTAGCTATGGCTTCCACCCACTTTGAGACATACTCCACTGCAACTAAGATATATCTAAAAGAGTAGGAAGGGGGAAAGGGCCCCATGAAATCAATTCCCCATAGATCAAATAATTCCAGTTCCAAAATGAAGTTTTGAGGCATCTCATTCCTTCTTGTTAATCATCCTGCTTTCTGGCATTCATTACATTGGTGAACATATTCTCTGGCATCCTTGAAGATAGTTGGCCAATAGAAGCCGCTCTGCAATATCTTCGCAGCTGTTTTCTCTGGGCCAAAGTGTCCACCATAGGCTGAACCATGGCAGTGCCACAGGATATCCCTTATTTCACTCTCAGGGATACACCTTCTAATTACTCCATCAGAACATCTCTTGAACAAGAAGGGTTCATCCCATAAGAATTTCTTTCCCTCACTGATTAACTTCTTCACTTGTTGCTTAGAAAAGTCTTGAGGTATCTTTCTTCCTACTTTGTAGTTTGCTATGTCAGCAAACCAAGGTGCTTGCTGGATCTGCAAAAGGTGCTCATCTGGGAAGCTTTCGTTCATGGGCTGAGATGATTGTTGAATTGTTTCATGTGGTAGCCTCGACAAATGGTCAGCAACCCGGTTTTCAGTGCACTTCCTGTCTCTTACCTCAATGTCAAACTCTTGTAAGAGTAATATCCATCTGATAAGTCTTGGTTTAGCATCCTGTTTTGACATCAAATACTTAAGTGCAGCATGGTCAGTATAAACCACAACTTTGGATCCTATCAAGTATGATCTAAACTTGTCAAAAGCATAAACTACAGCTAGCAACTCCTTCTCCGTTGTGGTGTAATTTCTTTGGGCCTCATTCAACACTTTACTTGCATAATATATGACATGATGTAAGTTTTCCTTCTTTTGCCCAAGTACAGCACCAATTGCAAGGTCACTTGCATCACACATGAGTTCAAAGGGTAACTCCCAATCCGGAGGTGTGATGATTGGTGCTGTTGTGAGTTTGTTTTTTAAAGTTTCAAAGGCTTGCTGGCAGTTTTCATCAAAAACAAAAGGGTTATCAAGCATTAGTAGATTACTCAAAGGTTTAGCTATTTTTGAAAAATCCTTGATAAACCTTCTGTAGAATCCGGCATGCCCCAAGAAACTTCTAACAGATTTCACATTAATTGGTGGAGGGAGTTTTTCTATGATTTCAACATTTGCCTTATCAACCTCTATCCCTTTTCTTGAAACTTTATGGCCAAGAACAATCCCTTCGGGTACCATGAAGTGGCATTTCTCCCAGTTCAAAACTAAATTAGTTTCTTGGCACCGTTTTAAAACAAGGGTTAAATGGTTTAGGCAAGCATTGAAATTATCACCAAAAACAGAGAAGTCATCCATGAAGACTTCTAAAAACTTTTCGACCATATCAGAGAAAATGGAGAGCATACACCTTTGAAATGTGGCAGGGGCGTTGCAGAGCCCAAAGGGCATCCTCCGGTATGCAAAGACTCCAAATGGACATGTAAAGGCGGTTTTCTCTTGGTCCTTGGGGTCCATCACGATTTGATTATACCCAGAATATCCGTCCAAAAAGCAATAATAGGCATGGCCGGCCAACCTTTCCAGCATCTGATCAATGAATGGGAGAGGGAAATGATCCTTCCTGGTGGCATCATTCAATCTTCTATAGTCTATGCACATCCTCCACCCAGTCACTGTTCTAGTAGGGATCAACTCATTCTTCTCATTAGTGATGACCGTCATTCCTCCTTTTTTTGGTACAACTTGAACCGGGCTTACCCATGGGCTGTCAGATATTGGGAAGATTATCCCTGCATTCCACAACTTCATTACTTCCTTCTGGACAACTTCCTTTATAGTGGGATTTAGCCTTCTTTGTGGTTGAACCACTGGTTTGGAATTATCTTCCAAGAGGATCTTATGCATACACACTGCAGGGCTGATTCCCTTCAGGTCATCAATGGTCCATCCTAAAGCATCTTTGTGAGCTTTGAGTACATCAAGAAGTTCTCCTTCTTCCTTCTTTGTCAGGGATGAATTAATGATTACTGGGAAGCTCTCCGATGTGCCAAGGAATGCATATTTGAGATGGGTGGGTAATGGTTTCAGTTCTTGTTTTCGTACTTCTTCCTTCTTGTCTTGTTTCTCATCTTGCTCAATGGAAGTCTCAGCTACTTGTTCCTCTGTTGCCCCTTGATTTCCTTCTTGCTCTTGAGAACTTTCTTCCAGTATTTCTTCCACCAAACTCTCTATCATGTCCACTTTCATATAATCCTCTTGCTCAGGAATGTGTTGCATTGACTTGAAGACGTTTATGACCATTTGTTCATTGTGGACCCTGAAGATCATTTCTCCTTTTTCTACATCAATAGTGGCTCTTGCTGTGGTTAGAAATGGCCTTCCCAAAATGATTGAATTGTTCCCTTCCTCTTCAGTATCCAAAATCACAAAATCTGCTGGAAAAATAAACTCCCCAACCTTTACCAACAGATTTTCCACAATTCCAGTGGGTGTTTTGATTGATCTGTCAGCCATGACCAATGACATCCTGATGGGTTTAAGCTCTTCTATAGCAAGTTTTCTCATCATTGAGAGAGACATTAAGTTGATGCTGGCACCAAGGTCACAGAGAGCTTTGTTGAGAATTATTCTGCCAATGGTGCATGAGACTACAAAGCTTCCTGGATCCTTGAGTTTTGGTGGAATGCCCCTTTGAATCAAAGCACTGCATTCCTCGGTGAGTAACACGGTTTCCTTCTCAAGCCAACTTCTTTTCTTGTTGATAAGCTCCTTCAAAAACTTGGCATACAGAGGCATTTGCTCAAGTGCTTCAGCAAAAGGAATATTGATTTCCAGCTTTTTGAAAGTTTCGAGAAACTTGTGAAAATGCTGGTCCTTGGTTTCTTTGTTGAATCTCTGGGGATATGGCAGTGGAGGTACAAAGGTTTTCTCTGCTTGTTCCTTTTGATTCTTGGTTGGCTCTTCAACTGCTTCATTCCCTTTTTTTGGAATTTTTGATTGTTCCTCCTTTGCTTGAGTTTGCTTTGAAGCTTCCTTGCTTGCCATTGCATCATCATCATTGGCTTCCTCTGTGTGTGTTTGCTGTTCCTCTTCTATTGGTCTTTTGCTGCTCTCTACTTGCTTCTTAGTAGTGTCATTGTTGCTCATCAATGTTCTCCCGCTCCTTAATTGTATCGCCTTGCATTCTTCCTTAGGATTTGGAATTGTGTCACTCGACAGTGAGCTTGAAGGTCTCTCAACAGAAATCTGTTTGGAGATTTGCCCCATCTGTCTCTCTAGGCTCTTCAGGGAGGCTTCCTGATTCTTGGTTATCATTTCTTGGTGTTTCAACATTTTGTCTATCACGGCCTCCAAATTAGTGATTCTTTGGGCTTCAGGTGATACTTGAGGTGGGTTATGAGATATGGGTGGTGGATGGTAGGCATTTTGGTTGGTGGGTTGGTTATTGGATTGGTACTGGTTGGGGTTGGGGTAGTTGTTTTGAGTTTTTCTGTAGGGGTTTTGGTTAGTTTGCTGCTGGTTGTGGTTTTGGTTGCTTCTTGGGTTGTTTTGGTTTGAGTTTCTCTGCCATAGTTGTTGGTTTTGGGTATGATTATCTCCCCATCTGAGGTTTGGGTGGTTCTTCCAGGATGGATTGTATGTATCACCATACACTTCATTTGGTCCTTGGTTGTGCATATACTGTACTTGCTCTTGTTGTTCTTCTTCTTGAGTTTCTTCATTCTGTCCCCATATGGTTGATGGTTGGCTAGTGTTCACTGCTGCAACTTGGAGACTATCAATCCTCTTGGCCATTTGTTCAAATTGTTGTTGAATTTGCTGCTGCATCATCTTGTTTTGAGCCAAGATTGAGTCCACTCCTTCTAGCTCCATTACTCCTCTTCTTTGTGATGGTTGGCGGTTTCTTTGATGAGCAAAGAAATATTGGTTGTTAGCCACCATATCAATGAGATTTTGAGCTTCCTCTGCAGTTTTCATGAGTTGCAAGGAACCTCCAGCTGAATGATCCAAAGCTTCTTGAGATTTCAATGTTAAGCCCTCATAGAAATTCTGCAGCTTATCCCACTCAGTGAACATTTCAGGAGGACATTTCCTGATTAGAGCCTTGTATCTCTCCCATGCCTCATGGATGGGTTCAGCCTCCATTTGTGTAAATGTTTGTACCTCAGTCTTCAAACTTATGATCCTTTGAGGTGGGTAAAACTTGGCAAGGAACTTGGTTACCAAATCATCCCAATTGTTGATGCTGTCTCTTGGAAAAGATTCCAACCATTGAGTGGCCTTGTCTCTGAGAGAAAATGGGAATAGCAATAGGTGTTGGTTCGGATCTTCAAGTGGTCCTCCACCAAAAGAGCAATTGTTTTGAACCAAAGTGATGAGTTGTGGCTTTAGTTCAAAATTGTTTGCATTGACATTTGGAGTTAAGATGCTACTTCCACAATGTCTAGGATTTGCAAAAGTATAGGAAGCTAAAACTCTCCTCTGGGGTGGATTGTTATTGTTGTTGTCTGCTCCACCTGGTGGATTGGTTGAATGTTCCTCCATATCTTGGAATTCTTCTTCTGATTCCTCTTCTCCAACAATATTTTTCCCTCTTTCAGCTCTTCTTAACCTTCTAAGAGTTCTTTCGTCTTGTTCATGAAAGATGGGTGTATTTCTTCTTGTACCTGACATACAAGCATAACATAAGAAACACACAAACCAGTGACACTTCAATCTATTGCTAGAATGAAGTTTTAGTTAGCTTAAGCAAAAATTCAAACAGTTAGTGGGTTAATTGAAAATTAAAGGAACAGAAAAATAAAAATGCTAGATCTAGATCACCACCTCACTTAATCATTGTCAATCTAATTCAATCCCCGGCAACGGCGCCAAAAACTTGATGGGATATTTTCGCGGAGAAACGAATTCCTGCGAAACACCCAAATCTAACCGGCAAGTGCACCGGGTCGCATCAAGTAATAATAACTCACGGGAGTGAGGTCGATCCCACAGGGATTGAAGGATTGAGCAATTTTAGTTTAGTGGTTGATTTAGTCAAGCGAATCAAGATTTGGTTGAGAAATTTGTGATTTGCAGAATTTAAATTGCATAGAAAGTAAAGGAAATGGGTAATTGGCACGAAATTAAAGAGAACTGAAATTTAAAGTGCTGAATCTTAAAGAACAAGAAATTAAATGGCAGAAACTTAGAACGCAAGAAATGTAAATTGCAGAATCTTAAAATGTAAGAAATGTAAATGGCTTGAATTGTAAAGGGAATTGGGAGTTGGATTTGCAGGAATTAAACGAGGAAAAGTAAATTGCAACAAAGAGAAGTAAAGGATGTCTTGAATCAAACCGGATCTTAAAACAGAAAAGTAAAATGAGCATGAAAACAGTAAACAGAGGATGTAAATTGAGAATTCAGATCTTAGGACCCAAGAGACTAGAAAACCAAGTCTAGATCTCAATGTCTTCCTAGATCCAACAAGAACAATTGCAAAGGAAATTGTAAATTGCAAAGAAAGTAGATGAAGAACAATTAACCGAAACTGAAATTTAATTAAGCAGAAAATTAAACAAGATCCCAAGGTGAGATTGAAACAGAATTTCTTCAACTCTCCACCCAAAATCCAAGACAAGAAAAGTAAAGAGTGCTGGGCAAGAACAAGGAAGAAGAGAGATCAATTCTCCTCCCAAATTCTCTTCAATTAAACGACAATGCTAAGAAAAATAAAAGTGAGCTCAAAGCAAAACTGAAAAGAAAGCTATTCTGAAAAACTAAAAGGGAAGCTCCCTTCAAAACTTAAATTCTAATCTATTTATACACTCTCTTCAAATGGTCTTCAAGCCTTCAATTGGGCCTTTGCTCTTGGTGGAATTGGGTTGAGAGAGGCCTTGGTTGATTGCTCTTGGAGTTTGGAGAAGAACCGAATTGAACCGGGTTAGAATCATGAAAGCTTGAGTGAAAGTTGGAGTAAAAGTTAGGGTCTAACTTTTGCTCCAACTTTTCACATCAGCACCCTTGTTTTGCTGATACCAACGTTGGGGCAAAAGTTAGGGGTCTAACTTTTGCTCCAACGTTGGCCTCCCCTTAGTTCTTCATGGCGCCAACGTTAGCCAGAAAGTTAGGGGCTAACGTTGGCGCAAACTTTTGCTAACCCAGGGAGTTTTTCAAGCGCCAACGTTAGCCAAAAAGTTAGGGGCTAACGTTGGCGCAAACTTTTGGTGCATCCAGGGAGTGTTTTTCATGCCAAAAGTTAGCCAAAAAGTTAGGGGCTAACTTTTGCTCCAGCTTTTGCCCAAAAATTAGCCAAAAAGTTAGGGACTAACTTTTGCTCCAGCTTTTGCTTCTTGGTTCATAATTTATCCAAGACTCAAGTCATTCCTCCTAGCCATTGCATCAACCTTTCTCCAAGCTTTCTTCACCTATCATTAATCAACCAAACACATCAAAGCTATGCTCAAAATCATGAGATATTCATTCTTTCATAATATATGACAATTATAGCATAAAACCTCATGAAATAGCATGAATTCATACATGGTTGATTAAATCAAAGGAAACATGAAAATCTACCCAATTGGCTTGCTTTGGGCTCAAGAAAAGTGCATAATTCAATTGAAAACAAAAGAAAAAGGCTAGTGAAACTAGGCTAAGATGACTTGTCATCAGGTCTCGCGCCAGGACTGGTGGCGCCAGGGCGGTTATCTCTCCTCCTCCTCCTCCTCGGAACGTTGGGACTCCCTCTCAGCCCATTGTGATTTCTTCTTCAACTTTCTCTCAGCCGCCCCCCTCCGCCCGATCTTCTCCTGAGCCAGAGAAGAAGAAGCGCAAGGCTTTAGACTCTGGCTCTTCTGGTGAGGTTAAGGCGGATGCTCTTGCATTCGTCCGAAAGAACATCTATCCCCATGCTCGTATAAGCATGGATGATGTTTCTGTTCGGCGCCACCTTACCACTCTGGTTGAGGAGAGCCTCAAGGCGGCGGGGGTTTGTGGCAAACTCTTAGATATTTTTGAGAAGGCTCCTCTCAGCTCTTTAGGGATGACCTCGAGGGTCGAGGAGTTGGAAGGAAGGCTTCTTTTATATCAAGAGCAGGAGAGGGAGTTGAAGGAGGAAGTCGCCAAGTTGAAGGAGGGGGGATAGCCTCCGGGAGAAGGAGAGGAAATTGCAAGCCCAATGCAACATGGAGGTGGGCTTGAGGAAGACAGCACAAGACAGCTACCAAAGTTTATTTAACGATCTTGTGTCTGTGAAAAACAAGCTGCTGAATTCTCAGAGGGCCTATACCGAGTTGGAGGACTCTATTGCTGATGGGGCTGAGGAGGCTTGGAGGATCTTTAGGGAGCAGGTCGGAGTCATTGCTCCTGGCCTGGACCTTTCCCCTTTAGATCCTGATAAAGTTGTCATTGATGGTGCCTTTGTGGATCCCCCTGTCCCCGAGATTATTTCCGAGTCAGAATTGAAGACTCGGGGGCAGAGGATTATAGAATCCCCTCCTCGCCCTAAGGACGCTCCGAGTTCTTCTACAGTTCCTCCGACTTCCTCTTCGTCTCCTATGGATGCCTCTCTTCCTGGTCCTGGCGGCGTTCTTCCTGACTCTGGTGGTGGTGATCCGTCTACTCTTCTTTCTAAAAAGTAATTTGTTGGCTATTTTGGGAGCCCGGCCTGTGGGTCCCCCCCCCCTTTTTTAAACTTCTTTATTTGTGTTGGTGGTGATGTTCTGAACAATTTGCTTTTGGCCTTATAAGGCCGTAAACAAAACATTTAAAATACCCTTTTTTAATAAGGGTTTAAGTTAAAAAATAAAGACCCTTTTTTGGATAAGGGTCTAAGTTACATTATGCGTGCATGCTTTTCTGATTGCGATTTTTTCGAATTCCCCTTGATCTTTTCTGGAAAACCTTTTCTTTGGCTTGTCTGTCTTTCCGAGCCTTTTTGTTTTAAGGATCTTTAGGACATCCTTTTAATCTTTTCTTGGGTTTTTCCTACCTCTCTTTTGTTATTCCTAGTACTCAATTTCGTTTCATTGAGTTTTTATGACTTAGGTTATTTTTGCGATTCATTTTCTTTTTCTACTCGGTTCTTTATTTCGACTTATGAGTCGGAACGTTTCCAAGTTTCTTACGATCAACTTATATAACCTCTTTACACCGACTTGTACCTCGTCGTTTTATCCTGACGACCATCTAGGTCGGTCATGGGATTTTCACGTTTTGTCGAGCTTAAGTCGGCGCGTTTCGTAGAAAGAGAACTTGTACCTCGTCGTTTTATCCTGACGACCATCTAGGTCGGTCATGGGATTTTCACGTTTTGTCGAGCTTAAGTCGGCGCGTTTCGTAGAAAGAGAAAGCAACAAAGGAATTTTAGAGATATTAAAAAGATTTTTATTAATTGGGGATGTACTTCATTGCTACTAAGGGCTTGGACAGTCTATTTCCCTTAGTCCCTACTATGATGCCTCGTTAAAAACCCTTCTCCAGAAAAAACCCTTTGGTTTTGGGAAAAAATCATGAAGTTGGAAAAAGAGTACATCAGGGAGTAGAGTTCGCTTTTAGCTATAGTACCTTTTCATATTACAAGCATGCCACGACCTTGGTAACTCGGTGCCGTCCAAGTCGGTCACTTTATAATAGCCTTTTCCTAAGACCTCATTGATTTTGTATGGTCCTTTCCAGTTTGCAGCGAGCTTTCCTTCTCCTGATTTGTTGACTCCAATGTCGTTTCTGATCAAGACCAAGTCACTTGGAGTGAATGCTCTTCGAATGACTTTTTTGTTGTATCTTATAGTCATCCTTTGTTTCAACGCTGCTTCTCTTATCTGGGCTTCTTCTCGGACCTCGGGAAGCAAGTCGAGCTCCTCTTTATGCCCCTGTATATTTCCGATCTCGTCATGGAGAATCACTCTTGGGCTTTGTTCGTTGACTTCTATTGGGATCATGGCTTCTACGCCATAAACTAGTCGGAAGGGTGTTTCTCCAGTGGCGGATTGGGGGTTGTCCTGTAAGCCCATAGCACTTGTGGGAGCTCTTCGGCCCAAGCTCCTTTTGCATCTTGTAGCCTTTTCTTTAGCCCTGCCAGTATGACTTTGTTGGCTGCCTCGACTTGCCCATTGGCTTGCGGGTGTTCCACCGAGGTGAACTGGTGCTTAATTTTCATACTGGCTACTAGACTTCTAAAGGTAGAGTCGGTGAACTGGGTTCCATTATCTGTAGTAATGAAATAGGGTATCCCATACCTTGTGATGATATTTTTGTAGAGGAACCTCCGACTTCTTTGTGCGGTGATGGTGGCCAATGATTCTGCTTCTATCCACTTTGTGAAATAATCTATTCCCACGATCAGGTATCTGACTTGTCCTGGCGCTTGGGGAAAAAGTCCTAACAAATCCATTCCCCATTTTGCAAAAGGCCATGGAGAAGTGATACTGATGAGCTCCTCTGGGGGAGCCACATGAAAATTTGCATGCATCTGGCATGGTTGGCACTTTTTCACAAATTCCGTGGCATCTTTCTGCAAGATCGGCCAGTAGAATCCAGCTCGGATCACTTTTCTGGCTAGTGACTTTGCTCCGAGATGATTTCCGCAGATCCCACTGTGGACTTCTTCCAACACTTCGGTGGTTTTTGAGGTCGGTACACACTTTAATAATGGTGTTGATATCCCCCTTCTGTAGAGGATATTTCTCACCAAAGTGTAATGTTGTGCTTCCCTTCGGATCTTCTTAGCCTCCTTCTCCTCCTTGGGGAGGATGTCGAATTTCATGTATTCGACCAAGGGGTTCATCCAACCGAGGTTTAATCCAACTACCTCAAGGACCTCCTCTTGTTTGTCTTTTTCTTTTACTACGGAGGGTTTCTGGAGAGTTTCCTAGATCAGGCTTCTATTACTCCCTCCTGGCTTGGTACTTGCCAACTTGGATAGGGCGTCTGCTCTGCTATTTAGATCCCGAGTTATGTGTTTGACCTCGGTTTCTGCAGAGCGCCCAAGATATTCCAGAGTTTTTCCAAGTACCTTTTCATATTTTGGTCCTTTGCCTGATACTCTCCACTTATCTGGAAGGTCACTACTTGCGAATCGCTGTATATCATCACTTTTGTAGCACCGACTTCTTCCGCCAGCTTCAACCCAGCAATCAAGGCTTCATACTCTGCCTGATTATTTGAAGCTGGGAATTCAAACTTGAGAGAGACCTCTATCTGGGTTTCTCTTTCATCCACCAGTATTATGCCTGCACCGCTTCCTGTTTTGTTTGAGGATCCATCTACATAGAGTTCCCACGTAGGTGGTTTCTCCTCTTGGTCTCCTGCATATTCTGCAATGAAGTCGGTGAGGCATTGGGCTTTAATCGTCGTCCGAGTTTCATACTTCAAGTCGAACTTGGAGAGCTCTATTGCCCATTGAACCATTCTCCCTGCAACATCCGTCTTTTGGAGGATTTGCTTCATGGGTTGGTTCGTGCGGACTCTTATTGTGTGAGCTTGGAAGTAGGGTCGTAGCCTTCGTGAGGCTACCACTAAGGAGTAGGCGAACTTCTCTAGTTTGTGGTACCTTAGCTCAGGGCCTTGTAGAACTTTGCTGATGAAATATACTGGGTGTTGTCCTACCTCGTCCTCTCTTATCAGGGCCGACGAGACGGCCTTGTCTGCTACAAATAAGTATAGGACAAAGTCTTCCCCAGCTGTAGGTCGGGTCAGAATAGGAAGTTGGCTCAAGAATCTTTTGAACTCCTGGAATGCCTCCTCGCATTCAGGAGTCCATTCGAATTGACATCCCTTTCTCAATAAAGAGAACAGTAGAAGGGATTTTAGTGCTGATCCTGCCAAGAATCTAGAGAGGGCTGCAAGTCGGCCATTCAGCTGCTGGACCTCTCTTAAGCAAGTCGGACTTTTCATTTCCAGGATAGCTCTACACTTGTCGGGATTAGCTTCGATCCCTCTTTGTGTTAGCATAAACCCTAGGAATTTTCCTGCTTCTACCGCGAAGGCACACTTTGTGGGATTTAGTCTCATCCCGTGTAACCTTATGGTGTCGAAGACTTGTGAGAGGTCTGCCAAGAGGTTGACTTCTTTCTTGGTCTTTACTAGCATGTCATCGACGTATACTTCCATTAGGCTCCCAAGGTGAGAGAAAAACACCCTATTCATCAGTCTCTGGTATGTGGCCCCTGCGTTTTTCAATCCAAACGGCATGACCACGTAGCAAAAATTAGCTCTGGGCGTGATGAATGATGTTTTCTCCTGGTCTGACTCGTACATCGGGATTTGGTTATACCCCAAGTAGGCGTCCATGAATGACAAGTATTGATACCCCGAGCTGGAGTCTACCAAAGTGTCAATACTCGGTAGTGGGTAAGGGTCCTTGGGCAGGCCTTATTCAAGTCGGTGTAGTCGACACACATTCTCCATTTACCATTTTGTTTTTTGACTAGCGCTACATTGGCTAGCCATGTTGGATACTTGACTTCTCTGATGAAGCCGGCTTCTAAGAGCGCTTGTACTTGCTCTTCTACTATTAGGGCTCGTTCTGGGCCGAGCTTGCGTCTTCTTTGTTGTACAGGTCGGGATCCCGGATAAACCGAGAGCTTATGGGACATGAGCTCGGGGTCTATCCCAAGCATGTCGGAGGCCTTCCAGGCGAAGAGATCAGAATTATCTCTTAGGAACTTAGTCAACCCTTGTTTTAGGGTTTCCCCTAGGTTGGCCTCTATGTGAGTATTTTTTCCCTCCTCTTCGCCGACCTCTATCTTCTCGGTTTTTCCTCCCAGTTGTGGACGCAGCTTCTCTTTGGCCCTTGTGCCTCCGAGCTCTACTGTGTGAACTTCTCTGCCTTTTCCTCTCAGGTTTAGGCTTTCATTGTAGCATTTCCTTGCCAATTTCTGATCTCCCCTTACCGTTGCTATCCCCGCTAAGGTCGGGAATTTCATACAAAAGTGAGGAGTGGATACCACCGCTCCGAGTCGATTAAGGGTAGCTCTGCCAATTAAAGCATTATATGCTGACCCTACATCGATGACTATGAAGTCTATGCTCAGAGTTTTTGATTTTTCCCCTTTTCCAAAGGTGGTGTGGAGGGGCAAAAATCCTAGTGGCTTTATTGGCGTGTCGCCTAGTCCGTATAAAGTGTCGGGGTAGGCTCTTAATTCTTTCTCATCCAACCCTAGTTTGTCGAAAGCGGGCTTAAAAAGAATGTCCGCTGAGCTTCCTTGGTCTACTAGGGTTCTGTGGAGATGAGCATTTGCTAGGATCATAGTTATTACCACTGGATCATCGTGTCAAGAAATTATTCCTTGCCCATCTTCTTTTGTGAATGGAATGGTTGGGAGGTCGGATGACTCTCCTCCAACCTGGTAGACTCTCTTGAGGTGTCTTTTGCGAGAGGATTTGGTGAGTCCCCCTCTCGCGAACCCCCCTGAGATCATATGGATATGTCTCTCCGGAGTCTGCGGTGGTGGGTCTCTTCTATCCATATCATCTCGTTTTCTCTTCCCATGGCCGTCCGACCTTTCTATGAGATATCTGTCAAGCCGACCTTCTCTAGCCAGCTTTTCTATCACATTTTTGAGGTCGTAACAGTCATTTGTGGAGTGACCATATATTTTATGGTACTCACAGTAGTCGCTGCGGCTCCCCCTTTTTTATTTTTAATGGGTCTGGAGGTGGCAGCTTTTCAGTGTTACAAATCTCTTTGTATACATCCACTATAGAAACTTTCAGAGGAGTATAAGAGTGATATTTTCTTGGTCTATCGAGACCGAGTTCTTCCTTCTTCTTGGTTTCCCTCTCCCTCTCTTTTGTTGAGGGAGGGTGCCCAGGTCGCCAGCTCAGGTCTCTCAACTTAGCATTTTCCTCCATATTGATGTACTTTTCAGCTCTTTCCTGTACATCACTTAGAGAGATGGGGTGTCTTTTGGATATGGACTGTGAGAAGGGACCTTCTCGGAGCCCATTGACTAACCCCGTTATGACTGCCTCGATAGGCAGGTCTTGAATCTCTAAACATGCTTTGTTGAACCTTTTCATATAGGCTCGTAAGGATTCTCCGACCTCCTGTTTTATTCCCAGAAGGCTTGATGCATGTTTTACTTTGTCTTTCTGGATAGAGAACCTCATCAAGAATTTCCTTGAGAGGTCTTCAAAACTGGTAACCGACCTCGGGGGGAGGCTGTCGAACCACTTCATCGCCGCTTTTGACAAAGTTGTCGAAAAAGCTTTGCATCGCGTAGCATCAGAAGCGTCAGCCAGATACATCCGACTTTTAAAATTGCTCAAATGATGCTTTGGATCAGTGGTTCCGTCGTAGAGGTCCATATCGGGGCTTCTAAAGTTTCTCGAAACTTTTGCCCTCATTATGTCCTCACTAAAAGGATCTTCCCCTCCTAGGGGCGACTCTTTTCTACTGTCACGGGAGTTCCGACCTTTGAGGGAGGATTCTAACTTTAAGAGTTTTTCCTCTAATTCTTTTCGTCGATCCATCTCCTCTTTTAGGTGCTTTTCTATCTCCCTTTGTCGCTCCCGTTCCTGTTCTAGTTGTTCCAAACGACTTTAGTGGACATGGACTAATCCCATAAGCTCAGTTGCGTGGGACTGTCCGTCCTTCTCTGACTCACGGCCTTCTGAGGAATTCACCTTCGGGGTTTTGACTCCGGAAGTTCCTTCTTTGTGTTGATCGTTGGTTTCCTGATGGAGGGCGCGTCATTATTTTCGGTATCCAGATTCTCCTGTTCAGAATCTGTTTCCACATGACCCTCCTCAGGGGATCTGTCCGCCATCACTGGTTGATCTCTCGGGTCCCCGGCAACGGCGCCGATGTTACGGTAGGTAACCGAAGATTAATGGGCTGGATGGCGTTGGTTGGCCCAATCGTCTGAGGGAGGAAGCCTTTGAGAGGGTCTGCGCCTTGGGGGCCTCCGTCCGACTTGCGAGTATGAATGAATGGAGGGTGGTACCTGCAAGGACACTCCGATGCCTAAGTCAGCAAAAGTGTTAACAGGTCTAGAGAGTATTGGGACTTAGAGATACCTGAGGGGTGTCAGTGTATTTTATAGTGGTGAACCAATAACCACCGTTGGAGTAGTGTCACTTTTCTAGGGTGTTAACCGTCCCTTTATCTCAGGGAAGTTAAGATATGGCTCGTGGAAGTGGTTAGAGAGATTCTAGAGATAGTTACTCATTCAAATGAGTGCTTATCTGCCAGCTAACCCTCGTTCCCGACTTCTTTGGAACAAGTCGTGACGAGTACCGACTTCGTAGTGGCTGATCTGGTGAAAGGTGAGATCAACCCTTTGGGTTTGGCCTTTTTATTTGGATCCTGGGTCTTATTCGTTGGGTCAGGGTATGAACACCACCCATTGAAATTTTGGAATTATTTCAAAATTTCCCACCAAGGCATTCGCTAGTTCACACGGGTCAATGACCGGTTTCGTTGACCAATGCACAGTTGCTTCAATGCAAAACAACCAATTTTTACTTGATTTTGACCAAGTTGAACGGGTCAATTACATATCTGGCCTAATGGATAACACAAACTTATCAATGGTTTCTCAAACGAACCGGTCAGTCCATTCCAATTTTGATAACTATGTAAACTAAGAGTTATGCAACTCTTTTTATAAATTTCAAAAAAAAAAAGGGGACAACCTAGTATGCAAACATTAATGCAGAATCCAAAGAACGGTCATAGCTAAAGGGTATAATGTAACTAGCTTAATCTAATAATTACATTAGTGACTGATTTTACAATATAAACCAGTGACCTTGAAGTTACATGAAAACAAACTCAACTATTATTCCAAAGCTTTCCTTCTCATGACTTTCAAAAAAATAAGATAAAATAAAATTACTAACGCATTGGAAACTTAAAATTCTTATTTTCCATTAAAAAACTTCCAATTTTAGCTCCTTTAAAGAGTAGGATTGTCCATGACCAAGAAAGAAGAATAAAAATAGGGGTATGGGATTATCCTCTGGTTAGCTATAAAAAAAAAAAACACAAAAAAAAAAATGCAGACCAGTGTCTAATGTCTACTATTCCATAAGAACAAAACTAGAGTTCAAGAGTCATGAAATGACCCATCAATTCTACATCTGATAACTATAGAAGCATTGCTACTGGGAGAAAAGGGAAAACAGACATTTTAAACTCAACTTCTATCCAACTCCAATTCTTGGCATAAGGCAGCAAGCCTAAGATAGCAAAGGCAATCCCACAGTGGCAGCAAAATCTATCTAAATTGGTTCTTGCTTAGACCGGATCGATGCTCAAGTCTGAAAATATGTTGAAGTGGTATCGCCAACGAAGAAAAAGAAAAAAATGTTAAGAATTGAGGCTTCTTACCTAGCAAACAAACTAAAATTCATCTCTGGGTCGTTTATCACCTTTGCTGAGCGAGAAAAGCCACTGAAACATTTGATATATACTGCCAGAGGACGGCTCCTGCTTCGGATTACAGACTGTATCATAGTCATGCTTCTGATGAGGTGCAACTATTTTTTCCTGCGCACAGAATGACAGAAAGATCATGAAAATCAGATCCATAGACTGACTATTCCAAACTAATATTGCATATCAAACTTCTTACGCATTAGACAGTGGGATTGTGCTAATACCTTGAAGACCTCAAATGAACAGAAATCAGAACCATCACAACCCTGTGTACAATAGCATTAGAAAGATGAAATAGAACACATTACTGATGGATAACAGCATAATAGGATTTTAAACTACCAAAAGTAAAATACTTGAACTTCTGAACCACAGTCAGCTATTCACATAGGAACAGCTAGAAAAAATCAAGACTAGCATTTTAATTTACATAATCTTCACATGAACGGAATAAACTTACAGGCATTGGAATGGGGTGTTCATTGTGCAGCACTTGCACAAAGTGCTTGCTTTTAGATTTGTCTTGAGCCGGACAACTATACAATATCAGCATGTTATTGCCTGCAAATGGGGCTAGAGTGCTACCTCTCCAGGTTCTTTTCTGTGGAGGCTTTGGAGGGAGCTGCAAAGGTTGCTCCTTCTGAATTTTTGTAAACTCTACATTATCAACAGCTATTAGACAATAGTGGTAGCACCAAAACACACTTAAAAAATATATATATATAGTAATTGAGTCATATTTATTTATGTCAAATTGTAATGGATATTAAAGCCTCACCGGATCCATCAAGAAATAAACCAAGCAGACACGAAAATGGAATTATAGTTTCTGCATGTGCAAACCGAAGTCTTGCCTTTTCAAAGCTTCCGGGAGGGCGTCTTTCTACAGAAGTAATCAGTTAAGTGTAAATGAGTGCAGAAAACAAATGCTTCCAAGTTCACATATTCAGCAAACAATCTTCAAAAAAAGCCACCATTGCATTTATAAAGAAATAATAATTTGCCATTAACTAATTCCAACCAAAGGGATGAGAAATAGATTTAAGAAGACCACATGCTAGAAGAATACGCCAAATACAACAGTATTGGGTACATGCTTTATGTGGTTATGAGCAAGGAGCTGAAGATTTAAACGAAAGACCAACAAAATATTATTAAAGAGAAGATATATGTGATCAACAAAAGGCAAGCAAATGGAAGATATTGAGGTCCAATGGTCAAACACCACATAAAGGAATAATTGGAGCAATTAAAGTAACCAAAGAAGCAAGAAAGAAATAATCTATTCATTGAAGATGTGACATTCAGTGGCCAACATTTTGTGCTAATAAGGAACCAGAATAATCTCATATTGAACAAAAAGCACCAACATATATACATCAAGATAAAAGAGTACCCAAAGATATAAATGAAATGGAAGGAATCACTGACATTATGGTGACCAAATTGTAAAGAAGAGGAAGGTACTTCATACTATATTAATTACAAAGAAACATTAGTTGTCCATACTGAAGAAGGGGTTAACAGCTAGAGAAGGTATATATGGAAACAATGCATGATCAAGAACAATTACAGTGGAACGGGTTGAGCAAAAGGAGAAACCAAATCAAGGCCATAGCTAGCCAGGGGTGCAAAAATTGAACACTCCCTGACCACATTTGAAGGCGATTTATGTAAAGCCAAGACACATGCACGAGAGAGAAATCTGAGCCACCATTGCAATGTACCGATGAAACAATGCACATACAAGTGAAGCCACCAAGAAATTATGTCAATACGCTAAGAACTGTGCAAAGAACGTCATTTCTTATATCATTATTCTTATTTTCACTGTAACTTCAATAGTGTCTTAGCGTTAAGACTTGAGTGAGTTGCTTGGTGAAGACAATAGTGTCCTCAAGTTGTGTAAAATTGCCCAAAGGTAGAGCCAAAGGTGAGTGAAAACTAGTGGTGAAGGAAAGACCAAGAATGCTCATAGGTAACCATAAGTGAGTAAAGCTTAGTGATGAAGGGAAGCATCTATTGTAAGGTGGTATACTTTTTGTAACACATCATCCCAAAGGCGGTGGAGACTAGATGTAAGCTCTACCCCAGTGGCTGAACCAGGATACGCATCACATGCAAGCTTCTCTCTTCCATCACTCTATCCTATGTGTGCATTATACTTACTTTTTTATATATTAACCCCAATAAAAGCTTGCTGTTTACTCTAATTATCAAATGCTTTTCAGTTTTTCACGTTCTTGTATTTTGAGTACAAAATTTAGGAGAATTGTTCTGAATTCTGACTGAGCTACTCTAGCAGAATTTTTACTGCACGTAAAGTTTTTAAATTTCCTAGGACTTGATTAACCTTTTTCAAATTCCCTGGTACCATCAAAAGCTATTTTTGAAAAATCTTTAATATATGAAATATGATTACCTAAAGAGACTAATCCATACATAAATCTCATAGCCTCAAAAGTTTCATTTAATGAATATGCCATGCACAAGAAGATATAATATACTTTTAACATTACAGTATCTGAAGTACCTTCTTCAGCTTGAATAGCTTGTTCCATAGACTGCACAACATCTTCAAGTAATGGCAATCCCATTCTATAGTTGAGCGAGTTACCATAACCCTTAAGAATATAAGCCTCCAAGTCATCTGTCCACTCCAGCAACATAATCTATTTACACAAGAATGAGCATTTTAAGAATTCATGGCAACCAAACAGCAAGGAAAAAGGTGCAGCGACATGTTAACATGGTTGTTGTAGAAATAGGAAAATAAGCTAATTTTTTCATGCCCATTCAACAATAGCAACTTTCTGGGCATTCAAACTTCAGTTTAACAGCAAAACCACCTTAATGGAATCTGCAGTTTCATTTCGGGATCAATAAAAAGCGGAAAAACCATATCAAGATATCAAAGTTTCATTTTATTATCTTCAGTTTGATTTCTCTTTTGGTGCATTGCTGTTTGTGTCATTTTTTTTCGTTAGTTCTAATCTATCCTAATTTACATACAAATAAAGAAAAAGTAGATCATTAGGTCACAAAATAGACTCACAGCATCACTACAAACGTACCTCAGAAGGGCCAAAAAGACTGCATGCTTGATTGGTAATGTCTAATAAGGATGCTTCCTATCAGATAAACACAAATTAGGTAATAGAACAGTAATAAGGGAATCAAACTCTATAGCATCACTAAGATTTTCCTTCTCTTCTGATAAAAACATCAAAGATTATATATAAACTCAGAAAGAAAAACATGGTGAAAACCAACAGCAGAAGAGAATGAAGAAATATTACCTGTTTACACAAAAACCAAAGAGATGATATATCCTGCCTCGTAAAATTCAGTCCATAGCGCCCAATTAATGCAGATGTGATTTCATTCAATACAGGTTCTTTAAGTTTATTAACAGCGGGTTCCTGCTTCTCCCTAAAATGCTGTTCCCATAATTCAAAAAAGTTATATAAACATATTATTGGGCAAAAAGGATAACAAAGCACAATAGATACCATCAAATATCTATTTCGAAATTTAATGTCCAACTTGCTTGAACATTTAAAAATATGAAGTATGCTGCCAATTGTTTACCTCAGGTGGCCTTCAAAATACAAAACTTTCATGTTCAATTTAATAGCCATTCCATGTGGCAAAACTAAAATGTATCATACTGGCTATGAGCCTATGATTTCATAAGTTTAATAAACAGGTAAGGATTTGCAATAGAAGTACTTATGAAAAATCAATCAAAATTGAAGGCTGCATCATACCTTGTAGTTATGACAACAATCATGAAATCTCAGCATGATGTCGCTAGCACGGCTTTCACTTATAACAGAAAATGCTCGATGTTTTCCAGGTCCAAGGCTACCATTTCCACTATAAAGCCCCATCCCAAATGCTACCGCACTGGCCGAGGCTCGAGGAACCTATGATACAGAGAATAATATGCATAAGCATATTTTATAAAAAAAAAAGAAACATCTCGATGTCTTATAATCTAGTTCATCTTGCAGTGTTACTACAACTAATAGTCAAAACAACATAAATAGTACCCCCCCCCCCCCCCCTTCTCTCCTCTTCTGAGCATGGGATCCCATATTTCCTAAAAAGCCCCAAAATTACTCCTGGTGTACATAGACTAATAGAATGAACAAGATTTTTAAAATGACAAGTTCTACCCAGACAAAAATGTTAAGATAAACTCACCTGAGTTGCCCTTATTGTATATATGTTTGGATGGTACTCTTCATCAAACAAACTTGGAAACTTTTCTCTAATTTTGAGTCCAAGATCATATAATTCTTCCTCTCCTTTGCTAACCAACTCACCACCCTTGAGCCTTCCTTGCCAGGGAGATTTCCATCCATCTAGCCAGGAAGGAACTCTTTCCAAATGCAAATTTCGCCCTCTGGCATCCTTTATAAGATCTTCCAAACGTAACGACAAATTATCTAACTCTCTTATCCTTTTCTTTGTAGGAGAACGAGTTCCATGCCTTGCCTGGGTACATAAAGTAGCATTTTAATCCATCTGTACATTAGCTCAATACCCTCAACACAACAAGCTGTACATTCCATATAAAGATTAACGCTTTACTCGACAATGTTGAACGATTTTAAAGCAAACAACATAAAAAGCTAAGAACACAAATGTAAGAACTACTATTATAAAACCAATATTGAAATGCAACATCCTCCATCACAATTGATAAATGAAACCATTATCCTCACATTGCTGAGAAAATTACCACGAGATTTAAGTGAGTTGGAACACATCCTTCAGGAACTTTAGAAGGTATAAAATTACCGTTTGCAATTTCTTTCACAGCACCATACCTGGGAAACAAAATTTAGCAAGAAAATTTAATCAATCTCATTTGATAAGATCAACACATATGCAACAAAAACGAATTGGTAAAGCGAATTGCCTTTAAATACAAAACGCTGATCAAAATCAAACAAAAATTGATATCCTAATATATTTCATTTTCAAATATCAACACATAAAAGAGTGATTTAGAAATTGTGATTGGGAATAGAGAGAGAGACCTGGAAACCGTGGAGAGATGCTTGCGAACATCGAAGGCTTCTTCGGCGTTGAAGCAGTTGAACGCAAAAAAGAATATTACCATTAACAAAGCTACGATAGGCTTCTTCATTCTCTTTGATTGCACTCTGCAGAACCCACCACCCACTGAATAAAGAAACCTCCTTTTCTTGCAACGTGGAAAAAAAAAATTGGAACGAACCGGACCTGTTATTGTTCAAATTTTGAACCAAACCAAACCTTTTTCTTGTGCATTCCAAATTCCAAATTCCAAATTCAAATCATTTTAAGCCGGTTTATAATGGTTCAGAACCGATTAAACCGGATGATCCCAAATTGACAAATTTCCAATACAAGTAGAAAAAAGATTTGAAAATAAACAAAGGCAGAAGAAACACAAGAACGAAAAATGGAAAAAACTTCAACCCAAGAGAATCAGAACAGAATGGTGACGAGCAGAAGAAAGAAGAGAGGAATTCTTGTGATATAAGAAACAAATAAATGAATTCAAAGACTTAGAATTGAGAACAGAATTATTGAAAATCAATACACACTAAAAAAAACATACACAAAAGTTCAACCCATCAGCAACGAATCCAGAATCACAAAAAAATTCAACACAGACTTCTTCAATCAAGTATTCAACAACAAAAACTCAAAATATAAAAACAGAAAGCTCAGCATCTAAACCCAGGAAATCTAAGAACAGAAAGACTAAGCAAAGAATCCAAACTCAGCATCCAAACTAAATTCAGAATCACATCAACAACTCCAACTCAGAACACAATCTCAACTCAGACTCTAGTACACAAACTCAACTCAGAATCTTAGAAATTGAAACTGAAGAAGCAGTGGCTTACTGGAGACACGAGGGAGGAACGGCTGTGACAGAGTGAGCTTGGACAGAAGGTGAGCTCGGAAGAGGATCAGTTCGCGACGGCGAGGCTTCGGGCAGAGATTCACGGAGAGAGGACGCGCTTGAAGAGGATCGAGCAACCGTTCGCGACCGACGAAAACAGGGACGAAGAGCAATGGTTTGCGACGGCGAGGAGAAGATTCCACGGCGGCAGAGAGGGACGTTCGCACTTCGCTGTGAGAGGGATCGAAGACGGAGACGGGCTCGACGACGAGGAGAGAGACACGAGTTCAGGGCGGCCGACGACGACGAGGACAGAAGCGGGCTCGACGACGGCGACACCAACAGCAGCTCCGAGCAGAGGGGTCGCTGGCGGCGCTGGAGTGAGAAGAGAGGGGTATTCAACTATTCACTATTCTGGGGTTTTTTTTTTTAAATTAAAATCTGAAAACCGCTAAAAACCGGCCAATCAAACCGACTCGATGTTTAGGTTATTATTTTTAAATTTTAAGTTAAATTTATTTAGGTTGTTTTTGTTAGTTGTTATTTTTTAAATTTTAAATTGTTTTATTTAGATGGTTATTTTTTAAATTTTAGTATTATTTTTTAAAAATTTATTAATTTTTTTTATCATTATTTTTTAAAAATTTATTGATTTTTTAAAAATTGCAGCTACGTTCATATTGTAGCTATGTTAATTTAGAATTTTTATTCTTTGTAGTTATATTAATTGATAATTAATAATATATGTACTTAATTAATTGATAATTAACAATTCGTGTATTTGAAGTTTTTTAAATATATTTATATATTTATTTATTTTATCTGTAAATTTAATTTAAATTCAAATTAAAGTTATCAAATTTAAAAAATTTTAACTATGAGTCAATTATAAAACGGGCTTGCTACACATACAAGCAAAAAGGTCCTACAAGTTTTACAAGTTTTCAGTCCAAACTTCATTCAACGCGCAGTAACTCACATTGAATGGAGCGTAAAATACACGCGCCCCACTCAACGGTTGCTCTTCGCAAATAGCGCTCCTTAATGGCGTACTCTTCCACTTCTCCAAGCCGTTCGAAAAAAACACAAACCGTCTATTTTCGAGCAACATTGCAAACTGCAGAGATAGGACTCGTCGCGAAGATTAGAACTCTCCATCAACACAACATAGAACTCTCCATCAACAATCTCCAGAAAAAACGAAGATATAATACTCAAGGTACGTTACGTTACTATTTTACTCATCTTGTATATTTTTCACATTTCGAAATCGAAGAACTAGGTTTTACTGTTCTTCTACGTTCTTCTAGGTTTTACTGTTCTTCTTGTTCTAAGTCTCATTTTACAGTTTTTAATGTTCTACTTGTTCTAGGTTTTACTGTTATTCTTGGTTCTAGGTTATACTGTTCTTCTTAGTTGTTCTAGGTGTTACTGTTCTTGTTGTTTTAGTTCTTCTGGTAACTGGTTTTTGGGAGTATATTGCGTAATTTAGTGGGTGTATATGGAGTAATTTGTTGGGTGTATATGGTATAATTTGTTGGGTGTATATTTCTGAACTGATATACTGTAATATAGTCAACAGTTGCAACTGTTCTAATATTTGCTTGTCCATGGGTGTATATTGCTTGACCTTGTAATGTTGCTTGACCATGTATATTAATGCATCTTTGAGTGATATCTGATTGATATCTATGGGTGTATCTGACTCATATCTATGGGTGTATTTTTTATTTCAGAAAAAATGGCAGGCAGAAACCAAGCTGAAAAAATGTAAGAACAAATATATGTCTTAGATGAAATCAGTTTTATATAATAGAAATATATCTGACTATAATTTTGCTTTGTTTACAGCAAACCAAAGACCTTAAGTGTGCAACACATTTGTTAAGTGAGAAATTCAGAAACATGAGCGAAGAGAAGAAAACAATTGTTAGATATTTGGGTTTCGGTGGCCTGATGCACATCCCGCCGCTAAGGGTGCATCACCAAATATTAAGGGAGTTGGCTAACTCCTTCAAATTAGGGGGAAAACAGATTGGAAACCGGCTACGGTTCGTTTAAAGTAAGACCAAAAACAATAGGGGCTGCGCTTAGTATCAACGCGTCAGGTAACTCGCTAAAAATTATAGGTGTATATGAGCCATATTCAGGTGTATTTCAATTGATGCTTGGGTGTATTTGAACTGATTTTCATACTATGTTGTTTTCCTTTTTGTAGGAGATCTATTTCCTCAGAAAGTCAATTATAAGGATCTTTCTGAAGATGACAAACAAATTTTTAGAAGATTCCAGGGTAAGACTCTCAAAAATCTAACAGATGAGATGGTGGATATTGGCGTTGATAATGAACAGGATCGCCTCATGTTCAAGAGGATTTTCATCCTCTATATACAGATGGCATTTCTGTTACCAACGACAATAAACAAAATCTCACCTGTGCACCTGGCCCCAATTTTCGAGATGGACACAATAACAGAGCGGAACTGGGGAGGGCATGCTTTGAGTTTTATCATCAAGGGCATAACAGATTACAAGCTGAAAAAGAAAAAGGCAATTGACGGCTGCCTATTTGCCCTGATGATAATTTACTTTCATCTATCAAAAAATAAAGACAAGAAGAGGGCAGAAAGACCTCCAGAACCCTGGATTGCCAACTGGAGTAAGGAGCAGTTGGTCGAAAGAATGAGGGCGAAAATAGAGGAACATATGGTAAGTGAGCAAAATATCTTGGGTGTATTTTATTTACCTGAATGCCGCTAACTAAAATTTCTAATGTTTCAGGGGATTGTAAAGATGGCGGAAACGAAAGAAAAAATGAAAAAAATAAAGAAAAAAGAAAAAAACAAGAAATCAAAAAAAATAAAAAAAAGGAAGGCAAGTTCAACATCATCATCGGAGACAGAAACAACTGATAGTGACAATTCTACCTCTGATTCTGAGACTCAAGAAGACTCAGAGGATTCACCAAGAAAATAACCCAGCCAAAAAGCCAAAAAGTAAGTAACATACTTGGTTGTATTTTGTTTATCCAATTGGGTGTATTTTGTTTATCAAGTTGGGTGTATTTTGTTTATCCGGTTGGGTGTATTTTGTTTATCAAGTTGGGTGTATTTTGTG
Source organism: Arachis ipaensis (assembly GCF_059453495.1). Classification (NCBI taxonomy): domain Eukaryota; kingdom Viridiplantae; phylum Streptophyta; class Magnoliopsida; order Fabales; family Fabaceae; genus Arachis; species Arachis ipaensis. The sequence continues at coordinate 35,054,701 of NC_142435.1, read as the reverse complement.
CATTAATTTGAGTGTATCTTGTGCATTCATTTGGGTGTATTTTATCCCTTTTAGTATGTTTTTAAATAATGATTGTTTGCCTTCCAGAATGGAGTCCAAAAAAAGAAAGAAGAATCAGGAGGATTCTGATTCAGAATCTGAATCAACTGATAAGTAATGTTCTAAAATTATTACTCTTTTTCTTTGGGTTTATTATCAAGATTTCATGTATTAACAGAGTGTCTCTTATTAACTTATAGAAGTGAAGAATCATCACCAGTAGAGAAGCAAAAAATAAAGAAAAAGACACAGAGAATACCAAAAGTAAGCACTTATTTGGATAGTATTTTGTGATCAAATTAATTTTGTATTTCTGATTCATACTTGTTTTTTTCCCCTAGGACACAATCCAAAAAGAAAAAGGTCATTGTTGAGGATTCATCTCCTGAGCAAGCTCAATCCTATCATGGGTACAGTACTTTGTAAGCTATAATACCGTCTATCATCAAAATTATATTTGTTAACATGTTCTTTTATGCATGTACTGTCAGATCTGAAATTAGAACTGAAGATTTAGATGAATTCTTAAGGGAAAACAATGAAAAATCTGCTGCAGAGGGGTATGTCTTGTTAGGGTGTATATTTCAGATTTTAGGGTGTTTTCTTTGCTAATAGTTGTTTCTTGTTTCGCAGGGAGAAGGAAACTGACTTGCGATCGACGGAAGGTCACTATGTCTCATCTGAAACGTAAGAAGTTTTATTTGATAAAATCTTGTTATCATGATTTAACAGTATGGTATTTTTGTGAATAATATGTACTCTATTATGTTTAGAATATCGGACGTAAACTTGGGAAGTGATGATCCTTCCTCTCAAGGACACACAGAACAAAGTAGCGTAAACAAACCGGCAGAGAGCATGTAATTTCTCTTTCAAATAATCGTTGCTTTTGTTCTTTTATTACCTTATACTTCTAATTCTGTATATATTTTTTTTTAGAAAAAAAAAGCCCTTTATTGTTTTATTCGAGAAAAAAAGGCAGGAAAAAAAAGCAAACACTGCAAGTATGTAAGTTCTCAAAAAACAAAGCATGTCTTTCTTTTGAATTGTTCGGGTGTATTTTTGACTTTCTTAGGGTGTATTTTAGGTTGAGTTTGGTTGAAGAGTCAGCCAGTGAGCCGGCTGAAGAGAATATGGTGGTTGTGAGGGAAGAGATACCGTCCGAAGCGCTTGCAATGTGAGTTTTTCAAGAAAATTTCAACCTTATAACCTTTTTATTTTCAAAGGCATTGTTAACCTTTTATTTTTCTTCTTGTTTAGAGTTCCGATTCAAGTTTGTCTACCACTGTCCCAAACAACCACTATGCCGGAAATTGAACAAACACCTGAGATAGAAAATGAACCAATCCCTGTGCTACAAATTGAAGGAACTACAGAAAGCTAAGAAATACTCTTGGGTGTATATTTGGTTACAGTTTGGGTGTATATTGCCCCAGTTGGGGTGTATATTTTCACGATTGAACCCTGACTAGTTTTTTTATAACATGATTATTTTTATGTAACCGTGCAGCACTCCTGAACCCCCCTCCCCAACAACTTGAAGAAAGCACACCCACACTTTCCCCAGCTCCATCTAATATGTAAGTTCATCAGAGTAAAATTAATGTTTGGTTATCATCCGTATATTCTTATTCTTATAATACGTTATACATAATCACGCAGTAATCCAGCCCCAGAAGACGCTGTTACGCTGATGATGATGACACGGACAGCATCGTATGTTCCTAAAACAGATCAAATGCCATCATTCAGGCTAGGCTTGGCTTGACTGATTCAAGCCAAGAAGAAGCAGCAACGCAGGAGGGAGCGTCAACGCAAGATGGAGGGAGGGCAAAAACTCCAAAAACCCCAAAACTGCTAGAATAATTAGGGGATCTGGTACAAAAAATTGCAAGTGGTAGGGTCACAACAAAAGAAAAAAGTCCGCAGATTCCAAAAGAGAGTGACGCAGAGAGTTTCAAGAAGTTTGAAACTCCTGCGAGGACGAATCAACATAGTTCTGACATGAAAGAGAAATGATACCTCTGGGCTATACGAGTGAAGACCTACGCAAATGGGCTAACTAATGAGTTTGACACCGTCTGCACACTCCAAGCCCAAGATAGATACACTTTGTCAAAACTCCACCTTGCATCACTCGCACCTGAAACGCATATAGAAGCTGAGGTAATATTACAACAACATTAATATTTTTATCACCAAAATTAACTGCAAACCTGATTGATGTAAAATTGATTTCAGCATCTTTTTCTAGATTGTCTCTGCCATGTGCTTCATCCTAAACCAACAAAAGATTAAAAGGTTTCAAGAAGAAGTATACTGTCTCCCCCCTGATATTGTGGTAAGGGTTGCTTCAACGAATTTTAGGTGTATTTTCTGCATTCTTTCGGGTGTATTTTCTGTCTTATATTGGGTGTATTTAATGTGTTCATTTGGGTGTATTTTCTGTGTTCAATTGGGTATAAGTTGTTTATTCATTTGGGTGTATTTTCTGGATTCGTTTGGATGTATTTGCTGTATTCATTTTGTGGTTCCAATTTTTGCAGAACATGGCCCTTGAAAATCATCCATAAGGAGAATTCTTATAGCCTAAAAATAATAAGCCATTCAGGGTGGAAGACTACCCAATGTTTATAACATTCTTGGACCTTAAAAAATTAGCATCCCATCGTTATGTAAGTTTTCATTTCTACAACTTCTTATTACCATTTTTTACTTATGTGCCAAATAAACTAAAACAGTGTTCAATCTAAACATATTTCAGATTTTTGCACCTGTTTGCCATTTCACAACATTGGTGGTTATGGTTGGCTGATACAAGAAAGAGGAAATTTTATATAGTCGACCCATATCACACAAAATCTCCATCCGATAAGAGAACTGCGCTAAATACATTCGTTGTAAGTTGGTTCTGTGTTCTGTGTATATATATATAGTTGGATGTATTTCTGTTCAATATAAGGTGTAACTATGTGCTCCTTTGGGTGTATCCCTTTATTGAAATTATTTATGTATTACTGATTTGTTTTATGTTTTAAGGGATATGTAATTTCACAAATTAAAGTATATGCTAGGGGGCACCTCTGAAATCAAGGGACAAGGACAAGGAAATTGTACCACCATACATTCACATCTCAGGCCAAAAGACAAGGTATAAATCTTTCACTCTGAAAATAAAACTTTCCTATATGTAATTTGTAATTTATTTTCTTTGTTTTCAGCTATGACTATGCTATCTACGTAATGAAGTGGCTTGAGATATTTGAGCCCGCAAACATTAAAAGGCGGAAGTATGAGTGGGACAATTGGACCCAGGTAAATATGTTTAAAACTAAATAACTCTGTATTACATTACTCAATTAACATGGTTGATTAAACAAAATATTCTTTTTAACTGTAGCACGAGGTGGACCACTTTAGAGTGGAATATGCTTCCCAGATTCTATTCCATGACATGAATCAAGACAAAGCTGAAGCCATTAGGGGAAGTAATGTAATAAGACTGTCCAAGTCATCCTCATTATTATTGAGTCCATATTGTCAGATAGATTCTAAGGATATTGACACTAATTAATATAAATGTTATATAGTCTTGTAACAAATTGAACACATGCTGTAAAAATTTTTCAATTATAATCCAGTTTATTGTAAAATTTCTTTCAATAATTAAACTCTCTCTGCTGTATTCAAAAGGTCTGAATTACACGTACTATAATATGAAGGAAAACATCAAACCAAATATACACCCATAACCTGCCATTTTTTACACCCAAAGAAAGTTGAATATACACCCAAAAATCTATCCCCCTGATACTTTATCCCTAAAACCTTGAACCCTAAACCCTTAAAACCTAAACCCTAACCCCTAACTCGTAAAACCTAAAACCTAAACCGTAAACCCTAAAACCCTAATACCTAAAATCCTTAAACCGTTGTAAAAAAAAAAACAAACAGTATTTTATAACATAAAAACAAGGTTCTGAAGTATATATATGTATATATATGTAAAATGTGAAATACAAGAAAATTCAGAAAATACACCCAAACGAACAGTGCTTTTACACCCATATTCTGTAACTATACACCCAAAGAGTTATCCGCTGCTGCTGGTACTCTGAACTGATAATTCATAACACGTCCTTGATATTGGCTGGAATTTGAATGCATCACTGATGCAGCATCAAAGAGGTTTAACTGAATATAACAAACTCACATATAAGCTAAACTATTAACGAGAAAAATAAACTCAATCACCACATATTTAAAGAACATCACTTTTACCTCGTTTAAACCTTTTGTTTTCTTCTTCTTTGTGGCATTTGCAATCTGTTTCTCCAACTTTGAACCTAGCCTATTTTTTGGACGTCCTCTTGTTCGAATCCTTGGAGGGCTTTGAAGCTCGTTAACGGATTCCAAGTTAGCGTCTTCGTGAGATAAAGAAGATGTGCCCTTCCTTTTGGCTTTCAATGATTCCATCTCAACCATGACGTTATCGTACGCACGGTGCATAATTGCAGTCAGCTCCTCCGATTCTGATGCAAATTCGCAAATATTTTGCGAACGAAAAACCAATTGGTCAAACCTCTTGCTTCTTGGCTCCAACAGTGGCTCGTCGTGGCTGCTCTTGATGTGTGTGTGTCGCCTTTTTACCTTCTTGCTCCATCGTTCTAGTATATATCTAGGTGACACTTGGCTTACTCGTTCAAAGCTTAACACGCTTACTGCGTGACGGCACAGTATCCCTCTTGAATCGAATAATAAGCATTGGCATTTTACCTCGGCTGCTACTGAGTCATAAGTAACCACAAACTTGTTGAATATTGAGCTAGAAACTTGTTCTCTAACTTCGTATACTGAATAGCCTAGAGCGAAATTCGTTAATCTAGTGATACAATTCGCCTTTTCTCTGAATTGTGCTTGGACTTCCCTAAACTTTTGATGAGTGTACACATCTTGAAACTGAGCTTCAATGGAGGATTTGGTTGCACACGGTATGACCGTATAAAAATCTGCAGCATCTGATTCTCTCTCTGCTTGCTCCCTACTTCTGAGGCAATTATCGTATTATTTGACAAATTGAATAAGCGAGCTGTTCCGGATAATAAACTTGTTAAAAAATGAATGCATGCTCTCGCTTCTTTGTGTGCTTCTCATCCCTGCCCCAGAAGTGGTGATCCAGACATATTGGAACCCATATATGACGGTCTTCATAGAGATCTGCAGAATACACCCAAACACAGACTATAAATACACCCGAAAAGAATTAAATTTACACCTCTGCTGCAGATTTTAAACAAACATTACCTGAAAGCCACTTGTTGTCCACAAGACTAAAATTTAGCAGAAAATCATTCCAATTCCTATCAGATGAGTCTTTACTATGAGAGTTCCAAACAACTTGGCTCATTTCTTGTTCAATTTCTGCATATCCCTTGTACCCGTTTAATTTGCTTAGAATCTTTTTCATGATGTGCCAAATACACCAACGGTGAATTGTTGTTGGCATATAAGCCTATAAAGCCCTTTTCATTGATGCACATTGATCGGTGAGAAACCCTTTCGGAGCATTTCCTCCCATGCAACAAAGCCAACATTGAAATAACCATTTGAATGATTCAATTTCTTCATTTTTCATCAAAGAGCATCCAAGAAGTGTTGACTGACCGTGGTAATTCACCCCGACAAAAGAACCACAAACCAAATTATACCTAAAATAAATTACCATAGTGCAGAATGAAAAATCATTACGTACACCCAACAAATGATTTGTATACACCCAAAAACACCCAATATACACCTCTGCGGCGAGATTCATAAAAATACATTAATTTAGCATCATAAACAGGGACAGTTTATTACCTGTTTGTATTGTAGGTGGTGTCAAATGAAATAATATCTCCGAAATACTCAAAGGCAGCTCTGCTCCTTGCATCGGCCCAAAAAGCCAGCTTAATCGATTGATCCTCCTCGAGTTCGAGCTCAAAAAAGAAATTCTGATTCTTCTCTTTCATTCTTAACAAATATTTTCCAAATTTTTTTGCATCTTCTTGTTCATAAACATTCCGCACTTCTCTCGTAATATAATTCCTCACATCCTTTTCAATAAAATTTAACTCGCGATGACCCCCGGCAGCCGCAACAAAATTATTGGTAAGTTTTGCTTGGTCTAATACCAGCCTCCTCGTTATTCTCTATTGTACGACGAATGGACATGCTTAGTTCCCTGTGCTGTTTGAGCACCTCTGCTTTACTTGGACAGCAAGGCTGTGAATAATCCAGCACAACCTTTGAAATGATCCAAGCACCAACATCCTTCAATGTGTGTATATAAATTCTTGTAGGACAGTTTAAACCGGCTGTTGGATTTGTCTTCTCAGTCAGAGATATTTTAGATTTCCATTTTTCCTCTCTGCTATATGTAATCAATTGATTCTTAATCTCGTTTCCCTTCCTATTTGTGCTCCGAACTCTTGTAGAAAAACCTGCAGCCTTGGCGTAGTTCCTGTAAAATTTTCCAGCATCTTCAAGGGTAGCAAATGTCATTCCAACCTTCGGAACAAACTGGTCATCAACAACAGAGAGAGGCTGCAGAATACACCATGTCAAAAACTAAAAATACACCCAATCATGTCTGATCTAATACACCCGAATGATAACAACTCAACTAAAATAACAAAAAAAGCCATAAACTGTAAATACACAGCCTGCAAAATACACCAAGTCAAAAACTAAAAATACACCCAATCATGTCTGATCTAATACACCCGAATGACAACAACTCAACTAAAATAACAAAAAAGCCATAAACTGTAAATACACCCACACTTTCCCCTAAAATACACCCAAAAAATTCTGATTTACACCCGAGCGTCTGCTATAAATTGCAGATAATTAATCAAAACTAATACATTAGATTCAATCCATAGATTTATGTTCACGTGTTAATTTCACAGTAAATGTTCACGAATTATTCAGCTACACAATGCTATACAAATAACTGCAACAAAATTCAGAGTAATCGTATGTAAATCAAACCTCAAAAGCTTCGTTAGATTCAAATTCATAATCCACTTCACCCTGATTCAGCTGACAATCTAAGGTTGAATCATCCATTATCTTCAAAATGAGTTCAAATTTTGATTTCAGAAACCAGAAAATCGAAAAGAAAACGAAGCTGGAGTTATAAAGAGAGGAACTAACGTCAATAACGAAGAACAAACCAGTGAGAAAAGGATGGAAAAGAACGATCGAAAAAGCAGGGGGGAGACGCGCGAGAAGAAGAACAAGCAAATTTGGAAAGAAGGAGAATGAAGAAGGAAACAAATCTTTTAAATTTGGTAGTTATATATACGCGGGATCTTTATATAGTGCGTGTAAAGGACGTAACACTTGCAACGCGTTTGGGGGGGTTAGTGGTTAATTGACTTGTAATGCTTACAAGCCCTAATTGCTTGTATGCAAAGCTTTTCTGATTATAAAAATATAAGTTATGAGATATGTATAACACCACAATTCAAAGTACATCAATACCTTCCTTTACATATATCCAGAATCTAAAATTTCTCTATTTATTCCAATGACTGATATTAACAAAATTGCAGAAATCAATTCTACAATTGACAATTTGTGTGCACATATACAAGTGATACGGTTATAGATACTACCAAGTTACGAAAATTCTCCATTATCATACTCAATTGAGTGGTTTGCTCGATAAAGAGGTGAGTTTCCTATCAATCTTTTTATATTATTTTAAATTTATTTGTTTATCCTCATTTAATTGTTCTTTAGTTTTTGTTTATCAATTCTATGGAGGAAAAATACACGCTTTGGTTAAGATGGTGTCTCTATTCGTAAATTTGCTAAGAGAATGAATATCTTAGGAAATAAGATATTTTAGTGTTTGACTCAATGTGGGTAACTTTAAGACTACATATCATTAGTATGTGGTTAATTTAAACCAACGTATTGAGGTGCACAATCATCAAGTATCCCACAATATGAATTTAATTTTGTGAGTTTTGACACTCTCAATGTTCCTGAGTACGATTACACCTATTTGGTTGATAAATTTATTGTTTTAGAAAAAATATAATTTATTTATAAATTTATTTATTTTATTCATAATTTTAGTTATTTTTTTCTTAACAAATTTATTGACAATATTTTTTTTATTTTAATCAATTTTAAATATTATTAGATATTTTGCTAGAATTAGAAGTGAGATAACCCTTGAAAAGGATTACAACTCTACCAAATACAATGCTATTGAATTAGAGATCGATTATGGATAATTATATATTTGTTTTTATAAATTTAGAAATTTGATATTGACCTCATTGTGAATTTATGTATTTGACTTTATTTCAAAAGTTTATTCTCATCTTTTTAAATTGTTATTTAAACTTATTTTATTATTTCACTCCTAACTTCAAAAAAATAGAGATTTTGGTGCACTTTTAAAAATTGATATTTGTAAAGATAAATTTGGTTCTACTTTTGGAATTTATATCATGAACCATAATTTTGATTTGATTTTGTCAAACTGTTGACACTGGTAATAATTCTAATATAATTAGAATGTGTTGCAACGTAATTCAAGAAGATAAACATTAGAAGAATGTGGATAGTCTCTTTTTTTCTAGTCATGGGAAGGTTCCAGTCTATTACTGGTGATGCGTAAACTAATTGGTTACTAAAATGAATATTTGTTTGAAATTTTAAGTTAATTATTAATTTTTTAAATTTTAAAAATATAAAATATATATAATTTAATATACATAATTTATTGTTTAAATTCTTCAATGAAATTGTAGATAATAATAAATTCGAGGTGTTAGAAAATGCTATTACGTTAACTAAACGATTATTTTTGGAGTTCGAAGATTCAGGAACAGAAAAAAATACCTCAACTTACAAGATGATCGAGATTGAGAAATAAAATTTAAAATTTGAATGCACATATTTTAAAATTTTTCTTTAGAATCTATCTAACAGAATAATGTCAAAAACATCTGATTGTTTTGGTGAAAATATTTTTTTTCTTGAATTGTTATTTTTTTTTGTTTTTTTTTTATTTTTATGTTCAAAACTTAGAATTTTTTTTAACAATATAAGTTGATGTTATTTAGTTATTACTTATAATTTTATTTTTTAATTCACATCGTTAATATTTTGTTAATTTTTAATATAGTATTTGATGTCATAAAATTTTAAATTTTTAATATGAACTATTTTTTATATAATTAAATTGGTTGTTAATTTTTAATGTGTATTTATTTTTTAAAAAAATCATTTATAGGGTTCAACGTGGAAACAAAAATTGAGCATGATAATAATTTAAACATGATAACAACTAATTCAAATTTATCTACGTGATAATAAATATATTATTTTTATTTATGTTTTAGCAACTTTTTAAATCTATTATGCATTTGAAAATTTTTGTTAGTTAGGCTGTTTAAAATTTTTGTTAGTTATTTACGAATTATAATTTATTATTTACTTAGGTTATTATTTTTTAAATTTTTAAATATGTTTTTTTAGGTTATTAGGTATTTAGTTTTAAATATTGTTGAACTAATTATTTGTTTAGGTGCCGTAACTAAAATTTTTTAAAATTTTATTTATAAATCATAAATTATTATTTAATTAAGTGGTTACTTTTTAAATTTTAAATACGTTTTTTTAGATTCTTAAGTATTTAATTTTTAATATTGTTGAATTAATTTAAAAAAGTTATTTATAAATTATAAATTATTTACTTAAATTGTTATATCTTTATCTTTATCTTTATTTTTATCTTTATAGTAATATAAATGGGAAGACTTTTTGCTGACGTAGTGTTCATACGTTGAATTTGGAAATTTATTTACTTAGGTGTCATTATTGAAAAATTTTTAAATTTTATTTATAAATTATAACTTATTATTTACTTAAATTATTATCTTTTTTTTTAAATTATTTATTTAAGTTATTTTATTTAGGTTTTTATTTTTTAAATTTTAAATTATCTGCTTAAATTGTTATTTTTTAAATTTTGAAGTCCACATTGCATCATCTACTTAGATTGTTATCATTCCAAAGAGAAGGCATTAAAATTTTTGGAAAAACCAAATGCTACCATTTAAATCACGTAATAACAATAATAATTAATAATTATTCAATTAGTTTTCGTGTAATAATAATAATTTTAGTTTTGTGAGTTTTAACACTTTCAATACTTATGAATTTGATTACTTGGTAAGTTTATTGTTGTACCAAAAAATAAATTCATTAATAAATTTATTTATCTTTATTTTTATAGTACTACAAATAGAGAGCTCTTATACTAACATGGTGCTCATACATTGAGTTTGGAAATTTATTTACTTAAGTGTCGTCACTAGAAATTTTTAAAATTTTATTTATAAATTATAACTTATTATTTACTTATATTATTACCTTTTGAATTTTTAAATACGCTTTTTTAGGTGGTTGGGTATTTAGTTTTTAATATTATTGAACTAATTATTTATTTAGGTATTGTCATTAAAAATTTTTAAAATTTTATTTATAAATTATAACTTATTATTTACTTAAGTTATTACTTTTTAAAATTTTAATACGTTTTCTTAGGTTGTTCGGTATTTAATTTTTAATATTGTTGAACTAATTATTTATTTAGGTGTCCTCACTAGAAATTTTTGAAAATTATAAATTATTATTTATTTAGGTTGTTCACTATAATTTTTTAAAATTTTTATAAATTATAAATTATAAATGTACTGATGTACGGAGACTTTCGGAATCGTCAAATATCTCACAATATAGATTTAGTTTTGTGAGTTTTTACACTCTCAATACTCTTGGATTCAATTACACCTATTTAGTTGGTAAATTTGTTGTTTAAAAAAATATTTAATAATAAATTTATTTAATTTATTGATAATTTTGGCTGTATTTTTTTAACAAACTTATTGACAACTAATATTTTTTATTTTAATCCATTTTAAATATTATTGGATATCTTGTTGGAATTGGGAGTAAAAATACTCTTAAAAAGAATGATAAATCTACCACGTATAACGTTGTTGAATTGAAAATTGATAATGGATAATCAATTATTATTTTTTAAATATAAACACTTACACATAATAGATGAGTAAAACTAAAAATTTTAATATTAAGTTCAATATAAATTTATTTATTTAGATTTATTTTAAGATTTTATTCTATATATTTAAATTTATTTATTTTAGTATTTTGTATTTAAATTGTTATTTCAACTTTATTTTGTTATAAATATTTTTATAATATTAAACTTTTTTTTGGTGCTGGAAGACTTTCAATTTGTTAAAAAAATTTGTTTTCGGTGAATAAATATTTTTCTATTTTGTATTTAAAATATTATTATTAGTATACTAATATTAAAAATATAAAAAAATAAGAATACTTAAAAAAAAAACATACTTTACGTGGTTTAATCTTTATAAAATTAAAATAAATAATTAATTGTTAATTTTTAAATTATAACTATTTCTTTAATAAAAATAATTTATAAATTGTGTTTAAAATTTTATGAATTTGTTAATTTTTTAATTTTAAAATATAAAATATATATATATATATATATATATATAATTTGGTACAATTTTTTTTTGTTATTTTTTAAATTGTAATTAGTTTTTTTTAATATAAACATTTACATATATTAGATGAGTAAAATAAAATCTAAGAATTTTAATATTGACTTCAATGTAAATCTATTTATTTGAATTTGTTTCTAGATTTTATAACACTTAGACTTTTTGAAAATTAAATAATTATTTATTTAAAAAAATTATTTTTAACAAAAATAAATAAATAAAATTTTATAATTATTGAAGTTTAATTTAATTATAACTTATTCTATTAGTTTGAAGTATTTATTTGAAATTATTTTAATGGGCAAAAAATTTAAATTAATTTTTATAATTGTTATTATTATTATTATTATCTTTATTAAAGTTTAAAAGAAAAAAAAAAGAATGGCCGAAGCCATTAAAACGTAGAGGTGAACACGGGTCGGTTTGGTTCGGATTCATGGTAAAATTAGAACTGAATCGATCAAAATATAATTGGTTCGATTTAGTTCGAATTTGTGTTTTTTTGTATATGTACCCGGATCAAACCAAACCGATTAAGAACGGATTGGTTCGGTTCGAGTAATTAGGTATCCGATGACTTTGAAATTCATAAAAAAAATCAAATTTTTATCTTAAAAATTCAACAAGTACAATAAATATATAACATCAATAGAAATAATCTAAATTCCAAACATGTTAAACACTAAATACATTAAAAACTAAACTCATTAAATTCAAACATATTAATAGTGAATAATCTTTATCTAATGAAAAAGTGATATATATATATATATATATATATATCTTTTATTTTTTTATTTAATTTTATTTTTTATTTAATTAATATATTATCAGGTTTGCGAGTTCGTTTAGATTTTGCACCTTCAGAACCAATATCCGAACTAATCACTAATAAAGACCATCGATTTAGTTTAGGTTAAACTCGATTATCCGTTGGTTTCAAAACCAATTTAATTGATTCGATTCGGGTTTGGATGGGTAATCGAGTATCCACTACCCGTACTCATCCTGTTAAAACGTTGAAAGTGATTTACTATGCTTACTATATATATATAAAACCAATGAGATATGTCCTTTTCATGACACCTAACCCTTTCCTTAATGAATGCTTCAGCACTAATCCATTCTTTCTTTTAAATCATGAACGAAGCCAATTAAGAAAGAAAACGAAAGGAAACGTGGCTTTTATATATATATATATATAAAGCATGACACATGTTTTTTTTTTTATATATAACTATGACACCTAAGTTTTTTTTATTTCATTAATCATCATCATCAACATCTCATCTTTTCTCACTAACAAAACCAAAAGCCAAGGAAATAAAGAAGGAAAGGTCGGTGAGGAAGAGAAGTAGTCCGAATTTTCGGCTTTATTTTTTATGATTCGTAATTCTAATAAAAAATCTAAATTGATAAAAGTATTTATATCTTCTTACATTATATGTGATGTTATTTTTGTTCGGTAAAAGTTGACAGTAACATAGTTTTTTTTTTCTTTGAATTTGGTCGATTAGAGTTCTAGGAGGCACAGATGATTTCTAACGTTTTTTTTTAGCAGCTCAGTCAAAAAGCTTTTTCAAAATTTTTGTTGATTTTGATTCCGTACGGAAGTAGGGGGTCTCATTTTAAAATTAACAGTTTTTAATTTAAGAATGTCTAAAAGCTTATTAAGTAATTGCAAATAAATTATACGTATTTTGTATGCCTAATTGATGAGAATTGGTTGTGTTATAATTATGAATGTTAATAAATTTGATGTTGGTATGATGATGGTTAAGTGTAATAAAAGGTTAGTAAACTGTTGAGAAATTATAAAAGTGAAGGAGCCCATAAAGATGGTAAATTCAAATTTTAAAGGAAGGTTCTGTTTGTATTCTTGTCAATAAATATATATATATATATATATATATATATATATTATTTATATTAAGAAATGATCTTGTATTGAAAATTCGATTTATAAACTTATTTTGAGTAAATGATCCTATGTTGAAAAAGATCTAGTTGTATAGTTACTCATATTGAGAAAAGAATTTTGTATTCAAAGTTTGAGTTATAAATTTATATTAAGAAGTGACTTGGGTTTTGAAACCGTTGGAAAGAGTTTGAGAAAATATCGATTTGATGTATTAATAATTATCGATTTGATTCAATAGCAAGAGAACTAAAAGGGAGCTTAATTTTATTAAAATAGAAAGCGGCTTAGCTTCAAAGAAAGCGTTTTAATTACTGAAAATTATTTGCTATTTGGGAAGATGGAGAAATGGTTTGGTTGGAACCCTTGAAGGGTGGCAAAGCTCGGATTATTAGAGAAAATGCTATAAAAATTTTACAAAACTCCGAAGCTTATTTAAAGGTTTAACTAAAAGAAAGTTGAATTTAAAAACTATATTATTTGTTTTCGATTTGTTAAGAAAAGAATAAATTATGCTATGATTTTGATTTGTGAAGAAAAGTATTTTGTTTTGAGATTTTTTATTAAAAAATTAAATTTTTTCTTTAATTAAACGTTAAAGAAGTTTGGGTATATGGAAATTAAAGGTTTTAATGCTAAGACTGAAGGTATACTTATGTGGCGATGTGGAGGTAAGAGTGATTGACTATTTGGTGATGCGAAAGTATGTGTAATTAAGCGGTGATGTGGAGGTACGTTTAATAATGTAGGTGATGTAGAGGTGTGTATGTAATTGGTGATGTGGAGACTTAATAAAGAGAAAGAGAATGAAAAGTGCTAATGCAGAAGTACCCGCCTGACTGATAGCCTAAAATTGCTAATGCGGGAATGTCCGCCTAACTGATAGCATAATGTATGTTGAATGGGCTTTGTGCCAAATTACTAATGTGAAAGTGCCCGCCTAACGGATAGCCTAAAGTTGCTAATGCAGGAATGTTCGCCTAACTGATAGTCTGTTTCTACTGTAATGCCAAAATATCCTAACTGACATACCCATGATGATAATTGTGCCTGATTGACACGGTAAAGAAATCATATTCGGGGTTCATTTCGAGTAACGTCAGGTTGCGGGTAGACAACCGATGCATGAGCTCATGGCCTGCTTAGGACAGACATGCATCATATTGTTTGCACACTTACATTTGATTGTGGTTGTTTATTCAATTTTTCTGTGATTGTATTATTTGCCTTGGTGACTTGCTTGTGTGCTTAATTGGATATTTTATTGATGTTGCAAATTTAGTAATGTATTAATGAATGCTGCTTATGACTGATGAACTGTTAATGTGACATAGACTTTGTTTAAGTAGTGTGATTTAAAGAAAGGATTTTAAACGGTTTTGAGTAAGACTTAGAAAAAGTTTTAAGGATTTAATAGAGAAAACTGTTTTTGGGACGGGAATTAACTATTTGTATTTTATTCTATATCTTTACGGCATTCACTTACCCTACTGAGAACATGCGAGGATGATATTCTCACCTCCTACAGATTTTTCTTTCAGCAACAGGTTTAGGAATCTTTGACACAGAGCCACGACTGAACATCAGAGCTTTATGTATATATGTGTCTGTATTTCTGTATTTGGTTTAGTCTTAGACTTTTTCTTTGCTATTTATTGTCTTTGATTTTAGAGGGGTATGGCTTATATTTAGGGGTGGCAAAACGGGTTGAACCCGTCGAGCCGACCCGCTAAACCCGTTAAAAAGACGGGTCGGGCTAGGATTTGGAGTCCGCTAAATTAAAAAAAATTTGCCAAACTCGCACCGCCAAATTGGCGGGTTTTGGCCGGGCGGGGCGGGCCAGCCTGCTGGGCCGAAGATTTTTTTTTCTTTTTTTTATTAAATAAAAGAGTGATTACTATTATAAAATTAATAATTATAAAATTTTCAATCACTTTGTTTTGTTTTTGTTTTTATTCTTCTTTTAGTTATTAACTTTATTTATTTTATTTTACAATTTTGTATATTTGCTCAAATTATGTGACTTATTTTTTAAAATACAGATGGTTCTATTGACAAATATTATTTTGACCAATTTTATTGAAGTTAAAAATAAAAAAAAGATGGTGAAAAAATTGTATTATAATTTGACTATTTTTTATTTGTATTTGATTTTTAATTAATTTTAATGAATTTTATTTTAAAAAAAAAAAATCAAGCGGACTAGCCCGCCGACCCGCCAGTCCGTCATAAAGCGGGGTGAGCTAGCATTTTGAACCTATTTTAGTTGGCGGGGCGGGTCGGCCCGCCTCGTTTATGGGGCGGGTCTAAGCAGGACGGGCCGGTCTGCTTTGCCACCCCTACTTATATTTGAGAATCTTAAAATAGGTCTATGTAAATATTGCTATGTGAATATATATATATATATTATGAATAAAGGGTTTTAAGTACAGACTAATCATTTTTTGAAAGAGGGTTCGTTTTTAAAGTACAGACTAATCATAATATATATAATAAAATTTCGGTTCGTACTCGTAAAGGTTCGTTATTAAATAAAGATAGTATAAAATAAAAAGGGTTAGAGGTAAGTAACGCCTAAATTTTTAATACAATCATGAGGTGCTAAAAGTTAGGGTGTTACAGATTTTATTTTATAAATTCGAATTTATGTGTTTTAGAATTTTCTATTTAGATTGTTATTTTAATTTTATTTTATTATAAATATTTTTGTAATATTAAACTTTTTTTTGTTCTTTGAAGAATTTTAATTTGTTGAAAAAAATTGTTTTCAGTAATTTTTTTTATTTTTTATTTAAAATGTTATTATTGATAAGTTAATATTAAAAATATAAAAGATAAGCATACTTAAAAAAAAACTATATTATGAGATCAAACAATTTTATAATTGTGGGTATTTGTCTACACGGGAGGCTGTGTGGAGAATTTTGACTTATGATATTCATTGGAGATGACTTTTAGTGATGAGATTAATCTTTTATTTGCTTGGAAAGCAAAATATCATCTTTGAAGACGATGACAATCATGAAAAAATCATGGATTAAGAGAAAAGGGAAAGATACGATGTTCTTAGTATGATAGAGGCCAACAAAAAATTTGAAGCAAATCAAACTTTAACATATGCTCAGTTTCTAAAATAATTTATTTATGATAGAGAAGAAATAAAATGCCATCCACGCAAGAGAGAATATTCTATCAGAAGGTTAAATTGTGTTTCATCAGGTATAGGTGATATATACTATATGATAATTTTGTTAATTATTCAAAAAGGTTGCAGAACATATAAATCAATTAGGATAGTTAATGGAATTACATATCCTAACTTCCAAGATGCTTTCTATTTTATGAAATTATTGTGTGATGATAGAAAATTTATTGCAACTATTAATGAGGTCTGGTTATTAATTGAAAAAAGGTTTAATTACTCTGTTGGTTTCTAATAGTTTTGTGAAATTTTCAGTTAGGTCCCTATACTTTTTTTCTTTTTAATTGGGTCTCTACACCAAAATTTTTTTTCAATTAAGTCCCTCTTAGTAGTAATTGGCTTAATTTTATAGGGACCCAACTAAAAAAAAAGAATTGGTACATGGACCTAAATAAAAGGAAAAAAAGTGTAGGGACTCAATTAAAAAAAAATTTGGTAGAAGGACTCAATTAAAAGAAAAAAAGTATAGGGACCTAATTGAAATTTTTGTGAAATTATAGGGACCAGCAGAGTAATTAAACCTTGAAAAAACTGTTTGTGATGTTATTAATATCTAATAATATTAGCAAACCAAATTGTATTTGGAATGCAACTTGGATATTATTGGCTAAAGGGATACTATATATAAGGAGAAAAACATTGAAAAATCAAGGTATTTCACTATGTGGTAAATCATTATCACATGTAGGACTTTACTTGTTAAAATTAGTGTTCACCCATGGAAAACTTTACATTGCTTTGTTAAGAGTTAAGAGTCGCAATGGTTTGAATATTCTAATTCTAGATGAAGACAACAATCCAAAATCATCAACAACAAATGTCGTGTTCAAAGAAGTTTTTAATAATATTTAGGTAAGAAAAATAGTATTTTCATCTTAGTAACATGTTATGATTTACACTTTTGTACAAATATTTATCGTAACTATAAATAATTTATTAACTATATTTTCAGACTTGAAATAAAATGTATAACATAGAGCACAACATCATATGCCAGTTGCTTTTCTAATGAGGTTGGTAAAAATTTAGGTTGTTGATAAATTTTTATTAGCCTTATGATATAAAATTTAGTGTAAAATTGATATTCTATTATTATAGTTATATATGTTCTTATTTTTTTTAGCTCTCTTTTCTTATGATTTAAGAATATTATAGACTTCAAACTATTTCATTTATATTTTACTTTAAATAAAAATAACATATTCAGTACATTTATATTATATAATGACAATAATAATGTTATACTAAATTTAATAAATTTATGATTATAAAATATTGTTTTCGATTTACTATATTAAATTAAAATGTAAGTTTGCACATTATACGAGTTTAACACTAGTATATATACGTAGCCCATTTAGGTGAGGACTCAGTACTTGAAACGGTATTTGTGATTTTGTGTCTCTTTCAATTCATCGTCATACACAAAGATAGGGATATGTAAGCTAACATAGCACCTCAAGTCAAACCTCACTCTCCTTCTTCGTCTTCTCCTTAGCTCAATGAAAAATAGATAACTTCGGACTTTATTCCTACAAAAAATCGGACCCTTTCAAGGTTGGAATTTAAAATTTGTATCTAATTTTTTATGTAGTTCCATGCAACAAATAAAATTTAAAATATATATAATTTAAATTTAAAAATTAATATTTAAGAGAGTATATACAAAATTTAAAAATTTTGTCAAATTAAAAATTATATCTCACTAAAAATTTATTAAATAAATTATAACTCAATTAAAATTCGAAATATTATTTAAATCGACAATCTTGTTAACAACGGGTAGTTAGAAAAAAGGATAACCGTGTACCTAGTGGACAATTCATTTTTCGTATTATTTGAAATGGACTGTTTATCTTTCCTATTATTTAAAGTCGTCCATCTTTCCTATTATTTGGTGAAGGTTGTGGTAGGCTTAGAGAAGGGGGGTTGAATCTATGCCTTCCTTTTAATTACTGTTGTTACCCTTTTTGAACAGAATCGCAATTGTGATTCTGTTTTAACTTAGCAGCAGAAATTTATGAGACAATTTATTTTTGTCTCATGAATATCAGAAAACAGAACACAGCAGAGAAGAGAAAAGCTAACACCAGCATGTATCCTGGTTCGGTTGCCTTGTGCTATGCAACCTACATCCAGTCTCCTCCACAACTATGGAAGAATTTCACTATAGTAAACAGTATTACACACACCAATAACACAGGATTGACCCAATCCTTTCACACACAAGTTTTAACCTAACTTGACATTGGCTATGCTAATACCTAACTATACCTCTTAGTGCTAACCCAACTAAGAAAGGGATACCTCACAGGTACAAGATACAAGATATGAACACACCTAAAGAAATCTGAAAATTACTCTAGGCTTTTCTCTCAAGTGTTTCACTCAGCCTTTTTCCACTCATGGCTTTTACTTGAGTTTTCTCACAATGCCTTTTCTCACTAGAAATTACAGAATGATAAACATTGAAAAGAACATTACAATCAGTAAAATATGAAGGAGATTGACTTCATCAACAGCCTCTGTGCTATGCGAAAAATCATATTAGCAAGCCTCTGATTCAGTTCTTCATACTGGCGGAATGCACCTTTGATTAGGTTACACTGTCCAGTTAGTTGAACTTCTTCAAAGAGCTCTCTCAGAACAATAACCTCTATTCACTGGTTTTCTCTCCTTGGTTTCTGAATGAACAGCAAACTTCTTATATCTCCTTGCATGTGGCTGAGTTCTTCTTTCAAGGTCAACACCTTGAGCCTTGAACTTCACCAACCCGCAAGCTTACTTTTTCTTCTCAAGCATCAAAGTAGAACCTTTGCTTCTGACTTTTCCAACTTGACCGAAAGCCATGAAGAAGTAACCGGAATTGTTTTTCACTGGTCAACCAAATCTGAACCATAGAGATGCAACTTGGTCCCCAAGTTTTGATTAGGTCCGTAGATACACAGCAGAATGGGGCAGAAAACAACTTTCCCTTCAAAGCCATTTTCGGGTAGTGCAGAGAGTTGGGAAGAAGGGATGAGGATCTTGATGCATGCAAGATGAGATGGATTACCTTTCTTAAGCTTGATTTAGCTTGGGATTTCTGTTTTAGCTTCTGTGCTTCAAGCTTCAACTCTCTCTCTCTTGCTTCTTTGGTTAATGGCTTATGGAAGAAGCTTTTCTTCTCTTTCTCTTTCTTGCTTTTTCTGAAATCTTGATGTGACTTGATTAGAAGAAAGAAGAACGTTGCTTTTGGTTAAGCAGGAGAGAGGGAATTTCAATTCTGAAATCAGTTCGGGCTTGGATCGGGTATTAGTATGCATGGCCCGATTTAATTTCTTTGGTTTCTTCCTTTGCTTTTGCTTGGGCTCTTTATTTTGCTTTCAGCCCAATATTCTTTGCTGAATGCCTTTTATTCCATTTGGGCTATTAACATTTGGTCTGCAACAATAAACAATTAGTTAATAGGTAGATATAATTAATCAACACTAATTATTTATTTTGCTCAAAAATAATGTTTGTCATCATTAATTAATTTAGTTAATTTCTTAACTCAACAATCTCCCCCTTGATGACAAACATGATTTAAGCAATAATCAAAAGGAAGTAAGATTGAGTTAGGTTTAGAAAACTCCCTTTGATTTTATGTTGCTCCCCCTGAATCTATGCTTTCCTCTTTGTCCCTGTTTCACATTGTACTTAAAGGAAGCACAATAAAGAGTTATGTACAATATATCTTGTACAAGGGATATCAAATGAGCAACATCACATAATCAGCCCAACATCAAGCTATTACCATCAGCAAACAGATACAACATGTGAGAAACAAGTATTAATGCAGCAAAAATAAGTAACAAGTACTAGGATCTACTATCCTATTCTATTGCTATTTTACTCCCCCTTTTGTCATCAACGGCGAATAAGAGCAACAAAAACAAAGTCTTGTATCCTGCAGAAAAGAGTTAGAGCATAGATCAAAGTACTAATTAAGCTGTCTAAAGAGCATCAATAGTAAGAGTTATTACAGTCATCCAAAAAGAAATAGTTCAGAAGTAGCAAAAGAAGCAGAAATCATGAGACAAAAAGAGAGCAGCAGCAGTTTTTATGAGACAAATCCTAGGCATCAGAACCATTCCCTTCCGAAACAGCATCCTCTTCAACATCAGTGGCAGCATCTTCATCATTTTGAAGGTTATCAATGAAGGTCATCAGTACAGCCACCCTATCCCTTGACTTCTTCAGGAAGTTCTCATGCTTGCTAGCCAGCTTCCTTTTCTCTTTGCTTAATTCAATCAAGTGGTTCGATTGAGAGACAAACTCTTGAGCAACATCCCTGACCACATTCAGCAGAGTGAATTTCTTCCCAGTGGAAATGGAAGTACCCTCAGTGGACGGAGCAGTAGAATCATCTGGAATGAACTCTTCATCATCATCATCTAGAACCACTCTCTCAGATCGAGTTGGTCCTTTTTGCTGTTTCACTGAACCACCTCCCTTTAGATATGAATGTCTATTTTCATATTCTCATTGGTCAAGTCAACACCAAAATACTCAAAAATACAAGTCAGAAACATGCCATAAGGAAGAGCTTTGTCCTTTTCACTTCTAACAGAGTCAAACATGTATCTAACCATCAAATATGCAAATAAAATTTCAGTTTTGGTGAGAAGGGCATATAAAACAAGAGTATCAGTGTAGGAAACCCTTTGATATGAGCCGCTTTGAGGCAGAATAATATGATTGACTATTTGGTGCAGTTGAGCATGCTCATATTCTAGGGCTTTGTGAGTGGGTGTAATGCCATCTATTAAAGAGATATGTTCACAAATACTAGCCAGGGCATCATTGTAAGAAACACCAACTCCTTCATCCCACTTAACTGACGTGTAGGCACAGGGCCCAACATCAGTATACTTCAAAACATCACTGATGGTCTCATTGTTTAAAACGATATCTCGGCCCTTGACATACGAATGAGCAGTGCCCTCATGATAAGTCATGTTTGCATAAAACTCTTTGACCAACAAGGGATAAACAGGTTTTTTGATATCAAAAAGGTGATTCCAGTCCAGAAAAATCAAGTTATCAACAAAAGGAAAACCTTTTCTTTTCAAAGATGGCAAATCAGCGAGAAAAGAGGGACATAGGGTACGATACTGGATAACCTTCTCATAAAAATCATTGTTCATGGCAGATTTGAATCTATAAGGGTTATAGTTCGAATGAGAAGTCAAAAAGTGAGCTTTGTGATCAAAAGGTCCAATGTCTGGTTCTTTAACATTCTGGAGAGGGACTCGAGTGTTACCTCGTTGAGAGCGCATTGGAACCGACCTGGATTTTGGTTGAGATGGTTCGGGTATGGGTTCCTCAGTCGCCTGACGTTTGCCTTTGGAGGAGCCAGGCTTTGCTGAACTTGGTTTTGAGGAGCCAGGCTTGGAAGGTGTGGCCTTTGGTGGTGGCGTCGGCTTGGCAGAGGCAGGAAACCTTGGAGTGTTTTTGGTCCGAGCCATGGGGTCACAGCGATGAGGAGAGGTAGGAGGAGAAGGAGAAGGGGTAAAGGTGCGGTCTTGAGAGCGAGTGGATGGCTTTGTGGGTAGCTTGAAAACCTTTTCACGAGGAGCCCTTTTTGCAATGGTTTTCTTCCTCATTTGGTTAGTTTCAATTTAAGAAGATGAAGGAGTAGTGAGGGTAGTGGTGAAAACCGAAGTGATGGAGAAGGAGTTATGGAGGGAAGAGAGGGAGTGTTGGTAACCGTACCCAAAAGCAAATTTCCAAAACCATGCAATTGCATCACCATTTGAAAAGACTTGAAAAGACATGACCTCATTCAAGAAAGATTTTATTTGATTTTAAAAATTAATTTTAAAATTTTGAAAAACAACAATATTAACCTGAAACACTTTTTGGGCCAAGAATAAATACACTAGAAACCTTTTGGGCCACAAAACATTTATTGAAAACCTTTTATGAAACACAGGTTATAAAAAAATAACAAACAATATTGTAACATTCATGTTGGGGCCTTGAAGTGATATAAGATTAATGAAACACATTTGGACCACTCTTGATCTGAATATTGAGGTTGGCCCAGATTGAGGTTCATTTGAAATAAGCCCAGAACACGTTGACTTGATGGAAACGTTCATTACCTGTCCAGAATTGTCTCATGCCTGTTTATGAGACAAAAAGCTCCAGCAAATACATCAGCATTTTTCAAACAAGGAATCATAACTCAAAATTCCTAGACAAGTCCTAAGCATGCAGAATCTATCCTCAGCTAATGGTTTTGTAAAAATATCTGCTAATTGCTCCTCTGATTTAACAAATTTAATACTAATATCCCCCTTTTGGACATGTTCTCTTATTGAGTGAAATTTCACTTCAATATGCTTAGTCCTAGAGTGCAAAACTGGATTTTTAGAAATATTAATGGCACTCATATTATCACACAGTAGGGGAATATTTTCAGCCTTTAATTTGTAATCAGCAAGCTGTGTTTTTAACCATAAAAGCTGAGAACAACAAGAAGAAGCAGCTATATACTCAGCCTCTGCAGTGGAAAGGGCCACTGTGGGTTGCTTCTTACTTGACCATACATTTAAGGACTTCCCAAGGAAGCAACATAAACCAGAAGTGCTCCTTTTATCAACTCTATCACCAGCAAAATCTGCATCACAATAACCAACTGCAGAAAAATCATCAATCTTAGGATACCAAAGACCAAAATTGGATGTGCCATGAACATATCTAATGATCCTTTTAACTGCAGAAAGATGTGACTCTTTTGGTTTGGATTGGAACCTAGAACACAATCCAACACTTTGCACAATATCGGGTCTAGAGGAAGTTAAGAACATAAGAGAACCAATCATTCCTCTATACCTAGTCTCATCAACATCTTTCTCATTTTCTCCTTTATCTAATTTAGAATTAGGATGCATGGGAGTTCCCATGGGTTTGGCATTTTCCATACCAAATTTCTTAACTAATTCCTTGGCATACTTCTTTTGATGAATGAAAATACCTTTTTCAGTTTGTTTAATTTGCAGCCCAAGGAAGAAATTAAGTTCACCCATCATACTCATGTCAAATTCACTTGTCATGAGTTTTCCAAATTCAGAACAAAGGGATTCATTTGCTGATCCAAAAATAATGTCATCAACATATATTTGGACTAGAATAAAAAAATCATTAGAGTTCTTAATAAATAGAGTTGTGTCAGTGGTGCCTCTTTGAAAACCATTTTTTAAAAGAAAAGAGCTAAGTCTTTCATACCAAGCTCTAGGAGCTTGTCTTAAACCATAGAGAGCTTTGGACAATTTAAAAACATGATTAGAATGCTCTTTATTTTCAAAACCAGGAGGCTGTTCCACATAAACTTCTCTATCTATCACACCATTAAAAAATGCACATTTCACATCCATTTGGTATAGTTTAAAACCACAAAATGCAGCATAAGTTAAGAGAAGTCTTATGGCTTCCATTCGGGCAACAGGGGCAAAGGATTCATCAAAGTCAATTCCTTCTTCTTGGTCATATCCTTGTGCCACCAGCCTTGCCTTGTTCCTTGCAATGCTACCATCCTCTCCCAACTTGTTCCGGAATATCCACTTGGTGCCGGTCACTTTCTTTCCATTTGGCCTTGGAACCAACGTCCATACTTGGTTCTTTTCAAACTCAAGAAGCTCATCCTCCATAGCCTTAACCCAAGAGGGGTCACTAAGGGCTTCCTTGACGTTTTGCGGCTCTATTTGTGAAAGAAGGGCAATGTTTGAACCTTCATTTGCCTTTCTAGTGGAAGACCTAGTTTGCACTCCATGAGAGACGTCCCCAATGACAAATTCCTCAGGATAATTCTTCAAGAATCTCCATTCACGAGGTCTGGTGGACTTGGAGGCAGATTCAGTCACCAAGGGATTCTGTGTGCTGCTGTCTGCAGAATTTCCTTCAGATTCATGAGACAAAATGGAATTGTCTCTTGAATTTTCAGCGTTTGCTGTTTTTGGTTCAAATTGTCCAGAATTTTCTTTTCCATGATTCTGAGCAGTTTCATCCTCATTTTGAGCTTGATTTCCTGCATCACCATCTTCCAAAATGCTTTGCACTAAGTTAGTATCACAGAATGTAACATGTATGGACTCTTCAATAATTCTAGCATCTTGATGATAAACCCTATATGCTTTACTAGTTGTGGAATATCCTACAAACAAACACTCATAAGCCTTTGGATCAAATTTTCCCAAATTTTCTTTGTTATTTAGAACAAAACATTTGCATCCAAAGATGTGCAAGTAATCTAAGTTTGGTGGGTAGCCTTTCCAAAGTTCATAAGGGGTTTTCTTCAAAAATTTCCTTATGATTGTTCTATTTAAAATGTGGTAAGCTGTGTTAACTGCTTCAGCCCAAAGGAATTTTGGAACATTGCTCTCACAAAGCATGGCTCTTGTCATCTCTTGTATGCTTCTATTTCTTTTTTCCACAACACCATTTTGTTGTGGTGTTCTTGGACAAGAGAAGTTGTGAGATATTCCAAATTCCTCACAAAAGGATTCAAACAAATTATTTTCAAATTCAGTTCCATGATCACTCCTTATAGATGAGATTTTCAAATCCTTTTCATTTTGAATTTTCTTGCAAAAAGGTTCAAAGGCCGAAAAGGCTTCATTTTTGTGTGCAAGAAATAAAACCCAACCAAACCTAGTGTAGTCATCCACAATTACTAAACCATAATGTTTACCACCTAGGCTTTGAGTTCTTGTTGGACCAAATAAATCAATGTGTAGCAACTCAAGTGGTCTTTTAGTGGAGATGTCTTCCTTTGGTTTAAAAGAACTTTTTGTTTGTTTTCCCATTTGGCAAGCATCACAGGTGATATCTTTGTCAAACTTTATCAAAGGAAGACCTCTTACTAATTCTTTCTTTACAAGTTTGTTTATTTGAAACATACTTGCATGGCCCAATCTCTTGTGCCATAACCACTTTTCAGATTCTTTAGAGTGAAGACAAGCTACATTTTGATTCTTTAGTTCATCAAGAGTAAGTCCATACATATTATTGAAACGCTTGGCAACAAACATCACTTCATTTGTCTTTTCATTGACAACACAGCATTCAAGCCTTTTGAAAACAACTAAATATCCCAAATCACACAGCTGACTTATACTTAAAAGATTGTGCTTTAAACCACAAACCAAAAGTACATCATCAATGAAAGTAGATTGCTCATTACCTACTTTTCCAACAGCAATGATTTTACCTTTACCATCATCTCCAAAGGTCACAAAACCTCCATCATACTTATTTAGTTTGATGAAGTAGGTTGACCTTCCAGTCATGTGCCTTGAACATCCACTATCCATGTACCACATGTCCTTTTTGTTCTTGGATGCTAGGCAAATCTGCATGATGAGTTTCAAGTGGCCTTAGGTATCCAAATTAATTTGGATCCTTTGAAGTTAATCCATCTTGGTTGCCCAAGTGCATTGAAATCACAAATAACATTGTAGACTTTGTTTCCTACAACTCTCTTTTCAATGAAGCATTGTGCATATGAGTGACCAAATTTCTTGCAATTAGCACAATGATTTTCTGGTGTGTGTTGCTGAAACTGATGTGAGTTATATTGCTTGAAATGATTAAATTTTTGAAATTTTCTGGTTCTTGGAGGAGATGCATTTCTTTTGGCAAACTGATTTTTAGTAAAGTTATTCCTCTTTGCAAAAGCATTTTCACCAGAATTTTTTTGAATATTTTTGCCTTTCGAGAATGAGGTTTTGTTGTGAAAAGTTGGTTTCTTGAAAGCAACCTCATTTTTCGAAATATAACCCAAACCTGGTCGGTTTGAACTTGGACCAGTTCTTGGTGAAGGCTCAGCTACATTTGTGTATTCTTCATCAGATTTTTCTTCACATTTTGAAACATATCCGATACCTGATTTGTTTGGTATGGATTTGGTATTTGATGAAGAAGCCACAAATTTTATAGAGGATGTGTTAGAAACAACATCTTCCTTGGCTATGTAGCCTAAACCAGATTTTTCAAACAATGGTCTTTGTCTTGCAAGTAATTTGTCTAAGTTGCTAGAACTTTGAGCAAATTTTGCTAAGTCACCATTCAACATTTTAATCATATCATTTAATCTTTTGTTTTCAGCAATTAACTCATGTGAAGGATCCACAATGTGCTTTCCTTTTAATTTTTCAAGTTCAGATTTTAGAAATCTGTTTTCTTCAATGATGTCCAAAGCACATTCAGTTTCCTTCACTTTTTCTTTTAAAAATTCATTTTCAGCTCTTAACACATCTCTTTCAGATCTGCATCCATTGTATTTATCAAGCAGTTTTGAGGTGTTTAAGGTGAGATCATCAATAATAACATGCAAGTCCTCAATGGTCAAATCATAATAATTTACCTCATCAAGATTGTTGTTTCCAGCCATGAAACAGTCTTTGTCATCTCCTTCAGATTCTTCTTCTTCATTTGAGTCATTCTCAAGATCCTCCCAAGCTGCCATGAGTACTCTCTTCCTTTCCTTCTTGCCTTTGTCCTCCTTTTTGAGCTTTGGATAGTTTGACTTGAAGTGTCCAGCCTCCTTGCAATGATGGCACGTCACTTTGCTCAAGTCTATCTTGTGCTCCTTTGAACTTGAACCCTTGTATTTGCCTTTGTTCTTCATCATCCTTCTAAATCTCCTAGCAAAAAACAAAAGTTCGTCATCTGAAATACCATCACTAGACTCACTCTCTTTCGGTTCTATTTGTGACTTAAGGGCTATTCCCTTTTTCTTTGAGTCTGTGTTTGTGTGTGTGGCTTCATAGGCAAGGAGTTTTCCTCTCAGCTCATCATAGGTTATGGGACTTATGTTGTTACTCTCGGTTAGGACAATGGCAGTGTTTTCCCACTCTTTTGTGAGGCTTCTAAGGAGTTTTCTCACCAAGGTTTGTTCTGCATAGTTTGTACCCATAGCATCAAGGTTGTTGATTATGATTGAGAATCTCTCAAATGCTTCATCAATGCTTTCTCCATCCTTCATGCTAAACATCTCATACTCTTTTCGCAGCATATCAATCCTCGTTTCTTGACTTGTTTAGTGCCTTCGTGTGTAACCTGGAGTTTTTCCCAGATTTCTTTGGCTGTCTTGCATCTAGACACCTTCCGGTACTCTTCAAAGCTGATAGCACAGTGAAGAAGGTTGATTGCTTTAGCGTTCAGCTCTATCTTCTTCTTGTCATCTTCATTCCATTCAGCTTCTTCTTTCGGAGTCACCACTCCATCAGCACTTGTTTTTGTTGGGATCTTGGGACCACTCACAACGATCTTTCATAAGTTGTAGTCAATGGATTGGATGAAGATCCTTATCCTTTCTTTCCAGTAGGAATAGTTCTTTCCGTTAAAGAAAGGTGGCCGGTTGTTTGACTGGCCTTCAGTGAGGGTGTAGGCAATTGTGGTTGTGCCCAGATTGTTCGCCATTGGATCTTTGCTCCAAGCGGTTAAGCTTGATTCTTGAGACCTTAGCTCCTGATACCAATTGAAGGTTGTGGTAGGCTTAGAGAAGGGGGGTTGAATCTATGCCTTCCTTTTAATTACTGTTGTTACCCTTTTTGAACAGAATCGCAATTCTGATTCTGTTTTAACTTAGCAGCAGAAATTTATGAGACAATTTATTTTTGTCTCATGAATATCAGAAAACAGAACACAGCAGAGAAGAGAAAAGCTAACACCAGCATGTATCCTGGTTCGGTTGCCTTGTGCTATGCAACCTACATCCAGTCTCCTCCACAACTATGGAAGAATTTCACTATAGTAAACAATATTACACACACCAATAACACAGGATTGACCCAATCCTTTCACACACAAGTTCTAACCTAACTTGACATTGGCTATGCTAATACCTAACTATACCTCTTAGTGCTAACCCAACTAAGAAAGGGATACCTCACAGGTACAAGATACAAGACATGAACACACCTAAAGAAATCTGAAAATTACTCTAGGCTTTTCTCTCAAATGTTTCACTCAGCCTTTTTCCACTCATGGCTTTTACTTGAGTTTTCTCACAATGCCTTTTCTCACTAGAAATTACAGAATGATAAACGTTGAAAAGAACATTACAATCAGTAAAACATGAAGGAGATTGACTTCATCAACAGCCTCTGTGCTATACGAAAAACCAGATTAGCAAGCCTCTGATTCAGTTCTTCATACTGGCGGAATGCACCTTTGATTAGGTTACACTGTCCAGTTAGTTGAACTTCTTCAAAGAGCTCTCTCAGAACAATAACCTCTATTCACTGGTTTTCTCTCCTTGGTGTCTGAATGAACAGCAAACTTCTTATATCTCCTTGCATGTGGCTGAGTTCTTCTTTCAAGGTCAACACCTTGAGCCTTGAGCTTCACCAACCCACAAGCTTACTTTTTCTTCTCAAGCATCAAAGTAGAACCTTTGCTTCTGACTTTTCCAACTTGACCGAAAGCCATGAAGAAGTAACCGGAATTGTTTTTCACTGGTCAACCAAATCTGAACCATAGAGATGCAACTTGGTCCCCAAGTTTTGATTAGGTCCGTAGATACACAGCAGAATGGGGGCAGAAAACAACTTTTCCTTCAAAGCCATTTTCGGGTAGTGCAGAGAGTTGGGAAGAAGGGATGAGGATCTTGATGCATGCAAGATGAGATGGATTACCTTTCTTAAGCTTGATTTAGCTTGGGATTTCTGTTTTAGCTTCTGTGCTTCAAGCTTCAACTCTCTCTCTCTTGCTTCTTTGGTTAATGGCTTATGGAAGAAGCTTTTCTTCTCTTTCTCTTTCTTGCTTTTTCTGAAATCTTGATGTGACTTGATTAGAAGAAAGAAGAACGTTGCTTTTGGTTAAGCAGGAGAGAGGGAATTTCAATTCTGAAATCAGTTCGGGCTTGGATCGGGTATTAGTATGCATGGCCCGATTTAATTTCTTTGGTTTCTTCCTTTGCTTTTGCTTGGGCTCTTTATTTTGCTTTCAGCCCAATATTCTTTGCTGAATGCCTTTTATTCCATTTGGGCTATTAACATTTGGTCTGCAACAATAAACAATTAGTTAATAGGTAGATATAATTAATCAACACTAATTATTTATTTTGCTCAAAAATAATGTTTGTCATCATTAATTAATTTAGTTAATTTCTTAACTCAACATTTGGAATGGACGGTTTATCTTCTCTATTATTTAAAACCGTCCATCTTCCTTATTATTTGAAACGTTCTATTTTTAAAAGTTTAGTCTAATTTAAATTTTTAATATTTTTTATTATTTTCAAAACTTATATTTAATTATTTATAAATACATATATCTCGTTTATACTGTAAACGAGATACATGCAAAATTATCTCGTTTACCGTTTAAACAAGATAAATAAATATGATATAAATTGGTAAATACGCTACAAATTATTTATTTTAGTAATTGAAATAATTAAATCATTTATTTAAAAAAATCCTTCATCCCTATGTGCTATGTTTTGAAAATTTGTGTATTACATCGATAAGTTTGTGTTATGTGCAAAATTTCGTATGTTATGCTTCAAAAATTTGTGTGCTATGCTTCAAAATTTGTGTACTCTCCAACAAAAATTTGTGTGTTTAAGAAAGTGTAAAAAATACAACCCGCGCTCAAATTGTGCGCTAAAGCGTATTATTTTGAGAATATTTTTTATTGTTAATAAACTATAATTACTAAAAAAACTCGTATATATAACATCACTCTATTGAAAATATAAATATTTAGGCACTTATTTCTTATTTTATTTAATTTTTTATTTTTTTTGGGTTTTAAAGAGACGAATAGATTAGCGATGAGTAGCAATGGTGTGTTGTTCAAAGTTCAAACCAAAAGGAAGTGTTGTTTCTTTTTTAGCCTATTGAGCCAATATAAAGCCCTGTTTTGTCAAGTAAAGACTTGACCAATGAGAATGCAATGCCCGATTCCAAAGGAACCTTGTTGGCCCAGTCCTAAGAAAGAAGACTGTGTTTGGACGAGTCTCTTTTTTTTTTTTGTTCTTGGACGAGTCTTAAATGAAAGAAGAGAGATTTTTCTTTTTTTCGAACGTAAAGAGTAGAGTTAGTTGTTCACTCTCTTGATAAAACTTACATGCTTATTTTTTGGTTGGGTTGGGCCCCCTATCCTAGTCCAAAAAGAGGGGAAAAGAGTATGACTGTAAATAATTGGGGCCTCATCCTACGAACAATCATTATAGACTAAGTGTTGTTATGGCAATGGGAGGACGGCGAGGTCGTGCCGGCGAGGAATGCGAGGACGATTGGGTGTTGTTATGGTGAACAGAAGAGGACGACTGATTTGCCAAGGGGAGCACCTGCAAGTGAAATTCGGATCGGATTGGAAATAGGTTTTCTGTTTCGGATCTGGGCAGGTTGGTGGCCCAGGTCTCTGACCAAAAAAATAATAATAATAAATAAATAAAATTTAACCCTAACAAAAAAAATAAAATAAAATTTAATTAATTTAGATTGGTCTAATAATTAACTCCTTAATCTATTTTAGTAAGTGTTAGAAGTTTAAATTCTACCTTATACATGCAGTAACTGATCGATCAATAACAAATCTTTAAATGAAGTTTAGATCTGCGATAAAGAAAATATATTTTTTTTAACAAAACACCCTTGATTCTAAAGAACTTTAGTACTTAGGTCTTTAATAAACTTTTATTAATGTATAAGTTTTTTGATAAATTATTCAATTGATAAGAAAAATTAATTTATTTTATAATAATATTTTTGAAATTTAATTGTCTTATAATAAATTTATTTAAATTTTTTTTATCATGTATATTAAAAGTTTATTAAAAACGATAAAGTAACCAATACGTTTGATGAAAGTTATTCTTAAAATTTTAAGAATAATATAAATTAATTAAAACTAAAGTGTGCAATTTAAAATTTAATTATATACTAAATTGTCCATAAACATGGCACAATTTTCGTAAAAATATTATTTATTTTTAAGAATTTTGTGAAAAAAGTTTGAAGTAATAAAAAGGTAAAATAATCAAACAAATCTTAATTGGTAAATCAATTGCAATTGTACTAATGAGTAAATGTGAATATTTTTTTTTATTCCTTAAGCATTCACCATTGATAGCATTGATTAATAATCTTATTCTCTAATCTAATTAAAAATTACAAAGGTGACTATAAAATACTTTTTATGCACAAGAGAGGGAGATTGAACGCTACCACGCACTTAAGTAAAGGAATTAGTAACAGATTAGTTAATGTGAAATCTTTTTTTAATGCTGCAAGTTATACTTTAGCAGCCAATTGCTAATAATTTTCCATGCTTTAGAGTATTTGATTACAAAGTATATGTTTTTGGGTTGGAAAGAAATTGCAATTTGATCTATTTATTATTTATCTTTACACCCTAATGAGTGCATTGCACTTAGAGGTGACAATGGGTATGTAGGTTAGAGTTTGGAGTCAACCTTAACTCTATTCGCGGATTAAGATTTTTATATAAACTCAACCTTATCATACCTGTGGGTTGAGAATATCTCAACCCTAATCCTACCCATTCTTAACTTATGAGTATCCGATCTTACCCGCAGGTTACAAAAAAGATGCAACATTATTATATAACTTGATGATAATTTAAAATAGAAATAATTTTATGTAAAAAAAATATTAAATTATTAATTAATGATTTTTTTAGTGGCTAAGGATTTTTTACATTTAGTGAGAGGTCTTTAATTCAATAATCACTTGAAACATATTTTTACATAAGTACATAACATATACATATATAAGGTGCGAATTGGTCGGGTAGGGTTGAGGCTCAACCCGCACCCTATTCGACCAGCACGAGAATCCTATCTGCACCCTATCCTAGGGATGGAAAAACTCCCCGAGACGCGGGGATTCTTGCGGGGACTGTCCCGAATGGGGATCCGACTGTGAGGAATTTTCCCGCGGAGATGGGGACGGCGGACAAAATTACCCCGAGGCAAGCGCGGGGACCCGAACGGGGATCTCCGCCCCGTCTCCGCTAATCCCCGTCACACACACACACATATAAATCCAAAACTCCTAATTCTCATTTGAATAACACTTCTTTAATTCAGAGATCCCTAACACTGTCCATATTCCATCCAACCTCTTTGCAGCCACCCGCTCGCTACTCTCCCTTCTCACTGCTTCGTCACACCTCACCATGCCATCACCCTCATCGCGTCGTGCTCTTTATTTGCGACATTCCTTTCCATAACTCTACCATTGTATTCATTTTTCTCTCTGTTGCCACGTCTCCCACCCCGTCCACTGCTCTGTCCTCTAGCTCACCGTTGTGTTTCCCACTGTGTCATTTCGTAAGAAGTCACCATCTTGTCATTTAGACTTTTTATATAAAATCTTGCTGTTTTTATATATGGTGGATGCTTGGAGCTCTATTCATATAAAAATTAATAATTAGTTAAAACTATCAGATAGATGGGGAATGGGGACCCCGCGAAAAATGGGCCCTATGAGAAATGGGGATGGGGACGAAGAGCAAATCTGGAGGTGGGGATGGGGAGAAGGGAGGAATTCCCCGCCCCCGCCCTACCCCATTAACATCCCTACCCTATCCTACCAGCTGCAGATCGGGTTGGCAACCCTATCCGACCGACTGGGGTCGGGTTGAATACCCGCGGACAGGGTGTATGTTACCACCCCTAATTGCACTGCCAGCCTAGTACATCTTATTTATTTATTTATATATGGCCATAGGATGTGATCCGGCCGTTACAAATCCAACATCATAAATCGGCTTACTCATTCATAACTCGGCATTATTCAAGTTATTATTCAGAAAGCTGGCGTTATAGTTCGGCACTACAGTCATTAATTGGCAATCAATGTCATTAATCGGCCACTTACGTTACAAGTCATCTTAACGGACTGTTTTCCAATTGTGAAACGTCCAAACTGACATCTCACCCTTATTATTGCTCTTTAATACAGGCAATAAAGCAGAAGCATAACCGCCCTGCACATCTCTAGCCATAAAAGGTATGATCTTCCATCCTAAAAGAACACATTGAATTCTCAATACTGACTTAAGTTTCGGAGTGCCTTTGTAGGTACACTCCTCCCTGTTTCTTGCTCAAAGCTCTACGCGATTGGACATCCTCTTGGAGTAAAGCTCGGATTACCATAAAGCTCAAAGGTCGGTACCGAAGATAACAACTCGGCGATGATTCCCAGTGACCGAGCTCTTCCTCCAGGTATCCATACAAGAACAATTGGCGCCCATCGTGGGCCGAGAATATAATCCCTTCCATATATCATCGGCCTCGAGATTCTCGCCTGAGTCATGGCTGAACGACTTCCACCCACGCCATTCGAACTCCTTCATATGGTGACTGAGTTACAGCAAGCCAACCAGCGCATGACCGAGGAGAACCAAAGAATGGCACGGCAAATTGCCAACTTGAATAACACCCGAATCGAAAACAACAATGATCGGCAAGAACGAACAGAAGAAGCCGAGCAGCAGTCAGGGCCAACACATGTCTCAGACACTGCTCAGCATGAAGAGGAGCAACCCGAGCATAATGAGGAAGCTCGGCAAGACAACGAGAATGACGATCAGGAAAGCTCCCCTGGACCATTCATGGCCGAGGTGATGAACTTCGTGCTACCCCGGAGGTTTACTCTGCCGACCACCCTAACTCCCTATGATGGGTTAGGTGACCCGAAGAAATACATCAAGAATTTCACCTCCATAATGATAGTAAACGGTGCATCTGATAAAGTTTTATGTCGTTGCTTTCCATCTTACTTGGACGGTCCTGCACTTGATTGGTTTTGTTCTTTGCCTGCAGGTTCTATTTCTCGATTTCGAGACATATCAAAGCCCTTTGAGGAGCACTTTGCCGGATCGGCCATCTACCTACATGACTCCGATTACCTGAACACAATCAAGCAAGGCCAGCACGAAAGCCTTAAGGACTACATGACGTGCTTCACAAAGATAGCCATAAGTATACCCGACCTCCACCCCAAGGTGGAACTACACGCCATAAAAAGCGGATCGCGACCAGGAAAATTCCAGGAAACTATTGCTGTGGCCAAACCTAAGACTATGGCCGAGTTTCGCGAAAAGGCAAAAGGACAGATCGACATCGAGGAACTCCGGCAAGCTCAAAAAACAGAAAAGTCTCACTACAGAGATGACGACAGACCTCGAGACAAAAAGAAGAACTTCAAACCGACTTCGCGATATGAGTCCTACACTCAATTCAACACTAAGCACGACGATATCATCAAGGAAATCTTGAATTCAAAATTAATCAAGCCACCAAGAAGAGCCGGCAGTTACCCAGATTCAAAAGGCACGGACCGATCAAAATACTGCTCTTTCCACCAGAAGCACGGACACACTACCGACGACTGTGTTATCGCCAAAGATTTACTGGAGCGACTAGCTCGGCAAGGTCACCTGGATAAATATATCGGCGGCCACATACAGCGGCGAACACCCCCTTTGGAGACCAAAGCTCGGCCACACAACACGACCGAGATAAAGACCGACCAAACAACAACCATCCTGAACAACCAACACGTATAATTAACTGTATTTACGGAGGTTTTTCAGGTGGAGGAGCCACAAGCTCGGCAAGAAAGAGATCTTACCGAGCTATGCTTTCCATCAATACCGATCAAATTCAACAGCAGACACTACCACATTCCCCGCAGATAACATTTCAGATAGCCGATCATAACAACAGTACAGCAAATCTCGATGACCCGGTCGTAATCTCCCTGCAACTTGGAGATCTCCTAATAAAAAAGGTGTTGCTGGACCCTGGGAGCAGTGCCGATGTCCTATTTTACTCCACATTCCAGAAGATGAAATTGAGCAGCAACATCCTCCAACCTTCTACTGGAGACCTGGTAGGTTTCTCAGGTGAGAGAGTCCTGGTTATGGGCTCTGTGTGGTTACACACCACACTCAGTGAGTTTCCCTCGTCAAAAACTTCAGATATTCAATACTTGGTTGTTGACTGTTTTAGTCCTTATAATTTAATACTTGGTCGACCTTTCTTAAATAAGTTCGGTGCTATAGTCTCTACAATTCATCTTTGTGTTAAGTTCCTTTTGCAGGATAACACAATTGCAACCATTCACAGTGATGCCCGGGAAGCCAGGGAGTGCTACAACAATAGTCTCAAAAGACCTAACCAAAACACAAAAGCCCATGTTCACAACATCGGCAACATGAACGACCAACACATGTTGGCCGACCTTGATCCCAGAGCGGGAACACTGGAAAGGCCAACCCCAACAGAAGACCTGCATAAAATCTATTTCACAGAAAACACAAAAAAATTCACATACGTCGGCTCAACATTATCCTCAGAAGAAAAATCATCATTTCGAGCATTCTTACAGTAAAATGCCGACATGTTTGCTTGGACCCCAGCTGATATGCCAGGCATCGATCCATCCATCATATCACACAAGTTAGCGTTAGACCATCTGTCCGACCTGTGGCACAGAAAAAGAGAAATCTTGGCCACGACTGGAAACAAGCTTCCCTAGAAGAAACCAAGAAGCTCATCAACGCGGGCTTCATCCGAGAAATCAGATTCACAACATGGCTGGCGAACGTCGTCATGGTTAAAAAATATAACGGTAAATGGCGCATGTGTGTTAATTTCACCGATCTCAACAAAGCATGCCCCAAAGATTCCTACCCTTTGCCCTCTATTGATTGTTTAGTTGACAATGCCTCTGGTTTTGAAAAACTCAGCTTCATGATGCATATTCTGGTTATAACCAGATCCAAATGCATCCATCCGATCAAAATAAGACAGCCTTTATTACTGAATACGGAAACTATTGTTATAAACTCATGCCATTTGGCCTTAAGAATGCAGGTGCGACATATCAATGTCTAATGGACAAAGTCTTCGCCAAACAAATCGGCAGGAACATTGAGGTGTATGTCGACGATATGGTCACCAAGATAAAGATCGGCAATAATCACCTTGATGACCTAACAGAAATCTTCGGACAGCTAAGAAAATACAACATGCGATTAAATCCCGAAAAGTGCGCATTTGAGGTTCAGAGCGGTAAATTCCTCGGCTTCATGCTCACTAGCCGAAGTATTGAGGCAAATCCAGAAAAATATCGAGCTATTTTAGACATGACAAGTCCACACACCATCAAGGAAGTCCAGCGGTTAACAGGGAAACTTGCTGCACTTTCTAGATTCTTACCTTGCCTAGCTTCTAAATCTTTATGTTTTTTCCAAACTTTAAAAAAGAAAAAAGCTTTCCAATGGACTGATGAATGTGAACAAGCATTTACAACTATTAAAGAAACTCTTTCGAAACCACCAATTTTACAAACCCCCCTATAAGGGGAACCATTATTCTTATATTTATCTGTCACTAACTGGGCTATAAGCTCCGCTCTTGTTGCAGAAAGGGAAAAGAAATAGTTCCCGATCTATTTTACCAGTAAAACATTACAGAATGTTGAGCTTCGATATCTGAGCATTGAGAAACTTGCCATAGCCATTGTCTTCTCAGCCAAAAGACTCCGACCATATTTTCAGAGCCATGAAATCCATGTTCGGACAGATCATCCTTTGCCTCAAGTCCTTCAAAAACCTGAGCTGGCTGGCCGACTAGTCAAATGGTCGGTGGAGCTATCAGAATTTAACATCAAGTACGAAGGCCGAGCATCCATCAAATCCCAGTTTTTGGCCGACTTTATCGCCGAATTCTCGGTACCAAGTACAGCTGAAGACTACATTGAATGGTCTTTATATGTTGATGGGTCCTCGAAGCCACAAGGGTGTGGAGCAGGTATCATTCTTGATGATAGCCACGGAAACATCATCGAACATTCCCTCAATTTTTCCTTTAAAGCAAGCAACAATCAAAGTGAGTATGAAGCGCTAATTGCTGGCCTTAGACTCGCTGCCGACCTAAACATCACCGAACTTAAGGTATATTGCGACTCCTTACTTATCGTCCAGCAGGTAAACAACTTATACCAAGTAAAGGACCCTTTGCTTTCTAAAATAAAGCAGGTTTTCCATGAAGAAGATTTGACTCAGCATGTTCTATTCGATACGGGTAGAAGAAGAACCGAACCCAGATGCAGTTCTGACCATCTGTCAGAGAAAAAAGAACGATTGGCTCTGTATCAATGGAATCTCATCATCCATACATAACGAATTGGTGTGATATATTCAAATCATAACATATGAACAGTAAAAACTAGTATTCTTATTGAGACTAGAACTCATAGGGAAGAAAATATATTTATGAATGGAATCAAATATGAATGGAATCAAAAATGCAGTATATACCTGGATATCGTACAAAATTTACTTTCAAAATTTTCTAAATATGAAATACAGCACATACCAAGGGGGAGTAATGGCCGAGTTGACATTCTGTCTAAACTCGCCAGCACTCAACCAAATGGGTCATCACTTTATCAGTCAACACTGCCCAAGCCAAGCATTGAACTAACACAAATCTTAAGTGTAACACAGGAAGCAGATTGGAGATCTCTATACATACAGTATCTCCAGACAGGGATCTTGCCAGGCGACGTCGAAAATGCTCGACACTTCCGCTGATAAACCTCCTTTTTTACAATTTATAATAATTGCCTATATGGATGAGGATTCTCTCATCCATTACTTAAATGTCTTTGCAGAACAGAAGCCGAGCTTGTACTAGCTGAGGTGCATGAAGGGATCTATGGTACACACCTCAGAGCCCGAAGTCTGTCTTAAAAAATTCTCAGAGCTGGATTATATTGGCCGACAATACGACAGGATTGTCAAGAAAAAGTTAAAAGCTGTAACAACTGCCAGAAATACAGTCCGATCACACATCTCCCGGCCGAACTCCTACACTGTTCCGAGGTAAGTTGGCCGTTCAACCAATGGGGCATATATATCCTCGTCCCTTTCCCCACAGCAACAGGTCAGGTAAAATTCCTGGTTGTAGCAATTGACTACTTTTCCAAATGGATAGAGGCACAACCCCTTGCCAAAATCACATCACAACAAATGATTTCTTTTGTTTGGAAATATATTATTTGTCGATTCAGCATTCCTCGGCACATTATCACAGATAATGGCCGCCAGTTTGCCGATAAAAAATTTACTTCCTTTTTGCAGGAACTAAAAATCAAACAACATTTCTCCTCAGTCGAACACCCACAAACAAATGGCTTAGCAGAAGCCGCAAATAAAGTAATACTACATGCTCTAAGAAAGAAACTGGATGATGCAAAAGGCCTCTGGGCCGAGCTTATCCCAGAGATCATATGGGGATACAACACAACATTACACTCAACCACAAAGGAGACACCCTTCCGTTTAGTCTATGGTTCAGACACAATGATACCAGTGGAGATCTCCCAATCCTCACTACGAACTGTGTTGGCCGACCAAACTACACAAGACATAGCTCGGCAATCCGAGCTTGACCTCATTTAAGAACTCAGATCATCCACAGTAGTCAAACATTTAGCCATGCAACAGTACATTGCCCGAAGATATAACCAAAGACTTCATCCAAGGTCCTTCCGTGTAAATGACCTTGTGCTTAGGAAAACAGAACAAGCTAGGAAACCATCAGCACATGGCAAACTAGCAGCTAATTGGGAGGGCCCTTACCGAGTAACAAAAATAATCGGCAATGGAGCCTACCGACTACAAACCTTACAGGGTAAAGATCTCCCTAACACTTGGAATGTATCTTCCTTAAAGTTATATTACAGTTAATACCAGGGACAGGGCAATACTATTTTTCCTACTACCAAGGTTTTTCCCACAAGGGTTTTGCTTGGAGAGGTTTTAACGAGGCTAGCCTACCTGGGCCTTTAAATTCAAAGGTTTTACATTAATAAAAGTCCTTATCCAGTCAATATTATTTGCATTTTATACTTCTCAATTGTCAAAATTTAAACAACCGATTTTAATCGGAATCCAATCATTCCGATACAATCATTCAAACATCTGACTGATCTTAATCGGAGTTTAATACCTCGGATACAATCAATCAATCCGAAAGCCGACCTAATAACAGAAATTCAATTAGACAAATATCCGATCTAACTCGAATTCCGATCATTCAATCAGACAAATATCCAATCTAACTCGGATTCCGATCATTCAATCAGAAAAATATCTGATATAACTCAGAACCCGATCATTCAATCATTCAACATATCCGATCTAAATCGAAAACCAATCATTCATACAAAAATCTGATCTTAATCGGAAGCCGATCATTCAATCAAAACAAATAGCCGATCTAAATCAAAATCATTACCGATCAGTTATCATGCCTATGGATTAGCATCCAAACTCGGCCTACTCAGCCTACCTATAACATTTCTCAATCAAATTAATGACATTTCACCATTACAACAAATTTTACCTAAAACATGTGGCTCCAACCCAAACCCACATACCAAATAAACATCAACTTATTATACAGTAATAATATTATATTATAACATGCAGAAACAGCATGTAAACAGAAGCATCTAAGTATGTTTTCTTCAACAAACAGTAGCAAAATATAAGTCATAAGTACAAAAGCCTAACAAAGGAGAAACTTAGTTTACAAACAAAAAACAAAACAGAAACAAATCAAATTTCTATCAAACATTTTCATCCCCCTCTTCTTCAGCACCATCATCATCAACCATGGACCCATCCCGGACAATCTTCCCTGGATCCATCTAATCAAAATCAACGCTAGGAGCTAAGAACCTCGCCTGCAGCGAAGCTCGCTCAAACCCCTCAAGAAAAGAATCTAAGATAGCTGTCTCCTTACTCTTTTCGAGATTTTTTAACTTAGAAGTCAACTCCTCTATACGAGTAGTCATATTTGACAGATCAGCCTCTTTCTTTTTAACATCCTCCACCTCTTTCGCATAATTTTTCTTCGTCAATTTCAGCTCTTTATCAAGCTCAGCTACCTTTTTCTCCAATTCTGTAACCTCTGTACTCGTCAAATCCAACTTTTCCTCCAACTTTAAATCTGACTTCTGCTCAGCCACTTAACGATGTTTCTTCTCTTGGCTACGTCTCAAACTCGCAAGCCAAAGACCAACAACCTTCAAGGAAAATAGAAAGACAGATAAAACACATACCAAACTAAAATAAAATAGTCAATCATACACATTCCTGCATATATTGGCCGATGACAACATCACTAACCTCACCAGCCAAAGTAACATCGGCTGGCCCTTGACAAACTTCATCCGTTACAACCATATATGGAAAATCCTTCCCCCACAAAGATGACCCATCACTCTGTTCGGCCACGATATGCAACTTCCTCTGATTCTCATAAAATAAGTTCGGCTCACCTGCTGGAACCTCATCTCGAAAATCCTCAAACTCATCAGACAAATCCACCAAATCAAGCTTCCTCTTCTTCACCACAACCTTCCTCCTACCCGGCTTGGGTTGGTTAAGCTCGCCCACCCCTGCCACCTTGTCAACCTTAGACGAGGAACCTTCTTTGTCCAAATTCTTGCTTTTTACCCTTGACCTCAAAGTCGTCGCAGACACTCCCGGATATTTCCCACCTAAAAAACAAACAGTTACAAAACAAATTGACCTTACTAAAAACAAAAATATCCAAACCCTCACCTAAATAGTCTATAACGGCTTCCCTATTATCCTCCCACTGAAGCAAATCAAACACTGAAATAAGTTCCTTCCGATCAACAACCTCGGTTAGGTATTCTATGATACACTCATTCCGTGCATTTATAATCTCTAGGCCCAAAATACTCTGCGGCTCCGAACACCACCAGACCGGAAACTTCTCCCCAAAATGCTCGTCCATATAAAAAGGAAACTCCCCCTCAGAATTCTTCACCTTTATATACATTTCCTTGAAATTTTTGAAAGAACATTTGTACAGTTTGAAAACACCAAAACGAGGCGAACTATTCAAATTCACCCAACCCCCCTTCCAAACCCCTTTAGCCTGAAATAATGAAAAGAACAACTCCACCGTTGGTTCCTCTTCCAAAAAATCCATAAGAACTTCAAAAGCTCGAAGAAACGCCCATCCATTAGGATGTAGTTGGGAAGGTGCACAATTTAGCTGCCTTAACACCTGACACTCGAAATCAGTAAATGGAAGTCTCACCCTCAACTCTTCCAAAACACTACTATACATATAGAAAAACTTAAAACCCTCCCCTCTGTGAAAAATCCTATCACCTGAAGAACAGGAAAGCAACTCCAACCGAACCCCTGCACCCACCCTAACAATCTTACTACTATCAATATGCTTCACTGCATCTTCATCCAAAAATAGAGAAACACGATTCTTCACGTCCTCGTTAAACCAATCATAGGACCAATCAATCTCCTCTTTTTTGTCCCTTTCAAACCCCATCAAAAACTAACCACAGATAGAAGAAGATGAAGAAGAAAAAAAAAAACAAATACAGGAGGAAGAACAGAGGAGTTAGCACATACCTCTCTTACTCATTTTTTGCTCCCAAATGCCTCTGATAAACAAAAAATAAAAGAAAGCCCAAGTGAAACCCCTCAGACTCCAAGAGTGTTTTAATTAAACACACTTTATCCACATATTTCGATTCCACTACCTTCAGTCAAATCAGTTACATCAAAAACTGTAAACTGCACTGGAAACACGCACACTCTGCAATGTGCATTAAATTATTTCTCTCTCCTAATCATGACCATTTACACTCCCAATAACTGTTCAATAAAGCACCTTGAATTGGGGGCTACAAGGCATAACCACCCGCCGAACTATCCAGCAGCCGACTTATACATTATTTAAAGCTCAACCTGCTTCATTAAACATATTCCCAGGCCAAGCTTGGGGGCTGTGATCCG
This sequence comes from Arachis ipaensis, assembly GCF_059453495.1. NCBI lineage: Eukaryota > Viridiplantae > Streptophyta > Magnoliopsida > Fabales > Fabaceae > Arachis > Arachis ipaensis. Next base: position 35,012,028 of record NC_142435.1, on the reverse strand, counting down.
GCCATTACAAATCCAACATCATAAATCGACTTACTCATTCATAACTCGGCATTATTCAAGTTATTATTCAAAAAGCTGGCGTTATAGTTCGGCACTACAGTCATTAATCGGCAATCAACGTCATTAATTGGCCACTTACGTTACAACTCATCTCAACGGACTGTTTTCCAATTGTGAAATGTCCAAAATGACATCTCACCCTTATTATTGCTCTTTAATACAGGCAATAAAGCAAAAGCATAACCGCCCTGCACATCTCCACTCATAAAAGGTATGATCTTCCATCCTAAAAGAACACATTGAATTCTCAATACTGACTTAAGCTTCAGAGTACCTTTGTAGGTACACTCCCCCTGTTTCTTGCTCAAAGCTCTATGCGATTGGACATCCTCTTGGAGTAAAGCTCGGATTACCACAAAACTCAAAGGTCGACACCGAAGATAACAACTCGACGACGATTCTCAGTGACTGAGCTCTTCCTCCAGGTATCCATACAAGAACAGGATGCATGTCACTTCTCGATTACTTTGATGCATTCCGTTTGTCTCTTTTACTAATCTTGTTTGGCTCTTAATATATATCAATGAATAAATAAATAAATAAAATAACCTTGATCTTTATCTATGAAATTATGAAATCAATTCTTAAAGGTAATACTATGGCTAATAGTAAAAATTTGAAGAAGCATGAAGATTACTTTTTTAGGAAAAAAAAACTTATTTTAAAAAATTTTGTCACGTGTGTTGTACATATTTTTTAAAAAATTAGTAAAAATCTTTATTTTTTATTCAATTATACTATATTCATCAAAGAAATTTTCATATTATAATTGTATCAATCATAATTATAAATTTGTTAAAAAGAAAAATAAATAAAAGTAAAACATAATTAATATGTTTTTAATATATATATATATATATATATAGGCGAAGTCTTTGGTATAGAAGGAGTTGTGGTTTCTATATGTGTAGATATGACGTGGTTGTTAGTAGCTTGTGACACGTATATAAGTTGGGGGAGCAGATATGACATGTTGCAGTATTGGTCTCCTCTCATATTTGAGTCTGCTGCTAATATGATGTGCTATAAAAATGTTGTTAGCTTTGTAATTACTAATTACATTAACTGTAGCTTTTTTTTGACATGACATTAACGATAGTTAATTAGTGTGAGATGAAATTGGGCCTAGCTTTGTTGGAATTTTTAAATTTTTGGAATGACTAGAAAGAACTAGTGGGGCTCAATTTACTATAGTAGTGAAACATTGGAATAAAGAAACATGACAAGTTTATTAACGGATTAAACATTAGTGAACTTAAAAATATAATTTAAGAAAATTAATCTAAAATTTAAAAGAAAAAGACAGGTTTAGACTTTTGTTTTTAAATAAAAAACATATAAATACATACCAAAAAAACATTTTGTAACATTAATTATTGTGCAATAAAATTTTAATGTATTAAAAAATTTATATACATATTTATTTTAATTTTAAAATATAAAATATTTAAATTATAAAAATAATTACAAAATATTATTATGCATTCCTCTATCATTTAGTATAATAATATAATAATAATAATAATAATAATAATGATTTCTAAACCCAAATTAAATTCTTATCGTATCAAAAATTTAACTAATTCAATTTATCTGATTAAAACTTATTTAGTCTATTTATTTTAATAAAAACATCGTAAAATGATACATAAATATTAAATCAACGAGATACTATAAGATAGTGGAACAAAAAAAGATAAAATAAAATATAAAATGTTATATCCTCTAGCAGTTTATAATAGTATTTAGTTTTTACATAAATATCTACACATTATAGGAATTTATGATAATAATCAATTTTCACATATATTTTTATACTATATAACGATTTATGCATAAATTTTAAAACATTTACATCTTATAACAGATTATTGATACTTTCTAAAATTTATATAATTATATGATTCATGTATTTCGTTTTCTGTATACTAACGAGTTAAACCCTAAAATAATCCATGAGATTGGTGTTGTGCATTAAAATTATTCTTGATATTTTAATTGCATCAATTATGTCCCTGAGATCGACAAAAGTGCACCACGTTATTAGTCTTTGACCCATTTTCTATTAATAGCGTGATAACGTGGACTGTTAGTGACACATGTCACTCTATGGTTTGACCACGTGTAATGGTATGATAATTGGTTGACCAGTGAAACGTGGCATGCTGATATGGATAGTTGTGCCACGTGTCACGATGCTATTTGACCATGTGTCAATTTGTGCCACATGTCGCAACATTATTCGCCCACATGTAATCTGCCATGCCATCATTGTAGATACACTAAATTAGTCCTTCAGTTTGCATTAAGTGACTCATTTTAGTCCCTAAAATTGAATGTTGTGCACCAAACTAGTCCTTTCTCTAGATTTTCTCAATTTTTTAAAAATTCAAAATTCTCAATATCTTTGGATGCATTAATTTCAACTCTATTTTTTTACATATAGTTTAAATACAAGTGTTTTTATAAATTTCTTTAAGATTTTAGTTTTAATTATATATATATATATATATATATTTTTATAAAAGTTTAACATTGATAAATTTTGTAATATATAAGTAAATGGGCTAGATTGAAGCTAAGGTACTTTAAGTATCCTCACTACCATCTCCAACCTCTTTCGTCTAGCCTGGACGAAAGAGGTCGGAGATAGTAGTGAAGATGCTTGAAATGCCTTCAAGTCAATTTCAAGACGACGGTTAGAAATGCTTGCAAGAGAAAAAATATTTTATGAAAGTACTTGTATTTAAATAAGTGTGAAAAAATAGAATTAAACTTAATGCATTTAAAGATATTAAGAATTTTAAATTTATTAAAAAAAAGAAAAAAATTAGTGGACTAGATTGATGCACAGCATTCAATTTTAAGGATTAAAATGAGTTACTTAATGCAAAATAAGGGATTAATTTGGTGCATCTACAATAATAATATAATGGATAATACGTGAATGAATGTTATTGCGACACATGGCACAAATTGACACGTGTTCAAATAACATCGTGTATCATTTTACGATATTTTTATTAAAATAAATAAACTAAAAAAGTTTTAATCAGTTAAATTGAATTAGTTAAATTTTCTATAGGATAAGAATTCAATTTGGGTTTATAAACCATAGTTAAATTTTTTGTATGATAAAAATTTAATTTGGGTTTAGAAACCATCATTATTATTATATTATTATACTAAATGATAAAAGAGTGCATAATAATATTTTGTAATTATTTTTATAATTTAAATATTTTATATTTTAAAATTAAAATAAATATGTATATAAATTTTTTAATACATTAAAATTTTATTGCACAATAATTAATGTTACAAAATATTTTTTTGGGTATGTATTTATATGTTTTTTATTTAAAAGCAAAAGTCTAAACTTGCCATTTTCTTTTAAATTTTAAATTAATTTTCTTAAATTATATTTTTAAGTTCACTAATGTTTAGTCCGTTAATAAACTTGTCATGTTTCTTTATTCTAATGTTTCACTACCATAACAAATCGAGCCCCACTAATTTTTTCTAGTCATTCCAAAAATTAAAAAATCCCAACAAAACTAGGCCCAACTTCATTTCACACTAATTAACTACTGTTATTTGTCATGTCCAAAAAAAGTTACTGTTAATATAATTAGTAATTACAAAAGCTAATAACATTTTTATATCACATCATGTTAACAGCAGACTCAAATATTAGAGGAGATTAATACTACAATATGTTACATCTGCCCCCAACTCACACACATGTCACAAGCTGCTAGCTACCACGCCATGTCTACACATGTATAAAAGCGCAACACTTTATACACCAGAGACTTCGCCATATATATATATATACTACGGATAATTCAAATCGAACTAATTGGATGTCCGACTCGGACCTATATGACATGACCGATCAATAAAAATACTCTAACACTCCACCTTTGTCATATATTCTATACATAACACTAACTAGATATCATATTCATAGAATACGATTCACTTTCAAGATGCCTTGGTAGTGAAATGGTAGACACGCGAGACTCAAACTCTCGTGCTAAAGAGCGTGGAGGTTCGAGTCCTCTTCAAGGCATAATATTGAGATCTCTTATTAAATTGGAATAAATTTGGCAGCGCATCACGAAATCTTGGTGATCTTCTCTATCTAATGAATGGGGAGTCCATTTTAAAATCGTCTGCCTTGCACCCCCAAAATATATATATATATATATATATATATATATATATATATATATATATGAATTTTTTATTGAGTAAATTTTTTTTGCTTTATCCTTTAAAGAAGGTTGCATTCTTTATTGATTAGATACATTATAATTTTTCATTTTACTCTATTTGATAGAAATTATTGATAATATCACAACTTGTTAATCAAATTAATCATATTTTTTAAAATAATTAAATGAGTTAAACATATTTTAAAAAAAAAAAAATATATAGTCTACTACTTTATTAGTAACTCTATTTATAAATTATGTTATAAAAAAACGCAGCACTTTCTATCTTACTTAAAACATATCAGCATTTACCGTTACTATATTTTCTATTTAAATATTAATGATATATTGATATGTATGTTACAATACATTTATCAATCAAGATATTATACTCTAGAAAAATGAATTATTAAATAGATGCCAATTCCTTAACTTTATCCATTTAATCATTATTGTCATCTACCATGTAACCCTTAGAAGGATCATGATATATATAGGATTGGTCACAAATTAAAGGACACAAGGTTAGTGTATGCATGATGAGTGAGTCGCTCACCATAAATGTACGGATTTATAAGAAGATTTTAGACTTGAAAATGAAAAAAATGAATAATTCTACACTATTAGATAAAATTTTACAAAAGATAAATCGCTAAAAAATAACTCACAATATTTTTTCTAGAATTTCATCCCAAGAGGATGACATGGTTCAAAAAAGTATGAAAAAGGTTAAAACGCGAGAAAAGAAGTTGATCCTAATCAACCTAGTGATAGCATAGAGGTGATCGAGAATGAAGCATCTTCTGATCATGAACCTTTGAGGATCTCCTACAAAGAATCTCTGCTCACGCTGACTGGTCCAACAATAGTTGAATCCTCACATCATTTGGAAGATGTGGAAGAAGACGACTCTGATCCCAAGAGCCGGTGGTATAAAAATGATTATGATAATAAAAAGGAAGCGAAACCATTTGATCCGAGTCCAGTCATACCGATTTCTAAAGATGAGTTTGATGAATGGTGCAAACCGTGGCATGTGGTACTGATTGTAAAAGTCTTGGGCAAACGTGTAGGTCTAGAATTCATAGAGCAACGTTTACAGAGAGATTGGGTCAAGAAAGGTAAGATTAATGTTATTGACATGGATCGTGACTATTTTTCGGTTCATTTTTCAGATGAAGAAGACTACTCGCATGCACTCATGGAAGGACCCTGGATGATTGCAGGACACTGCCTCATAGTTCAGAGATGGAGATCATTTTTCTTATCTTCTGAGAAAGTAGTGGAGAAGATTGCTGCTTAGATACGCATTCCAAACCTGCCTATTGAATTATACAATCACCGATTTCTCTGGAGGGTTGGGTCCACTATCGGAACTATGCTCAAGATTGATCGCACTACATCAATTCACTCGAGAGGCAAATTTGCAAGACTATATGTGGAAATTGACCTGATAAAACAACTTGTTCCTAGAAATTTTGTTCTTGGATCAATTCTCAACATAAAATATGAAGGCCTACACCTTATTTGTTTCCATTGTGGTAAATATGGTCATAAGTCTGAGCAATACTCGGAGCTGCTAGAGGTGGAGGTGGATCACCATGAGAGGGTGGGAGCTGGAGAATCAGAGGGAATCGAGAAAGATAAGGGTCCGAAATTAATGCTAATCATGAAGCTAATAATGGATGTTCAAATTCTTTCCAAAAGGAGAAAAAATAATCAAGATCCACCCAATTTCGGGCCTTAGATGATGGTTAGGAGGCAAATCTAGAGAAAATCTGGGAAGGTTGTGACACACACGAAAAGATTTCAAAATGGGAAAGAAAATATGAAAAATATGGAAGGTAATACTACTAGCACGGACCAACAATTAAAAAAAGGATCAAGATTTAATATCTTGAATGAAGATTCTTCGAAAGACTTTTATGAGGAAGAGATGCATGAAGATCATGCCTATAAATATATGCAAAGTGGGCTTAATGCCATTGTAGCCCAAAAAGATAAAGGTTCACCTAGTCATATTGAAACCAAGATTATTAGGCCTGGTGGTGGGAAAAATCTACAGGGAGCAAAAAAAATCAATATAACAAAGAATGGGCCAAATAGCCAAGTGAAAAATAATAAGTCCAAGTCAAAACATATTGCTGATCCTAAACCTAAGCAAGCATCTACGATAGAAATGCAAGTCTAGCCTACCTCCTCTTCTAGAAATTCGGAGAAAGAAGCCATGGAAGAGATGATGCTCTATAATATGTGTATATTACAGAAAGAATAGAGAGAGTCCTTTGAGGCAACAAGGGCGTCCAAAAATATGCTTGAAAGTCATGTGGTCACAAACAAATTTCTCACTGCAACCCACAACTGTGAAGTGACGGCGATGGAAGTTCAGAAGGTGGTTAAACCACCGGAGAAACCACTGAATGAAGTCATAGAGGAAGTTTCTCTGAATTAGAATGGCGAGGACGGTGTCTCCTCTGACCAGGTGAGGGGCTCTGAGAGGGCGAATGCTCAATCTTGACTCGCAGTTTTTCGCCTCTTTTCTTCTCATTTTATCCATGAATCTATTAGTTTGGAATTGTTGATGAATAGATTTTTGATGGTATAGAATTTCACAAATGAATTCTCGTTGCAAGTATAGTTTCTAAACCAATCACTAATCCTTTCATACAAAAAGTTGTTTGTCACTAGTACAAACCCCTAAAATTTATAAACCGAAGTATTGGACCTCGGGTCGTTCTCCCTAGGAATTACAATAAAGTGTCTTGTTATTGGTTATGAGTTATTTTGGGGTTTTGGATAAGAAGCATGAAAAGTAAATGGCAATAAAAATAAACTAAAAACTATAAAAGGCTCTTGGAAAGGTGTGAGAACTAGAAGTCCTATCCTAGTTATCCTTCTCAATTGTGATGAGAATTGTTCATTGCTACCACTTAGTTAACCCTTACTAATTAAAGGAAAGTCAAGTGGATGAATTGACTTGAGCCACAAGTCCTAGCCAACTTCCAAGGAAAGACTAGCTTTAGTGCACTCCAAACCAATTAGCAATCTCTCCAATTATCAATCAACAAAGGAATTAGATAACTCAAGTGTCACTAATTACTCTACCTAGGCCAAGAGGAACAAAATCTACACTAAAACTAAAAGAGACATTTCAACAAACACATAAAGTGCAAGAGGAGTAAACATTATTAAATGCAAGAATTAAAGGAATCTACAACTACAAAAACAAGAGATCAACAATAGAAAAGCAAAGAAGACACATTTATTATGAATTACCTCTTATTGAATTGGAAGAATGTAGAAGGAACAATACTAGATCTACAACAAAGTATAAGAACAACATAAAGGAAATTACAACAAAGGAATAGAAGAAGATTGAATGTAGCAACAAAGAATTGAGAGATAGAAGTGGAAGAAAGCAAAGATTAAAACCTAGATCTAAAAACTAAACCTAATTCTAATCCTAATTCTAGAGAGAAGAGAGAGCTTCTCTCTCTAGAAACTAACTCTCACTACTAAACTAAGCTCAAACTAAACTAATGGTAACTAACTTCTAAAGTATGAAAAGTATGAAAAGTATGTTGATTCCCCTTCAATCCTTGGCTTAAATAGCATTAGAAATGAGTTGGATTGGGCCCACAGGGCTTCTAAAATCGCTGGCCACGTTTGCATTAAGTGGGTCATGTGCCACCATCGGCGCGTCCGCGTACCGTGCGCGTGCGCGCCCCTATGCGCGATGCAACTATGGCAAATCTTATATCGTTTCGAAGCCCCGGATGTTAGCTTTCCAACCCAACTGGAACCGCATCAATTGGACCTCTGTAGCTCAAGTTATGGTCGTTTAAGTGCAAAGAGGTCGGCTTGACAGCTTTCCGGTTCTTTCATTTCTTCATGAGTTCTCCAACTTTTCATGCTTTCTTTCTTCATTCCCTTGATCCAATCTTTGCCTCCTAAACCTTAAATCACTTAACAAACATATCAAGGCATCTAATAGAATCAAGGTGAATTAAATTTAGCTATTTTGAGTCCTAAAAAGCATGTTTTCACATTCAAGCACAATTAAAGGAGAATATACAAAACCATGCTATTTCTTGAATAAATATGGGTAAAAGGTGATAAAATCCCCAAAAATCAATACAAGATAAACCCTACAAATGAGGTTTGTCAATTGTCGTGGTGCAGGGGGAAGAACATTTTCTACTCTTATTAAAGATTTGATAAGAGAGTTTAATCTCAGTTTTATTATTCTCTTGGAAACCCATATTAGCGGGGATCGTGGTAAAAATGTTCGTAACAAGATTGGCTTTGACGGAAGCTTCATTGAAGAAGCCAGGGGCTAGTCCGGGGTATTTGGTGTTTGTGGGACAAGACAGTTTGGAAGGTTGAAGTGGTGATGTGCAACCATCAAATTGTTCATATGAAGCTCACTAATAATCTTTCAAAATCCTGGCTGCTTTTGGCAGTTTATGGAAGCCCGCAGAACGTGTTTCGTAAAAATCTTTGGAAAGATATCTACTCTTTAAGTTCCAATATCAATCTTCCTTGGTGCTTGTTAGGTGATTTTAATGCAACACTCCATGATTATCAAAGGAGAGGAGGTGCAAGGAATAACAGAAATGGTGCTTGCAAAGATTTTTAAGATTGTGTCTCTCAAATTAGTCTCCTAGATTCGGGCTACTCAGGTTGGCCATTCACTTGGAAACATGAAAATTTGGTGGAAAGACTTGACAGAAGATTGTGTAATATGAATTTGCAGATAGCTTTTCTGGAAGCCATTTTAAAACACCTTCCGATGCTTAAGTTTAACCATGCTCCACTCTGTCTCCATTTAACTAGCTCTATTCCACATAATAAAGGTAGAAGACCCTTTAGATTCATGGCAGCTTGGCTCTCTCACCCAGGTTTTAAAGACTTTGTGAGGGATAATTGGAATATCACTAATACTTGGTCTAGTTGTGTTGACAACTTTCAGAAAGTGCTCAGAACTTGGAACACTAATATTTTTGGAGACATCTTAAAAAGAAAAAGTACTATTATTCGTAGGCTTCAAGACATTGCTGCTAGTCTAAATAGAAACAAATTTTTGGATAATGTTGAAGCTAATCTTTGGAAGGAATATGAAGAAATTCTCACACAGGAGGAATTATTATGGTTCCATAAATCAAGGTGCAAGAAAATTGATTTTGGTGACAAAAATACTAAGTATTTCCATAGTATCACTATGGCGCGTAGGAGGAGGAACAAAATCACTTCTCTTCAAGATGATTTGGGTAACTGGATTACTGATAGAGATTCTTTGGAAAGAATGGCTACTTCTTATTATATTAATTTATATAAAGATGATAACCATGATTTTTCCTTTATCATTAATCAGGCTTTTCCTTCTCTTGATGATAATGATCTGAACCTTATTGGTGGCTCCATATCTCCCGAAGAAGTAAAGGACTCTCTCTTTAGTATGAATGGTCTCAAAGCTCCAGGGAGGGATGGTATACATGCGGTCTTCTATCAAAGTAACTGGGATTTGGTGGGGGCTGATTTGTACAGATTGGTTGAAGACATCTTCTCTCACCTTCATAAGGTAGGAGAGATTAATGAGACACTAATTACTTTGATTCCAAAAGCTGAACCTGTTTTCTCTCTTAAATAAATGAGGCCTATTAGTTTTTGTAATGTTTCTTATAAGGTTATTACCAAGTTGCTAGCCAGGCGTCTGAGAAGAGTGATGGAAAAATTGATTTCTCCTACTCAATGCAATTTTGTTCCTAGAAGGCACAGTTCAGATAATATTATAATTATCCAAGAAGTTATTCACTCAATGAGAAACAAAAAAGGAGTCAAAGGATGGATGACAATTAAAAGTGATTTAGAAAAGGCTTATGATAGGCTTAAATGGAGCTTCATCAGAGACACCCTCCTTGATATTGGTATACCCCATCATATGATTGATCTTGTTATTGCTTGTGTTTCAACTGTTAGAATGAGAGTGCTTTGGAATAGGGAGGCTCTTGATGAATTCTTGCTGTCTAGAGGAATTCATCAAAGCGACCCCCTATCCCCATACATTTTTGTACTTTGTATGGAGAGGTTGTCCCACCTTATAAATACAGCTGTGGAGCATAACTTTTGGAAGCTCATCTTAATAAAAAAAGGTGGACCTATTCTGTCTCACTTATGCTTTGCTAATGATCTTATTCTCTTTGTGGAGGCTAAAATGGATCAAGCTGAAGTCATTAAGAGGTTCTTAATGCCTTTTGCCAAAGCTCGGGCCAGAAAGTGAATAATGAAAAGACCCGTATCTTTTTCTTTGATAACGTTGGTAATAGTGTTCGAAGCGAAATCAGCAACACTCTCAATTCACTAAAACTTATGACCTTGGAAAATACTTAGGAGTTCCTCTCCTGCACACAAAAGTCAGCAATATTACATATAGTGGGATCATTAATAACATCAATGCCAGACTCAATGGTTGAAAAGCCTCTAATTTATCTTTTGCTGGAAGAACCACCCTGGTGAAATCTGTCATTTCCTCTATTCCTAGTTATAATATGTAAACTGTTTATCTGCCTTTTTCTACTTGTAATTTGATTGACAAAAAATGAAAAAATTTTCTTTGGGGTGATACAAAGCAAATTAAGAAGATCCACCTTGTTAGTTGGAAGAAAATTAGTAAGTCTAAAAATGCTGGTGGTCTTGGAATACGTCATGCCAAAGACCTCAACCATAATTTATGTTGAAAGTAGGTTAGGGTCTCATTGAAAAAAAGATACTTTACGGGAAAGAGCCATAAGAGCTAAATATAATTGTGGGAGTGATATTTTACCCAATATTACAAAAAAAAGAAACTCTTCTAATTTGTGGAAGGGCATTTGTGCAACATGGGATAAGGTGGCAGAGAATACAACTTGGAGAGTTGGTGATGGATCTCAAATCAGATTTTAGGAGTACAATTGGATGCCAACTATTGGGAGACTTGACCAACATGCAACTAAGTTAATTACTCATATTGATAATTATACAAATCTAATGGATTTTCTTGCTGTTTCAAGTGATTGGGATGAAAAGAAGCCGAAAGAATGTCTCCCGAAGCAAGTGGTGGACAACATCCTAGTCATATCTCTGCCCTCTCCTTGGAAGAACTCTGATCGTGTTGCTTGGGCGCCTTCTGCTGATGGAGCGTTTAACCTAGAATCAGCTTATAATGCTATTCTTGAGGAGCAAGCACCTTCTGATAGAGTGTTCGTTGGCATGGAGCTGGTGCGGTCCGGAAAGAATTAGAGCCTTCCTTTGGTTAGTTGCCCAGGAAGCCATTCTAACTAATATGAAAAGGAGAAGAAGGCATTTGTCAACTAATCCTAATTGTCCGAGGTGTGGTAATGTTGAAGAATCAACCATGCATGTGCTTAGAGATTGTACTCTAGCTAAAGAGACATGGAGACTTCTACTTTCTCAAAATAGTAATCCAGAGTTTTTCAACTTATCTACTAAGGATTGGCTCATTAGTAACTTGACAAAGGATAAAGAGTGAGCCATATATTTCGGTGTTACAATCTCTTCTCTTTGGTATAACCGCAACAAATGGGTCTTTGAAAGAGCTTATTCACATCCCGTAACTATCTATGAGTTGGTTAACATAAGAATACAGGAGATCCTCAATGTAATGAAGAAATTCAAAATTACAAAGAGAAGTCAAGAGTGTCTTATTAGATGAATACCTCATCTGGAACAATTTATTAAGCTCAACACAGATGGATCCTTTTATACACATAACAATAATGCAGCATGTGGAGGCTTGTTCCGAGATCATTTGGTTAGGTTTATCTCAGCCTTCTCTTGCAACCTTGGAAGTTGTTTAATTATGGGGTATTATTAAAGGGCTTCAAATAGCTATCACTAAAGGGATGTAACATATTGTCGTTGAGTCTGATTCATTTATGGCTATAACGTTTTGTAAAGAAGGGTGCCCTTCCATTCATCCTTGTAGTACTTTGATGGAAGATATTAAAATTTTGTCAAGAAAAATTCATAATGTGAGATGGAGCTATTCGCTCAGAAAAGCCAATTATGCAGCAGACCATCTAGCAAAGAAGGGGCAAAAACTTCCCTTTGGATTACACACTTTATACTCTCTTCCTTCTGATCTTATATCAACTTTATCTTTTGATTTGTTTGGATCTCTCAAATTGAGAGGATCTTAATTTTCTTTTCAAACTCGCGACTTTATTCTCTCTAACTCGTGTTTGTTCAAGTCTAATCGATAAAAATAAATTTGACTTCAGTTAATTCAATTTTATTATATTTAAAAACGTAAATTCAGATAATTTTATAAGTTAATATTTGAATTTGACAATCATACTTAAATAATATTAAATTGCTTATCATTTAAATTAATTTTATATTGGTTACGTCTCATCCACTATAAATGATATAAAATATTAGATTAAAAAAAATAAAAAGATTATTTTAACTTTTAATATTTATGTTAAATTTTAATTTTATTTCTAATATTTAAAAATATGAAGTATGCTCCAATTGTTTACCTCAGGTGGCCTTCAAAATACAAAACTTTCATGTTCAATTTAAGAGCCACTCCATGTGGCAAAACTAAAATGTATCATACTGGCTATGAGCCTATGATTTCATAAGTTTAATAAACATGTAAGGATTTGCAACAGAAGTACTTATGAAAAATCAATCGAAATTGAAGGCTGCATCATACTTGTAGGGGTGTTTGCGGTGCGGTTTGGTTCGGTTTTAAGAGAAAAAAGTCATTCGATCCGAACGTTTAATTTATGTGCGGTACGGTTTGAATTGGATGAACTTTTTTTGGAAATTCGATCCGATCAGATCCGATTACAAGCGGTTTGGATCGGTTTGTATTTGCGATTTTTTAAATAAAAAAAATAAATACATATAACAAGTCTCAACATCAAATTTTAAATAATCAACAATGACATATCAAGTCTTAACAATATCTTAAAAAGCCAACGATAACATAACAATAGAAATAAAATCATAGATTAATTAAATAAATAAATAAATAACATTTTGAACATAAAATATTTATTAAATAATAATAATACATGAATAATAGAAAAATATATAACAAATTGAACATGTTATAAGTATAATTATAAATATAATAATAAAATAATAATATTATAGTACATTGTGCGGTTTGGATTGGATTAGATCGGTTATGAAAAGTAGATCCGAAATTCGATCCAATCTAACGATTTGCAAAAAATAGAATCCAATCAAATCCGAATTAATACGGTTTTAATCGGTTTTCGATTTGATTTGAATTAAATTGGATAAACGGTTTAATTTAGATCGGTTTGAATTTGAACACCCCTAACCCCTGATACCTTGTAGTTATGATAACAATCATGAAACTTCAGCATGATGTCGCTAGCATGACTTTCACTTATAACAGAAAACGCTTGATGTTTTCTGGTCCCAAGGCTACCATTTCCACTAAAAAGCCCCATCCCAAATGCTACCCCACTGGCCAAGGCTCGAGGAACCTATGATACAGAGAATAATATGCATAAGCATATTTTATAATAAAAAAAGAAACATGTCTATGTATTATAAGCTAGTTCATCTTGCAGTGTTACTACAACTAATAGTCAAAACAACATAAATAGGACTCCCCCCTCTTTTGAGCATGGGATTCCACATTTCCTAAAAAATCTCAAAACTACTCCTGGTGTACATAGACTAATAGAATGAATAAGACTTTTAAAATGACAAGTTCTACCCAGACAAAAATGTTAAGATAAACTGACCTGAGTTACCCTTATTGTATATATGTTTGGATGGTACTCTTCATCAAACAAACTTGGAAACTTTTCTCTAATTTTGAGTCCAAGATCATATAATTCTTCCTCTCCTTTGCTAATCAACTTACCACCCTTGAGCCTTCCTTGCCAAGGAGATTTCCATCCATATAACCAGGAAGGAACTCTTTCCAAATGCAAATTTCGCCCTCTAGCATCCTTTATAAGATCTTCCTAACGTAACGACAAATTATCTAACTCTCTTATCCTTTTCTTTGTAGGAGAACGAGTTCCATGCCTTGCCTGGGTACATAAAGTAGCATTTTAATCCATCTGTACATTAGCTCAATATCCTCAATCACAAGAAGTTGGACATTCCATATAAAGATTAGCCCTTTACTCGACAATGTTGAACAATTTTAAAGCAAACAACATAAAAAGCTAAGAACACAAATGTAAGAACTACTATTATAAAACCAATATTGAAATGCAACATCCTTCATCATAATTGATAAATGAAACCATTATCCTCACATTGCTGAGAAATTTACCACGAGATTTAAGTGAGTTGGAACACATCCTTCAGAAACTTTAGAAGGTATAAAATTACTGTTTGCAATTTCTTTCACAGCACCATACATGGGAAACAAAATTCAGCAAGAAAATTTAATCAATCTCATTTGATAAGATCAACACATATGCAACAAAAACGAATTGGTAAAGCAATTTGTCTTTAAATACAAAATGCTGATCAAAATCAAACAAAAATAGATACCTTAATATGTTTCATTTCAAATATCAACACATAAAAGAGCGATTTAAAAATTGTGATTGGGAATTGAGAGAGAGACCTGAAAACAGTGGAGAGATGCTTGCAAACATTGAAAGCTTCTTTGGCGTTGAAGCAGTTGAATGCAGAAAAGAATATTACCAATAACAAAACTACGATAGGCTTCTTCATTCTCTTTGATTGCACTTTGCAGAACCCACCACCCATTGAATAAACAAACCTCCTTTTTGTTGCAACTTGCAAAAAAATTAACAGGTCCGGTTCGTTCCAATTTTGTTCAAATTTTGAACCAAACCAAGCCTTTTTCTCGTACATTCCAAACTCTAGTCAAATCATTTAAAGTCGGTTTATAATGGTTCAGAACCGGTTATACCAATAAACCGGATGATCCCAAATTGACAAGTTCCCAACACAAAAGTAGAATAAAGATTTGAAAATAAATACAGGCAGTAGAAGTAGAAGAACGGAAAAAAGTTAGAAAATTTATGTATTATAGACAAAAATTTATATTTTATATCGATAAATTTATATTATGTGCAAAATTTTGTGTGCTATGTTTTAAAAATTTGTGTGCTATACTTTAAAATCTGTGTACTCTCCAATGTTATCAAACCCTACTTTATTAGTAACTCTATTTATAAATTATGCTATAAAAAAGTGCAACACTTTTTATTTTACTTGAAATATATTAGCATTTACCAATGTTATCAAATCCGGCTCCATCTTATCGGTTCGACCAGAAACCTGGTCATTTGGTCACGTGGCCGAGTTGAATCACTTGTTAAACTGTCCATACAACAGACCCGGTGAATCCGGTTCGACCCGGTAGATTTTATGTGAATCCGGTGACCCGACCGGTTAATCCAACCCGGTCTGGGTCGTGTTTATTATTATTATTATTATTATTATTATTATTATTATTATTATGCTAAAATGGCATCGTTTCATGCCAACCTCCCACCCTGTTTGAATGAAGCAAAGAACCCTAAGCAATGTTCTGAAAATCGGTTCGAATCGGCCAGTCGAACCGGTCAAACCGTGAACCGAACCCAAAAACGATTCGGTCAATCAGCATAACCGCAAAATCTGAAAACCAGAATTGAATCGGTGAACCGGCCTGTAACCGGTCGGTCGAACCGAACCGTGATCCGGCCGGTTTTTTGGCTGTCAACAAAACGCTGCCGTTTCCAAGGTTCTGAAACCCTAAATGGCTAAATCAATTACCAAATTCCTAATTCCCTTCTCAGTTCTCATTCATCGAGCTTCAGTGAAGCTGCTTCAGAGGTGAGAACGCCTCAGTGCCTCACTCTCACACGGGTCGAGCCACCGCCGTCGAGCCACCGCCGTTGAGCCACCGCCGTCGAGCCACCGCAGTCGAGCCACCGCAGCAGCCGTCGAGAACTGAGAACGCCTCACTCTCACACGGGTCTAGCCACCGCCGTCGAGTCACCGCCGTCGAGCCACCGCAGCAGCCGTCAAGAATTGAGAACGCCTCACTCTCACCGTCGAGAACTGAGAACGCCTCACTCTCACCGTCGTCCCTTTGCTGTCTCCTACTCTCCCTATTGCATGTTCTGTTGAAGCCTTGAAGGTGCCTTCGAGCTTCCAGAGTTCCAGGTAACATTTTTTTTAGTTATGGTTGTTTGATTCCTGATGAGTTTGATTGAGTATTTCTTTGAATCTTTGATTTTGTGAAGCTCTGTGACAGTCACATGATGAACACCGAAACTGTAAACTTTGAAACTCTGTCTCCCAATTTTATTTTTCTTTGAACTGTGTAGTGTGAAACTCTGTGAACTGATTCAACTGATCCTGCTAAACTGAACTGTTAACTTTGGTTAATAATTGTTGTTTACTGATTACTGAAACTGAACTGATTGATTGTTGAAGCATGATTAATTGTTGAAGACTTGAAGCTGATTGCTTGAAGGGTGAAGCATGATTAATTGTTGATAGATTTTTTTTTCTTGTCTCTGTTCTCAGGAAATCATTCAGCTATCCTTTTTCTTTCAACCTGATGGTCCAGTGATTGGAAATGGCTCCTTTAAATCGTCATTCTTATTTCCAGGGTATGAATGAGTTTCTATTCCTTCATAACTACCTACATTTGTATGTTTTCTTTTGTTGTCATGTTGATTTTTGTTTATATAAAAGAAGAATTTTATCTGGGTCCACCACCGAAAGATAAGCTTCCCGAGATATATTCTCCTTTGTTAAACTTTTGGATATTGCCACTGATAATATATAATCCTGTTTGTAATATTTGTGCAGAATTCTACACAAGGTTCGGTATTGTTAGGGGCAATTTCGTATGGAAAACTGTCATTTTCAGAGGGGGAGAATAAAAATTCAGAAAAGCACCCTGCATCATATCAACTAATAATACACAAGGTTCTGTATTGTTAGTGATTAAATGTTTGTTCTAAACCCTGCTGCTACTGTTTTTTAATTTATGAGTATGCTATTTTTGAATTTTTGTTGTTAGATTTATTGATTTCAGAGTTTAGGGTGATTCATGAAATTGAGAATTGGATTGTTGGTACTTTTCTATATGTATACTTGTTCTATGTCTTGGTGTTGAGTCTCACAAATATTCTCAATTACTTACAGCTATGATTTCCTTCTTGAATGAGATTTTATTTTTCCAAAAGAAATCATAGAAGATTAGAGTTGTGGATTTTTTAATTGAGTGATGAGTGTAAAGTTGAAGATGATGATGACAAAAGTGCTTGGAAACATATATTTTAAGAGTGTTTTAAATAATTTTTTGAGTTTATATTATTTATATTTTATTTATTATTTTATTATAAAACGGTTTTTTCGATTCAATCACGGTCGAACCGGTTGAACCTGTAAACCATTGAACCAGTAGCTAGAGCGGTTCGATGATCGGTTCGGTTTTTAGAACCTTGACCCTAAGCCACTAATCCGAGACTCTCAGTGCCGTGGACCCACCCCCAACCCCAACCGGCTTCGCTCTCTGCTCTCTCGAGCTCGGCGTCGACATTTGGCAGCCCCTTACCCTCACCTCGCCACTCTCTCGAGTTCGGCGTCAGCAACCCCTCACCCTTACCTTGCCATCTCTCGTCGCTCCCCTCATCCGTCAGTCGTCAGTTCGTGACTCTCAGTCTCTGGGTCTCTCACCTCGTCTCTCTCTCGGTCTTTCATCGTGACCCTGCGTAGTGCGTTCGCTTCGTCGGAACCAGTGAAGCAATATCTGCTCCCTCGGGTGCTGGTGGTGGTCGTCTAATCAACCAGGTGAGCTCCAGTTTTCGATCCTGTTCTTTCTCTAGTTCAATGTTGATTTCGGTGAATCTGGTGGTTGTTGAATGTGGGTGTTGCTGTTTTATTTAGTTTTTAGAGTTGTTGTTGCTGTTCTTTCTCTGGTTCAATGTTAATTTCGGTGAACCTGATGAAATTTTAGAGTTGTTGCTGTTCTTTCTGTTTGTTGAATATTGATTTTTTAGAGTTGTTGTTGGTGAATCTGAGCAAATTTTAGTTAGAATTGTTGTTGAATCTGATAGTTGCTGCTGTTGTATTTGGTTTTTTAGAGTTGATGTTGAACCTGAGAAAATTTTAGTGAACTTTGGTTAAATAGTTAAATTTTTTGTTAATTATCATTAGTGAACTTTGGTGGTGTTGCTGTTGTATTTGGTTTTAGAGTTGTTGAATTGGAGAGAATTTGAGTTAAAAACTTAGAATTGTTATTGAGTCTGGTTAATGTTGCTTTTGTATTTGATTTTAGAGTTGTTGAACTTGAGAAAATTTGAGTTAGAATTGTTATTGAAAACATAAGAACTTATTTAGCCTAGTATAAAAACTTAGAATTAACTTTTTTTTGGAACAAAACCACAGAATTATTTTTATAGATATTAAGAACTTATTTAGCCTAGTATAAATGAAGTTTGAATGATATCTCCTATGTACACAGCACAAGAAGTTGAGCTTATAATAACTATCATTTATTTTTTCTATCTTATAAGATCAGAAACTAATTGTAATACGCTTAAATTACTACTGTAACTTAATACTAAAACATAAATTGTTGTGTGGAACCGTAAAATGAGCATAAGCATCTAGTAATAAATGATTAAATAAAAGTTACATCTTTATGAAACTTCTTTAACTTTAAAAACATATCCCTTAATAGTAATAATTGTGGTCTTGTACTGTTTTGTCGGTTTCCACAAGAAAATGTTTCAGTAGTCACGAATCTTTGGTAAGAGTCTTATTAAGACACATGGTTTTGACTAATTCACAAGATCTCCGGCACAACTTGCACAAGAAAATGTCTCCCTAGCTAACATCATGCTCTTATTTTTTGCATCACTTTCTTTGACTTATTATTATTATTATTATTATTATTATTATTATGATTATTAACAACAATGAATCTCATGTTCTAAGGCGATGCATACAATGTTCAATTTAATTAGTGCAGAGAATCAAATAAAATTTGGTAACTAAAATGATAGGTTTTAGTTCTCATCAAAAGCATTCAAGCACCAAACATAATTTCACTGCTAACTAAAACATCACAGCATTGAAAATTTGAAATTGAACAAAGAATTAACATATTATGCAGTAACAGCACTAGCTGTGCAGAAAATCTTGCTTACTTTTTCTCTTTAATATGATCAATTACATCAATATATCAGTCACCAAAACTTCACTATACATAAATAATAAAATATAAAATAAGAAAGTTTGAATATGAAACAAACACCAGAAGACACAACTCAAAAGAAAGAAAAACAAAAAAGATTGGATCCAAATTCCAAAAACAATTGGTTTCCAAGAACAATATAGTTAAATGTTACCAAAATACTATTATGATGAAAACTAGTAGCAGCAAATTGGGCATCTAATTAGTCCATTTTCATTCCAATCAGGGCAACGCTTGAATCCACAATCACCAACCTCATCACTATCTTGTTCTTGTTCTTCATCACCATCATCATCATATTCATAGCCTTCATCATAGTAGATTTTGCAGCTTCCTCATAACAGCTTCCATTTGTTGAGACACTTCACAAATGGCAAGGAGTTGGTAAAGTATGCAGTCACCCGATTTGCCACTTCATTTCTCTCTTTAGAAAGGCTTTATAAGGAGAAAGGAAATATGAGAAGCATGTTCACCTCGGATAAATGGGTAAAGAATAAGTTGTAAAAGGAGGTAAATGGGAGGGAGGCAACAAAGATTGTTATCATGCCCTCCTTTTGGAATCATGTCAAGTACACCCTTAAGATCATGGGCCCTCTTGTTCGGGTGCTTAGACTTGTTGATTGGGAGAAGAAGCCACCAACGGAATATATTTATGAAGCAATGGAGAAGACAAAGGAATGCATCATAAAAACATTTCTTAATGATGAAAGCAAGTACAATGATGTTTTTAAAATCATTGACAATAGAAGAAATTGCCAACTTCATCGTCTGTTGCATGCAGCTGGTCATTTTCTAAATTCCGAGTTGTTTTATGACAATCCTTGCATTGAGATGGATTTAGAAGTTACAAAGGGATGGTTTGAGTGCATCATTAGATTGGTGTCAAGTCAAGCTATGCAATAGAAGATATTGGAGGAGCAAGCACTATACAAGACCGGCTATGGACTTTTTAGATCAGATTTTGCAAAATGTCAAAGAAAAAAGATTTCATCCGGTAAGATTGTTATAAATTTTACAAAGCTTTATAAATTTAGTTCGATTAAAAGCTTAGACAAATTTATTTTAATTTTATAGCATTTTGGTGGCAGACATATGGGCATGAAGCTCCAAACATGCGAGACCTTGCTATCAAGAGCTTGAGCTTGACTTGTAGTGCTTCAGGATGTGAGCGCAATTAGAGTATATTTGAGCATATTCATACTAAAAAAAGAAATAGACTTGATCATGAAAGGATGGAGAGTTTGGTCTTCATAAAGTATAACCAACAGCTCATAGAAAGGTACAACCTTAAAGATGAAGTTGACCATATTGCACTTAATGACATTGATGAGTGTAATGAGTGGTTAGTTGGAGAAATTAGGATTGACACCTTTTGAGATGCTAATAATTAATGTGGATGATGATGCTGATTTAGTTCATCAAGATGACAACACTTTGAGTTGGAACCTTGTGTTTGAAGCAATGGGAGGACATGAGCCTACGACAAATACTAGGAGAAGACAACAAAATAGGAAAAGAAAGGAACCTGCAACTACAAGGGGTGGTGCAAGTAGTGGACCAAGTCAGTCTAAGGCTTCAAAAAAAGGAAAAGGAAAGACAGTAATTGTGGAGGAGGAAGAAGAACCAGAATTTGAAGATGAAGAGGATTCTGAAAAAGAAGAAGAACATGAAGAGGAGATTCAATTTAATGATACTGAATCAAAGGATGATGAGGGGGCAAAGGGACACGATAATAATCATGTTATTGGATGAATTTGATGAGAGCTAGAATGTAGATGGTTCATAGTTTTTATGTTTTGTGTCTTTTATTTTACGGCTTGCTTATGACTTTTGAGTTATGATTTGCACTTGATGTTATGTTTATTTGCTATATTTGCTACTATATTTGCTACATTAATTGGATGTTTATGATTAGAAAGTTGCTTATATAGATAGATTTTATAATTTATTATATTTACAATTTTTCTGCATATTTTTTTGTACATATATGTGTATTTTTTTAGGTAATCCGTCATTTTCTCCATTTTCCGCAATGCCATCCGCTATAACTTTATGGCGGTTTTTTGGCTCACCTCCATAAGCCGCCATCAGCAATAAAAAACTATGGTAAGGAAAAGAATGGATTTTAACCGCAGTAATTATCGCCTTACTTATGAATCTTTTCAAAAACCAACATTTACTTATTCAAAATCCAAATTCATATTTCCATTATAAAATTTTGAAAGTTACTTAAACTGTATGAATGACCAACCTGTTCCAAGCATAGGTTCGTTAAGTCTATACTGAACTAGTTTGATCTTTCATATTTTACCAAGCCTTAACCATAAATCAATCACGGCCTCCAGCCCATCACATAATCAATCACAGCCTCTGACTCTAAAATAAAATCAATCAACAGACAAACCACCACAAGTAAATGCGCATATGAACCTTTACCAACTTACCAAATAATGGCCTCCGGCCCAAAGTAATCAAATCTCGGCCTTCGACCCAAAACAATATCAAAGCTCGGCCTTTGGCCCACATCAATATCAATTCTCAGCCTCTGGCCCAAAACAATATCAAACCTCGGCCTCTGGTCCACATATAATCACATACACGGCACCACACTCCAAACCAATAGGTCACAAGCACAAGCAATCAAACAAACAATTACACAAAGAAAGCAAGTACAACAAATAGTACAATTAGCAATTAACATGATGTCAATTAGGCAAGCTAAGTAATCATGCAAATCCAAAAAACTGCAAATAAATGCAGTATGATGCATGTCTGTTCTACTGGCCATGAGCTCATATGTTGGTTGTGTTGCCAGACCCGACATAAGTAAGCAGGATTCACCACCGTCCTTACCCAAAGGTTCCACAAACAAGCGAGATTTACCAACTGTCCTTGCCCAGAACACGCAAGCAGGATTAACCACCGTTTTTGCCTATCACATTAGACCACGAGTAAGCGGGATTAACCAACCGTCCTTACTGGGTATCTCGAACAAGCAGGATTAACCACCATCCTTGCTCGGGTTACAAACACAAACAATGTGCAAGCGAGATTTACCACCGTCCTTGCCAATCACATTAGTCCACGAGTAAGCGGTCCTTACCAGGTACCTCGAACAAGAGGAATTGACCACCATCCTTGTCCGGCACAAATATCAGTCAATGCACAAACGAGATTAACCACTGTCCTTACCGGAGAAGCCATGAAAAAGTGGGATTAACCACTGTCCTTGTTTTGGCATATCTCAGCTCAGTGTGCAAGCGAAATTTACCACCGTCCTTGCCACGAGTAAATATCAATTCACAGTAAAGTCTTTAATCAGTTTTTGAAATCACTAAGTTTATTAACCACACACTCATTCAGTTTACCAATTCCTTCATCTCGTGAGTAGGATAATACACCATCCTCATTGTGGGCAGGACAAGGTCACCATCCCCACTTAACCCTGAGCAAGTGGAATAAAGTCACAATTCTTGCATCTTACCCAGGCATGTATCATATCAATTAAACTTATTTTTTTCATCAATTCATCGTTAATCATAGTCTCTAACACATATCTCAATCAAAGTTTTCATCATAAGCCTCGCTTAATTCTCATCCAATTTCATGTCATCATAACCAAAAACCCCTTTCATTTATATTCGAGTAATTCAAATTCATGAACTCTGTGAGCGGGACAAAGCCACTATCCTCACTGTGGGCGAGACGAACTGCCATCCCCACAACATTCCCAACATCCTCTTTAACAAGTTTCATATAGAAAACTCAGTTTAATTCATTAAAATCCAACCCTAGCATATATAAAGTCTTAAAACAATTTATCAGAGTTCATATGGGGTCAAAAAAGCTAGTCAGATAGGCTAAAACAGTCAAAATCAGCATTTTCTAAAAAATAGGACAGTTGTGCGTACCCACGAGTTTACTTTTGTGCATATGCGCGGGATGTGCACGAAAAGAAGTCAATTTTGAATTTTCGAAAATTTCAAGTCATGCGTATGCATGATTCTACCCTTTCGCATACACATGAACACACGCACAAAAAATTCCAGTTCTGTAAAGTATGTCATGCGTACGTAGGACCCCAACTTTCTACAACTTCTGTAGAATTCAATTCTAGACCCTAATTTTTCAAAACTCATAACTTTTGATACAAAGTTCATTTTTCATCCATTCTTGGACTGTTTTGAAGATCTTTTAACTAGGTTTAATTTAGGATAGACTTCACTCAATTTCATGCTCCGAGCGCCAAGTTATGGCCTGTCGAAGTTGGTTAAAAATCCTCTTTTTTACCCAATTTCACAAAATGCTCATTTTGACCCATTTTCAAATCCAATTCAATTTTAAACCATTTCAAACCATTTATAAGCCTTGTCAACACTCAATTATCAATTTCCAACTATTCCAAACCTAGTCAACCCAATTCTAACTCGTTTAACATATTCTGTCAAACATACCCATTGACAACAACACACAACATTTCGCAATTCATCCAAAACTCATTCATTTAACAATCAATTCACACATGGAAATCACCACTTACCATGATTTACCAAATAGGGGATTCCTCACCTTATTGCGGCCTTAGGCCCAAACTCTCACATCAAACATCATTTAACTCAATTTCATAACTCATCCCAAGGCAATCTAAATCACAATTTATTTACTAATCAAACATACATTCTCAACCATTGTAAAGCACAACATTTACACTAATTCATCATTTAAGCACATCATCAATGATACATACCAATTCATGAGACTCGGATAATCACCAAAAATATAATTTTTATATTAATATCGATTTATAACAATCCTTGGTAATAAAATGGTTTCAAGAAAAATCCTAGTTTGTTGATGGCGATTTCCAACCACATGAATTTCCTTTATAATCCAACCCGAGCCTCGACCAAAGCTCCACACACCAAACCAATCTCCCAATTAACGTAATTTAATCAAATAACACCAAATTTCATACATTTCAATATAGGATTTCACATATAATGGGAAAAATAATGAAGGAATGTCCTCTTACCTTTTCTATCAGAACCTTGGGCAAAAATCTCGATAGGACACAAGATTAATCCTCCCATAAACATAAAAAATTGAAACTTCTTAACAGCTCAACTCCAAAAACGTGAAATTGAAGAGAATAGAAAATTAGAAAAGGAATTCAAAGTTTCTTACCACAATACTTAGACAGAATTGAAGAGGATGATGAGAGCAATGTGTGGTCATAAACAGCTTGTCAATCGAAGCTCTGGATTGGAAGTTATGGGATTTGAAGTTGATGATGAATAGTGACACTAGGGTTCACTTTCTTCTTTTCTCTCTATCCGAACTATCTCTCTCAAGGTGCTAAAATTTTATGAAGTTAGTGAAGTGGATGGGGTTTTAAGTGCTTTGGGTCATGGGCTTTGTGCCCGGTGAAGTTCCATTGCGATTTTTGCCCATTTGGCCCAACCTAAGGCCAAAATCTTTAAGATAAGTGTCCGGTTTTCGTTCTAAATATTGTTTCTTGTCATTCAAAAAACAAACTTCAAATCTTAAATAGCTCATATTTTAATTTTTAAAACTCCGGAGTCTTACGCAAAACATGTACTTTCCTTCCTCATCCTTATAGAAAGGTCGGGTTTCACTAGTTGGGTATACTTCGAAATAATAATTTTTGAAGTCGTGAAATGAGTCATCAAAAATGGAAAAAACTTTTCTACCCTGGATAGCTTGAAAAGTGGCCCAATGTTGTTTTTGGAACTAAAAGGTTTAGTTAGTTGGAAAAGGTAAAAAAAGATCCTAGGAAAAACAAGAAGATCAAACTCATGACAAATCAGTTGATACACCTTTATAAAACCCCAAAAATTTGGCTGGAATTGGGTCGGGGATACCTTGGTAGTCAACAAAACATCCATTTCAAAGTAAAAAAGGAAAGGTCACACCTAACTTTGTGAACAAACTTTCATACATGAACAAAAAATGCTCACTCGACGTACTATATCGGGCATAACAGATCCTTTCTTCGGGATCTCAAGCCTCTAGTATATAGTTTGCTTCATCCTCCCATTCCCTACAAATCCGATGTTTACGCCGGAACTCTTCTAACATCTCCTTATCTACTACTGACACAGCAGCTAAAATGGTGTTATCTACCCAATCTAAATCAGCAGGAATATTAGAGGGCATGCTTTGTGTTCCGGACCCAGTTCTCGGGTCCCCCTCGAATCAGCTACAACCCAGATACACCGGGCCCAGGCCACCACCACGGCCCGAACGGGTTCGGTAAGCATGACTACTTAACCGATATTCAAATTCGAATACTTCCCTTATCTCAGCTAACAAGATAAGATATGATAACGACTGCAAATTATATAAAGGGAGCCAAAGGCTCTCTTAGGTACGTTACACATTATCAAACCTCACCTATCTCTTGGATCCATTCTGACTTGAGTGTCAGAGTGTCGTTGTAGGTGCCACCGTCCAGCTGTTCCAAGAGTTCGACCCGTCATCATCAAGACTGGCCGGCCCCTGATCCCTCTCATAACTCGTATGAGTGACATCTTGTGCATTAATGCCATCTGTGGGAATCAGCTTAGTCTCAAAGGCATGATGGAAGAATTTGAGTAGCAATCCTCAAGGCATCACCATGAACCCAACCTGCAAAATCTGACGCATAAACCATGAAATATACTCCCCCACAACCCACGGGAAGGTAACCAATGTAGTGCACTGCCAGTAAATCTATGATAGACAACAAGCACGAGAAGATGGGATTCCGAAAAATACTAACAGCCTAGGAGAAAAGGCAATCCAGATAATTTAAGAGCTGTTTGAAAGGGGACAAACCTTGGAGGGTTGGATCGCTTCCAAAGAGCGATACCAGCTAGAACACACGAGTCAAGCAACCTCCCGGAGCCAATCATGGCGAGGAACTCAGAATGAGAAATCACCCAACCGGCGTCATAGAAAATGCCAAAATCGCAGCGTCTCCCTCAAACCAGAACATCGACGAAACAATGAAGATAGGAGGCACCACCAAGATCTTAAACGAACAAAGTGCGAACATATCATAATAGAAGCCACCCCGTTCACCGAGAAGATCCTAAAGGCCAAACCACCAAAAGGTTTTGACAAGCCACCTGACATGAAATACGACGGTACGAAAGACCCCCAGGAACACCTAACGGCCTTCGAAGCCAGGATGAACTTGGAGGGAGCCGTTGACGCGGTCCGATTCTGGGCATTCTTAGTAACCCTAGCCGGCCCAGCAATCAAGTGGTTTGACGCCCTTCTGAACGGCTTGATCGCAGTTTTTGATGATATCTCCAGGAAGCTCATGGCATAATTCACCACTATGATTGCAAAGCAAAACACCCGATCAGCCTGCTTGGAGTCACCTAATGATAAACCCCAATTTTGTGGTTTATCTTGTGCTTAATTTGGGGAATTTTATCAACTTTTCTCACATTTATTCAATAAAATAGCATGATTTTGTAATTCTCCCTAAATTTGCGCTTAAGTGTGAAAACATGCTTTTTAGGCCTTAAAATAGCTAAATTTAACTCACTTTAATTCCATTCGATGCCTTGATATGTTTGTTAAGTGATTTCAAGTTTAGAAGGCAAATATGGGATTGAAGGAATGAAGGAAAAGCATGCAAAGTGGGCTCATGAAGAAATGAAGAAACTGCAAAGCTGTCAATCCTGACCTCTTCGCACTCAATCGATCATAACTTGAGCTATAGAGGTCCAAATGAGACGGTTTTAGTTGCGTTGAAAAGCTAACATCCGGGGCTTCAAAATGATATAAAATTTGCCATAGTTGCTTTGCATTTAGAGATGCGTACGAGTGCATCACGCGCACGCTTCCGTGGATCAGCGTGACTCATTTTTGGCAAATCGTAACCAGCGATTTCTAGCTCATTTTGGGCCCAATTCAACTCATTTCTGATGCTATTGAACCCAATTATTGAAGGGGGAATGAACCAAGTAGTCATAGTTTAGTTTTCATCATATTTTAGGGGTAGAATTCTAGAGAGAGAAGCTCTTTCCTCTCTCTAGATTTAGGATAGAAATTAGGGTAAAGCTAGGTTAATCACTCTCAAATTTCTATTTTAATTCTTGTTTTGATTTTAATTCTCATTATATTTTAGTGTTCTATTGTCTTAATCTTCTTAGTTTTCCTTGTTAATTTCGTATTTTGCTCTCTTTGTGTTGATGAACCATTGTTGGATCTTGATTTCCTTTTAATGCAATTTTTTTGTTTCCATGTTTCTTTTATGTTGATCTTGATTGTTATTGTTGATTTCTTGCTTATGTTAGTTATGGGTTTCATTAATTCTTGCATTTTGTGATGTTTACTTTTATTGCATTCTAGGTGTTTGATGAAATATTTTCTCTAGTATTTGAGTAGTTTTCTTGACTCTTGGCCTAGGCTAAGGGAATTGGGTAAACTTGAGTCATTGGGTCTCATTGAATTGGTGATTTGAGAACCTTTGATGGTCAATTTGATAACCATTGCTACTAGCCTACTACTAAGTCAATTAGTAGCTAGGTTAGGACTTATGGATTGATGTTGATCATGCCATTTGACATACTTCAAGCATAGAAGTACACGTAATGAGCTTGGTTCCTCATAATTGTCAATATATGGTTTGTTGACAAGGATGGTGATCTCAATTCCTATGCTTAGCCAAGAGTTG
This sequence comes from Arachis ipaensis, assembly GCF_059453495.1. Taxonomy (NCBI): domain Eukaryota; kingdom Viridiplantae; phylum Streptophyta; class Magnoliopsida; order Fabales; family Fabaceae; genus Arachis; species Arachis ipaensis. The sequence continues at coordinate 34,983,818 of NC_142435.1, read as the reverse complement.
CTTGCCTTTCTTTATTAATTCTTGTCATTTACTTTCTTATTATTTACTTTTCTTGTTAACTACAAATCAAACCCATTGTTCTTCATAGCCAATAATTGACCACTTCATTGCAATTCCTTGTGAGACGACCTGAAGTTTAAATACTTCGGTTAATTCTTATTGGGGTTTGTACTTGTGACAACCAATATTTTTGCATGTGAGGATTCTTTGTTGGTTTAGAACTATACTTGCAACGAGATTTCATTTGTGAAATTCTAAACCGTACAAGAAACCAAACATCAAAATGGCGCCGTTGCCGGGGAATTGCAATGGTGCTATGTTATTGGCTATTGAATATATGTTAATATGCTTCTTTGATAGTTTTTGCTTGTTTTAGGAGTTAGTTTTTATTAGTTCTTATTAGTATTTGTTTTTATTTTCTCTTGCCACTATGAATTCTCATCATTTTGGCTATGAGTTTGGTTCAAATTATGTTGTAGGAAATAGAAGTTTCAATGAGGATGTGCATCAAAGATGGAACAATCAAAGGTGGGAGGAGCCTCAAGGGATTGATTAACCTTCTTGGCAACCACAACCTCCGGATTCTTATAGGTATAATTCAAATCCTAATGCATATCAATCTAATGGATGTGGTGACCCTTATTGTGATTGTCAACAACCACCACCATATGCCTATGAACCACCTCCTCAACATAATTTTGAACCACCATACTCACAAGCCTCATACCACCAACCACCTCCATATGATCCCAACCCATATCCACCATACCAACCACCTTGTGAACCATATGAACCATGTGAAGAACCACCCCAATTCAACCCCCAATACCCTCAAGAACCACCACCTCCATATTATTACCAAGATGAGCCACCTCTAATGTATGAGAACTCTCAACCACAAGATGAATCACCTCCCATATTTGAAAAAATCATGGCCCAGCTTGCTAAAATTACTACTACCTTGGAATCATGGGACTCGTGCAACGAGCAAAGCATCTCCACGGATGAATGTGAGAAATCAACCGAAGAAAGGAGCATGAAGGAGATTTTAGAATCTCGACATGAGGACAAGGAGATGGGGTATGTCTTGCAACAAGCGGAGAAGGGAGAGATTGTTAAACAAGAAGAAGTGGTTGAAGAGCTATGCAAAATTGAACAAGAGGTGGATTTCAAGCTTGAGGACACTTCCACACCAAGTGATGTTGTTGATGATCTTGTGGAAGCTGTTGAACCTTCTTCCAATGAGCTTGAATTTGGTGTTGAGGAGGATAATGTGCAACCTCCAAGGCATATTATGAATGAGGAAAGATTGGAAGAGGATGATCAAGAGGCAAGCTCCACCAATGAAGAATGTGTGGAAGAAGTTGGTGGGTAAAAAATTGAAGTTGAAAAAGCTTGCTAAGAGGTGGAGGTAGTCAAAGAAGAGAACAAGGGAGTGGAACTTGCAAGATCATTAGGACCATCCCTTCTTAAGTCACCATCCAACACAACATTCAAGTGGATAAAATTCTTATCCCTAAGCTTTAATTTCTCACTTGAATATGGTTTGCTTGAGACGGATGGGCAACTTAGAGCTCTTTGTGGAGTCAAGAGTAGGAGAGAATTGGTTAGTGGGTGAAAATGCCAATCAAGGTTTCTTATGGTTGGAAGCTTAAAGTCTAAGTGCAATGGTTGGTATAGTTCTCAACTAAAGGGGTCTAGGAAGATGCTTTGGTGTTTGCTTGAGAATTCGGATCACTTCTAACCCAATTGGAATTGTGATGATCAACTTGAAGATGGGTGTAGAAACAAGATTTGGGATCCGGGAATATATGAAGATCAATTTTGGAAGCCCTTAGCTTGTGTGGAACTTCATCAAAGTTTGGTGCCATTGATTTTGAATTTTGGAGCTTACTTGAAGTCCAAGCATTAGTGGAAGTTTCAAGATGAGTACAAGCATAAGCCACCATAACAATGAGCCTTCCAAATGTCCAACTTAAGGACTTAAACTAAAAGTGCTAGGTGGGAGACACCCCACCATAGTAAACTCTTTCCATTCTCTTGTATATATAATCAATGAATGTATTGAGTTGCCATTATTAGGTAGTATTCTTCTTTGCATATTCTTGTTTATTTGGTGTTTTAGTTGTTAGCTTGTTTGATTAGATTTTTGCCTTAAGTTGTAGAGTAGTTGTTGTTGAGTAGTGATAAACCCATATTTTATGATATATTTTGTGCTCAATTCAAGTGATTTATTCAACTCTTCACTCACTTATTCATGTAAATTGCATGGTTTTACTTTTCCTTCCTTATTATGTGATATATGTGAAAAACATGTTTTCTATGCTTTAAAAATAATTATTTTAATTACCTTTTATTACCATTCGATGCCGTGATTTGTGTGTTGAGTATTTTATCTCCTAAGGCAGGAATGATTTAAAGGATGGAAAGGAAACATACAAAAATGGAAGGAAAGCATAAAATGGAGTTTTTGAAGAAACTGGCAGCAACGCGAACGCATGGACGATGCGGCCGCGTGCCTAGCGCGAAAAGGCAGCGACGCGAACGCGCGCCTTGAGCAGAACGCAGATGACACGTACGTGTGACTGAAGCGAACGCGTGACAAGGAAAACTCCCAGATGATGCGACCGCGTGACCCACGCGGACGCGTGACAAACGCCACGCACCAGAAACTGCAGAAAATGCTCCCAGCGATTTCTGAAGCCCTTTTTGGCCCAGATCTAAGTACAGAAAGCACAGATTAGAGGTTATAAAGTGGGAGAATGCATCCATTCACGAGAGGCCTTCGATTATTCATTTTTCACAATTTAGATGTAGTTTTTAGAGGGAGAGGTTCTCTCCTCTCTCTTAGGTTTTAGGATTAGGATTCCTCTTAAAGGATTTAGTATTTCAACTCTTTATCAGGTTCAATATTTCTTTTACTTTATAATTCTCTTTTACTTTCAGATACTTTAATGCTCTCATTTAATTACTTATGTTGCCAAATTGGCTTATGAACTCTTTATGTTTAGATTGATTTTCTTTTATTAATGCAATAGAGGTATTTCAGATTTATAATTTAGCTCTTCATATTATCGGCTTTAATTGATTAATTGGAGACTCTTGAGTTATCAAACTCATCGTGATTGATAATTGTTACTTTTGCTAATTGAATCGAATTCCAATAACTATAGTCTTTCCTTAGGAATTGACTAGGACCTGAGGATCAAATTGATTAGTCCACTTGACTTTCCTTTGTTTAGTAAAGGTTAATTAAATGGGATTAAAATCCAATTATCATCGCCATTGATAAGGATAACTAGGATAGGAATTCCAGTTCTCATACCTTGCCAAGAGTTTATTTTACAATTATTTATTTATTTTACTTGTCATTTAAATTACTTGTTCCTTACTTTCAAAACCCCCAATTTACAAATTTCATAACCAATAATAAGAACACCTCCCTGCAGTTCCTTGAGAAGACAACCCGAGGTTTAAATACTTCGGTTATCAATTTTTAAGGGGTTTGTTACTTGTGACAACCAAAACATTTGTACGAAAGGATTTTCTGTTGGTTTAGAAGCTATACTTACAACGCGATCATATTTTTACGTTTCTTTACCGATAGAAAACCCGATCGTCAAAATGGCGCTGTTGCCGGGGAGCTGTAAACGTGTGCCTTATTATTGGTTATTGTAAATATTTTTTTTACTTGTTTGTTTGTTTTTGTTTTTCCCTTTTATTTCTATTAGCTACTATGAATTCTCACCCCTCTCGCTTTGAGTTTGGTTCTAAATTTGTTGAAAGGAGTGGAAGTTATAACAGGAATATGCATCAAGGTCTAAGCAGTCAAAGATGGATGGAGCCAAGAGGATCTGATCAACCTTTTAGGCAACAACACCATCCAAGATATCATGGGCAAGGACCATTCTACAATGCATACCAAGATGATAGATATGGTGGACCTCCTGGTAGTTACCAACAAGCCCCACCCTGTGCTTATAGATCATCCTCTCAACATAACTTCGAACCACCACACTCACAAGCTCCTTTTCACCATTCACCACCGTATGATCCTTATTTACCCCAATTCCAATCCAATTACTCCCAAACACCACCACTTCCCTATGTACCATGTCCATATCCATCACCTCAAGAATCACAGGCTCGCCTCAAGGAAACAGTAGATTAACTTCATACAACCCTTCATCAGCTGGAGCAAGCAATAAATTAATTATCTTCCAGACGTTTAGACACTCAAGGAACTCCAATAGCTTCATGTGGAGATTCTAATGACAAACGTAGCATGAAGGAGACACTAGAAACCCCAGTGGGCAGTAAGGAGCATAACTTTGTTCTGGAACAATTGGAGGAAGCTCAAATTATCCAAGAAGAAGAAGTACTGATTGAAGATTTAGGAGATGCTGAACCTCCATGGGAATCCAGAGTTGTGGAAAATTCCGTCAAGGACGTTACAATTGATGCTAAGAAGGATAGTGCACAACCCCCAAGGCAGGTATTTTATGAAGAACTAGACGGTATAACCCAAGACGCAAGTTTCCTTAATGATGATAATCACAAGTCAAGTTCTCTTAGTAATGAACTTGCATCTGCAAGTGAATTCTTTGAGCTAGAAGAATCTTCCCCGAATGAATACGAAGATGATGTTGAGGTAGATTTCTCTCAACCTTCAACATATGACTTAAGTGACGAGGAAGACATAGAAGACTTTGATCAGGACGCAGTTGCAGTTGAAGAATTTTGTAAAGAAGTGGAGGAATTCACAGAAGAATACAAGGGAGTAGAGCTTACAGAACCACTGGAAACACCTATCCCAAGGCCATTACCACCCAATACAAGCTTCAAGTGGGTACAATCCTTAACCTTTATCATTACTTTTCCACTTGAATATGGCTTGCTTGAAACAGATGGCCAGCTTAGAGCTCTCTGCGGCTTTAAGAGTAAGAGGGAAATGGCTCGTACTCAGAGCTGGTGTACAAGGTTCAATAAGGTTCCACGCTTCAATTCGAAGTACAAGGATTGGTATCAAGTAAAATTGAATGGGTCTCGGAAGATGTTTGGTCATCTTGGTGAGAATACTACTTCTAAACTGCCCGGATGGAAAAATATAGGTCAAGACAAAGGCGGATTTAAAAGCAAAGCTTGGGATCCTAGAAAATACTCTGACGCCCAGAAATCTGGGCTGGAATCGTGCGGCTGGTGTGTGTTTAGGACAAAACAGCCCACGCGTTCGCGTCCCTGACGTGAATGCGTCACTTGCAAAACACCCATCCCACGCGAAAGCGTGAGCGACGCGTCCGCGTCGCGTAGATAGTATGGCACCCTAAATGGAGACAGAGAGTTGCACTGAAACGACGCTGGAATTGTGCGTTTAGCACAATTTTTAGCGACGCGGTCGCGTGCCTCACGCGACCGCGTCATTCATCTTTTACCCATTCCATGCGATCGCGTCAACCACGCGACCGCGTCAACCACGCGACCGCGTCAACCACGCGACCGCGTCAACCACGCGACCGCGTCAACCCTATTTCACCCTAGCCACGCGATCGCGTGCCCCGCGCGTTCGCGTGGATTCAAATCCATTAACCCCAATGACGCGAACCCTAACCCCATCGCGCCCTCATACCCCCCTTCTTTTTCCTCTCTTCTCTGCAACCCTCCCTCCTCCACCACCCAACCACCAACACCCCCAGCCACTACCATCGACCACCGCACCACACCCAACCACCCAGACCCACCGCGACGCCTACCCCCTCCTTCTTCCTTCTCCCCTCCTTCTCTTCCCTTCTTCTCTTCTCTTCTTCCCTCCACCACCGCTATCCCCACCGCGACCAGCCACCACCACCACGCCACCAGCGCCGCCTCCAAACCACGACCCTCGCCCCCTTCTCCCTTTCTCTCCCCCTCACCTAACCCAAACCCTACCCGAACCCCCTGCCATCGAACAGCCGCCCACTGCCGCGCCAACCGCCCTTCACCGCCGCGTCAGCACCACCACCAACACACCTCTGTCATCTCTCTGTTCCATAAATTTGTTCTTCCACACACCAGGTTCCTCCAAATGCCACTTTTCTTTCATTCATAGTTAGTTGCATATTTTTCAGTTTATGTTCAAATTTAGGCTAGTTAGAGATGCATGTTTGTAGTGGATTCTAAGTGGTTAGGTAGCTAGGATGTGGTTAGTGGATTTAGGCCTGATAATTGCGCCGTACTTGTTGCTTGTTTTACCTATTCTGCAATTTTGGTCTGGCTGTGATGTTAATACTGTTCATATGCTGTTCTTCACTGTTTCATGCTGCTGTTCCATTGCTCTTTCATGTTCATATTACTTGTGTCTATTTGCAGCTTTATTTTAATTTATATGAACTGTTCTGCTTGCTGTTTATTTCCCAGAAACATCCAATTTTAGTCGGAATGCTGCCCAATTTTCTGCAAATTGTTTCCTTCTCATTCATGTGTTGGTTTTGGCAATTTTGAATTTTGTATTACTTAGCTTTTACCAAACCAATTCATGAATGCACGGGCCAGCATTCTTATTCTTTTCGATTTCCTGGTTAATAAATTGCATTATTGATGATTAGATTTTAATTTTTTGCTACTCATGCATCTATATGATTATCATCAACAACCTGATTTCCTTGCTTGAATGTGAGTTGACTGTTGTTTAAAATTGTGAATTTATTATTACTTAGGAACCATTTATCATGCCACTCACTTTAACATACTTTCTCCTAACTCACTGATTTCCACTTTCTAACCTCTTTTTCAATCCTAACCAATCTAACTTTCAAACGTCTCTTTTTGGTTTTTAACTATTTACTTTAACTTTCTAACCAAGGCATGATTATTGTTTTTCCTAATTAACATGAATTCTACTTATATTACATTTTGGATTGTGATTTTTCATCTCGACTTCTAACTCAATTACAATCCATGATGCACATATATTTAACTCATTTCATTATTCTACTGCTCTTTTGCCACTATGCGCTTATATTGTTATTATTCTATTTGCCTACTTGTTTTCCTACTTTGTTCTTTACTTATATCCTGAAATTTCTGCTTTTTAGGATGTCTGACCCTCAACGAAAAGGAAAAGGCAAGGTAACCACTGGTAAAAGGAAAAGAGGTGAATCCTCTATGTCTATCTTGGACATTATGCATGATGACTCTTGGCGGGAAAAGCACTTTATCCCGCAGGAGGAGGCTGACCAGCTCTTCCCTGCCAATGATCTGGTAAAATTTGCAAACAGATACTGTGAGCTGAAGTATCCAGTGTTTGCCACCTCCAGGAACCTGTACCTAGAGAGGACTCTGAAAATTCCAGAAGTACTACAGCAGTACACCTCCGATCAGATCAAACAAAGAGGCTGGTTCTTCTTGGAGAGAAACCTGACAGAGGTCAATGCTTCCTGGGTAAGAGAGTTTTACTGCAACTATTTCAAGACTTCCCTGGATGTAGTGCACCTCAGAGGGAAACAGATACTGGTCACTGAGGAAGCCATTGAGGATATTCTGCAGCTTCAGCCTAAGTCAGATCAGCCTGACGGTTACCAAAAGGCTGAAGAGGATATGCGTTTTCTGAGATTTGACTGGGATGCTGTTAAGCAGAGGATAGCCCTTGATCCTACTATCCCATGGGTCATGGGAAAGAACACAACAATGCCTAAGGGAATCAAGCTGATGTATCTGAATGATGAGGCTCGACTCTGGCACTAGATCCTGAGCAACTTTGTTATGCCGAGCACTCATGAGACGGAGCTGCCTGCTGCTATGATCACCCTCCTCTGGTGTGTGATGGAGGGTAAGGACTTGTATCCTCCACGATTCATCCGGTATTACATGGCCAGGGTCCATGTCAGATGCACTCTCCCTTTCCCATATCTGATTACGCAGCTCGGCCGTCGAGCTGACGTGCCTTGGGAGCTGGCTGATGAGAAGCCACCTGCTGCAGACTGCAAGAAGATCATTCCCCACAGCAGGAAGTTTCAGGCTTTAGGCCACAGACCTCCATTCCTTACCGCTTCTGGTGAGGCAGCCACATCTTCAGCTGTCCCTTCATCATCCACTGCTGCACCAGCCCCACCCACTGCACCTCCACCTGCCTTGGAGCCCGTTTACCACCTCGTGCACTACCTATTTCAGCAGCTGAACCAGATGGAGCGCCGCAACCAACGGCGATATGAGAGTTCTGAGCATCGCAACAAGCGACGCTATGAGCACCTCAAGTTGATAATCTGTTCTGGCGGTGATATCCCCTCCGAGCTTGACACACCATCAGAGCCATCTGAGGAGGAGGCGGACGAGCATGAGGATGAGATACATGCACAGAGAGAGGCTGCGCAGGCAGGACCGGAGCATGCTGTGCCACAGTAGGAGGAGTCACATCAGATTCAGGCCACAGACCCAGAGATCCCTCTCCAGTCAGCACCTCCACTGCAGCAGACAGATCCTCCTACCCTCATCCAGTTTGCAGATCCTCAGGCCACCACCGAGACACCAGCAGCCCATCCTTCCGGTGATGACACTCCTTCACACCCAGCTTGAGTGAGCATCGAGGACGATGCTTTATATTAAGTGTGGGGAGGTCGCCATCCCTAGCGTATTTTTTGGTGAACCACTACAGACTCTTTTTATCTTATTTTGTTTATTTTTCTGTATTTTTATCTTTATTTTTATTTTTATTTTTCAGTACTTATACATTGTTCTTTTGCTATATTTTTACTTTATTTCCGCATTTTGCACTTTAGTTATATTTTAGCCATTTAGTCTAGTTTGTAATTCTAAACTTATTAGTTATAGAATATGTGGATTAATTAGTATAGTTTACCCTTTTAGCATATGATAGTTTGGTTTAAATTGAAAATAAAAAGGAAGTAAACTAGAGACTTTAGTAAATCAAAACAATCCACACACCTTGTATATATAGCATTACATGTTAGTTAGTTAACAACATTTCATCAAGGAACAACACTGAGATTTTAAGGACCACCCTAAGATTTACATTGAGAATAATGGGAACTCTTAATTTTTACTTGCATGACATGTATAACTTGTAAGGCCCAGAACTTTTGAAAAGTCTTATTATGATCAAGTCTCAAAATTATATAGTTATTTATAGCCTTAATTTCAGAGATTATTTTATTAAGGATAATTATGGCAAGTTTTGATTTATTGAACTTGAGATAAGTTATGATTATTATCCAATTTTATAATTATTGGATTATTTCCTATATTCAAATTATAAAGTCAATAGTTGTGAAATAATAAGAATTTTATATGATTTGGACTAGATAAGTAATATTTTAAATATTAATACTGCTACTTTGGAAAAATAAAGGGGTTTAATTATATTATTTCTAATTATTTTGATTTGGGTATTTTATGGAAAATAATTTGTGAAATTGATGAGCAAATAGTATTTTCTATATACATCTAGTGTTGGATTTAATTTGGGTTTCAATTACTATATTATTCTCAATTTTATGTGAACTTACTATATTGCCCCTAACCCTAATTTACACACACACACCCTCCAACCTATTAACCTAGCCGCCGAAAAATCCCCTTCCCCCAAACCCAGCAGCCACACCCCTACATGTTTCCCTCTCACCCTCTCAGCGATGCCACACACACAAAAGCATGAAAGAAAGAAACAGGAAATTAGGAATGGAGACTGATCCAGAAGGAGAGAAGGAGAGGGGTAAGGGCTTAGCGCTGCCGGCTGGGTACTGCCGCCGTGACTGCCGGACTGCCGCACGCGAGGAGCGCTGCCATCGAAGCTGCCCCGTTCATCCCTGCCCGGTCACGGTTCTGCCACCCATTACCCCATTCCATCGCTGGAGATCTCGGAGCCGCTGCTCGTTGCGCCGTCCTAGTCGCCGCCATTGCTTCCATGTCTTCCAACGGCGCTGCTATCGCCACCATGAGTCGCGGCCAGAGAGGAAGCATTGCAGCAACTGAATCCCGAGAGGGACACGTTCACGAGACGGGAGAGAGAGCTGCGGGGAGAGGGAGGCCGTGCGTCCCGTCGCGCGTCACTGCTCAAGGACCGCTGCTGATCCGTGCTGTGCGAAGCCAACAGCGCTGTTCTTGCCGCCGTTAGCGCCGCTGGGGTTCCGGCCATCACCGTCGTTGAGGGAACTCACCGGAGTCGTTGGAGGTTGTCACCGCTCTTTGTGGTTCTATGTTGAGTTGCGCCGGTAAGCCTTTGCGGCCGGAAAATGCCCCTGCTGCCGTCGCTGGAAAATTCTGCCGGTAAGGGCCTTGTCATTAGCCTCCATCCTTTTGAATTCCGAGAATATTATGGTCACTGCATGTTGGTTTCAGTTATCGTGATTGGAATTCGTCGCCGCTGCCGCTTGAGGTGGCTGCCGGGCTGCCGCCAAACCGGTTCGGAGACCGCCGTTGCTTTGGTTCAGCCGTTTCTTTTTTGGTTCGGTAAGCATTTTCGGTTTGAAAGTCTTTTGGTTACTATTCTGTTATCTCACGCTGAGGTTTGTGGCGTTAATTGCTATACGATTGAGTTTCGGTTGTTGTATGTTGCGATTAGAGTGTTGAGACTGTTGCGAAAGTGGCTTGGAACTGAGGTTTTGGCTGCCGGGATTTTGATTGTTGATCTCGGGTCGATGCAAAAAGGATTATGTGACGCGTTTGGGTTATGGAATTTACGTTTTGAGGTAGGGGCGCTTTCCAAAAACTATAGTTTATTATTGGAATTATTACATATGGGTACTGATGTGAGATATTGTGTACTTGGTGATTGTATCTGCCTTATGTATCAATTGATTGACTCGAATGACTATGGATGTTGGTTTGGCAGGATTGTTGTGTGGCTTGTGAAATGTAATGTTTGAAGTTGATTCTTTAAATATTTGAAATGAGTTTAATCCGTTGAGGATTGGTTTGAATTGAGTCAATTACTTTGATGATGTGAAAGATAGAATGTTCTTGAAATTCAGCCTGGGTTGCTTTAATTGCTCTGGCTTTGATAAATGATTTATTGCTGAACCGATTCTTTAAAGCTTTATAAATGAGTTAAATCGGTTGATATTGAGTTGATTTTTGAAATGGTTTCCTTGAGGTATGCCATTGAGGCGACTGTTGGATTTAGCTTGCTTTTGAATTGATTTCTGGTTTGAGCTGTTGAAAAGGAATGAGAAACGGTTTAGTTGGGACTCGAACCGGGTGGCAAAAGTCCAAGTTTTAGGGGAGGTGTGATGAATGGATTTTTGACGGTTTAGAATTTCACTAATGAAATCTCGTTGTAAAGTATAGTTTCTAAACCAATCACTAATCCTTTCATACAAAAAGTTGTTTGTCACAAGTACAAACCCCTAAAATTTATAAACCGAAGTATTTAAACCTCGGGTCGTTCTCCCTAGGACGTACAATGAAGTGTCTTGTTATCGGTTACGGGTTATTTTGGGGTTTTGGATAAGAAGCATGAAAAGTAAATGGCAATGAAAATAAACTAACAACTATAAAAGGCTCTTGGCAAGGTATGAAAATTAAAAGTCCTATCCTAGTTATCCTTTTCAATTGTGATGAGACTTGTTCATTGCTACCACTTAGTTAACCCTTACTAATTAAAGGAAAGTCAAGTGGATGAATCAATTTGATTTCTCAAGTCCTAATCAACTCCTAAAGGAATGACTAGCTTTGGAGGCTTTCAAATCAATTAGCAATCTCTCCAATTATCAATCAACAAAGGAATTAGATAACTCAAGTGTCACTAATTACTCTACCTAGGCCAAGAGGAACAAAATCTACACTAAAATCCAACCAAGCATTTCATCAAACACTTGGAAGGCACAAAAGAAAAGTATAGTAAATCAACAACAAGAATGAAGTCTAACAACAATTATTGAAAGGGATTAACAACAACAATCAAGGAAATCACAATTATCATGAATTGCCTCAAATTGCATTATTGAAAGAAAACCAAGGAACAACAATATATCCAAAACAAAATGAAGGATTACAATTATTAAAGCACACATCTAGAAAGAGGAAGAGGAGAAGATTAAGAATTGGTAAATGAAAAGTGAATCAAAGCATGAGTTAAACCTAGATCTAAGAAGAGAGATTAACCTAAACCTAATCCTAATTCTAGAGAGAAGAGAGAGCTTCTCTCTCTAGAAACTAACTAAAACTAAAACTAAACTAATGGTAACTAACATCTAAAGTGATCAATGATCCTAAGTGATGAATGATTCATCCCTCCTCCTTAATCCTTCATCCTTTTATTCCTTTCCCTTAGCAATTTGGCGCCAAAAATGGGTTCAGAAAACCTCTCAAATCGCCAGGCACGTGTTGCATTAATGAGGTCATGTGCCATCATCGGCGCGTGCGCGCATGGTACGCGTGCGCGTCCCTGGTCGATTCTGCAATGTGCGCGCAAGCGCCTTGTGCGCGTGCGCGTGCATGGCTGACTTTGCTTCTTTGACTTTTTTATGCTTCTCTCCACTTGTATGCTTCCTTCCTTGCTTCCTTTGATCCATGCCTAGTTTCAACCTGAGGTTACTAGCAAACACATCAAGGCATCGTATGGAATCAAACAGAAACTAGAATTCACCAAGATAAGGCTTAAAAAGCATGTTTTTACACTTAAGCACAATCATGGAAGAGATAACAAAATCATGCTAATTCTTAGGCTAAATGTGACAAGAGGTTATCAAAATGTTCTAAATTCAAGGCAAAACAAACCGTCAAATTGGGGTTTGTCAAGGTGCTGCCGAAATTTCTATAAAATCCGAGTCTTTATTGAAATGTTGTCTGGAAAATGATGAGTTAAAGACTTCTACTATTTTATTTGAATTATCGAGAAAAGGATTATTCATGCTTTCGAAATGAATTATTAAAGAGGAAATTGTGATTTAGTCTTGCTTCTTAAGAAAGGCATGGTATCTCTTTCAGGAGAAAGTTACTTAGATGAAACTTATGTTTTTAAGCTGCTTTAAATGTGACAAGGGCAATGCCTTTGGATTTGGCTTGAGGGTTTCAATTAGAGGAGTTTTCAATGACTTTGAAAGAACTTGAATGTCTCTTGACTTGTTTCATTTTGAAATGTTTTGAGAAAGGTTTTAAGTACTCTTTGAATTCTGAATTATTGCAAGACTAAAACAACTTTGAACAGTTGAAACGTTCTAGAATTTATCATGGGGCTTGAAGTCGGTTTTTGCCTAAGTAGAGGAAACGGATTTGAAAGAAGTGAATGATTACGTGACTCGGTTTGGCTTAGATCCTATTTTATTACTCAAAATGGAAAGCCAAGGTTTTAATGATTTTAAATGAAATTGGAAAATTGAGTTTTATTATTCTCCCCTAAAGACTTGGGACTCTGCCGATAAATTTTGTTATAAAATCCCATTGTGGAATAGGTGATTTTGAATGTTCCCAAAAAGAATCTTTAACTTTCCATGGTTTTGGAAGTTTTGGAAAGAGAATGCCGAGAGTGGCTTTGTTTTAAAAAGGAAACTCACTTTGAGTAAATTTGGCTTATGAGCCTGAGATGATTTGAGAAATGAGATCTTTAAAGCCAAGGCTAAAAAGAGTTGAAACTTGATTTCAAAGTGAAATGGCTTGAAAAAAGTGATTTATGGCTTAAATGCCGGTTTTATGAATTTGATGATGTTGAATGGTGGAAGTGTTGTTTTGTTGTGAGCCGGAATGGCCGTGTATGCTATTGAACTATGGCTGATTGCCGAATGAGTTGTGAGCCGTATGGATGATTATGAATTATGAACTTAAGCCGAAGGGCTGTATTTATTGATAAATTGGCTGGTTCTGGATTGAACCGTGAGCCGGATGGCTGAGATGAATGGTGATCCATGGTTGAGTATAAATGCATGTATGCAATTGAATGAATTGTGAATTTAAGCCGGATGGCTGAGATGAATGTTGTATGTGAGTATGCTTGTGTTTTCTCTCTGGTTGTAAGGGTGACAGGGCGCAGATACCCTCTAATGGCGACAGGGCGCAAATACCCTCTAATGATAATAAAGCGCAATAGAGAGACTGTGTCCAGGTTAGCTACCGGACACGTCGGGTTGGCTTGGTAACCGACATATGATATCATCAGCCACTAGGGACAGGCATGCATCATATGCATTTGTGTGACATTGGTTGGGTGTGCATATTATACTTGGTTTGCCTATGTGATTAATTGCTAACTGTTCTACTTGTAATAACTGTTTGTTTGTGCTTGAACTTCCTATCTGTGTTTGCATCTGGGACTCTGTTGGATTGTGGTGATTGGTTGTTGGTTGGGTTGTTTGGACCTAGGGCCGTGGTTGGAAAGAGATGAACTGATGGTTGATTTCGGTTTTGTGTTTCTGGTTTGGAATAAAATTATGAAAGGCTATTTTGGTTCCGCATAGATAAACCGTTTTGAAAGGCCTTTGAGTTTTTGAGAATTGAACGGTTCTTCTTTCCGAAAAGATTTCCGACTTTACTTCTATTGTAAACCGTTATTTTTGAAAAGAGGCATAAGACGGTTATGAATCACTGGTGCGGTTATCTTCACGTATCCTATTACAGTAATTCCCAAAAACCCTCTACTGAGAACCCTTTCGAGGATGATGTTCTCACCCCCCCTACATTTTTCCCTTTTCAAGATATGGGCGCAGAAGTTACGAAGAGCTTATTATTTTGTTGTTATGATACTCTGTATTATTTTAGTTATGGCTTATTGTACCCTCGCCTTTATCTTGATATAATCTGTAAGAGGGATAGGAATTGTATTGATTATTTCTTGTAATATTATTTATATATATATGTATGTATATATATGGATGTACTCTTTATGAGATGTTGCAAGTTGTATGGTATTTATGGATGTACGTTATCGAATGAAAGAATTTTTGGGAGTGGTGTTGCGGTTTAAAGTTTCAAACAGGCTCATATTTTAGTATTAAATAGTATAAAAGTCGTCGTAATGTCCGAGCTATCAGAGTTGCGCAGCCGGAAGCGTGAGCTTTGGTAGTTAGGGTGTTACATAACTGATATATGGTTTTTGAGCTGGAGAACACACAACCCTATGAGTTTTGAGCTTAATTGTATGGTTGCACTCAGACCATAAATTTCATTCCTGTGTGTTTTACCCTTCTTTTTCATTCTGATGTTCTTTACTTTGTTTTAATCTATATGTCCAATTATAGAATATAGATACATACTAAGAAATTATTGAGGCCATCATTTGAATTTTTCCTCACTTATCCCAAATTAGCCTACCTTGTGCATCACCCTTGTTAGCCCCCTTTGAGCTTTTTAATCCCCTCTTGCTCTATAAACCACATTACTAGTCTTAAGCAGAAAAACAAAATAAAAATCCCAAGTTGAATCCTTGGTTAGCTTAAGATAGAAATTGTGTATTGTTTAAGTGTGGGGAACTTTATGGGAACATGGGATGATAAAAACAAAGTAGGAATTTAAAAAGAATAAGATGTTTCAAAATAAAAATTTGGGAAGCATGCTCATGTGAAATAAAAACAATTGAATTACCATGTGCATTGATTTTAAAAAAATATATATTTTAATTTTTCCAGTATTTAATAAGGGGATACAAAAAATTCTCCATATGCAAAATAAAAAGAATCAATGCACATGGGACAAACTTAAATACATGAGTTTGCAATACAAAGAGGGAAAAAGTTGGGCAAAAAGGTTAAAGAAACTTTGATTTATAAAGTATGTATGTTAGGTGAGATCTTAGACTGATCAAGGATTCACTTATTAGCTCACTTAGCCTTATACATATACCCTCACCTTTACCTTGGCCCCATATTTATTGATTGGTTAGGCGAAGAACAAAGTTATAGAAAGTAAGGATAGAAAAAGAATAGAGTGAATAACCCAATAAACATTGAGTGATTAGAGAGTAAACACAAAATCCAGTGAGGGTTCAATAGCTCATCACCATATATCTCTGCTTAAATTATTAATTGTCTTGCAAGTTTGTGAAATATTTTTACCCATCTCAATTGTAAAAGTGCTTTAACATTATCTAAGGTTTGGCTATGCATATATGATTCCCTGAGGATATGAATTAATTTAACTACATGTAAGCTTTATATACAAGTGAATAACAATTAGAATTGCATGATTCATTTAGGTAGTTTGCATTTAGAATAGATTGCATTGCATGAGATTCCACCACTTTAACCTTACCTTACTCTTTATCTTGGATTTAGCATGAGGACATGCTATTGTTTAAGTGTGGGAAGGTTGATAAACCCATATTTTATGATATATTTTGTGCTCAATTCAAGTGATTTATTCAACCCTTCACTCACTTATTCATGTAAATTGCATGGTTTTACTTTTCCTTCCTTATTATGTGATATATGTGAAAAACATGTTTCCTATGCTTTAAAAATAATTATTTTAATTACCTTTTATTACCATTCAATGCCGTGATTTGTGTGTTGAGTATTTTCAGATCTCCTAAGGCAGGAATGATTTAAAGGATGGAAAGGAAACATACAAAAATGGAAAGAAAGCATAAAATGGAGTTTTTGAAGAAACTGGCAGCGACGCGAACGCATGGACGACGCGGCCGCGTGCCTAGCGCGAAAAGGCAGCGACGCGAGCGCGTGACAAACGCGGACGCGCGCCTTGAGCAGAACGCAGATGACGCCTATGCGTGACCGAAGCGAACGCGTGACAAGGAAAACTCCCAGATGACGCGACCGCGTGACCCACGCGGATGCGTGACAGACGCCACGCACCAGAAACTGCAGAAAACGCTCCCAGCAATTTTTGAAGCCCTTTTTGGCCCAGATCCAAGTACAGAAAGCACAAATTAGAGGTTATAAAGTGGGAGAATGCATCCATTCACGAGAGGCCTTCGATTATTCATTTTTCACAATTTAGATGTAGTTTTTAGAGGGAGAGGTTCTCTCCTCTCTCTTAGGTTTTAGGATTAGGATTCCTCTTAAAGGATTTAGTATTTCAACTCTTTATCAGGTTTAATATTTCTTTTACTTTATAATTCTCTTTAACTTTCAGATATTTTAATGCTCTCATTTAATTACTTATGTTGCCAAATTGGCTTATGAACTCTTTATGTTTAGATTGATTTTCTTTTATTAATGCAATAGAGGTATTTCAGATTTATAATTTAGCTCTTCATATTCTCGGCTTTAATTGATTAATTGGAGACTCTTGAGTTTTCAAACTCATCGTGATTGATAATTGTTATTTTTGCTAATTGAATCGAATTCCAATAACTCTAGTCTTTCCTTAGGAATTGACTAGGACCTGAGGATCAAATTGATTAGTCCACTTGACTTTTCTTTGTTTAGTAAAGGTTAATTAAATGGAATTAAAACCCAATTATCATCGCCATTGATAAGGATAACTAGGATAGGAATTCCAGTTCTCATACCTTGCTAAGAGTTTATTTTACAATTATTTATTTATTTTACTTGTCATTTAAATTACTTGTTCCTTACTTTCAAAACCCCCAATTTACAAAAGTCATAACCAATAATAAGAACACCTCCCTGCAGTTCCTTGAGAAGACGACCCGAGGTTTAAATACTTCAGTTATCAATTTTTAAGGGGTTTGTTACTTGTGACAACCAAAACGTTTGTACGAAAGGATTTTCTGTTGGTTTAGAAGCTATACTTATAACGCGATCATATTTTTACGTTTCTTTACCGATAGAAAAACCCGTTCGTCAAGTAGTGTTTTACTTGAAGTATAAGTTTTGTTTGCTTTGTATTTGAAAATTTTTCAAAAACCAAAAAGATTTGTTATTAAATTTTAATTTTAATTGTTTTAGAATTCTTGAAGATTAGGAGAGTGCCCTATTTCCGTTTTCATATGGAAAAAAAGGGGGGCCAGGCACGTGTACGCATGCCCGACACTTACGCGTCGATACGTCAATATGGCTCCATACATAGAACCCGAGAGTTGTGCGAACATCACGCGTACGCTGCGCGAAACGCACAGCTGCACCCACGCGTACGCATACATCACGCGTATGCGTCGATTTACACTCTCACCATCCACGCTCAAGCGTACAAGACGCTTACGCGTCGCTTGTCCACCCTGCGTCCCACGCGCACGCGTGAGCGACGCGTATCCGCGCCCTGTTTTTTTCTTCCCTTTTCATCTTCTTTCTTTCTTCTTTTTTCTCTCCTTCTTCTTTCTTTATACCTTTCTTCTTCTTTCATCTTCCTTTCTTACTTTCTTCCTCTCCTTTCAAAATTCTATTTTTATCAATTTTATTTTTCTCATCTTTCATTTTCTTTTGTTTATTACATTTGTATACTTTTATTCATTGCATTTTAATTTTGTTTTCATAGCTTGTTCTTATTTTTCTTTCTAAGTTTCTTATTTTAATAATGGTGTTGAATTCTCTTACTCAATTATTGAGAATTTCTTGGTTACTTTTGGTGCTTCATGACTTGTTTGGCATTAATTGTAATATTTGCTCTACACACAAGATTAATGCTTAGTCCTTCCTGACTCATGATCTCTTGTTTTTATACCTCATCATCAGTGAGTTAGGATGGGACCAAATACTCTCATGCTTATCACTAATTTTGTTTGTGTTAATTGTTGTTTGAACTTGATGCTCGACATGCTCTTCATGTTATTCACTTCATGCTTTAACCTTGTTCTTGCATCAAGTATTAGTTGGTATGCCTTAGCTTATATTGCCTTCTCACTTATATGTTGTAGCTACCATATAGTTGAGAACCTTACTCTTATTTGGCATTAGCCCCCACCTATGTTTTACTTGCTTTGCTATCTTTGTTGTAGGCTCAATTCTCTTTCTTTTTCTTTCCTTTTAGGTTGGCCACCAAGAGGAAAAGGATAAGCTTCAAATGGGGCAACAAACAAGTTCATGCGCACAACCTTTTGAAGGAGCTCATCAATTGTAGTAACCCATCCACATTGCTCTTCTTTGCATGCACCGAGGACGGTGCAATCTTTAAGTGTGGGGAGGTCGTCCGACCGACCTCCATGGGTAACAATCTCCTTCTTTCAACACCAATTCTTAATT
The DNA here is from genome assembly GCF_059453495.1 of Arachis ipaensis. Classification (NCBI taxonomy): domain Eukaryota; kingdom Viridiplantae; phylum Streptophyta; class Magnoliopsida; order Fabales; family Fabaceae; genus Arachis; species Arachis ipaensis. The sequence goes on along the minus strand of NC_142435.1, from coordinate 34,964,799 downwards.
TCCTTTGCTAGTTAGTTGTTGCATTGCATGATAAGTTGCATGCTAGTTAGAATTTGTACATATTTTTACCACTTTCCTTTTATGTTAGGACTACTTGGTTAGGGTGATGATTTCTTTTCCAAGAAAAATTGTTTTAGGGCACCCTACCAATTTGAAAATTTTTTTATTGAACTTGCTTGAAGAATTTATTTTGGAACATGATTTTTGAGCTAAGAACACAAGCATGTGAGTTTTGAGCCTAAGTGCGTGGTTACATCTTATAACCACTTATTTTCTATTCTTGCGTGTATTATTCTCTTTCTATGATTGTAATCCATGATTTGTTTGATTCTTTATGTCCATTATTCCATGTATACATGCATTTATATGATTGAGGCCATCATTTCATTTAGCTCACTTACCCAAATAGCCTACCTTTCATCAACCATTGTTAGCCAATTTTGAGCCTATTTAATCTCTTTTGTTTTTAATTGTAGCACATCATTACCCCTAAGTGAAAAACAATAAACGTCCTTAATTTGGATCTTTGATTAGCTTAGGCTACTGAGGATGTGTATCATTTGGGTATGGGAAATTTGGGACATTGGTTAAGGTAAAAGTGCATTTTGTATTTTTGTTGAAAATTATGGGATTGGGTACATGCTTATGCATTAAATATGTAAAACCGTATACATTGATAGGTTTGAATATACTTTTGAAAAAAAAAAGAATGTGAAAAAAAAATTTGTAGAAAAAAATAATAATAGGAAAAAAATAATATAAAAGAAACAAAAATATAAAAAAAAATGCAATAAAAAGGGGACAAAAATGCCCCAAAGTAAAGTAATAATAACAATGCATAAGGAATATGAATTGAAGAAAATGCATGAGTATGTGAAAAAGTGGGAATCATGGGTAGCTAGGCATTGAATTCGAATTGTATAGGTTGTTATATGTGTTTGGTGAGAGCTTAGGTTAATCAAAGATTCAAATATTAAGCTCACTTGACCATATGCATCCTTACCTTTACCCTAGCCCCATTACAACCTATGAATAAGACCTCATGATGAATGTATGCATGCATTGAATAATTGTTGATTGTTAGATGAAAGACAAATCTTGGAAAGCATGAGTAGAAGAGAATTGAGTGATCAACCCTATACACTTGAGAGAATAGAGCGGATACACGTCCGGTGAGGATTCAATGCTCAATTCCTCGTTCCCGGCTTTCATGAGCTTTTCTTCTTGCAAGTCTAATTGTACTTTATTTTGATATTCAAATTGGTGAGATTCATGAATCATCATACTACTTAGCCCTACATGTGCATATGTGTTCTTGGGGATTAATTTACTTTTAACCAAGTAGGTAGAATCATCTTGCTTTTAGTGCATTCATATAGACAGGTGCATATAGTTTATTTGCATTGAATAAATGTTCATACATGTCCTTCTTTATTCTTAGCATGAGGATATGCTTGGTTTAAGTGTGGGGAGGTTTGATAAATCCCAATTTTGTGGTTTATCTTGTGCTTAATTTGGGGAATTTTATCAACTTTTCTCACATTTATTCAATGAAATAGCATGATTTTGTAATTCTCCCTAAATTTGCGCTTAAGTGTGAAAACATGCTTTTTAGGCCTTAAAATAGCTAAATTTAACTCACTTTAATTCCATTCAATGCCTTGATATATTTGTTAAGTGATTTCAGGTTTAGAAGGCAAAGATTGGATTGAAGGAATGAAGGAAAAGCATGCAAAGTGGGAGAACTCATGAAGAAATGAAGGAACTGCAAAGCTGTCAATCCTGACCTCTTCGCACTCAATCGATCATAACATGAGCTACAGAGGTCCAAATGAGGCGGTTTTAGTTGCGTTGGAAAGCTAACATTTGGGGCTTCAAAATGATATAAAATTTGTCATAGTTGTTTTGCTTTTAAGGACACGTACGCGTGCATCACGCGCACACGTCAGTGGATCAGCGTGGCTCATTTTTGGCAAATCGTGGCCAGCGATTTCTAGCTCATTTTGGGCCCAATCCAACTCATTTCTGATGCTATTGAACCCAAGGATTGAAGGGGAAATGAACCAAGTAGTCATAGTTTAGTTTTCATCATGTTTTAGGGGTAGAATTCTAGAGAGAGAAGCTCTCTCCTCTCTCTAGATTTAGGATAGAAATTAGGGTAAAGCTAGGTTAATCACTCTCAAATTTCTCTTTCAATTCTTGTTTTGATTTTAATTCTCATTATATTTTAGTGTTCTATTGTCTTAATCTTCTTAGTTTCTCTTGTTAATTTCTTATTTTGCTCTCTTTGTGTTGATGAACCATTGTTGGATCTTGATTTCCTTTTAATGCAATTTTATGTTTCCATGTTTCTTTTATGTTGATCTTGATTGTTATTGTTGATTTCTTGCTTATGTTAGTTATGGGTTTCATTCATTCTTGCATTTTGTGATGTTTACTTTTATTGCACTCTAGGTGTTTGATGAATTATTTTCTCTAGTATTTGAGTAGTTTTCTTGACTCTTGGCCTAGGCTAAGGGAATTGGGTAAACTTGAGTCATTGGGTCTCATTGAATTGGTGATTTGAGAACCCTTGGTGGTCAATTTGATAACCATTGCTACTAGCTTACTACTAAGTCAATTAGTAGATAGGTTAGGACTTATGGATTGATGTTGATCAAGCCATTTGGCATACTTCCAGCATAGAAGTACACTTAATGAGCTAGGTTCCTCATAATTGTCAATATATGATTTGTTGACAAGGATGGTGATCTCAATTCCTATGCTTAGCCAAGAATTATTTGCCTTTCTTTATTAATTCTTGTCATTTACTTTCTTGTTATTTACTTTTCTTGTTAACTACAAATCAAACCCCTTGTTCTTCATAGCCAATAATTGACCACTTCATTGCAATTCCTTGTGAGACGACCTAGAATTTAAATACTTCGGTTAATTCTTATTGGGATTTGTACTTGTGACAACCAAAATTTTTACATGTGAGGATTCTTTGTTGGTTTAGAACTATACTTGCAATGAGATTTCATTTGTGAATTTCTAAACCGTACAAGAAACTGAACATCACCTAATGACAAGATGAATCCATGAGGAAGTACCTCGACAGGTTCAATGACGAGTGTCTAACGGTCGACGGGCTCACGGATTCCGTGGCCAGCCTTCTGACCAATGGACTCATGAATGAAGACTTTCGAAAATATCAAACCACCAAGCCGGTGTGGACAATGCATAAGATCCAAAACGTGGCAAGAGAGTACATAAACGACGTAAGCCAAGTCGTGGCCTCCAATAAACGGTACCAGGACAACATGGCACCAACAAACAACTCCTACCCAAAGAAACCTCAAAAGAGCACTTTAAGCCCGCTCCCACCAACTGGCCACCCAGAGTAGGGAAATTCACAAACTATACACCCATGTCAGCCCCAATTACGGAGATCTATCACCAGATAGCAGCGCGAGGCATCCTCTCGAAGGCACAATAACTGAACGAACGGACATGCAGCAACAAGAGTCTATACTGCGACTACCACAGAGGATACAACTACAAGACCCAAGACTGTTTTGACCTAAAAAATGCCCTCAAACAAACCATCTGAGACGACAAACTTCTTGAGTTCACCAAGATTATCCGGGAACCCCGACAAGCCCAATGTGAAAGATCACCAGAACAAGAAGGGGCAATCCCAGGATGATGAGACAAGCACACCAGGAAAGCCCAGAAACCAACCCGACTATCATAGTGAATGTAATTACTGGGAAAGATGCACTGAAAAAATCCAAGTCAATGCTGAAAAAAAGATCTTCGATGATTGCCATTACGTTCCCCCCGCCCCCCGATGATTGCCAAAATGGCACTTCAGCGAAGGACGTGTAACAACCCTGATTTTTGAGTACATGAGGTCTTTTCTGAAAGTACGGATTTCTCCGAAAGATCAGTAAAGGGAACACCTCTATTATATCATCAAGCATCTCAATCCTCATTATCATTATTTCATCCTTAATTTAGAACCTCCTATGAGGCAAGCTCGATAATGAAATCGCGAAGAACCTTGTTTTTGAACCGTATCGGTTGGCAGTTTTGATTCTGATTTTCGTAAATAGTCTCTGTTTGACGAACCGGACTCGATTCATGAGAGGAGAGAGATAATAGTATAATATTATCATTATATTAGTATTAGAAAATGATTGAATGACATTATAAGGTTACCTGGTCTGTTTTTGTTAAAAACAGAAAATCGGTTTAACCGGGTTTACGGTTTACTGGTGCAGCTTAGCACCAGCATTCTCTGATGAATTTAGCAATGCTAAGGCCTCATTATACATGTTATATTCTCATAATAAATATGTTACTAGTGTCATTTATGCTAGTAGCTCAGAAAATAATTTTTAGAGATGTTTTTACGAGTGTTCCGATACACTTAGTTTTAGTAGTTGTACACCAGAGATATTTTAATATTATTTTAATCCACCTCCAAGCCAACCAATCACAACTCACCTTACACCCCCAAGACCTCCAAGGATGTCTCATTTCATCATTTTGGCCGAAAATAACAAGAGAAAAAAGAGAGAAACTTTCATGAACACTTAATCTTCAAAGCTTGATTTCTTCTGAACTAAAACTCAAATCAAAACTCCGATTTCACCAAAATGATCCTCTCTTCTTTCTCTACATAACCATGTAACTTATCAAGGATGGAAATAAGGTGAGATGACTGTCTCCCTCCCATTTCAATTCGGTTGACAAGGAAAACCATGCAAAACATGTGTTTTCTTGATGTTCTTCCTTAGGAATCATGCTTAACTTGACTTGAGGGCCAAGAAACGTGAATTTCCAGCAAGTCTAAGGTGAGATATCTCTTCCTAACATACTGAGTGAGATTTGGTCAGTTGAGAGTTTTTGGATTTAAAGTTTTTCTTGATGTGATTTAGGAGGAAAAAGTGCTTAAGGACCACCTGAAAGTTTAACCGAATTAGGAGCAGCAAAACCAGGTAGGGATTGACGAATTTAATCTTGATTGATTGTGTTTGAGTTGTGTGATTATGATATGGTTTTTCTGTGCTTTAAATTGATTGTTTGTATGAGTAATTCTTGTTGAAATTTTGGTGAAAATTTGATGAAATTTGATGAAATTCAAGCTATGAATGTGTGTTCTTGTGGCTGCTAGAAAATGAAACCCTAGAGCTTAAATTGAGGTTCAATTTGTGTTAAAATCATGTAGAAAAGATGGGGTTTTAGTGGCTGGAAATTTATTTTGAATTTTGGTAAAAATCGGTTGCTGAAAAGACTGAAAAACGGGTAAAAACAAAGAAAGAATTTGAAGAATATACGAAGAACACGAAGAACACTTTGAGTGTGGTGAAGAACATTGAAGAACACCTTTTAGATCTTAGAAAGGGCAAGGAAGTAAAATTTTTGGTGTTTAAGGGGTTATATGGTAATTTCTGGAAGTTAGGGTGGTAAAAGTAGAAATATTAAAAGTTACGGGTGGTAAAAAGTGAATTTTAAAGGTTAAAAGTAAAAGGTAAGTTAATTTTCGAAAATTTAGTATTAAAATAATAAATAATAATAAAATATTAAATAATAATATTTAATTAAAAATAATATTTTAATAAAAATAATAAAATAATGCAGAAAAGGTAGTTTTCTGTAAAAGCTTTAGAAAGACAACTTTAAGTGCAGAATCTCATAATTACCTTCATAAAACACTTAGGGAGTGGTAATAACATGATAGTGAGGTAAAGATAAAGAAAAGATAAAAAGTTAAAGAAAAAATAAAAACCAAAGAAAAAATCTGTAAAATTTTAATGGCAGAAAAACAGACAGAGACTAGTGAACGAACTAGGGCAACTTAGTTAGTACTTGAGTTGCGACTAGGGTTAGGTGTTATATGAAAAGTTAAACTGTTTCAGTATAGACTTAATAAACCTATACCTGGGACAGGCTAGCTATTCATACCGAAATTTATATATGCTTTAAATACACATGTTAAACAGAGAAATCAGAGCAGAATAAAGTAACACAGAGCACAGAGTAACCAGAGTAAAGTAAAGAGATACAAAGAGAAAAGAATAATATGGTAAAGAGAAATGGTTTGAGCCAGGACATTGTAAAAGTGAAAGATGTAAAGTTTGTACAGTATGATTGAACAGAGAAAGAAAGAGGTACTGCATAAGAATGTGAAAATGATGATGAATAATGAGAATGATGATGAATGATGATAATGAGAATGATTATGTAATGATCTGCTACGTGAAGGCAGTCAGATAGATAGTGGTACGACCATAGAACGTTTTCCAGTGTTACACAACTATTGAGAGCTGTACCTGCAACTGATAATCTGGGATCACTTGCAGAGGATATTAATTCATACACGGCTAGAATGCTGCACCTGTAAGGCAAGGATTGCTTACAGAGAATATGATTTCAGACACGGCTGGAATGCCGCCACCTGTAAGGCAGAGTTTGCTTACAGAGGATATGACGCATACGTCGGTTAGTGAGAACTGTACCTATGCTGACTGGAAAACCATACCCGTTTCAGCTGCTTCGGGTTACGTCGGGAGCAGGTAAAAACTGACAGATGAGCTCATTACCTGCGCTATGGCTAGACATGCATCATACTTGGTTGCGCATTTCCTTTGTTATGATTGTGGTATGAATGTATGCTTTCCTTGTTTGTATTCCATTCTCTGCGCTTGTGTTATTTTCTTGTATTCTTCTGTTTGTGTTCTGCTATCTGTTTTCTCTATCTTCTCTACTTATCTGTGTTTTCTAATTACTGCTTCTTTGTATTCTTCTAATAGTCTGCTAAACAACATAGAATTAATGAACGTAACTAATAACCCCGACCCTACTAAGAACTCCCCAGTTCTTACCCCTTCTCTCTCCCTTCCCCCTTCAGATGGAAGTAAGAGTACCTTACCATAGTTCGCTGATGACCGTTCGCAAGAAGAGGATTCTGCTCTAGATAGTCTTCTAAGTCTAGGGTGAATATCGTTCTCTGATTATATGTATATACTGTGAGACCAGCCAACGTCTGCACCCCGTTCGTATGCGCACTTTAACCTAAATCCTGTGTACGAGATTCCTATTGTGTGGCTACTTCATGAGGTACCAGAGAGACGTCCTGTGGAAAAGTCTGATCATGCAGAGGAGTAGCAGATGATGTACTATCTTTTGATGACGTTCCACCTGACTTGAGTTTTGAAGACCTAGAACGTACTTTCCCTCGCTTTAGTAGTTTAGAGGGACTAGGTGAGTATCGAGTCTAGGCTAGCCTAGGTGCCAGCTTAGGGACCTCTTGAACAGGTCAGGACCTGGGATGTTGTATGTATATACATGTATATAGATATTATTTAGCTATATCTAGGGGTGTTCTAACTAACAGTCTATATTCTAATAAAGGCTGAATCACCGAATGTTTTCAACTACTTGTGATGTATTTATGTGTGGTTGTTTATAACTGTTTTATCTGTTATTATTTGTGAATTGATTATAAATGATTCTGTCTATCAATCTAAACATTTTCAAAAAAAAAAATACACCTCGCAAATTAACTACGCTTTTAACAACGAATCAGGCTCATATGATAAATAATAGATAATAATTAGGAAGACAAATTGGTAGCGCTCAGTTCCGGTATGAACTAGACATATTGAAAACTGGGTCGTTACAGGATGCCCCCTTCGTCATCTCAGCAAGGATCGGAACCAATGGTCAAGTAGAATCGGCCAATGGTCAAGTAGAATCTCAGCAAGTGATTCAAGGAATTCTTAGAAGGATTCGGTATCTCCCAGTGATTTAGTTCGGTGAAACACCCGCAAACCAATGATCAAGTAGAATCGGCCAATAAAATCATTATGAAAGACCTCAAGAAATAACTAGACAAGGCTAAAGGTTGTTGGGACAATAAGCTCCGATCCGTCCCTTGATCATACTGAATATCCCCCTAAACTTTAATCAGAGAGACCCCCTTTCGGTTAACATACGCCTTGAAGCCATCATTTCGATAAAGGTTGGGGATCCTAGTCCCTGAAGGACCATAGGAGGTAGGGGTGTTCAAAACCGATCCAGACCAAACTAAACCGATCAACCGAACCGAAAAAGCCAAAAACTAAACAAACCAAAAACCAAAAAAACCAAAAAAATATGCTTTGCTATTTTTATTGCGGTTCGGTTCGGTTTTTGATTCTGACAATAAAAATCTCAATCAAACCGAACCGAACCGGTAAGGTAAAAAAACCCTTAAAAAACCAAGCCCAGCCACCCCTAAATGAACATAACCTAGCTTACTGATGAGCGGATAATTTATACGCTTTTTGGCATTGTTTTTAGTATATTTTTAGTAGAATCTAGTTACTTTTAGGGATGTTTTTATTAGTTTTTATGTTAAATTCACATTTCTGGACTTTACTATGAGTTTGTGTGTTTTTCTGTGATTTCAGGTATTTTCTGGCTGAAATTGAGGGACTTGAGGAAAAATTAGATTCAGAGGTAGAAGAAGGACTGCTGATGCTGTTGGATTCTGACCTCCCTGCACTCAAAGTGAATTTTCTGGAGCTACAAAACTCAAAATGGCGCGCTTCCAATTGCGTTGGAAAGTAGACATCCAGGGCTTTCCAGCAATATATAATAGTTCATACTTTGGCCGAGTTTAGACAACACAAAAGGGCGTTGAACGCCAGTTCTACGCTGCAGTCTGGAGTTAAACGCCAGAAACACGTCACAAGCCAGAGTTGAACGCCAGAAATACGTTACAAACTGGCGTTCAACTCCAAGAATGACCTCTCCCCGTGGAAACTTCAAGCTCAGCCCAAGCACACACCAAATGGGCCCCGGAAGTGGATTTATGCATCAATTACTTACTTCTGTAAACCCTAGTAACTAGTTTAGTATAAATAGGACTTTTTACTATTGTATTAGACATCCTGGATTGTATTTTTGATCCTGTGATCACGTTTTGGGGGCTGGCCATTCGGCCATGCCTGAACCTTTCACTTATGTATTTTTAACGGTAGAGTTTCTACACTCCATAGATTAAGGTGTGGAGCTCTGTTGTTCCTCATGAATTAATGCAAAGTACTACTGTTTTTCTATTCAATTCAACTTATTCCGCTTCTAAGATATTCATTCGCACTTCAACATGAATGTGATGAACGTGACAATCATCATCATTCTCCCACAAACGCGTGCCTGACAACCACTTCCGTTCCACCTTAGATTGGATGATTATCTCTTGGATCTCTTAATCAGAATCTTCGTGGTATAAGCTAGATTGATGGCGGCATTCATGAGAATCCGGAAAGTCTTAACCTTGTCTGTGGTATTCTGAGTAGGATTCTGGGATTGAATGACTGTGACGAACTTCAAACTCGCGAGTGCTGGGCGTAGTGACAGACGCAAAAGGAGGGTGAATCCTATTCCAGTATGATCGAGAACCTCAGATGATTAGCCGTGCCGTGATAGAGCATTTGGATCATTTTCACAAGAGGATGGGATACAGCCATTGACCACGGTGATGCCTCCAGATGATTAGCCATGCAGTGACAGCGCATCGGACCATTTTCACAAAGAGGATGAAAAGTAGCCATTGACAATGGTGATGTCCTTACATAAAGCCAGCCATGGAAAGGAGTAAGATTGATTGGATGAAGACAGCATGAAAGCAGAAGTTCAGAGGAACGAACGCATCTCCATACACTTATCTGAAATTCTCACAAATGATATACATAAGTATTTCTATCTTTATTTTCTGTCTATTTATTATTTATTTTCGAAAACTCCATAATCAATTATTATCCGCCTGACTGAGATTTACAAGATGACCATAGCTTGCTTCATACCAACAATCTCCGTAGGATCGACCCTTACTCACGTAAGGTTTTATTACTTGGACGACCCAGTGCACTTGCTGGTTAGTTGTATTGAAGTTGTGAATGAAAAACGATTTATTAAGATGTGCGTACAGAGTTTTTGGCGCCGTTGCCTGAGATCACAATTTCTTGCACCACTTACCCCAATAACCCCAAGCCCCACCCCCAAACAAAGTACGAAACCTAGCCGCTCTCTCCCTAGGTCTTACAACCTCGCTCTCTGCACCTCCCAATGCCGGCGAGGGACCTTTCCTCCCACCAACACCGCTCTTCCACTACTCCCAAGACCTCCTCGCAGACAAAGCAGCCCCGCACACAGCCAGCCACAGCCAGCGCCTAGCAACCCAGGACCTCCCTCGCAAGTCGTACCCAGCAGTAGAACAGAGCATCCGCCACCTAGCACCATCCTCGCAAGTCGCACCAGGACCACCCACTCACCCAGCAGACACAGAGCACCGTTTCAAGTCAAATATGGAGCTCGAGCCACCGGGTCAGGTATGTAACTTGACTGAAATTGTTGTTCTGTTTGTTGTTCATTACTTCATCTCCAATTGCTTTAACTGCTTCTGGTTTGTTTTGTTCTGTTGAATTACTGAAACTGCCTCTGTTGTATTTTGTTTTGCTGTTCTGTTAAATTGTTGAATTACTTTTGAAGTGATTTAGTATGATTTATCAAGTCTTGGAGGTTCTGAATCTTGATAGGGTTAGATTGAAATCAATATGGTAAGCTAAATTTGAATAATGAGAAAGTGGAAGCAGATTTGAAGTATTAAATTACCTCCGTCATTGTATCTAATGATTTAGTGTATGTCATGAGAAACAGGATATTGTTGAATTAATTTTGTTGAATTACTTTAATGATTTTGTAAATTGCTTGATTTTGTAAATAGAATCTTGATTTCATAAATTGGTGCTAAATTTATTTTGTTGTTCAATGTATTTGTTTATACAGTTTGATGTTAGTTCAGGTGAAAATATGGGCGACACTAGATTGCCGCCAATTTCTCTTCCGAATGAATCAACAAGCATCAGATCTCCGACTGCATTTCCTACTGTTCCAGCTCCTCATAGAAACACAAGGAAGCTTACTAGTAGAGGCCAAGGAAAAAGGCAGGCTGTTGAAGAAACTCCTGTTGATGACTCTGCTGAAACTGAGACCAACGAAGGTAAGAGAAAGTCTTGTAGACCTAGGTCTTGGACATGGGATCACTTTACTAAAGATGAAACTAGTAATCTACAGTATCCTAAAGTTAAATGTAATTGGTGTGGGACTAGTTATGCTTGTGATACATATAAAAATGGCACCAGTAACATGAAAAATCACTTGTCGCAATGCAATAAATTTTCGAAGGAGGCATTAGATCCTACCCAAAAGATTCGTTGTTTTCAAGATGTGATAAAAGATGATAGGAAAGGGATAGGTAGTTCACTTTCTGCCGTATCATTTGATGTTGATCGTTGTAGACAAGCGCTTGCTAGAATGATTATTGTGGATAAATTTCCTTTTTCGCATGTTGAGGGGGAGGGTTTTCGTTATCATATGAGTTGTTTGCAACCCAAGTTTCCAATTCCTGGAAGGCTCACAGTTGCTAGGGATTGTTGAAAGCTTTATTTGAATGAAAAAATTAAGTTGAAGTCTATTTTTAATCAACCAAGTCAAAATGTTTGTTTGACAACTGATTGTTGGTTATCTGTGCAAAACTTGAACTACCTTTGCCTTACTGCTCATTACATTGATGCTAATTGGAAACTGCAAAAAAGAATCTTGAACTTTTGTGCTGTCAAGAATCACAAGGGGGAAACAATTGGTAGGAAGATTGAGAGATGTTTGTTGAGCTGGGGGATATCGCGGGTTTTTTCTATCACTATTGATAATGCTAGTTCAAATGATGTTGCACTTTCTTACTTGAAAAATAGAATGGAGGATTGGAACTCACATCCATTAAGGGGAGAGTTTTTACATGTTAGATGTTATTCTCATATTTTAAATCTTACTGTGAATGATGGGTTGAGAGAAATGTATGATTCAATTTTAAAGATTAGAAATGCAGTTAGACATGTGCGTGCATCACCAGGTCGTACTGAGAGGTTTAAAACTATGATTAAGGAAGCTAGGATTCTGAAAAAAGGCACTGTGCATTTAGATGTTCCTACCAAGTGAAACTCTACCTTTTTAATGCTTGAAAGTGCTTTGAAATTTCAAAAGGCATTTAAATGATTGGAGGAGAGAGATTCTGAATATGCTATGATGGCTGGTGGGATCCCTAAGTCTGAGAATTGGGAGAATGCAAGACATTTTGTCAAGTGTCAAGTTTTTAAAAATATTTTATGATATAACCAACAAAGTTTCTGGTTTAACATTTGTGATATCTTCTCAATATTTTAATGACTTTTGTAAAATATTGTCTATACTTAAGCATTGGTTGGGAAGCTTAGATCCGGTGCTTTCAAGAAAGGATGAGAAAATGAAGTCCAAGTATGATAAGTATTGGAAAAATATAAAAAACACAAACATGATGATTTTTATTGCAGTGGTTCTTGATCCTAGGTATAAGCTTCAATTGATTAAGTGGAGTTTTGAGAAGTTGTATGAAAAAGAAGATGCTGAATTCTTGACTTCAAAGGTGAATGAGACTATTTTCAAGGTGTTTGATAGCTATAGGCTGTTTGGTGGGATTGGTAACTATCAAAGATCTACTCGTCAATATCCTCCTGATATTGGGACACAAGAGCTTGATGCACATGAAACTTCTTTTGCTATGGAATTTGAGAAGGAAATGTAATTCAATGAGAGTGTTAACAAGAATGAGGTGGAGTTATATCTTATGGAGGCCTTAGAGAAGAGTGGCGTGCAATTTGACATTCTAAATTGGTAAAAAATAAATTCCACTAAATATCCAATTATTGGGCAGATTGCAAGAAACGTCTTAGCCATGCCAGTTTTCATAGTTGCTTCAGAATCGGCATTTAGTACTGGAGGAAGGGTGTTGAATAATTATAGGAGTTCTCTAACTTTGATGACAGCTGAAGCGTTAATTTGTACACAAAATTGGCTCCAAAACTCTCCAAAACTTGTTCTTGAGGAACTCATTGAGGAATTGGAGAAGTTGGAATTAGGTATGGTTAAGCTTAGACTTATAATTTTCTTTATTTTAATCTAGTTTTCATTTATATATATAATTTTTTATGATTGTTTCTTGTTTTATATATTTTTGTAGAAGTTGCACCCACACCTGACCCTAATGAAGAAGATTTTGGTGTTGAGTTTGATTGAGTACATCTTGTTATGGTATGAATTGTTCTCTTTATTATTAGAATGTATAACTAGATTAGAATGTTTTTCTACTAGTGTTATATTATTATTATTGTTGTTGTTCTTATCATGTAACTTCTTTTTTATTTCAGGTTGGTTTACGTTAAGAAGTTTAGCTGTTTTGTTGGAGAAGACGCCATATCTTGGCTATCTTTTAATGGAAATTTATTTTTATTTTCAGTTGTGTTGACTATTGAACTTTTAAACTTTTTTAATTGTCATATTTGAATTCCTTTTCTCGTTAAATTTCATTAGACCAAGAATTTGTTAGCTATTGTGTATTTGTGCTTGTCAATTTCGATGTTATGACTTTGTGAAATAGTATGGTAGTATTTTTTTTTTGAATTGATTGAAAAAACCAAACAAACCGAACCAAACCAAACTGATTTTAATTGGTTTCGTTTAGTTCTGATGGCTTCGATAAAAAAAACCAAACCAAACCGAACCGCAGTTTAATTAGACGATCGGATCGGATGACTTTTCTCTCAAAAATCAAACCAAACCGCACTGCAACGCCCCTAGTAGGAGGACACGACGACGTCGCAGAACGGGACCTCGTGGACAAAGTCAGAAGTAGGGGTGGAAAAATAGGTTGAACCTGTCGGGCCAACCCATTAAACCCGCTAAAAAGGCGGGTCGGGCTAGGATTTGGAGCCCGCCAAATTAAAAAAAAAATCTACCAAACCCGCACCGCCAAAATGGCGGGTTTTGGCAAGGCAGGGCGGGCCGAAGATTTTTTTCTTTTTTTTATTAAATAAAAGAGTGATTACTATTATAAAATTAATAATTATAGAATTTTCAAACACTTTTTTTTTATTTTTTGTTTTTATTCTTCTTTTAGTTATTAACTTTATTTATTTTATTTTACAATTTTGTATATATACTCAAATTATGTGACTTATTTTTTAAAATAAAGATGATTCTATTGACAAATATTATTTTGAATAATTTTATTGAAGTTAAAAATTAAAAAAGATAATAAAAAAATTATATTATAATTTGACTATTTTTTATTTGTATTTGATTTTTTAATTATTATTTTTTGGTTAATTTTAATGAATTTTTTTTAAAAAGAGTCAAGTGGGCTAGCCCGCCGACCCGTCAATCTGCCATAAAACAGGGCAGGCTAGCATTTTGAACCTATCTTAGTTGGCAGGCCTAGGTAGGTTGGGGCGGGTCGGCCCGCTTTGCCACCCCTACTCAGAAGCATAGCCCATCTACGAGAACTAGCATTAAAAGAAAGAGTGAGCCTAAGGTACAATTAAGGCGTAGTAAAACGAGACTTCAAGGAGGGAGACCTAGTCTTGCGATGCAACAACATTGGCCCCCTACCTCGGGAGAAAGCAAACTCACACCGAACTGGAAATGACCCTATCGAATCAGGGCCGTGATCGGCAGAGGCGCCTGATAAACCACTATTTTATGGTTTATATTGTGTTTAATTATGTGGTTTTGTCATGATCCTTGCCCACTTATTCATCAATTTAGCATGCATTTAGATTTTCTTCCTAAATTCAGTACATGTTTGAAAATTGCTTCCTAGAGACTTCAATTATTTACTTTTAATTCTCCTTTATTCCATTCGATGTCGTGATCTGTGTGTCAAGTGTTTCAGGCCCTATAGGGCATGAATGAGATGGAGATTGGAGAGGAAGCTAGCAAAAATGGAAGGAACACAAGAATTTGAAGAGATAACCAGCGAGAAGTGACGCGGTCGCATAGCTCACGCAACCGCGCGAAGGAGCGTAATTCGCAGTGACGCGGCCGCATGGCTTGCGCGGCCCCGCGGATTGGAAAGCGCAAGTGACGCGGTAGCATGGACGACGCGAACGCGTGGAAAGGAAAAGCGCAAGCGACGTGTCCGCATGGACGACGCGATCACGTGACATGTGCGATCTGCATAATCTGCAGAATCCACTGGGAGCGATTTTGGACCTTATTTCGGCCCAGTTTTTGACCCAGAACAGCAGACTAGAGTCAGAGAATATGCAGAAACAACACACACATTCATTCAGCAGTTTTAGATCTAGTTTTTCACTTTCTTAGGTTTTTTCTCTCTAGTTTTTAGAATTTTAATTTTCAATTGGTCTTAGCATTGGAACAGTGAGAAGAGTTATTTCCTCATCAAGACTTCATCATTCTAGTTTGTTCTCTTAACTTGGTTCTATTCTTCCATGTTCTTGTTATGTTCAATTTTGTCATTCAGATACTTTTATGATTATTTAATGCAAGAATTATTTCTTTTTAATTCAATTTCAATTCCAACAATCATGTCTTCTTTTAATTCCCTTTCATGCGCTATGGATTCTTTATTTACAATGCGTGAGTAGTTTCCTTACTTGATGGGGAGTTGATTAAAAGGAACTCTTGAGTTGGAAGGATTGAAAGAAAATTTGTAATTGGGTTAAATGTTGGATTGCTATCCTGTCACTGACGCCAATCCCTTTGAACTAAGTGGGTTGCAACTTGTGAACAGATCTGGCATTCCCACTTGTTTGACTTTCCCTTACCTAGTAAAGGATAACCAAACAGAACAACCATTAATTACAAATTAATCTTACAATCACACCATCAATGATAGAGATTCTAACCAATCAATTCCCAGTCAAGGCATTTATTTATATTATTTAAAAATCCTCAATTTAAATTCCAATTTACTTAGCTCAACTTCTTGGAACATCTGATTAATAAAACAGCACACTTTTTTGCAACTCGTTGGGAGACGACCTGGGACTTAAAACTCCCAGTAATTTTAATTTAAACTCTCTGTGACATATCTCTAAATTGATAGGCAGATTTTTGGTGAGTTAAGAACTATACTTGCAACGTAATCATTTTAATAAATTTTTAATTCACCAGCTTTTGCTTCCCATCAATTTTTGGCGCCGTTGCTGGGGAGTTGCAATAGAGTGCTAATTTTATTAATTAGAATTTATTTATTTGCATTTTATTTAATTTTGCTACTATGAGCTGTATGTTTCTTCCGTCAAATGACGCGTTCACTTCCTGATCCGCACTTGCTAATATTCGATCCTGAAATTGAAAGGACTATTTCACGAATAAGGCGAGAACAGCGTAGGTTAGCCTGCTCTGAGGGCAGATCTGAAAGTGAATCTG
Organism: Arachis ipaensis; assembly: GCF_059453495.1. NCBI lineage: Eukaryota > Viridiplantae > Streptophyta > Magnoliopsida > Fabales > Fabaceae > Arachis > Arachis ipaensis. The sequence goes on along the minus strand of NC_142435.1, from coordinate 34,948,500 downwards.
AGAAAGAAACCATCCCCCGTTCTACTGATTCGGTTGTTTTACGTGCAGAAAACATGGCAGCTAGAAGAGTTACCATTCAGGAGAAAGGAGCTCCTGATTTTACAATGTAACCGTTTCAAGCGCATCATCCAGCAGTAGCTACAGATTTTGAAATAAAGACCGCACTGCTGAATTTGATGTCCAAGTTTAATGGCCTACCTGCTCAAGAGCCTATCAAGCACTTGAGAGATTTCCAGGCAGCCTGTTCTACTGTCAGGCATGATGGCACTGATGAAACTTCAATTCTGCTGAAAGCTTTTCCATTCTCTCTTTAGGGAAAAGCAAGAGAGTGGTACTACACTCAACCTCTAGCAAATGTATCCAACTGGGATACACTCAGAAAGGAGTTTCTGGAGAAATTCTTTCCATCTGAAGTTACTGATAAACTGAGGAAGGATATCTCTACAATTGTTCAGGACGACAATGAGACTCTCTTTGAATACTGGGAGTGCTTCAATAATCTTCTGGAAGCATGCCCCTACCACATGATTGACAAGATCGTGCTACTCAGCTATATCACACAAGGTATGAGGCCCCAAGATAAGACCACATTGGAAAGTGCCAGCAATGGGTCTATGAAGAAGTACAAGACCACTGATGAAGCTTGACAATTGATCAGTGATTTAGCTGAATCTACTCGGAACCACAGACAGAAGCAAGGCCGTTCAAAAGCCGTTGTAGAAGTATCTTCTGGCATAGAGACTGCTGCTCTAAATCGAAGCATCTGTGAGATGACCAACCTGCTGAAGCAAATGCAGTTGAATCAACAAGCTCAACAAACTCAACCGCAGCAAAACCAACAAAGAATTTGCGGAATTTGTGCTGATTACAGCCATTACACTGATGAATGCCCGCAGCTCCAACAAGAAGACAACATGGTGGCATCCACTCACAACTTCTATGACCGCCCCAACCAAAGGTATACTCAAAGTGGAAATAATAACCATGGATGGCAGGACAATTTAAACCAGAATTGGAGAGACAACAATAATAGAGGAGGCAGAGATAATCAGGGAAATCAGAGGTGGAACAATAACAACAACAGGCAGCAAAATCAACCTTACCGAGCACCTCACCTGAGACAAAACCAAGGACCACCGAACAATCAGCAGCAAACCTCTCAATTTAATCATTCTTCTGTATCTTCTAATGAAGATTTATTACAAGCTTTTGAGAAAAGACAACTGGCCATGGAAAATACCATCGTGAACAGTATTAACGCCAGTCTGAATGGTTTCACCTCTACTCTGCAAGCTCTTATGACACAACTTGGTTCAGCACAAAATTCCAGTAACCAACCTTCAAGCACCACTGGAATCCCCTCTCAACCATTACCCAATCCAAAGGGAGGCATTAATGCCATCACCCTGAGGTCCGGAACCACACTACAGGAGAGGAATCAGGAGGAACCAAGCTCACCAGAATACGCCTCAGCTGAAGAGGTGGTAGAAATCGAAGATGTTGAAGAGGAAGAGGACATACAGGACATAGCTGAAGAAGAGATAGCTCAACCACAGGAAGAAGCACAAAAAGGCGCAGGCACCACAGAAAACACTACTCCCGTTCCATTTCCACAACTTGCAAGGAAGCCCAGGAAGCAGCTGGGACCTGATCCTAAAATGGTAGAAATATTCAAAAAGGTTGAGGTAACTGTTCCCCTTTTTGATGTTATTCAACAGGTACCTAAGTATGCAAAGTTTCTAAAAGACTTATGTATCCATAAAGACAAAATTAATGAATTAGAAACTATTCCTTTAGGTAGTTCTATATCTGCTTTAATGGGAGGATTACCTGAAAAATGTAGTGATCCAAGACCTTGCATAGTTAGTTGTACTATTGGTGGTGTAGTAATTTATGATTGCATGTGTGATTTAGGAGCATGTGTCAGTATAATGCCTTTGTCTATATATGATGTTTTAAGGCTCCCTCCCTTAAAAAGGTCGGCAGCTCATTTTGTGTTAGCAGATAAAAGCATTATTACAGTGGCTGGAGTTGCTGAAGATGTTTTGGTGAATATTAAAGGGCTCACATTTCCCACTGATTTTTATATCTTGGAGATGCCCCATAATGATTCAGATAAGCCATCATCAATCCTACTTGGAAGACCATTCCTGAAGACATCAAAATTCAAATTGGATGCTTTTTCAGGAACATACTCCTTTGAAATAGATGGCCGTATAGTGATCTTCAATCTGAATGGAGTCATTGACAACCCCCCAAAAGATCATTCTATCTTCCAGTGTGATGTCATAGACGAAAGTATAGCTGAAGTTCAAAAAGAAGAGTTTGAAGAGAGGCACACTGGACAAGATCCAAGTGTGGGGACCCTCTTAACTGACAATGAGGACACTTCGCCATTTTCGCAAGCCCCATATAATCCAGAGCCTGCCCATGATCAAAAGTTAGAATTGAAACCTCTCCCTCCACATCTCAAATATGCTTACCTTGAGGATGAGCAGAAGCTTCCGGTTATTATTGCAAGAGAACTGACTTCTCAACAAGAAGAGCAGTTACTTGATGTGCTGAGGAAGCATAAGAAGGCAATTGGGTGGAGTTTGGCAGACACAGTGGGAATCAACCCTCAAGTATGCGAGCACAGAATATTTTTAGAAGAGGGAGCAAGACCTGTCCGTCAACCACAAAGAAGATTGAATCCTACCATCTTGGAAGTTGTCAAAAAGGAAGTGACCAGATTATTGGAAGCCGGTATCATATATCCCATTTCAGATAGTGAGTGGGTAAGCCCAGTACAAGTGGTGCCCAAGAAATCTGGAGTCACTACCGTGAAGAATGAGCATGGAGAGCTCATAGCAACTAGAGTTCAGAATGCTTGGAGAGTTTGCATTGATTACTGGCGTCTCAACCAAGCTACTCGTAAGGATCACTACCCACTTCCATTCATTGATCAAATGCTGGATCGCCTGTCAGGTAAATCACATTATTGCTTTTTAGATGGTTACACAGGTTATTTCCAGATTCATATAGCTCCTGAGGATCAGGAAAAGACTACTTTTACATGTCCTTTTGGGACTTATGCTTATAAGAGAATGCCCTTTGGCTTGTGCAATGCACCAGCCACCTTCCAAAGGTGCATGATGAGTCCTTTCTCTGATCTTATTGAGGACTGTATAGAAGTTTTTATGGACGATTTTAGCATTTATGGTGATTCTTTTAACCTTTGCTTAGATGGATTATCTAGAGTATTAGATAGATGTGTTAATACAAACATTGTACTGAATTTTGAAAAATGCCACTTCATGGTAAAGCAAGGAATTGTATTAGGACATGTGGTATCTAATAATGGCATTTCTGTAGACCCAGCAAAGGTGAATGTTATTTCTAGTTTACCTTACCCCTCTTCTGTGAGGGAAGTCTGTTCGTTCCTTGGCCATGCAGGTTTCTACAGGAGATTTATTAAGGACTTTAGTAAGGTGGCACTTCCCTTATCCAGATTACTGCAGAAGGACATTGAGTTCGAGTTCAGTGAAGATTGCAAACAAGCATTTGATAAGCTGAAGACTGCTCTAACTCAAGCCCCAATTGTGAGAGGACCCGACTGGAGCCAACCGTTTGAAATCATGTGCGACGCTTCCAACCATGCAGTAGGAGCAGCGCTGGCTCAGCGTGAAGGTAAGGATCCTTTTGTTATTGCCTATGCGTCTAAGACTTTAGACACTGCCCAGTCCAATTATACTACTACTGAGAAAGAGCTACTTGCTATTGTTTTCGCTCTGGATAAATTCTGAGCTTATTTACTTGGTACTAGAGTAGTAGTGTATTCGGACCATGCAGCTCTAAAGTATCTATTAGCTAAAAAGGAATCCAAACCAAGACTTATACGTTGGATACTGCTGTTACAAGAATTTGATTTAGAAATAAAGGATAGGAGTGGTAATCAAAATTTAGTAGCAGACCACTTGAGTCGCCTTGAACATATTAAGGATGATTCTACTCCTATAGATGATAATTTTCCTTTTGACAACCTGCAAGCAGTATCTGAGGTAGTCCCTTGGTACGCACCTGTTGCTAATTATTTAGTTAGCCGCACATTTCCTCCACATTTTTCTAAACATCAAAGAGACAAGCTGAAAAGCGAGTCTAAATATTATATATGGGATGACCCATATTTATGGAGATGTGGCGCTGACCAGATAATTAGACGTTGTGTGCCTCAATCAGAATTCCAGTCCATTTTAGAGGCCTGTCACTCATCTGAGAGTGGAGGACACTTTGGCCCTCAAAGAACATCTAGAAAGATCTTAGACTGCAGATTTTGGTGGCCTACTCTTTTTAGAGATGCTGCTGAGTTTTGTAAATCTTGTCACCCATAACAGAAATTTGGTAACATATCCAAGAGGGATGAGATGCCTCAACAATATATGCTTTTCTGTGAAATTTTTTATGTATGGGGCATTGACTTCATGGGTCCATTTCCAAATTCTAGTGGATATTTTTATATATTGTTAGCTGTGGATTATGTTTCCAAATGGGTGGAAGCAATTCCTACCCACATTGATGATGCTAACACTGTTGTTTCCTTTGTGAGAAACCATATTATATGCCGCTTTGGATCACCACGAGCGATTGTGAGCGATCAAGGCACCCATTTTTGTAACAGGAGACTAATAGGCTTGATGAAGAAGCATGGGATAATCCATAAAGTTGCAACAGCTTACCATCCCCAAACTAATGGGCAAGCCGAGGTGTCAAACAGAGAAATTAAGCGTATCTTGCAGAAGATAGTAAAGCCTCATAGAAAAGACTGGAGCACCAGACTACAAGATGCACTGTGGGCATACAGAACAGCATACAAGACACCCATTGGGATGAGTCCCTTCCGCTTGGTTTATGGAAAAGCTTGCCATCTCCCAGTTGAAATAGAACACAGAGCCTTCTGGGCAGTTAAGGAGTGCAACATGGGAATTGAGAATGCTGGAACTGAAAGAAAGTTGCAACTGCAGGAACTGGAGAACCTTCGCCTGGAAGCTTATGAGAACTCCAGAATATACAAGAAAAAGATGAAAGTTGTGCATGATCAAAACATCAAGAAGAGAGAGTTCCAACCTGGAGATTTTGTTCTCCTTTACAAATCTCGACTGAGGCTCATGCCCGGTAAGTTGAGATCAAAATGGGAAGGTCCATACAGAATAGAGAAGGCTGAACCGTACGGAGTTTATCACCTAAGCCATCCTTCAAGCTCTGAACTTATTAAGGTTAATGGACAACGTCTGAAGCTGTACCATGGTGAGAAGGTGCAGAAAAATAAGGAGCTTGAGATCTTCCGCTTGGAAGATCCCCACATCGCAGCAGATTGAGCTATTGGAGTGTCCAACTTACGGACGTAAAAGCAAAGTGCTTAGTGGGAGACAACCCACCGCGGTAAGATCGTTCTTTTCTTCACTTTTAGTTTTTCTTCTTTAAATAACTCTTCTCTTTATTCGTGCTTTCGTGCTCTTTCATATGCATGTCTTTATCTTTCTTTAAAAAAAATAAAAAATAAAAAATAAAAACATTTTCGCTGCGCGACGCGATCGCACCAGCAACGCGTCCGCGTGGCAGGGGGAGTAAAGAAAAAAAATGAACAGAAAGTTACGCAGGAGGAGCGCTGGAGTCGTGCCAATGGCACAATTTGACCACCACGCGACCGCATCCCTGACGCGTTCGCGTCGCATGGGAATCATAGCCTCCCCCGCGACCGCGTGCCCCACGCGGCTGCGTGCCCTGCGTTTTTGACGTAAAAGGGTGCACAATGCTATATTGTGCGAGAGTGGTGCTGGATTGGTGCTGCAAGCACAATCCTTGTCACGCGACCGCGTCGCCAACGCGGCTGCGTCAATTACTTTCTGACGCACACTCGCGATCGCATGACCCACGCGATCGCGTCACCCAATTTTGGCAATTAAAATGAATCGAACAGAGAGTTGTGCTGGAGCGAGGCTGCACTCGCGCCAGCAGCACAACATAGGTCACGCGAGCATGTGACAGACGCGATCGCGTCCCCTTCCCTGATGCGTACCCACGCGAACGTGTGCCTTCCGCGGCCGCGTCGCATGCGCCGCACAGCTAAACCTCAATTGCCAAATTATCTTATCTTTCTTTTCTCCAAATCCTAATTTTTCTTTTCCCTCCTTCTTTCTTCTTTCCCCCTTTCCCTTCTACCTCACCTTTCACTCTCTATCTCTCTCACCACTATTAACAAGGTTTTACCTTCTTCTTCCTTCTTCTCTTTTCTATCATTCTTATTATATTATGTATATATTATTATATTCTTTTTCTTTTCTTTTTCTTTTCGAACTTTTATTTTTCTTTATTCTTCTTTTCCCTTTTTACATGGTGTTAGAAATTTTTTGAGTCATTATCCCTCATTATATGCTTGTGACTTGTTACAATTCAATTGACAATTATTACTTTTAAGGGATTGCTTGCATGTTCAATTTCATACTTTTTTTATCTTGTTTAACATGCACGCCATGTGTTTGTGAAAATGCCCATATAGCATTATGCACTTCTCTATGTTACTATACTATTCAATGCTTGCTTTTCACAACTTTTCCTTATTATTTTATTAATTGAATTCAATTGTCAATACAAACGTGATGGTTTGTTACAAAGTAATGCTTGATCTATGCTACTCATGCCTTTGCCTGCATGCCAATAAACCTCTTGCATTCCCTTGTCCTACATGCACTTGCTATATTTCCATTGATGAGCTTTTCACATGTAATCCGGACCATGTGTTAATGCCATTTATCTTTATTGTGCATTGACTATCACTTACAATACCCTCTTCCTTGCTCTATCTCTTTAAATTTAATTTCCTTTCTCTTCTCTTCTTTCAGGATGGCCACCAAGAAAGGAAAAGAGAAAGCTCTTCCCAAACCACCAGCAAGAAGAGGAACTAAAAGAGCATTAGTGGCAGAGCCTTCTTCGACCGCAGTCAAGCCCTCGACAAAAAGAGTTAAGAGGATAATAAAGGTTGACGACAAGGAGAAAGCCTTTCCAGCAAAGGACACTGCGCGATTTCCCAATCGCTACTGTGAGCAGATGTTCCCTATCCTAGCCGAAAGGAACTATAACAATGAATACCTTCTTATCCTCCCGTCCAATATTGCCGCCTTTGTTGAGCCGCAAATTGAGCAAAGACAATGGGGTTTTCTACGGAGACAGCCAAGGCAGGTCAATCTCTCTTGGGTAGTTGAGTTCTACTCCAACTTCTACATACCGACCCTGCAGTCTGTTTATGTCTGGCAGAAGCAAGTCCCCATCACAGAAGAGGCCATTCAGTAAGTTCTGAGTCTTCCCCCTATTCCAACAGGAATGGACGCTTTTCAAGAAGCCACCCTTCAGCGCCAGAGATACCAATTTGACTAGGACTCCGTTCTCGGAGTCATTGCATTACCTGGCAGCCGTTGGATTTACGGATACCACCGTACCCGCCCTAAGGAAATCTTGGCTTCCGCACTTACCTTGGAGGCTCGCGTATGGGCACAGATCATGTCCCATTACGTCTTTCCGAGCACTCATGAGTCCTCTTTCACTGTAGACATGGTTGTTCTACTATGGTGCATCCTTACAAACCAACCTCTGAATCTCTCAAGACATATCCGGAATGCTATGGAACACGTACAAATTGCGGGCAACTTACCTTTCCCCACCTTGGTCTCAGATCTTGTCTCAGCAGCCGGAGTCTCCTACAGAGCTGGGGACACCAAAGCCATGCTTCCACGGGATGATCAATATGTCCCTCACGGGAAATACCTCAGACTTTCAGCAGCCACTACAAGCCAGCCTACTGAGCCAGTTGAAGATATTCCTTCTTCAACACCACAAGCATCTACAACCGAGAAATTGCTCCAGCAGATACTTGAAAAATTGGATCGGCATGAACTGAAAGCTAAGATGAGAGAGCGCCGTAACGAGCGCCGATTCAAACACCTCAAGGAGCTACTCAAGGGACGCTTCAGAGACTCAGACACCCCGGACTCCACTACTTTTACCAGCACCGGGAGCCATGATGATCCCGACTGTGGAGATACTGCCACCAGCCCACCCCTGTTCCTGACAGATGGCACCGATGACGGTGCAAAGCCTTAAGTGTGGGGAGGTCGGTCAGTACCTGACTTCCGGAGGTAAATTCTCTTCTCTGGCACCAATAATTAGGATATTTTAGTTAGATTTTTCTTTCTTTTATAGAATAGAATAAATTGCATAGGTTAGAATAGTTGTATGCATGTTCTACTTGATTGAAAAGACAATAAGTTTCTTTTAAAAATCTATCTTTGGAATAAAATTTCACTAATTTTTCAAAAATTTTTATGATAAATCTGCTTGAGTTGTATTTGGAACATGATGTTTGAGCCAAAGAACACACAACCTGTGAAAGATTTGAGCCTTTATGTATGGTTACATCATTTAACCATAATTATTTTATTCTTGTGTGTTTACTTCTCTATGATTGTAATCTATATTTTGTTTTATCTTATATGTCCAATATTTATTATATTTACATGCTTGCACATGATTGAGGCCATTACTTGTTTAAACTCACTTATCCAAATCAAGCCTACCCTTCTCAATTACCCTTGTTAACCACTTTGAGCCTTTAAAACCCCATTTGTTCTATATTTTACCACATTACTAACCTTAAGCTAAAAAACAATTGCATATCCCAAATTGAATCTTTGGTTAGCTTAAGATAGAATTGTGTGTACAAGTTAAGTATGGGAAATTGTGGAAACAAAAGTTGTTAAGGGGATGTGTCATGAAAATTTAAAGGGAATTTGGATACCTATTCATGTGAAACTATAAGAATCAAAAATCTATGTGCGTTGATAAGCTTTATTTATTTCTTTAAAAAAAAAAGATGATAAACAAATAAATAAGGGGACAAAATTACCCCAATGTTAAATTCAGAATTCAAAGATCAATGCACATATGATAGAATTAAAATACAAAGTTGAAACATGAGTATGGGTTGAAAAAGGGAATTATGGGTAGCTAAGCATGAATTTAAAAGCATATAGAATATATGTATATTAGATGAGAGCTTAGGTTAATTAAAGATTCAATTTATAAAGCTCACTTAGCCATATGTATATCCTTACCTGCACCTTAGCCCCATTACAACCCTAAAAAGACCTCATGATGTTTGCATTGGTATATTAACTATTTTTTATTGGTTAAGAGAAAAACAAAAGTTAGAAAACATGACTAGAGAAGAATAGAGTGATTACCCTATACACTAGAGATTAGAGCATACATACATTATCAGTGAGGGTTCAATGCTTGAATTTTCATGTTTCCTGCTTTCATAAGCTATCTTCTTGCACTTTTATCGGTTTTATTGTATGATGATAGAATTAGTGGAATTTGATTTGTAACTGTTTTGAAGGGCTTATTTACTTTTGATCAAGTGGACAATAATCATATAGTTGCATTTATTTATATATATATGATTTCATTGCATTTCATGAGTTTCTGCATGTTCATACTTATTTCCTTGTCTCCTTCAATTTAGCATGAGGACATGCTAATGTTTAAGTGTGGGGAGGTTGATAAACCACTATTTTATGGTTTATATTGTGTTTAATTGTGTGGTTTTGTCATGATCCTTGCCCACTTATTCATCAATTTAGCATACATTTAGATTTCCTTCCTAAATTCAGTACATGTTTGAAAATTGCTTCCTAGAGACTTCAATTATTTACTTTTAATTCTCCTTTATTCCATTCAATGCCGTGATCTGTGTGTCAAGTGTTTCAGGCCCTATAGGGCATGAATGAGATGGAGATTGGAGAGGAAGCTAGCAAAAATGGAAGGAACACAAGAATTTGAGGAGATAACCAACGAGAAGTGACGTGGTCGCATGGCTCACGCGACCGCGCGAAGGAGCGTAATTCGCAGTGACGCGGCTGCATGGCTTGCACGGCTGCGCGGATTGGAAAGCGCAAGCGACGCGGTAGCATGGATGACGCGAACGCGTGGAAAGGAAAAGCGCAAGCGACGCGTCCACATGGACGACGCGATCGCGTGACATGTGCGATCTGCATAATCTGCAGAATCCGCTGGGGGCGATTTTGGACCTTATTTCGGCCCAGTTTTTGGCCCAGAACAGCAGACTAGAGTCAGAGAATATGCAGAAACAACACACACATTCATTCAGCAGTTTTAGATCTAGTTTTTCACTCTCTTAGGTTTTTTCTCTCTAGTTTTTAGAATTTTAATTTTCAATTGGTCTTAGCATTGGAACAGTGAGAAGAGTTATTTCCTCATCAAGACTTCATCATTCTAGTTTGTTCTCTTAACTTGGTTCTATTCTTCCATGTTCTTGTTATGTTCAATTTCGTCATTCAGATACTTTTATGATTATTTAATGCAAGAATTATTTCTTTTTAATTCAATTTCAATTCGAACAATCATGTCTTCTTTTAATTCCCTTTCATGCGCTATGGATTCTTTATTTACAATGCGTGAGTAGTTTCCTTACTTGATGGGGAGTTGATTAAAAGGAACTCTTGAGTTGGAAGGATTGAAAGAAAATTTGTAATTGGGTTAAATGTTGGATTGCTATCCTGTCACTGACGCCAATCCCTTTGAACTAAGTGGGTTGCAACTTGTGAACAGATCTGGCATTCCCACTTGTTTAACTTTCCCTTACCTAGTAAAGGATAACCAAACAGAACAACCATTAATTACAAATTAATCTTACAATCACACCATCAATGATAGAGATTCTAACCAATCAATTCCCAGTCAAGGCTTTTATTTATATTATTTAAAAATCATCAATTTAAATTCCAATTTACTTAGCTCAACTTCTTGGAACATCTGATTAATAAAACAACACACTTTTCTGCAACTCGTTGGGAGACGACCTGGGACTTAAAACTCCCAGTAATTTTAATTTAAACTCTCTGTGACATATCTCTAAATTGATAGGCAGATTTTCGGTGAGTTAAGAACTATACTTGCAACGTAATCATTTTAATAAATTTTTAATTCACCAGCTTCTGCTTCCCATCAGCGCCTACAAGTTGGAACGGCTCAACGAAATCGAGCTACCGAGGTCATGAAATGCCGAGAACATACAACGCTACTACACATAAGAATACATAGTCGAGTTAGTACCTTTAGCAAGACTAAGGTTATTTCGCGATTCTTGTGATTTTCCTTATTTTATATTTTTTATAATCTTTGTTTTCTTTGTCGGGCACTCTTTCCTAACCACAACGGAATGTTTTAATGTGGCCTAACCCTTAATAAAATCATTTTCCTTTTAAACGGCTACCCCCAGGGTTCGATCATCACTGAGGCCAACACAAACAGATATCCCAAAAAAAGAAAATAAACATAAATATCAAAAACGGCTCTCTCAAAAAGGCCTACTATTCATGCATAAGTAAATGAGCCCACCAAGAGGTCATCAAAACATAGCTCAACGAGCCAAGAAAATGGCTTACAAACTCGAAAAAGTTAAAATTGTTCTAAAAAGAATGCAAAGCCGAACAAATTGCTTACAAACTTGTCAAATAAAACATAAAAATAGAAGCGAGCTACTCCAGGTCCGGAAGGCTCCCATCATGGACACGTCTACACCCGGACCCAGAACCAAGAGTTGCACCTTCAGAGTGTTCTCGGTAGCCCTGACCGCCGTCCATGCATCAGCTAGAAGGTCGGCATTCTGCTTCTTCAAAGTCTCCACCTCAACTTTTGCCGTGTCTGCCTCTGAACGGGCAGCAACAACCGCGGCCTCAGCATCGGCAGCCAGCTTTTAAGCCCTAGCAACCTGGATCGATAGTTCGATCTCCCGCTCTGACAACCTTAGTATCTTAGGACCAGCATCCTTGGCCACCATCGCCCGAGCGACCTCAGCTGCCTCCAGCTGCCCTTTTAGAATGACCGTATTCTCCTGAGCCTGCCAAAGCTTCCCATCCAAATAGAAGGTTTGTGAAAGTGCCGGCTCGAATTTTTGGATAATAGACAGATTTGGCCTGGCCCAAATCTCGCAATTATTAAAGAACTTGTCAGTTACCAGGCAGAAGATGTCGGTCGATAAAACCGAGAGCATTGAAAGGCCTATCCATTACATAGGGGGTGACCACGCCCATACTAACCCCCCTCGTGGTCACCTCCCTCTGGCCTCTTATGTTTCCAATCAGGCTCCGGGATCAGAATCTCTTGAGGCTAGTCATCCCCAGTAACCTTCTTTTAGACGATCTCTTGCAAGACCGTCTGAGAGCTCAGGACAGAAGCCACCGGAGGGGTTGAATGAGAGGACCCCTTGACTTTAGCCTCCGGAGTCTCCACAAAAGCAAACTTCAAGCACCGCAAGGTCGTTATCCCGTCAGGCATTCCAACCGCAAGGCAAGGGAAACAGAAAAATAAATAAGTTACATAATCAAAATACAAAACACTCAAAACACAAAAAAAAAAGCAAAAACCTACCAACGCAAGATCTACCTGCCTCGGGATCTCCCATCACATCACAAGGATTCAGAGGTCGATTCCCGAAGAGAGCCAAGAAGACATCGACAATCTCTCTGTTTTTGAGTGCCAGCCCCCCATAGGTCACCCTCGTCATGTAGGAAGCCCCGGCACCAAAGTTCCAATACGGACAAATCCGACGCTCCCCCTCCGGCAACAACCAAAAAGGGTGACAACCCTTGACAGGTCGGACCTTGAAGTACTCCAACTTGAACCTATGAAACGAGTCCTCGAACAGGTCGAAGAGTCGGTGGTTCGTTTGTGCCTGAAAAGAAATATACCCTTTCCTATGTTTTCCTTCCTTATGTAGAATGGTCAACAAGAAGAAAAACAAGAAAACTCCGACCCGAGCTGGCAACTCTAAAAAATTACAAACCAGCTCAAAAGTCCGAATAGCTGCCCAACTGTTCAGATGCAATTGAGATGGTGTTGCAGAAACCCAGTTCAAGAGAGCCATCTGAAATTCAAAAAATGGTAGCTGAACCTCTAACTTAGTAAACAGAGGATTGTGAACCCAAATCCAGTCCGGGACATGAGGGAATACAAATTGAGATAGCAAACCCTTTCATTTTCATCGGCAAGCGCCAAATCGTACCGCCCCGCCACCTCACCGTCTAACACGGCCCCTTCATCACAGAGCCTCTAGAAGTCCCCCTCATCCAACCGAGAGGGCATGTTGGAAACATCAGACGTTACCTAGTGGTAACGATTTGTCACCCCCCCCCCCCCGCCGAGAAGATAGGACCCGGGTTGTAACACCCCAATTACCCTAAGCCTTACCTCTACCCGTAAAGCGAAGGTTAATCAAGGTTTACGACAATTCTTAGGCATATACATATTTATATATAGAAGAGAATAATATATTATAGAAGCCTGATAAAGGATTAAGCTCAAAGACAGAATTACAAAAGCGTAAAACGTTCACACGAATCTAACGCATAAGATACAAGGTATAGGTATAAGAGAATAAAACATATATAAATATAAGAATATAATAATCATAGAGAACTAACTGCAGCTTGCGGAGTTTAAGCCGACTAGTTACAAATAGAAAGATACAGAGTTTTAGAATTAAAACAGCTTATACAACCTATCTCTCAAATAAGCCTCTAAGGCCATAAAGATAAATATACAAAAGGTGAGAGAATACTATGATGAAAGTAAAACAGAAATAAACAAGGAACGAACCATACTCCACTCTGCCACCATATCCGCAATCTCACCGAAGTAGATTACGACCTGCATCTGAAAAACAACAACAACAAAGTATGGAATGAGAACCGGAGGTTCTCAGTATGGTAACAGTGCCCAATGATGTAAGATGTAAGGCTCTGGGACGCCGAAGGCAATCCTAGAACTTCACATTACATACGGATATTCAAGCTTAGAAAAAAATAAATAAATAAAGAACTTAATCCATAAACTGGATTATCTAAACTTAGAAAAATTCTAACTAATACTAATCACACCGCTGTATCCCACAGCCTTTGTCAATCTAACCTCCGTGCGATCCTCGCGCCACCGCCTACCTAACCTCCTCAGCACCAGACAAACACAGATAATGCAAGTAAGTAAAACACAGGTAATATTCAAATATATAACAAGTAATTCAAGAAGCAAGTAGGCATATTATACAATTAGGCAAACTCAAGTAATCAAAGCAAACAAGCATATAGAAGATGCATATGATGAATGTCTATCCTACTGGCTCGTGATATCACTTGTCGGTCCGTAAATGCCAACCCGACACATCCTCTCGGATGTAGCCTTTTTTGCCACGCCAGAGATATAGTGCCCTGCACACTCATGTAGTAGGGAGTCTACTACGTCAGGGATATAGGCCCAGCACACTTCCTGCAGCAGAGAAGGAACCAACCACAATAAATCATGCAGCAGAACAATCTGCTACGCCGGGGATATAGACCCCGCACACTCTCAACAACAACTAGTCATGCAGCAGAAAAATTTGCCACGCCGGAGATATAGGCTCCGCACACTCTCAACAACAACTAGTCATGCAGCAGAACAATCTGCCACGCTGGAGATATAGGCTCCGCACACTCTCAACAATCCAATAACTTCTTTGTCCTCAAATCATCACCAGTCATCACCGATTCTCATCTCAAATCACTTTCCAAGTTCTCAACTCATTACAACCATCATCAGTTCATAATTTTTCATTCCAAACTCATTAGTTCATCAATTTCTCAATTCGCTGTCAGCAATCACCAAGTTCACTACTCTTCCTTCTCTCTCAACCAAACTCATCCTCAATACACCAGAAACCTAAACCTCCGTTTGCTAACTTTTTAAAGTAAAACCCAAATAAATTCTCCTAAGACTCTTCCCATGTTTCAATGCACAAGAATAAGCCCAAGAGTCTTAAGATGGTGTCACAGAAGCTTACAAGCTTGTTGAAAAGGTGAAATAGTTAAAAACAAAGTTTAAGTTTGAGAAACAGGACATGTGCGTACACACAGGAGTGTGCGTGCGCATGCCCAGGAAGTTTCAAAACGTGTGCGTACGCACAGGGGTGTGCGTACGCACAGGTACCAAAATTCACAATGTCTGTTCACTCGTACAACCTGTGCTAGCACCCCCAACAGACTGACTTTTCCAACGTGTGCGTGCGCACAGTGCTGTGCGTACGCACAAGTTGTAAAACTCCATTGGTGTGTGCATGCGCACAAGGCTGTTCGTGCGCACATACCAAAAATCACAAAATTCTGCAACTCTGCAGAATTTTAGATTTCGACACTAATCTTTGAATGATCATAACTTCCTCTACAAAATTCCAAATTTTACAAACCTTATATCAAATCGAAGAATTTTCAATAATCTTTAATTCTAAACCAAATTCAACAAATTTTGAAAATGGAGACAAAATTTATGATCAGACAAAGTTCACCAAAAATCTATTTTTTTTACCCAAAACCTCATAACCTCAAATTTTAACCAATCTCAATCGAAAACCAAATCAATCACATATCAACCATACCATAACAATCCAAAATTCATACTAAATACTACTTCAATCATTTTTTCAAACTCAAAAACCTTTAAGCCATTCAACAACTCTAAATCCAACCCAATTCACATATCTCAATTTACCAACTTTCACAAACCACATCCAACCAAAACAATATCAAACTTCCAATTACAATACAATCTACCCTTTTGGATTATCATTCATCATTCACACCAATTTTTCCATTACACTTCATCATTCTCAATCTCAATTCTGAAACATATAACATTACAAACAATTTTCCAACCAAAACATTCACAATCATTATTCTATCATCAATTTCAATATCAATCTCCCATATCCAACTACCAACATCAATATAGCCATTTATCACCCATTCCAAATCATCAATTACCATGCAACACTTTCATCAACATAACCAAAGTTCATCCATTCATCATAAATCATCATACCTCAATATTTAACAACTCAACAACCATATCAACAACCCTCATCCACAACACCAATCATCAATACTCATTAACACCAATAATTCCCAATAATTATCATTAACCACACTAATCCAATACAACCAATAATTAACATCAATTATCATTTAAATATTCATACACCAATAATATTCAATCCTATCTTAGGGTCAATTAGCCTAAGTTTTCAGAAACATTACATATTACATAAAGAAAACCGAAACCATACCTTGGCCGATTCCCAAATGCACTAAACACCAAAACGAAGCCACCAAGCTTGATCCAAAGCCTCAACCAACCCCAACAAACACCAAAACTTAATCTAACATCATATATATATATATATATATATATATATATATATATATATATATATATATATATATATATATATATATATATATATATCAAAACCTAAGATACATATAATAACTAAACCCGAGGGTTTAGTGAAACCTTACCTTACCCAACGAGATTAGGATTAAAATCCAATAATTACCCGCTACTAGAGACCACCTAAGCAAGCAAAACCACAAAACTTGCTCAAAAACTAAACCCAAAACACGCAGAAATCTAGGGCATGAAACTGGAGAGTGAACAGCAATTTCTTACCAGGTATCTTTAGATAGAAAGGAAGAGCTCATCAAGAGCTTCACATGGCCGTAAACGGCTCATCAATCGGAGCTCCGGATCAAAAGTTATGGCTCCCGGAAGGTGGAGGTGAATAGTGAAACCCCACTCTCACCTCTCTTCTCTCTCAATCCGAGCTCTCTCTCATTTGGGGTGGAGAATGAGCTGAAAAGCTCATTAAGTGAGCTTATATATGTTGGACCTTGGGCCCGGTTTGGGTCCGGTCAAATCCGTTAGCATTTTTAGCCCGTTTGACCCACTTTGGGCCAAAACCTTTAAGATTAGTGCCTGGTTTTCAATTCTAAAAATTATTTTTTTCCTTTTAAAACAATAAACCAATTTTCTAAATCTTATTTTTCTCAAAACACAATACCAGGTAGGCTTAAACCGGTTCGACCGGTTCGGCTGCCGGTTCTCGGTCTTTTGCAGAAAATACATTTTCTGACTCAGAAAAATTCATTGAAACCAAATTTTACCTTCTTATTTTTAAATTAAAACTTCTAAATTTTGAGTCTATCTCGGGCACTTAACTTATTATTTTTATAAAAATGGTTTTACGTGAAAAATCCCAGTTCTTACATGGGTTCCCCTGAATTCCCTTTCGTCGCACCATACCTGTATCTAAATTAGGATTTTCCCACTGCCAGCCCACTACTCTGAAAAATCAAAATACACAGAGGATTCCTAAACCATACTAAGGCTATAATAGAAGCATCATATCGAAAAACACTTAAAACTACACCAAATTGCGATATCCTAGTCAAGCATTTTCCCCTTTGATAAACACAAAAGCATGCAAAATTACACAAAATAGTAAACAAAGCACTAATGCAGAAGCAAAATAAAGTAATCAGAATACACCAACTTAATTCTCAAAAAAGGAAGAGGCAAAGTGACAAATGTGCAGAGAAGTACCACCACTGGATGTTCAAAGCAATGCTAAAGAAATCCGCATAGAAAGTCTTGTGCCAGAAAGAGAAAAAAAGATGGAAAGAGAAGAAGTGGTTCCAAATGAAAAATAAAGCCCCCAACATTCTTCAAAAAGAAATATAAAAAGGTGGGGGGGGGACAAAAAGGAAAAAAACACAACGAAACCTCTGTCCTCCCACTAAGCGTCATTATAATGCATTGAAAAACGCAATGGACAGAACACTCCTTGGAAGGAGCGCAATGGTCCAGCGACTTGAGATCTCATCACCCCTTAACACGAGAAAATTTTCGGACCCAACAAACGTCCCCAAAGATGACCAAGATGCACAGCCCGGACACTCGGCTCCAATAATCGACCAGAGAAGGGTTTTTCTCACCCAAGACAAACTCGTGGACACCCAAGCTCACGGTTTGCACAACCAGGCTCTCCCAAGCAGCAAGACCGAGCCCACCAGCTCTCTCACTTCGGGAGCAACTATTCCGGACCCAATTCCTGGGTCCCCCTCAAATCAGCTACAACCTAGATACACCGGGATCAAGCCACCACCGCGGTCCAAACCGGCCCGGTAAGCATGACTATCTGACCGATATTCAAATTCAAATGCTTCTCTTATCTTAGCTAACAAGATAAGATAAGATAACAACTGCAAACTATATAAAGGGAGGCAAGTGCTCCCTCAGGTACGTTACACATTCTCAATCCTCACTTACCTCTTGGATCCATTATGACTTGAAGGTTGGAGTGTCTTTGTAGGTACCACCCCCAGTCGCTCTAAGAGTCCAACCCATCATCATCAAGACTAGCCGGTCTTCGATCCTTCTCACAACCCGTACGAGTGACATCTTGTACACTTTGTATTCATATCGGGACATTAATACCTACGAGAGCAAAGCAAAGAAAACTTACCATGAAGTCAGACCGTTCTCCTAAATCCCTATTGCAACAACATGAGAACTAAGATATTAAAATGGCACCATCATCAAAATAGAAACGACACCATTTGAGGGTAAACCCCCGGAACCAACAAAATTGCAAGGATTAAGGGAACTACAAATTCAAAGTTTACAAAACTCTCCACAAATAAAACAATCATCACAGTAATAGTAGCAGATACATCTTCAAGAAAATAAGGAAACTTCAACAAGCAGTGAGAAGAAGCCATTTTTTCATACGTAACAGCAAGGTAACATTACCAAAAATACAGAATATATCAAAAAGCACCATTACAAAAAGAAAAACAAAGAAAGAAAATACCAACCTTAGCGGTGAACACAGGAAAATACACTAAATAGGCAGTGTAAGCAAATGATCCCGAGCAGCGCATACCCAATATAAAGCTTCAAGATTGAGAAATCTTGAAGGAAAATTCATCATAGAGAAATCTTGAAGGAAAATTCATCTCAGAAAAATAGAATAACAACAGAAAAGAACGAAGAAGAAGTAAGAAGTTGAAAAAGGAGAAAGATAAAATGGATTGTGTTTACATAGCCACTAGGGGCAAGAAAGTAATTTTTACCCTCATTTAATGATGTGCACGGTTATCAAGGTAAAACAAAAAGATGCACGAACGGCGACGAAAAGATGTAATAATGACACATCATCTTAAGTAATTTTTAAAGTTCCTGTTCATGTACTTTTTTTGGTTTTAATAAAATTTATGATGTTTTCTAAAGGATTTAATAAATAATCAAATATTTGGAGTTGGGATAGTGTTTTTGTGTTTTCAAAAATTTTTTACTAAAAAACAAGTAAGAATTAAAGCTTTTTCACAAAGAAAATACAAGTATAGAAAAATTGTAGCCTACAGAAAGCGTGCCCTAAGGAACAAGGAAATGGAGCAAGCATGCACGCAAGGACACACCTGGTGAACCAACTCCCATGCCTGGCAGACCAGCCTCCACGTCTGGCGAATGGCCTCTATGCCCAGCGGACTCCTTCCAAGCCTCCACCATGCTCGGCAGACACACCCCACGCCCAACGGACCCTCTTTTCTCCTTTCTTCCGCCGGGTGTCCCCCCTTCACCAAATCACACGCCCTGCATGTGTCCTTTCCTGGAAGTGTGTTTTTGGACTTTTTGCCCAATTTCCTCTAATACAAGCTCAACTTAAAACTAGTTACAACTCTCAAAAAGTAAGAATTAAGGCCCAAGATTAATTATCCACATCATTAGAAGCTTTAATCATATCCAAAATATTGAAAACTCTAGAAGATTAGTTATCAATTCTTTCTAGAAATTTAAGAAATTTGGTTGTTAGGATTTGATTTGAATTATTGTTTTGAATTTGAAATTGAAGTCAGTAAATAGTTATCTTATCTTTCTTTCTATGAGATAAGATTATGATAGTTTGAATTTGAATTCTAGAATTTAGGATATAAATTAGTGAACCTTGTTCACAGAGAAGGACATTCGATTCTTCAACATAGTTTTCTTTTCGTTTCCTTTCACTTTTTTTATGGGCAACTAACCTTTGTCAAAGGGTTAGGAGCTCTATTTATGTTTTCTATGGATTATTAATCTAAGTTTATTTTATTTTAAAGTTTTGCATTGATCTATTTTATGATTGAGTTGAAAATTTTGATATTTGAATTATAGTTTGAAAACTTTCATATGACTCTTTGAATTTGGCTAGGAATAGTGGTTCAATTAGTTGCGATACATACATGAATTTCAATCACTCTAATTTTAAATGACATATCATTTGGATTAGAATAACTTTTGAAAATTGTGTTTTTCTTCTAAGATTTAGCTGGACAGGACTAGCTTGAATACATGACATATAATTTGACCTAAGGACTACTTTTAAATCTTATTTGAATCTAAAATCGACTTTTGTAGTTAACCTCTTTAATTGATTAATTGACAACTAATTAATTATTGAGAAACTGAGGAATTAAGAAATTGAAAATCAGTTACTAAAGATTTGTCATGAAAGATCTTTGCATACTTCAAGATAAGTAAACAAGGTTTGATTTTTCTACAAGCATAAACATCTCTGAAGCCCTTAACTCTCACCATCATTGTCTTCTCTCAAATCAACATTCGAATTCTCTATTCGTAAGCATTCAATCATTCAAGCTCTAAAGTTCTCAGCAAAACTCAATCTTGCCATCTTCAATCCAGGTTCTTTTAATCTAATTAGGTATTTAATTTGATATTTGCTTGTTCAATTCTTTAATTCTCGTGGGAGTGATATCCACTCACTGTGATATTACTTGAGTGATCCAGTACACTTGCTGGTATCCGTGAATTTCAATTTTTGCTTACCACGTAACGTTCAAAATCATATCACCTCAAGCACCCGACTGATGCTCCTAGGAGAAACTCGACATGCTCGTCCAAAAGCCACAAGAATTCGAGGCCGACTTGGAAGTGCTTAAGTTCGACCTAAAGAAGCTCGACCTCAATCCGAGCACTGTTCATACCCTAGCCCAAAATCTAAAGCTAGGTTCAAAATGAATAAAGCCCAATCAACAAGTATTATTCGGATCAACGTCTACCCGACCTCAGAGAGGTCGGACTCAGCCACACTGGTCTAGCTCTATTTATCTAAATAAGTAACTAACTTCTACAATCTCTCCAATTCACTAGAAAGGAGATTTTAGCAACCTCTTTACCAAAAAAGAGTAACCAACCCACCATTAAAGGTGGTTATTGACTCTACATCTGAATTTATCTTGACACCCTCAGAAATTATTGAAACCAATCTACTAAAAATATGCCTAAAATCCATGCTAACTTAAGTATCAAAGTCTCTTGCAGGTACTACCCCTACCATCACCAAGACGTCGGACAGATTTATCTTCGTTGGAGAAGAAGACGTCAGACAAATCAGCCAAAGGTATTTGGACCTCATGTTCATACCCAAAACAACTCTGTTCTAGGTAACTCTCGAAACAAAAATATTCAAATTTTTTACAATGTATAATTAAATTTTTTATAAGAACTAAATATACATTCTATACAATAGTTGATTGGTGATAGAGTTTTGAAAAGCATGTATAATGATTGTATTTTGTTTTTGCACATTGCTCGGATAAAATCCTCTGCTCTTCACATCATCGAAAACTTATTTGAGGAAATTCTTGATGCAATGTATTAGCTAGAAAAGAAGGGTGCGTTAACCAAGTTCATCCTTGACCGGTGGTTAAAGTAAACTAGTTTTAAGACCCGTGCCAAGCACGGGAAAATAAAAGAGCTGCTTACCGAGAAGATTACGAAAGGACTACATGACAAAGAAATCGTTCAAGGCAGAATGTTAGAAAGCAAGCCGGTAAAAACTTCTCTATAGACAACATTAATAGTATGATCTGAAACTGTGCCGTTAGAACCAACAGATAATATCTTCATTCTAGAATGCATGCTGACCCGAGAGAGCACAACATAAAGATGTCCATGAGTAAAAATAGGCCTTGGAAGATACATGCCAACGGTTGACAGCATTTGACCTTGGGACTTGTTTATGGTTATCGCAAAGCAAAGCGCAACCGGAAACTGTCGTCGAGTAAACCTAATCGGTAATGTATCATTATTAGGTGACATGTTCAATCCTGGGAATAAAGACAATCTCACCAGTATTTCGACCTGCTAATATGACGCACTCAATGACGTGGTCACCAAGACGTCTAACCTGCATTCGTGTACCATTGTATAGTCCATTGGATTGGTCAATATTGCGAAGAAGCATCACAGGAACACCAATTTTAAGAACTAACCGGTGTTGGGGAATTCCTGAACAATTCAACTCATTCAATGACTCGGTGCTCATTGTGTATAATTCAGATTCCAGATGACCATCTTCATTAATTAGTGTATCAGAGTCAAGTAAACCCTCTCGTTGCCAGAGATCAAAGACATCACATGATTATTTACTTCAGTTACAACATCAAGTGTTGGTGCTAATATACTCCTACCCTTAAAATAATCCACGCTAGAAGAATGGAGTAAAATGTCAGGATAAACGAATAACACCAAATCATGCAGACATGGATACTCAATACCCAACAGCAAGTTGTCAGGTATTCTAATTACTGATTCGCCATCGGTGCTGTCTCCGAGTAACCCGTCACCAATTTGAAGTAGCCATTTAGCAAATTCCTCTAATTGTACACCGTGGATATCTTGCGAACCACAGCACATGTTTTCAATTAACTGCAACACTTGGCAGGATTGTCACAGGTTCGAAGCATTAATACACAAATGAACAATCTCTTCCCGGGAACCACGAGGAATCACAGGCAATATATGACGAAAATCACCTCTCAGAACAACAATTTTTCCACCAAATGGAGCATCAGGATTATATCCACGATCAAACGAAGAACATTCTTAAGGCACTTGTCGAGCACTTCGAAGCAAAATTTATTTAACATAGGTTCCTCATCCCATATAATTAATTTTGCAGATGAAATAAGACGCGCGAGGAGTGTGCCTTGCCTTATATTACAAATTGAGTCCTGGTTAACACTGAGTGGAACCTTAAAGCGTGAATGAGCAGTTGGCCCATTAGGCAACCATAGAGCTACAATGCCACTGGATGCCACGTTGAGAACAATATCACCCTTCGACCTTATTGAAGCAGACAATGCATTCCATAGAAAAGTCTTATCAGTTCCACTGTATCCACAGACAAAGAAAAAACCACCAGCGCCACGACTAACTGCATTTGCTATTGTGTCGAACGCAACGCGCTGGTCTCGATTCAACCGGGAAACCAAATCAACGAAAATACTTGCCAACTCTGTCCTATCGAAATTGAGCTCATCAAAAAAGACTGTGTCGGAAGGTTCAGTCGAGTCAACATACTCAGGAAACAGCATGTCAGTAAATTCTTTTAGGCTTCTACCATTCGGCTGCAAAAGTTTTTCAATTTCGGCAAGCGTGATGGATTAGGCATGGTAGGAGAATCCTGGGTCACAAGGAAAGATCGAAAACAAATCTAACGACGAATCCACGCAGAGAAGCTGCCAGCATCTGCAACTAAAAGCATGATCAGAAACTTCTAATGCTTAGATACCCATTGGACCGATTTAAAAAAAAAGAAAACAAATATTTGTGGGAGAGAGAGAAATCCCCAACACCATTCGACAATATAAAAAAATTTGGCCGTTACCTCCTGCAGCGGGCTGACTAAGCGATTGGCTCTGCGAACCAAGATCAACTTGGCCCACGAGACTCGCGTGTGAAGTAGTCGAGGCAAAATACACAGGACAACCCAGGCTGATGGTTGAGTATTGTGGACTGCCGAAGGCATTGCTACGAACAGGAGAAGTCGGAGGAGTGTATTCAATGGAAAATGGAGGTATAACGTCGCCCATATGGATCACATCACGAGAAAGGACGCGGGTACGGTGAGGATTAACACTACTGATTGCTGGGACAGCGAAGCTGCTTCGAGAATGTGGCTTTGGATATACAATGAGGGATCTGTCAAGGTTCCTTATAGAGGTGCATAGAGTGCCGTCACCTTCATAGTAGGCGCGCAACCAAACCCCATGCCTTATGTTGTACGCGGCAACCATGGAACGAAATCCCTCGAAAAAAAAAAGCATTGTTACCAACCTTGTCTAACATGACGCGAAACTCATTCCCATAGTTGTCCTTAAACATCATGAAATCACCAAGTTCATGACGAAAAGTGCGATAAAACGAACCGGAGACTTGAACTCGTCTCTGAAAAACATATATATATATATATATATATATATATATATATGTTAAACACAGACCTCAGCATAATTAGGAAATTAGAATAGCTAAGTATACGAACGTGCATGAAGACCTCTTTGGTTTCTGGTAGTATCTCCATATATAAATATATAAATAAATATACAAATACATATAAATAAATATAAATATATAAATAAATACAAATATATATATTTCTATTAGCCAGAACTTTTCATGTCATGTATATGGACACAATATATTAAACATATGAAAAATATATTTATATTATCCATAATTTTTCAACTCATGTATATGAACACAATATATATCATGTAAATAATGTGCTATATATATAGATAAATTTGAATATAAATGTATGACATAGATTAAAAGAACGGGAGAAAATATGGCATGTGACCATTTAGCCAAAGAAAAAAAGGATGGAGCTCTGATTACCATAAATGATGATGCTTCAGATGATTATTTTCATATTAGAATTAGAGTATATGAAATAGATAGAAAATATGAATATATGAATAATTGAGGTTTTGAGACAGAAGGAAACGTACGGCCATAGGATCCAATGCAAGAAAGAGAAACCTATAAAAATCAGGGTTGGGATCACCATTTTTACCTGAGTCAGTAGATGGCCAAAGGCACATACTTCACAAAAATATCAACAATATAAGATGTTATGTACGGACATGAAGCTTTCATATTGGGTTAGATTGTCAACAGAAAATGCTACAAAAGAAACACATAGGTTTGTGTGTGTGAACATAAATAGAAAGCAACATACATATTGGTCACTCACCTATGGTCCACCAAACCGTAAATAAACTTTTGAAATATTTCAGATAGTGACTGCATGGCTAATAAAAAACCAAAGTCTGGGAAAACAGCTGAATGGTATGGAATGGTGGGAGAAGGTGTGGAATGTGGTGCGTTGAGTAACTGATGTAAAGTAGACCGAGTATGTGTGTGTGTGTGTGGATATGGATATAGGTTGGGTTATGAATGACCTATTCAAATATTTATAGTTATTTATTTATATTTATTTATCTATTTATCTATTTATAATTTATAATTTATAATAAAGAGTAAGCGGTGCCTATAAAGATATTAAGGTTATATGAAAAATAATAATAATATTAAAAATTATAATAATAATCGTTGTTGTAATTGATCAAAAGAGTGAGAGATAAAATAAAAAATTTATAAACAATAATTGGAGAATAATATAATAACGACGATTATATTATGAAACCACTGAAGATATTATTTGGGCCACCGTGGCCCAGATAGCAAAGAAGATCTTGGATTAAATAGCCTAAATTGAAATTGAAATATTGATATTAATAATAAGAAGTAATCGGTGCCTATCAAAAATTAATGTTAGATTATAAATATAAATATAAAAAACAATATAATTGTTGGTCTAGTTGTTCAAAAGGTGAGAAATAAAATAAAAGATTTAAATAAAATTTTGGAATGACACAATAATAATGACAATTATATTATCTAACTACTGAAAAAACCTATTGAGCAGCTGGTGTCATAGTTATTGGTATTGTTATAAGATATAGGAAACCAAAGCCGTGATCAGGTATATTATTTGGGCCACCCAAGCCCGGATACCGAAAAAGACACTGGATTAGATATACTAAAGGATTGACATCAATAAATATTGAAGATGTAATGACAAAAATACTTTCTAAATGACATGGCTAGGAGAAATGTGATCACTGTGATTATTTTCATGATTACTAATTGGGTAACTTAAATTAAACACTAAAGTAGTTGATAGTATGATCTATTAACCAAATAAAATGAGAAAGCAAACTTATTCAAAATTTGACATAGTGACCAAACAAAAAAAATTAAGCAGATACTGTTCAATAATCCAAGCAACTAAGCGGTGGTTATTAATAAAATTTGGACCCCTTGAAGCAGAGTACATAGAATCTCAGCTGATGTGATGATCAAACGGCTTAGTAGATAATCCAGTTAAAATATTTAGCATGTAATACAACGATTAATAATCATAATAATGACCATAATGTAATATATAAATAATATAATATATAATATATCTCGATGGTTCAGAATTAATTACGGAGACTATAAGAAACACTTTATACCCAGTCCTCAACGAAAGTGAAAAAAATTGAAGAAGAAAAAGTTTTTGTCTCTAGAAGAAAGCCCGATGAAAATAAATAATAGATAAGTAGTCAATAAATGCAACTCAAGTATACTTGCTGGTATCCGTGAATTTCAATTTTTGCTTACCACGTAACATTCAAAATCATATCACCTTAAGCACCCGACTCCAGGAGAAACTCAACATGCTCGTCCAAAAGCCACAAGAATTCGAGGCCGACTTGGAAGTGCTTAAGTCCGACCTAAAGAAGCCCGACCTCAATCCGGGCACTATTCATACCCTAGCCCAAAATCTAAAGCTAGGTCCAAAATGAATAAAGCTCAATCAATAAGTATTATCCGGATCGACGTCTACCCGACCTCAGAGAGGTCGGACTCAGCGACACTGGTCTAGCTCTACTTATCTAAATAAGTAACTAACTTCTACAATCTCTCTAATTCACTAGAAAGGAGATTTTAGCAACCTCTCTACCAAAAAAGAATAACTAAGCCACTATTAAAGGTGGAATTACTCAAAAGGTGGTTATTGACTCTACATCTACGTTTATCTTGACATCCTCAGAAATTATTGAAACCAATCTATTAAAAATATTCCTAAAATCCATGCTAACTTAAATATCGAAGTCTCTTGCAGGTACTACCCCTACCATTACCAAGACGTCGGACATATTTATCTTCGTTGGAGAAGAAGACGTCGAACAAATCAGCCAAAGGCATTTGGACCTCACGTGCATGCCCAAAATAACTCTGTTTCAGGTAACTCTCGAAACAAAAATATTCAAATTTTTTACAAAGTATAATTAAATTTTTTATAAGAACTAAATATACCTTCTATACAATAGTTGATTGATGATAGAGTTTTGAAAAGCATGTATAATGATTGTATTTTGTTTTTGCACATTGCTCGGATAAAATCCTCTGCTCTTCACATCATGGAAAACTTATTTGAGGAAATTCTTGATGCAATGTATTAGCTACAAAAGAAGGGTGCGTCAACCAAGTTCATCCTTGACCGGCGGTTAAAGTAAATGAATCACAATCTCTGAATCGTATCTATTGTTAATTCATCGTTTTGGAGTAAAGTCAACACCGTGAAATTGATTACTAATTATATCCGACACACACACACACATATATATATATATATATATATATATATATATATATATATATATATATATAAAATGTACATGATATTAATTAATGTTCTTACCATTTTCTAAACGAATAATGGATGTAAATGATTAAAATATCCTTCACTCCACTCTTCAGTCTTCATATATTTCATTGGTCACTAGTGGTGGCAATACAAAAACCATATAATAAATGCAAATATAATACATTGACTAAGTAATGAAAGTTGAAAACCCTAGTATATATGAACATGATACATGAGTCCTAACGTGAGAACAAGTCACATGCTGTGTGGGGCTGATTTTTTTAGATATGATTTGGGGGTGTGAGTTATGCTGGGATATGATAATTACGGGTGATTTACACTGTTATGACGGCGTTGCTTTTTTGGAATTTTGGGAAAAAAAATCAGAGGCATCGATTTGAGGAGGAAGGAATCGGTGCCACCGATTTGTGTGAGGAAAAGGCTAAGGGGTATTAAATCGGTGCCACCGATTTGTGCTAGGGAGAGAGAGAGGCTAAGGGTATTAAATCGGTGCCACCGATTTGTGGGTGCTGGAAGACGTTAGCTAAGAGTGCAGTAATCGGTCCCACCGATTTCCGTCCCACCCATCGGTGCCACCGATTTCTTCATTAACGCCATCACAGCTCCGTCAAACACCCCAAAATCCCATAACGCTGCGAAACACCAGCACCTTCCCATATCAAAATTAAAAAACTCGCTGTGTGGCATACGGAGTTTGGTCCTAATATAATGACAGGAAAAAATGTTGCTTGTGCTCTTTTTTATATATTTTTTTAGTATATTTTTTTTCATTTTTTATCAATTATTTTTAATATAAAAATAAAAAATAAAGGAATATACATTAAAAATAGTACATACGCCGTCATTAGCATGATATACATAGTTTGAGTCTATAAATTAAAGTTTTTTATTTTACTGATTATATTTTTTAAGTCCTTTTATGTATCGAAGTTATGAGTCGTCAATATATTGAGAAACAAAAATACAAATATAAATATAAAAGAAATACAAAAATAAAAATTTATACATTTTTTAAAACAGTATTTAATGTATTGAGAACCTGAATTCGTAATTTCTATCAACTCGTGTAGCAACGTGCGGTGCAACATTGTGATTGCAATAACTAAAAGTTCCAACCAATTTGTACCGCTATTTATGGTTTTCGGTAAAATACCCAAACTAGGATTCCTAAGTAAATTGAAATGCATGCCCAAATGCGGATTACATGTTTAATTAGCAAGTCAAATGTTCGAGAGTAGTTATTATTGGATCTTTATATAAAAAAGTTGTTCAAGATTTATCTAACCTAAGTACCACTAGCTATACCAAACAATCTTGATCGTATTCTAGCGCTATTGCTCTATATACATTAAATTGATGTGATATGCGTGAACAGTGGTGTTCAACCTCATTTTATATTGTACGTACTGATGAGTACAATTTAATTTATTTAGTAAATTTCGAATAAAATAAATAAACAATTCTTTTAATTCTTGAAATAAAGGAAAACTAATATTTATTTGAATAATCATCCACATTAGTCTTTGAGATTTCTCAAATCGGATATTTTAGTTTTTTATTAGGCTTAAAAATACACAAAATAGTTTTCAATGTTTCTTTTTTTGTTAGTCATTATTGGTGACTGACGTGAAATATTAACTCGCATATGTAATCGTTAAATATTCACATGTGCAAAGGTTGGACAGATCAATCCTCAACATGAAGCATAAAATAATCTCCAAAAAATTTGAAAAATATCAAAATAGTCTTTGAAAATTTTTTAAAGTTCCAAAACAATTCCTTCAAATATTTTTAATGTTTTTTCAAAAATCAATGTTTTATAATATTTTTATTAATTAAAATAATAAAAAGTAAAGTATCGTTTTGTCCCCAACGTTTGGGTTAAATCCTATTTGTGTCCCTAACGTTTAAATCGTCCTATTTGTATCCCTAACGTTTATAAAAGTGATTCAATGTTATCCTACCGTCAATTACACATCATGAACGCTTTAGTTTGAGTTTTAAAAATCTTTTCTTGAAGTTAGAATACAAATGTCTGGGATAGAATCGATGATCCACTCCGAAAAATAGCTCATCAAAAGTTGAAACTAATTCCTACAACATTTACATAATTCACTTTTCTAGGGACATAATTGAATCTAAACACAAATAGTGGGTATAATATTAAAATCGAACACATTCAAGTGAGACCTAATTGAGAATGAATACATCCAAGTAAAAATTATTGAAAAATATAATCTGATTTGTTGGTATAATTGATAGTAGGATAACATTGAATCACTTTTATAAATGTTAAGGATACAAATAGGACGATTTAAATGTTAGGGACATAAATAGGACTTACCCCAAACGTTGGGGACAAAAATAATACTTTACTCAATAATAAAATATTATTGAATATATATGTATAATAAATAAAAAATACAAAAAATAACAATATATAAAAGTTATTTACTAACACTAAAATATTATAAAAAATAATATTATTTAATCATTAAAATATATTACATACATCGAGATAATGTAAAAACTATAATAATAACAACTAAATCTAAGATGTCATTATATTATAAAGACCATTATTTATATACCTAAACTCTTAAGATATTGACACCAAATAAATTTAGAAAAATATTTATAGGTAAAAAAATCTATTTGTTCTTGATATAATATTAATTGTAGTAGCATAAATAGTTTTAATTGCAAGCTTATTTTATGCAACATTACAACCAATGAATTTCAAAGCTTAAAAAAAATATGAACAAAATACTTGAATTTGGTAAGATATTTTTTTAATGTTGCAAAGTATTAGGAGTTTTTATATTGTATTGAGATTTTATAAATCATTCACATTGGCCTTGTAATTGATCAAAACTTACAAAATTTATTTTATAGATGATTTAGTTTGCATTGCATTGCATGCAAGTTTTAAAGTATTACTTTCATAAACATTTGTACAAATATTTTTAACTGTTTATGTGAAAATTTAATGTTAAATAAAAATTTTCCGCAAGCTCATTCATTCTCTTCTTCATCATTAAAAAATATCATAAAATATAGTACTTACAAATTAAATTAATATTTTACATGATAAAAAATAAATATGATTTTATTTAATATTTTAAATTATTATTTTTTAAAAACTTTTAAAATTAATTTATAATTTAAAACTTGGAAATATATAAATTTTTTGTATATATGAATAATTAAATTTGAAATAAATAGATAAAAAAATTTAAAGATTAAAATTTATCAATTTATAAATAATTCGAAAGGACTATTTTGAACTTTTAAAAAGTTGAAAAAATTTTATTTTCCTCTCCTATGAGATGTTAAAATGACACTCTTATTCCTTCTGTTTATTAAAAGTGCTGATTTTTACAACTCCATGGACTGGGTAATTAGTAATTACTCTATTTATTTACTCTCGTTGCCATATTTAATTTTCTTTATTGAATAATCTTCAATGCATTTAGTTTTGTTTGGTGAGGTCTCAGCCCTAACCGAAGAATCATTATTGTAGTCATAAAGAGGATAACCTACTTCTCCATCGACTACTTGTCACACTTTTATTGAACTATTCATTCATTCATTTCAATTTCACCAATAACTCATTAGGAAATTATGAGTTACTGGCATGTTCATTCATTGCATCTTATGAACTATATGATAAGATTAATTAAAGAGTTCTTTTCTTTTAGGAGTAGTTAAATATCAATTAATTTTTAAAGTTATTATTTTTTATAAATATTAAATTTTAAATTTTAAATTTTAATTTTTTTACAAAAAACAAAAGTTAAAAAAAATTAATTTTACAATAAAAAATTGACTAATATAATTATAAATTAATTCTCTATATATACTTATTCTCACTCATAAGTGATTATATATGTGGTCATGCAAACAAATTGGAAATAACTTTCTTTTAAGCAACAAATTTTTTTTATTTTTGTTCTAATTGAGAAAGCTTAGGGACTATCACTTTTATTGAAATCTAACCAATATTTAACCATTAAAAGAAAATTGAGTAATTCTATGTTATTAGATATCATCTCATACTATTAAAAATATTGATCATGACCTATGAAGCACGGACACTTCGCTGAGTTATCGTATCCACGTGTTGGACACATTTTGGATAGGACATTCACCGACATTCATCCGACACGCGTGTCAGCTATGTCCAACCGTGTCTTAATAAAAAGTAAAAAATTATTCTCCGGACACGCTTGGACACACCTAAATATCATCACGTGTCAGCGTGTCCAGTCTTATTCTTAACATATATTCTTGAAATAAATTTAGATATAGTATATATTATTATTTATTAAAACAAAAAATATTTTAAATACTTAATATAATTAAAATAAGATATTAAAAATAATTACAAAAATTAATTTATATTTTAATATCAATAAAATATCAAAATATCATTACAATTTATCTAAAAAATAATTTATATTTTATATGTATGCATATTTCCGTATCTTATAAGATTTTAAAAGTGTGTCCCATATCGTATCGTGTCTTGTGTCCGTGTCAATATCCATACATCATAGATAATGACTAATTAATAGCTATCCATTACAAATTCTACTGATCCTTTAGCACTCTTTTTTCTAAAATAGCAATTCTATTTTTTTTTATTCACCTAGACATACGTGGTTTCCTTATATATTAAGTTGTGTGATTCTGTGCATTATTATTGCTTTGCCTTAGACATGGTCACATACACAACTGTAGTCCCTTATTTTCTTCCGCCTCTCTTAGGCTTAGTTTGGTAAATCTTTTACTTTTCAAAAGTAGTTTATAAAAGCTAACTTTTAAAAGATGGCTTTTTAAAAGTTGTAATATTTATGTTTGGTAAACCAAATTAAAAATTACTTTTAATAATCACAAGTAACAACAATTACATTTGGTAAAATAGCTTTTAAAATTTAAAAATACTATAATAGACATAAATGTAAGCATTAAATTTGAAAATTAGTTAACATATGAAGTTATATTAGACTTTTAAATTTTGAAAAGCACAAGCCAACTTTGAAAAGCTCTATCTTAGGTGCTTTCAAAAGTACCCCGATCTTTTAAAAGCTGCAAGCACAAGCATATGATTTTTTTTATTTACCAAACACAAAATGAGGAGCTTGAGCTTTTAAAAAGCACAAGCACATCTTCGAAAAGCTTTACCAAACCAAGCCTTAGGATGTCAACCGGGATCGGGATGTCTTTCTGCTTTTTATTTTCGCTCCTAAATATGTTTTTTATTTCCGTCTCTCGTCGTGGAAAATATTATTTTTTATTTCTATCTTTTACGAAATTTTATTTTTTGCGAAAATTTTATTTTCCATCAATATAATAATTCTAACTAATTATTAATTTCTATATGAATAGAGCTGCAAGTATCTATTCTATATAAAAATAATAAGATTTTATAGAAAAAGTCTAAATGACAAAATGTTGACTTTTTTGAAATGGTACAGTCGGAAGACGCAACGGCGAGACAGAAAATAGAACAATGAACGAGGTGAGAGACGCGATAACAGAGAGAAGAATGGATACGACGATAAAGTTATGGAAAAGAACGCCGCAAATAAAGAGCACGACGCGGTGAGGTTGATGGCACGATGAGGTCTGACGATGCGGTGAGAAGGGAGAGTAGCGAGGGGTGACTGCAGAGAGGTTGGATGGAGTATGAACAATTGAATAAGGGTTATATATGCAAACGAGGATTAAGAGTTTTGAGTATATATATATGTGAAATGATTAAAACATATATGAGAAATAAATTATTAAGGACAAATTCAGTAAATTTATGAATTTGGGGATTAGCGGGACAGGGGCGGGGATCCCCGCTCGAATCCCTGCACTTGCTTTGGAAAAAATTTGTCCCCCATCTTTATTTCCACAAAAAAAAATTTTTTACAGTCGGATTCTTATTCGGAGCAATTTTTACAGAAATCTCTGCGTCTCGAAAAATTTTACCATCTCTAACTTCTCTTATCTTTCTATTTTAATATTTAATTTTTGCTTTTTAATTTTAATAATGATATATCATATAGATCATATAGTTTAAATTCTTCACATTAAGTTTAAGACTGATCTAACATGAAAATAACTCGCATATTTAATTATTTTTTTTACTCATAAATACTATTTTTATAAAAATGATGGATTATTTGCTCTTTTAAGATAACGTTATTTTGAATAAGATTACCAATATAGATTAGAAAATAAATAATTAGAAATGTTTTGTAACTTATCTTTGGTCAGGGAACACAAGTTTAGGACCTAAACTTTTTATTTTTATTTATTGAATAAAAATTTTACCCATCCTAAGATTTAAAAAAAAAAAAAATGGGGCCGAAATGCCGAATTTAGTATTTATTATTGTTATAACGAATAAGACGATGGTTTTAGCATATATATATTAAGGAAGGAAGCTAAAGAGAAAAGAAAGAGGGTTAATTTTATCAACGGGTTTAAATTTTTTTAAAAAATTTTAGTATATTTTATTTGAAAATTTTTTAACTGTAACTCTATTTGTAGTCTAAAATTTTAAACTCTACCCTACTCGATTCTATTTGTAAAGAAAAAAAATTCAAACAAAAATAAAAGTCAACCATTCCAAATTTTATACATATTAATAAAATAAAAAATAAAAAACTAAGTTTAAATTGAAATTAAAAATTTTTTTTAAAGAAATCTAACAAAATTATAAATAATATGATCATTAACTAATTTAGTCGTTATTTCAAATTTTTATAAAAAAAAAATTGTAGGTTAATACTCACTTTTTTCACTACGTCTATAATTTTTATATATATATCTCATACCCTACCTTACCTGCTTAATCCGCCTATTTTTAATAAGGAAAGAACCATGTCAAAGTGAATATCAAAATCAACTATAAAATATATATTAAAAATTAATTAAATTATAAATATATTTATATATAAATATATGATAGTTTATATTGGTGTATAAATAATATTTTTATAAAATAAATTATTAAAATAATATTAAAAAATTTACATTCCTGATAAAAAAAATCTCAAAAAATGCTAACAATAAATAAATTTTTGAAAGATTTAAAAATACGACCAAACATGTAAATATTAATTATATATGTGTATATTAAAAAATTTTAGAGATCAGATTTTGATGTAAATTTTTGTAATTATTATTAAAAAAATAAGATTTTTTTATCATTAAAATTTGATAATTTTATGTCAAGTGAATTTTTTTAAAATAATTTTATTATGAAAGATCACATTTTTTTGAAAAATAAAAAGAAAAATCTAAAGATTAAAATTTGCTTCGATTTTTTGTGTGCCCCTGCTAAATATTTGTTTAAATATTGCTATAAAAATTCAGATCAAATGGATAAAGTCGTTTTTTTTTTACTAAATGGATAAAGTCGTTTGTTAAATACAAAAGTTTTTTTTGTCATTTACAAAAAAATATAATAATTATTAATTATTTTTGCCGCAATTTCAAATCATTCAATTTTGTCGATAACATCTTCCAGTAATTTTTTTGTTAGCGGCTGAATCTTTCGGGTACTAAACTAATAGTTAACCCTATTTTTTAAGTAAAATACTTTGTTTTAATATTGCCCCTATATTTATTTTCGTTTTGGGTGTCTCATTTAAAAAAATAGATAAAATATAAGTTTTGTCTTTAAAATTTTTTAAAAATATTTATATATTTTATTTTGTTTTAATTTTATCCTAGAAGCTTTTAGATTTGCATCAATTTTATCTCTAGCGGATAATTTTTTAAATAAATTATGATTAATTTAGTAATAATTTTACAAGAACAAACCTTTAACACAAGTCTATCAGACATAATTATCATATATTATTGTTGAATTGATCCTAAATTTTTTAAAAATTTAGTTATCAAAAAATATATTAATAAAATTAAAATTGATAAAATTAAAACAAAATAAAATTTAAGAATATTTTTAAAATAAAAAAAAATCCAAAATTTGCCCCTATATGCATAAAAGTTTCTTGTTGACTCCACTTTAAGCAGCAACCTTTTAGAGAAGAAAGGGTGGAATCATGGAACCCATGGATGGGCTGCTGCAATAGCTTTGAAATCCATTACAACAACAAAGGAAGGAGGACTATTGTGCAAATTGAATAAACTTGGGAGGCTTAAAAAGATCAATATTAAGGAGTATAAAATCATAATTCATAATTTAAAAAACACACATCTCACAGCCACAATTTAAAATTAACACCCAATAAATAATAAGTGAAACTTACATGAAAATAAAAATTCTTCACGTAAATAATAACAACTAGGTGAATAAAAATATATAAAATTATAACAAAAATATTATTTATAAAATATAAAATATACATTCAGAATGAATTATACATATTTATATTTGAGGAGTATTAGGGGTAGTAGATTTTATGATTTATAGTAATTAATTAGTCATCGATAGTATTTTTAATAGTATGAGATTATATCTAATAATAAAAAATTATTTATTTTTCTTTTGATAATAAAGTATTGACCAAATTTTAATAAAAGTGATGATTTTTTAAACTTTTTCTTTATATAAATATATGAAATATGATTTTGATTTGCACCATGTTGAATTACAAAGACGGATTAATGCATACTAACAAAAAAACAATACAGTAAGGAACTACCACTAGTGTGAATGAATGCCTAGCAGGTCTTCTTGGGAGTTGACCCCCGAGTTAGTTTCACTTCTTAACAACCTACTCTCTCTCTGGATGTCTCTTTTTCAATCTGTCACAATCACCGTCACAAACTCTTATTGTTATTGTTGAGAGAGAGAGAGAGCGAGAGTCATGGTTGGACCTTCAAGGCCTCAATTTGTTCTCTTTGGATCCTCCATTGTTCAGCTTAGTTACAGCCATGGCGGTTGGGGTACCATTCTCTCCGACATCTACTCTCGCAAGGTCCTACTACCCTCTCTCTCTCTCTCTCTCTCTCTCTCTCTCTCGATTCTTTGATCAATTTGTTTTGATGTCTCCCTCTGTTTTGTTGAATGAATCATACACTATAGAACCTTAATGGCTTAATCATAAAGCATCCATTTTTATCAATAATTATGATAGCAGTAAAAACTGAGATGATTTCAGTATTCTAATCCTAACCGTAATAGCAAGATTTGAGCACTTACTATCAGATTAAACTACTCAAATGTTCAGGCAAATACATTGCTTGTGTTTATGTATAAATCTAAATGAAAATATGTTGTTTTTGGAACTATTAGGTATTAGGTTAGAGAGGAACGTTCCCACTATTTGGGGGCAATGCTTAAGGGAAAAGCAAATGTACTAAGATGATGAACTGTCAAAACTTTGGGGGGCCTAAGGCTGTGTTTCGGAGTCTGATGACATTAATAAGCTTTATGTCTTGTATCATTTTGACTTTTTGGAAGTTTTCAACATATGATCAATCTTCCTTCTTTTAGTGGGTTTATTTTTTAAAATTGAAGAAGAAAATTATGACAAAGAGGTTGTTCAATTAATTTAGGTTACAAGTTTCTTTCCTATCACCAGAAATGGTTGACATAGTAGACAAGAAACGAACTTGTATCCCAAAAAGATTAGAGTTTGACTCTTGTTGCCAATGCGAATGCCACTTTGGTAGGTAATCTGTAAGCATTCAAAAAGCCTAGAGACATGCTCTGACTCTAGTAGGATGATCATGCCGAACTTACTTAAACTTTTTCTGATTTAATAAATAAAATAAAATGAGTTTCTTATTATATTTGGCTAAAACTATGTGTCTGTCCTGGTTCAAATTTAAACTTCAACTTTGCTCATGCTCACCCATGATGGACATTAACATTTCTGAGTGTTTAGTGCAAATCTTGTTATTCATGTGGTTCTGCGTCACTATCATGTTTCTGTTTGCTTTTAGTGTCTCTTCATGTAAAGTAATATTATGGAGGCTGCTCTTCTGTTAATTTATGCTGATTCCAGAATGCTAATTGTAGGCAGACATAGTGCTTAGGGGATACTATGGATGGAACTCACGACGTGCCCTTCAAGTCCTCCATAAAGTTTTCCCAAAGGTAGTGTATTTGTGCCTCTAAAAGCAACATTCATATGGCAGATAACTAAGCTATTGAATCCAATATGATGCAATTTGGCGCAGCTTTTATTTTTTCATTGTAGTTGATTGATGTATCTTATGGTTTAACTATTTAAGCTCTTTTGATCGGATACGATTTATTCAGTATTCACTAGTTTTGGTTGTTTATTTATATTGTTGTAGTAGCACTTAGGAAGATATCTTTCTAACTTTGACTGATTAAAAGGGAATATATCAGATTTTTGTTGAGGAAGGATTTAGTCCATAAATCCACATGGGGTTAAAGAAAGAAGAACAAGTACACTGGTAGAAACCTTATTGCTCCAAGCTACATTACAATATAAATTTCTATTTAAAAAATTAATAAAGATATTTCTGTGCCTTAGAAAAGTAAAGGCATTTTGGTTTTGGAACCTGGGTTTTTTTTATCATTATACTAAAAACCTATGGAGTATTAGGATATTATTATTAGGCAGTTTGTCACATATCATGCAGACCAATGTCGGATCCATGGAAAGTATCAAGCAATGCACATGTAGCTATTTATTTATGTGCTTACCTTTCAATATTATTGTACTTACATCATATGATGTTCTTTTTTCCAATTTCCCAGGATGCTGCTGCACAACCTACTCTTGTAATAGTTTATTTTGGAGGTAATGATTCCATGGGTCCTCACTCATCTGGCCTTGGCCCTCATGTGCCTCTTCCTGAATATATTGAGAACATGAGGAAGATTCTGGTTCATCTTCAGGTACTTCTTCTCTGTCTTCTTCTTTAAGCATGAGGTTCTTTCTAGATGGATCTCATTACCTAGTACCGCAAACAGGTATATTTTGATTTTTAAACAACAGAATACTCAAACAATGAAATGTTGTACTGAATTCATTCAACATCTTTACCAAAGTGTACCAAGCACAATGGGTCACCGAATCAAGGAAGTAAATGTTTATCTAGGTGAGATCAAAAGAGATTTAGGTATTAATGGTTTAAATGTAAATATAGTTTACAACGGAAGGCTATAGCATTGTTTACTTCACTTAGCTAACTCAGTGGGACAAGTTTTAGTTGTTATTGTTTACTAGGTGAGATTTGAGAATTGAAAAATTGGATTCTTGAATTGATGTAGATGTAGGAAGACCACCAATTTTTTTAACCTTCTACATAATAGAAAATGAATCTTAAACTTACAATGATCTTTTTACCAATAAAAACATGATCATATTTGCATTTTCTAATCGGAAACTGCTATCTATAATTTAATGCGTGTATTTTGATTGTCAGAGCCTCTCTGAAACGATGCGTATCCTTGTTCTTAGCTGTCCACCTGTCAATGAAGAAAAAGTAAAAGGAAATACTAGGTAAGCTGAAGACATTTTTCTGTTACGTTTTGTTTCTGTAATTCCAATAACAGTAAGCTCTAAATAGATTATTTTCTTAATCAGTGGAATATTTAGCGAGCTGGTAAGAACAAATGAATTGTGCCAAAGCTATTCAGAAGCATGCATAAAGCTATGCAAGGAACTGGATGTGAAAGTCATTGATCTTTTCAATGCACTACAGAAGAGAGACGATTGGATGAATGCTTGTTTTACGTAAGCTGCAGAACCTCTCCTTTATCATTCTTTATTTTTTATGCTCATATAGCATGAAATTCCAAAACTCTGTTATCTTTTGCAATCAAATTTTCCAATGAATGTATCTTTCTCTGAATCTTCTCAAGTATCTTGTGCTTCTTTTTCTGTGCAAGATTGTTTATGGCTAGATCACAGCATATCCATACAAATTAATTCGTAAAGTTTTCGTGATCAATCCCCAATGCTTAGTTAGCAAAAGAAAAGGACTTGGCCGAAATTTGTACGGCTTGATTTATCATCTTGTATACAGAATCTTAAATTAGAGGGACTTATTTGAAAATAATTTGTTTAGTAAGACTTGAATGGAAATGTTTAAAATATAGACACCAAATTGAAAGTTCTGTCACAATATAAATGGCTTAAACTATAAGGACCTAACTGAAAATTGAGTGAGACTATAGGAACTCTAGAGTAATTTAACCTTCAAAATAATTGAATGTGGAAGAGACCTAAGTTGATCAACTTTGCACCTATGGTTCAAAGCATCATTAGCAATCTCCAACTTGATCTATTTGTGGTATGATTGGGACAATTTCACATACTTTTTGGAAATTTTTAAGGCAACACCTCAAAAACAATTTTACAGGGACCAAAACTATAAATCATTAATTTTACAGAGATAAAAAGGTTATTTAATCCTTGTTTAATTTGTTCTCATTTTTAAATAATTTGTGCAGTGATGGTATACATTTGGCATCTGAGGGAAGCAAAATTGTGGTGAAGGAGATACTGAAAGTGCTCAAGGAGGCTGATTGGGAGCCATGCCTTCATTGGAAGTCCATGCCAACTGAATTTGCAGAAGATTCACCATATGATCTTGTTGCTGCTGATGGCAAAACTACACTGAATCCTTCTGAGTGGACTTTCTATAGGGAAGTTCAGTGGGACTAGGTTTTTAGGGTTTATCATTTTATCAAACTTAATTAATCATGGTCTCTGGCCTTTATTATTTTCATTAGGCACATGACAGAGCCCACAGGAAATGGTAGTTTCCTTATTTCTGATTTTTCTTATTTAGAACATTGCCTTGAGTAGTAAGAGTATTTTTGTTATATTTTACAATATGGTCTTTGTGAGTTAACAAATTTGTAATTTCATGACACAAATGAAAATGATGATCGGAGTAGAGTCTATGTCCATCAGATGATGTGATGATATTACTCACTGTTTAATGTATAACAATATAATATAGGAAAATTATCAAGTATGCGAAACACCATATTCCTTGTACTATCCAGTCTCCTTTAACGTTTCGTCTTTTAGCAATGTAGTTAATGACTGATTTAACCATAAAAACCAATCTGAAGTGATCATATTGGTCAGTTGTGCTACAGGTGATGAGTTATCAATATTTTGTGCTATGGCTAGAATCTGTTTTATCGTTATACTTATTTTATGCTTCTTTTCTTTAATTTTATTTTGGTATTCTTGGTTTAATAATACCAAAATAATATGTAATTTAGAGTTTTTTAAAAAAAAATAAAAAATATTTAATAAATTTACCTAATACTTAATTTTCCATTTTTTTATTAAAAATTTACATTGATTTTGCATTATTCATTAAATTTGAAGGGATATAAACGCATCTATCAAACTAAAATTAAAATTTGTTTTATAAATTTATCTTTCGTTTATCTATTTATTTATTTGTTTCTTAATTATTATTCTTCTTCATCATCATTATTCTATAACTACCACCACGATTATTTTTGTTATCGTTGTAGTTGTCACTAATATTATTATTTAATTTTGAACAGTTTTTCTTTAATTTTAATCCTTTTTATATGCATTGTTATTTAGTCACCAAAAATATGCATTGTTATTTAATTTGAGAAAAAACAAATATTATATAAATTATATTGTTTTCTATAACTTACCCTAAGTAATCGTTTTACGATCGATGTATTAGATTTAGATGTGTAGCCAGGGACGGATCCAGAAAGTTTAGTATGGAGGGGCCGCATTTTAGATAAAAAATTTTTTATTTCACAAAAATAATTAACATATAGTTATTAGAGTTAGTTTTTCAAAAAATTTATCAATATATATATATATATATATATATATAAATTTTTTCACAATTTTATTTTTAATATGATAGTTACATAAAAAAATATAACAATATCAATAGTACATTATAAAATTATAAAGTACCAATAATTTATAACGTGTTTAGTTAAAAATGATCACATATCTTATTAATTAAAATTAATTCTTTTAAAATTTTTTAAAAATTTGAAAATAAATGATAAATTATTAATTATTTGAAAGACACAATACTTTTATAGAATATAAGATATAAGATATTTTTATAAAAGTTTTTCTTTCAACAACGTAAATTTAGAAAAAAAAATAAGTATTTTTTATAAGAAAAGAATATCTAAAGTACATGATGTGATTACCAAAATATAACTACGTAAGTTATTATTAATATAATAATATAAATTTTAAATATGTTAATATAAAATAAACAAATGATTTTTTTAAATAAATATAGAGATTATTATATAAAAACTAATTTGAAAGTTACAAGTATGATATTAAATTAGTTAAGTGAAAAATATTAGTGAATTAAATAATTAAGATATAAATCTATCACATAATAAAAAATAATACATATAAAAATACTAAATTATATAATATTTTTTATTTTTTTAAATACATATCTCATATATAAATATAGTTTCTAAAAATTTTGGAGGTCGAGGCCACTACTCACCCCTTCTTGGTCTTATGTAAATACCATGGAATAAGGTTTGGTCCTATTCATGGGGATTCTGTAAATATTCCATTCCAAAAAAAAGAGAAAATTCGAAACAATTGGGATTTTTTGGAGATTGGATGCAGTTACTAATTCATGATCTGACATGTACAGAATGAAAACTTCATTCTCGATTCTACGAGAATTTTTATGAAAGCCTTTCATTTGCTTCTCTTCGATGGAAGTCTTATTTTCCCAGAATGTATCCTAATTTTTGGCCTAATTCTTCTTCTGATAATCGATTCAACCTCTGATCAAAAAGATCTATCTTGGTTCTATTTGATCTCTTCAACAAGTTTAGTAATGAGCATAACGGCCCTATTGTTCCGATGGGGAGAAGAACCTATGATTAGCTTTTCCGGAAATTTCCAAACGAACAATTTCAACGAAATCTTTCAATTTCTTATTTTACTATGTTCAACTCTATGTATTCCTCTATCCGTAGAGTACATCGAATGTACAGAAATGGCTCTAACAGAGTTTCTGTTATTCGTATTAACAGCTACTCTAGGAGGAATGTTTTTATGCGGCGCTAACGATTTAATAACTATCTTTGTAGCTCCAGAATGTTTCAGTTTATGCTCCTATCTACTTTCTGGATATACCAAGAAAGATGTACGGTCTAATGAGGCTACTACGAAATATTTAATTTATTCGGAGCTATTAGAGCGGGATCCACTTTTTGGGGAATATGAGTCGAAGCAATAACAATAATATTTCTAGTGGAACATCTTTCACAATCCCTGGAGAGATAGTTCACTAATAGACCGAGGGATAAGTAATTCGACTCATTCACATCCAGATCATGAATGTTTGGAATCCATATTATGCAAGGAGACATTGCTTTTGCTAATTCGAATTGAAATGACTTTGAGTTGTACCAAGTCGGAAACCAAGCGGATTTATTTTTTGTCCCATAATTCTCCACTACTTTACATAAAATGATATGCCCATTCTATGATAAACTTACCTTCCATTTTTGTGCCTTTAGTGGGCCTAGTATTTCCGGCACTTGCAATGGCTTCTTTATTTCTTTATGTTCAAAAGAACAAGATCTTTTAGATACGGACAATAGGCACAAATCAAGTATATTTTTTTAGATCAGGGAGCAACTTGATGAATAATCACTCCTAAAGGTAATAACTCCTAAAGAGGCTAGAGCAAGACCTAATTGAAAATGAAGTGAATTATTGATTGTGTCATAAAGACCCTTATGTCCACGCCCCAATCTACCCCCTGGAGGAATGTGTGCTTCTAAGATCTCTTTTATACTGTGGCCAATCTCGAAGTTGGTTCTATACATGTGACCAGCTATCAGGAAAAGAATCGCAATAGCTAAATGATGGTGCGCAATATCAGTCAGCCATAAGCTTTGCGTTTGTGGATGGAATCCCCCAAGAAGTGTTAGAATGGCAGTTCCTGCTCCCTGAGGGGTACCAAATAAATGACTACTGGAATCTGGGTTT